>NC_086321.1:194712507-195912507 GCF_036172605.1 Pelobates fuscus | reverse complement strand
ATAATTAAATATATAAAAAAAAAAAATTTAATATAAAAATTAAAAAAACATTTTTTAATAAAAAAATGCCCCCTCACACACACAGTATTATTATACACATACACTACACAAACACACTGTGTATATAATTCAGTGTGTTTGTATAGTGTGTGTGTATATATAATGCAGTGTGTTTGTATAGTGTGTGTATATAATGCACACTACACAAACACACTGTATTATATACACACACACACACACACTATACACACACACACACACACACTGCATTATATACACACACACTATACAAACACACACTGCATTATATACACACACACTATACAAACACACACTGCATTATATACACACACACTATACAAACACACACTGCATTATATACACACACACACTATACAAACACACACTGCATTATATACACACACACACTATACAAACACACTGCATTATATACACACACACTATACGAACACACACTGCATTATATACACACACACTATACAAACACACACTGCATTATATGCACACACACTATACAAACACACACTGCATTATATACACACACACACTATACAAACACACACTGCATTATATACACACACACACTATACAAACACACTGCATTATATACACACACACTATACGAACACACACTGCATTATATACACACACACTATACAAACACACACTGCATTATATGCACACACACTATACAAACACACACTGCATTATATACACACACACTATACAAACACACACTGCATTATATACACACACACTATACAAACACACACACTATACAAACACACACTGCATTATATATACACACACTATACAAACACACACTGCATTATATACACACACACTATACAAACACACACTATACAAACACACACTGCATTATATACACACACACACTATACAAACACACACTGCATTATATGCACACACACTATACAAACACACACTGCATCCACTACACACACATACACAGCTCCCCTGTCTAAACACACTGCATCCACTACACGTGGCATGTATATTTTGTGCATTTACCTTTAGAAATAGTTTTTTATTTTCCAAAATGGTAAATGTACAGAATATCGGCAAATTATATCGGCTATCGGCCTGAAAGTTCACAGAATATCGGTATCGGTATCGGCTCTAAAAAATCAATATCGGTCGATCCCTAGTTTGGATGGGGTTAGGTGCCACCTATAAACAAATTTTGAGTGGGATTCCAAAATATTTGTGCATTGAGTAATACCTTTAAATGATAATAAGAAATTATTCCACTCCTCTACTGTGTATATCACACCCAGTTCACCCTCCCACTTCAACATGTAGTTCAATTTATCATACATGTCACCTGCAAAAAATATTATAACACATGGAGATGCTTTGTTTCCGACCAGGATCCATTAAATAATTTTTTTCTAGTTTTGTCATATCTAATTTCAGCAAGTTTGGAAAGAGCTAAATGTTCACTAGTTGTTGTCAAAAGTCTCTCATGTGTTTGTGCATTAAACTTAATTTAACATTTTCTTTTAGTTGATCAAAAGGCAGAAGGCGATTGGAGTAAAATAAATCAGCAATATGGACAATCAAATGAAAGACACAGTAATCTACATCTAATTCAGGTAGGGCATAACATATAGCTGATAATGGGGTAGCCCTAGACCATATGGCAGGTGATGATTGGTACTTTTGCTGCAGTTTTGCGTCAGTTTTAAATGATGTTAAAGCAGTCTTGACATGTCCTTTCACCATAAACATTCTCATTTAAAATGTTTATGTTTAAAGGGACTCTCCAGTGCAAGGAAAACATATGCTCTCCCTTCCAGCCCCCATCCCATGTTGCTGAAGGGGTTAAAACCCCCTCAGGGACTTCCCTGAACCCAGTGCCGATGTCCCTCTGCATTAAATCAGGCTCCGCCCATGCTCCTCCCCTGCCGACGTCAGACGGTGGGGGAGACCTAATGCACATGCGCGGCAATGGCATTAGACCTCCCCATAGGAAAGCATTATTCAATGCTTTCCTATGGGGATTCTAGCGACGCTGGAGGTCCTCATGCATAGCATGAGGACATCCAGTGCCTTTAAAAACACTTTTCAAATTCTAAGAAGCCGGAAGTTCCTCTAGGGGCTGTCTGATAGACAGCCACTAGAGGAGGACTTTACTCTGCAAGGTAATTATTGCAGTTTATAAAAACTGCAATAATTACACTTGCAGGGTAAGGGGTGATGGGAGTTGCCACCAGGACCACTCCAATGGGCAGAAGTGGTCTGGGTGCCTGGAGCAGTAGGTGATATATAGAAAAGTTTCAATTTATTGGCAGATCATTTAAACTTTTCAAATGCATGTGTGTCTTTCAGACTTGTTTCCTTTGTAACATTTATTCACTGCTTTTAGTAATCTACAATTAGGAAGTGTTTAGTAAAGTAGCGATAGGTATGACAAAGTAAAAGAAACGTAGATTAAAAGCTTGTGGAAAGCCTGTTGTTTTTCTTGGACAAAAAAGTACATTTTGCTAAAACAAACTGCACTGCAAACTACTCAGAACATAATCTCTATGCAACTGTGAACTTCAAACCACAGATCCTTATCGTTAAGTTTTAAAAAAAAATAAACTTGTTTTGGCAGATGCTTACAAGTGGGCACTGTTCTACTTTTAGGCTTAAGATAAACAGTAACTTTGTTGTCACTTACATATATACACAGTATTATGGGAAGAAGAAAAAATAATCATGAAAACACAATCCATCTGCCTCTGTATGCCCATTTCATGGACAGCTTGCATCTTATTCTTTAACAAAAATATCCACCCCCACAAAGCAGCAGAACTTGAGAGAGAAAAATATAACTGTTTTGCAGGTTAATCACTGGTCACTGCACATTGATGTATAGAGTATGGTAAAACAGTGAATTAACAGCAACTGGCAATTTCATATAGTAAAGGGTCAGCAAAAAAATACTATAGTCTCTAACTGGCCAGCATTTTCCTTTTCTAAGCAGGGTTATGAAACTATTCTATGACATTAGGATTCAGAATCAAAGTTGGTTTAAAAATTACAGAGAACATACCAGGATGGACCGAGGTCAAGATTTAGTTTGGATTGAAAAGCTTGAACATATGACCGATGAGGGGAAACACTGTTTAAAAAGTATGGTGCCTCAGGTCAAAGCACTTATGGCTTTGTGTAGCTAAAGCACTGTTTTCTTATTGCCCCAGATGTGCACTCTATTAGATTATTTCAGTGTTACTCTACTCTGGAAGGGAGAGAGTTTCTCTATTTAAAATGCCATATTGGGTCTCCCTACAATTTACAGTAAAACCTGCATTGCAACCCAGCGCCAGGCAAAGCTTTAAATTGAAAAAATAAAATTGTAATAAAACAGATGGTTAGTAACCCACTAAAATTTGATAAATCTCACTCACTCAGCTCTCCAGAGAGTAAAACAAACAGGAAATGGACTGCATTTTAATGCAAATAATACCAATTTCAAATCTAAAATACAAGCTAAAAAAAGATTTAAATAAAATTAAACTTTTTTTTTGATCTGCACATGGTCATGTGGTTTCTGTATCAGTGACCTGTTACAAATGCATGTGGATATGATACACTATTCTATGTAAAGTACAATTAAAGGGACACTATATAAATTGTTTACAGAGCGTGGAGTCCCCTGGCACTGTCTCTCAATTTAACGTTAAACCATTTAAGGGCAGTTTAATAATAAATAAGGGTCCCTGGCTACTGCCCAGCTTCCACTGTAGATATAGCTAAGGCCGACATTACATACCAGTTCATCCCAGCAATGGGTTCTGTGATGGGCTGAAACGGGTCAGTTGGCACTCTGAGTCAGTCAAAATCCTCCACTGCTGATGTTTCTACATTAGACCAATCACCACATTGGTGATAATGGCTGCTTGGAAGAGCAGGACATGGTTGCAGTTGCATGCCTGTTTAAAATATAGTTATTTTGTTTATTCTTAAAGGGACACTATAATAATACTGAGGAGTCCTGTGGTAGAGGTCTGCAAAGCCCCCAAACAAATACTACAAACAGAGATCCACAGGCATCATAGAGTAATGCAAAAAATGAGGCCTTAAAGGGACACTATAGTCACCAGAACAACTACAGCTTAATGTAGTTGTTCTGGAAAGTATAATAGTTCCCTTCGGGCGTTTTTCATGCAAACACTGCCTTTTCAGAGAAAAGGCAGTGTTTACATTGCCTCTAGGGACACCTCCAAGTGGCTGCTCCTTAGATGGCCACTGGAGGTGCTTCCTGGGTCAGTGTTGCTGAAAAAGTAGCCCTGACGTTTAGCGTCCCCACGCTCTGCATTGAGATGCTGAATTTTCCTTATAGAGATGCATTGGTTCAATGCATCTCTATGAGGAGGTCCTGATTGGCCAAAACGGCATTTGGCCTCACCCTCGTGTCGAAAAATCAGCAATTTTGCTGATGTCAGGAAGGGGCGGAGCCAGCGCCGGCAGTCCCACGCGACACTGGAAATAAGGTGAGTTTTAAACTTTTACAGGGGGGAGGGGGGAGGGGTGGGAGGGGCAAGTCACCGAAATGGAGGATTAAACACCATAGGGTCAGGAATACATGTTTGTGTTCCTAACACTAGTGTTCCTTTTTATCATGTACATGTTGGGCGATTTTATGTGTCATTGTGTAACTGTGTAACGGAAACTGTAATTCAAAAGAATGCCAAAAATTGTTTATTTATACAAACATCTAGAAGACTGCAGTTTAAAAATATATCACTTGAATTTTGCAGTTTTGAATTCACCATGAAAGAGGGACAGTGAGATTTGTATAAAAGTGCTTTAAAAATAACTTGCAGGAATGAACATGTTCATTTTGTCCTGGTATGTGCACTATATAACTGTGTTCCTCCATTTGTTCAGCTATTTGGAATATATTGACGTATTGTTAAATGTTACTAATAATCATTTGGTTCACAGAAAGGAACATCTGGGAGTTAAGCAATTAGATATATTAAAATGGATTAGATCAGCTGAACTTATGTAACACAATATGTACACATTAATATGCTACAAATCAACCATGAAATTGTTGATCACTTTACTCTCCAATGTGAGAATTTTATTTTAAAATTTCCAGAAAGGGATTATTTATAGCAAAATAACAACATGACTCAGAAAGGATGCATGGTCCATCGAGTCTGCATCACCCACCACTCCCTAAAAATGCCAGTATTACGTTAAATCAGCTGGGTGTGAAGTATAGATTTAAACATGCCACATATACCACCTTATTCTCACAGACTGAAAGTGCACAAAAAACTGGTAATGGAAGTAGGAGAAACACAGCAATCTCTTTACTCAGTGCTGGAAAATATTATTGTGACTATTAGAATTCAAAAAAATGTAGTACAATACATGTTTTGATCATGATTTGAATTGTAATATATCACAGGCGAGCTGCAGTGGTTATGGATGCAGGACACCAGGGAACTAAATGCGGGTGGCGGCACATGACCTTAAAACAGGGACAGTTCTGCCAAAAGTGGAATAGGTGGGAGGCCTGGGTATAGCTCAGTGGTTCCCGTAACCATGGGTCAGTATTTCATAGGGTAGCCTTAACTCATTAAAGGGACATTATAGGCACCCAGATCATTTAATTAAACTGTAGTGGTCTAGGTGCAAAGTTCCGTCCTTCTTAGCCCTGCAATGTAAAACATTGCCATTTTAGAGAAACTGCAATATTTATATTGCAGGGTTAAGACTGCCTCTAGTGACTGTAGACAGAAACAGACATTAGAGGTGCTTCCTGCCTTTACACAGAGTTTGTGAAACAACGCAGGACACCCTCACCCTTTGCATGAGGATGTCCAGCGTATTGCAAAACCCAATAGGAAAGCATTGATGCAATGCTTTCATAACGAGAAGGCCTAATGCAAACACAGCGCCCGCGTTCATGTGCATTAGACTCCCCCTTGTCAGAGGAGGCGGAACCAGAACCAGCGCCAAGGGAAAGTGTTAACCTTTTAACTGCTGTGTGGGCGCAAAGAAGCAGGCAGAGGGACCCTATAGTGTTACGAATACAGCTGTGTTCCTTTAAGGACATTAGAGCCTTCTATGCCATCCATGGGCGTCCGAAGGGGGGGCAACCCTGGACTTTCCAGCGTGTGCAGCTATTTTTCGTTTCAGTGTGAGAATACACTGCAATACCGTCGCCGGCCAGCGCTGTGAATGGAGAAAGGTAGGGAAAGGAAGCTACAGCTTATCCCTGCTTCCTTCTCCTGACTGCAGCCAGAAGAGACAGCCTACAGATCAGGTAAGTGAGGCATTGGGGAGGGGGGGAGCAGAGTACAGATTAGGTAAGTGAGGGATGGGGGGCAGCCTACAGATCAGTTAAGTGAGGAATGGGGAGGCAGCCTACAGATCAGTTAAGTGAGGAATGGGGAGGCAGCCTACAGATCAGATAAGTGAGACATGGGGGGGCAGCCTACAGATCAGGTAAGTGAGGGATGGGGTCAGTCTACAGATCAGGTAAGTGAGACATGGGGGGTCAGTCTACAGATCAGGTAAGTGAGACATGGGGGGTCAGTCTACAGATCAGGTAAGTAAGACATGGGGGGCAGTCTACAGATCAGGTAAGTGAGACGGGGGGGCAGCCTACAGATCAGATAAGCGAGACATGGGGGGGCAGCCTACAGATCAGGTAAGTGAGGGATGGGGGCAGTCTACAGATCAGGTAAGTGAGACATGGGGGGTCAGTCTACAGATCAGGTAAGTGAGACATGGGGGGTCAGTCTACAGATCAGGTAAGTAAGACATGGGGGGCAGTCTACAGATCAGGTAAGTGAGACGGGGGGGGGCAGCCTACAGATCAGGTAAGTGAGGGATGGGGGCAGTCTACAGATCAGGTAAGTGAGGGATGAGGGCAGTCTACAGATCAGGTAAGTGAGGGATGGGGGCAGCCTACAGATCAGGTAAGTGAGGGATGGGGTGGCAGCCCACAGATTAGATAAGTGAGGAATGGGGAGGCAGCCTACAGATCAGATAAGTGAGACATGGGGCAGCCTACAGATCAGTTAAGTGAGGAATGGGGAGGCAGCCTACAGATCAGATAAGTGATACATGCGGGGCAGCCTACAGATCAGTTAAAGCGGCACTGTCATGCTGAATCCCGTTTTTTTTTAACCCCCCTCCCGCCTCCACTACATCCAATTGACCCCCTAGTCACCCCCAAATGCCCCTAAGCCCCCCACATTACCTATTTTTTATTCTTTATTTTCTGCCCCGATCTTTATTCAGGGCGCCGCCATCTTTGTGTGGGTAGGTGAAGTCCCTGTGGGACACGTCATCTACCCACACTAGATAGACTGTGAGATTCCCGCACATGCCCAGTGAAACACCTGGACATGCGAACGGGAATTTCACCTATTCATTCATTCATCAGACAGACGAATGAATGAATGAATAGAAAAAATCAGATGAACAAACTAACACGGAGTATCAGTGTTCGTTTGTTCGTTCAGTTTATTACAAGGAGGGAGCTACCGGCGTGCAGCTCCCTCCTTGTAATATGTAACTATATAGAGGCGGCAGGGAGCAGAGCTCCCCACCACTTCATAAGCCCCCCAGGCCCCCCCCCTCACTCAATATGACCCCCATAATAGCACAAGGGAGATTAAAATCTCCCCAATGCCCCTACTCGCTATACCGTGAGTAGGGGCATGTCCACTAAACAGTGAGCAGCCTGTGGCTGCTCACTGTAAAAAAAAAAAATGGTAATAGGGGGGGGGGGGGAGGAGACCTACTCCCCCCTGGCCCCCACCCCTACGTGGTGGGTGGGGGCCCTAATAAAACAATAAGGGGGGGACCTACTGTCCTCCCCCCTTGGCCCCCACCCCTGAGCGGTGGGTGGGGGCCCTAATAAAATAATAAGGGGGGGGGGGAGCCTACTGTCCTCCCCCCCGGACCCCACCCCTGAGCAGTGGGTGGGGGCCAGGGGTGGGGGCCAGGGGGGAGGACAATAGGTCCCCCCCTTATTGTTTTATTAAGGCCCCCAAGTTTCACCCCTTAAAGGAAAGAGAGCACCCTGGGGCTTTCTGGCATCATAGAATTTTCATTTAGATGAAGTTGTTATGATGGCAAGAATGTTCCTTTAATTTGACTAGAGAAACACTATAGTGTCAGGAAAACAAACATGTATTCCTGACACCATAGTTGTGAAAACGCTACTCACCCTGGCTTTATGTGATAATGACTATGCTCCTCCCGTTCATGACACTGTCAAAAAGGGGCCGAGCATGGATGTCATTACAATTATGCCTCTCCCCCCCCCCCACTCCCCCAGAAAAATTCCTGCGGACGCCCATGATGCCATCCTATATAAAGTGGATTTAAAAGCCTGCAGGATAGAACGCCATGCAGATTTGGTGTGAGTTATATCACTGCTCACACCAGGGAGCCCAAGGTATCTGTGTTTCTTCTGTCTCTTGGAATGAAAGGTTATCCAGTCAGTCACCCAATCACACTTGAGATGTTTCGTATCCACTATATTTGAGATCAGATATTCACATTTCTTAATATTTTGTGTTGATCTGTTATATTTTCTTTTGATACCTCTACCTTTTATAATTTAACAGTCACCATGTGGGTTCAATAAGACCTGTGCAGGTTATAGGTTACATATTAAATGACAGATACATTTTATTTCATGTTTTCGCATAATTGCTCAACCATGCCCTAGATAAAATTAGAGAACGTAATATCTTATCACCCAAAGACGCACGCTTGGTCAGGGGCCTCTTCTCAACCTGGAGTAAGCCCAAAATTAGGTAATATTTCTTTTAAGTGACGCGGCAATAATATAAGTCCCTTAGCTTGAAGGGACATTATAGGCACTATAATAACTTTGGCTTAATTAAGCACTATTAGTGTATAGATCATGCCCTGCAGTTTCACTGTTCAATTATCACATTTGTTTCTGTTTATGCAGCCCTACCTAGCCACACTTCCCCTTGCTGTGACTCACACAGCCTGCATGAAAATAATGGTTTCACTTTCAATCAGATATTAACCTGCTTTAGAAGTGTTCATCTCCTGCTCTGTTATTTGAACTTCAAGAACACAAAGGAGGCTCCTGCAGAGTCTAGATGGCTATTAACAGTGAAGGAGGATATAAATTTGAAAATTAAACAGAATGTGCAATAAAGGAAACTTAAAAGTTAGAATAATCTTTATAGGAAATATTTAGGCACGCTGTGCAAGTCACATGCAAAGAGGTGTAAGTAGGGCTGCAAAAATTAAGTGATATGACTCCTAAACGGCTGAGAATTGAGCAGTGAGTCTGCAGGGGCATGATTTATATATTAAAACCGTTTCACTAAGCTTAAAGGGACACTAAAGTCACCCAGACCACTTCAGCTCAATAAAGTGGTCTGGGTGCCAGGTCCCCCAGGTTTTAACCCTTCAGGTGTAAACATAGCAGTTTCAGAGAAACTGCTATGTTTACGTTGCAGGATTAATCCAGCCTCTAGTGGCTGTCTTCCTGACAGCCGCTAGAGACGCTGAATGCGACGCTGAATGCGATTTTCAGAACGTCCATAGGAAAGCATTGAGAAATGCTTTCCTATGGACGGTTTGAATGCGCGCGCAGCTCTTGCTGCGCATGCGCCTTCCGCTCCACTCGGGAGCCGACGTCGGCGGGGGAGGAGAGGTCACCAGCACCAAGGGAGCCCAGCGCTGGATAAAGGTAAGTGGCTGATGGGGTTTTAACTTCTTCAGCCCAGCGGTAGGGGGGCCATGAGGGTGGGGGACACCTAAGGGTTATATAGTAAAAACAAGTTTGTTTTCATGACACTATAGCGATCCTTTAAGTTGTTTTGGTGCCTATAATGTCCCTTTAAAGAAACACTATAAGGTCAGAAATACAAATATGTATTGAAAATATGTATTCCTGACCCTATAGTGTTAAAAAAAATCATGTTAGCCCCTTGCCCTCCCCCTCCCCCCCCCCAAATAAATAGAAAATTCACCTTACATCAAAAGCCGCACAGGTCTGCCGGTGTTGGCCCTGTCCACGACCTGCCTCCTTGGCTGACATCATCAAAGCTGATTAACTCAGCCAATCCAATGCTTTCCTATAGGTGAATTCTGATTACCTCAGTTAAGTAGGCTGGACGAGGGGCGGAGCAAAACACCACTCTGGCCAATCAGCATCTCTATGAGGAAAGTAAGCGCCTAGTTCAAATATTAATATATTCACAATGCTCTTACAACAGATTTAAATACACTTACGCTTATTTAGAACTAGCACTATTTAATTTGTCTCCCACTTTTTAATTTGTGATGGGCCTACCGCTACTGGGGTACTGTAATGTAGTGGTGAGCTTAACACATGTATCCATATGGTGGAACTGAATTGCCATATTTGTTTGCTGAGATAGGTGATTTTAAAGGGACTCTCCAGTGCCAGGAAAACATATCTGTTTTCCTTGCACTGCAGGACCCTGCAGTGCCCCTCTCCCTCCCCGCCCCCATCCCATGTTGCTGAAGGGGTTAAAACCCCTTCAGTGACTTACCTGAATCCTGCACCGATGTCCATAGAAGCTGGGTCAGGCTCTGCCCATGCTCCTCCCCCACCGACCTCAGCCTGTGGGGGAGTCCTAATGCGCACGCGCGGCAATGGCCAGGGGCGCATTAGACCTCCCCCATAGGAAAGCATTATTCAATGCTTTCCTATAGGGAAAATCTGACGCTGGAGGTCCGTGAGGACGTCCAGCGTCCGATAACGCACCAAAAGTCTGTTTGGCTTCCGGAAGCCCTCTAGTGGCTGCTCTCTGGAACTGCAACTTATTCAATGCTTTCCTATGAGGATTCTGGCGACGCTGGAGGTCCCCATGCATAGCGTGAGGACGTCCAGCATCGTTTATAACACTTTTCGTGTTCTAAGAACACGGATGTCCCTCTAGTGGCTGTCTGATAGACAACCACTAGAGGAGGACTTAACCCTGCAAGGTAATTATTGCAATTTATATAAACTGCAATAATTACACTTGTTGGGTTAAAGGACCACTCTAGGCACCCAGACCACTTCAGCTTAATGAAGTGGTCTGGGTGCCAGGTCCAGCTAGGGTTAACCCTTTTTTTTTTTTTTATAAACATAGCAGTTTCAGAGAAACTGCTATGTTTATTAATGGGTTAAGCCTTCCCCCAAATCCTCTAGCGGCTGTCTCATTGACAGCCGCTAGAGGCGCTTGCGTGATTCTCACTGTGAAAATCACAGTGAGAGCACGCAAGCGTCCATAGGAAAGCATTGTAAATGCTTTCCTATGCGACCGGCTGAATGCGCGCGCGGAGGAGGATCGGAGGCAGAGATCTCCCCGCCCAGCGCTGGAAAAAGGTACGTTTTACCCCTTTTCCCCTTTCCAGAGCCGGGCGGGAGGGGGACCCTGAGGGTGGGGGCACCCTTTAAGGGTGGTGGGCGGTGGCACCCAGACCACTTCAATGGGCAGAAGTGGTGCCTGGAGTGTCACTTTCGGTAGCCTTATGAAATTTTAAATGTATTTTTAAGTGTGCGCTGTTCCTTTTTAGAATTTTAGACAATGGCAGCACCATTCCTGCAAAATGCATGTTTCAGGTATGCCCCCAATTTCTTTTTGTCTTTACTAGGAAGGTGATTGCTGTTAACAGTCACATTTATTGCTCGATTTGTGGAGACTTTTTTATTTTTCAAAACTTTAAATTTACAGAATATTGTTACTTGTTATCGTCAATCAACCCAAAAGATGAACAATTATCTGTGTCGGCATCGGCTCTGGAAATATGATTCCGGACCATCTTTAGTAAGGAGCATTGCTGGTGTAGTGTTAGTGTGGAGGTTGGTGTAGGGTCAGCGTTATCAAAAATGTATTTAGATCCTAAACATATTTGGCATTCAACAATCAGGATTAATATATGAATCTATTGGTAAAAATACCAATTTGTCCCCATTTTTTACATTTTATTCACATGTAATGTTGTGTTAGGTAAACATATAGGATGTTAATTAAAGCACTTTTGGCCCTTTGAAAAAATGACATATTACAAACATGCATTTCTGACACTTTAGTTTTGCTGTGGCTGATTAGGTTGCCGGCCCTTCTCTGATCACACTGAAAAGGTGAAATTATTTACCTTTTTTCCCATGCCGCACAGTGGCTGGCCCTACCTCCATGGCGGAGATCACCTTGATACTCTCTCAGCCAATCCAAAATTTTCCCATAAGAAATCATTGGGAGGCTATTGTGCAGGGTTAAACATGTCACTGAGCCAATCAGAATCTCCTTGTAGAATCAATGCATCTCTATGGGGAACGTTCAGCACTTCTATGCAGTGCATGGAGACGCTGTATGCCAGTGCTGCACACTGGAAACATGTTAGTGGCCTCAGAGTGACTGCCACTAAAGGTGTCCCTATGCACCAATTTAAACATTGCTTTTTCTCTAAAAGGGGGCGCTCGTAAATTGAAAAACCTGCAGGGACAGACTTCAGACTCCAAAACCACTACATTAAGCTGTAGTTGTTATGGTGACTATATGTCCGTTTAAAGGGGTTAACAAATGCATACTTTTTCAATAACATGCTATGACTATTTACATTCAGAACTGTCTGGAATTGCATGACTAGTTCCAGCCTGGTGTCTAGAAGTTATGCATTTAGTTTTTGTATTTGTGTATTATGCCCCAAGGTTCAAATCTATGACTTGCTTTTTTATTATTTGTACACCCTATAGCAGTGATGGCGAACCTTTTTGAGCCAGAGTGCCCAAACCGCAATACATGCCAACTTTTTTTTCCTCTAAGAGTCAACACGGCAATTAAACCTGAATACTGAGGTTTAAGTTTAGAAAAAACAACTCGTACAGTTGTCCGAACTAATTGACTTTTGTTTTAAAAGAACACAACAACAGAGAGCTCAAATATAAAAAATTTAAATAATTATATAAATAATAGATAAAATTAAGCTTATATTTATTAGTATCTACTACAAATGCAGAACATACACACAGACTGTTTAACATATTCACACACCGATTGCTTAATTTATACACACACCGACTGCTAAATACACACCGCTAAATACACACACAGTCCGCTAAATACACATACAGACTGCTGAATACACATACAGATAGACTGCTGAGTACACATACAGATAGACTGCTGAGTACACATACAGACAGACTGCTGAGTACACATACAGACAGACTGCTGAGTACACATACAGAGACTGCTGAGTACACACAGTTTGCTGTACACACACACACAGTCTGCTGAATACATACACACAGTCTGCTGAATACACACACTGCATTGAGGGGTGCAGTGTTTGTGTGTAAGGGTGTGGAGTGCTGTGTGTGAGGGGTGCTGTGTGTGTCTGTCTGACAGGTGCTGTGTGTGTGGAGGGGTGCTGTGCTGTGTGGGGTGCTTTGTGTGGGAGGTAGGGGTGCTGTGTGTGGTGGGGTAGGGGTGCTGTGTTGGTGGTAAATTGGTAAATCGGTGGTAAAGGTACATAACAAGAAAAAAAATTATATATATATATTATATATATATATTAAATCTGTATCCGCCCACTCCCTTCTTCTTACCTTTGGTGAAGGAGGGGGGACACAGCCAGCCCTAGTGGTCTGGTGGTGGTAAGTATGTGTCTGCGAAGCAGCTCTCCTGTCCTCCCGCGCGATGCTGTGTGGAGTGTTGCCATGGTAAAGCGTAGCAACGCTTCACTCAGATTACTCGCGGGAGGACAGGAAAGCTTCTCCACAGATCCCTCCCCTTGCCTCCAAACACGGAAGCAGAGTAGGCGCCTGCCGTTCTGGGCAGGCAGGTGCCTACTCTGCAGACAGCCAGCGGCCCCCTCTCTCGGCGACCTATGGTCGCGTGCCCATAGAGAGGGCCCGGGGTGCCACAGGTTCGCCATCACTGCCCTATAGGATGAAACTTGCAGAACCTCAGGATCTTATTTTAAAGCATAATTTCTCTAAATTTCTTATGTCATTATAAGTTTCATAGTCAGAAGTTTGACCTCTTTAATCCAAGACATGCAGGATGAATACTTACTTTATTGGTCTGGTTATTTTTAACTTATTTCCTACTTGACACTGTATATAGTGTGGATGTCCCACTGACTCAATCGGCCTTGAAATAGTTAATCAGGTTTGTGCAACTTGGTAATTGATTTGTATATATTAGCTGTATCTGAAATATGTCTCTCCCACTGTATATACTGCTTAATGCTTTGCTGATCAGGAAAATCTTTTCCATAATTACTGTAATTATATTTTCCTGATCATTCACCACGGACGCATTGTGCTTTCACCATTTTCTATTAGAGTTGTGGAATAGACTATCTGATAGGAGAGGAGACAGAAATGTATACTAATGTCTGTTGTCCTTTCTGCAAAGTGTGTGGTGGTGGTGGTGGGGTGGGGAGCTAACCCACTGGCTATTATTGCCATGGTGAATGATCAGGAAAATAAATTTACGGTACAAATGTAAAGAATTCTCCTTATTAGCAACTATAGTACACATATCTGGCGAGCTGTAGTTCCCAGATTAGTACATTTGGTAAATAAATAGCACTTGCTCAATGTGTACTGAGATAACCTATGTGATGGAAAGCTTAAAAAAGGAGTTACACAATATTTCCCTAATTCCCTTATTGGAAAAAACTATCTAAGAACATAAACCAAAGGGAAAATGCTAGAATGAAATAAAGCAGAAAGCACAAAATAGAATGGTACATGGAAATAAACTACATGAACAATATCAGCTTTAATCCAAAAGGAAACGACAAAACAAAACAACCTACAGAAACTACTGCAGCTATTTTAAATGATGTAACATGGCAACCAAACAGTTCTTAAACAAATAAGGATACGCTGCCAAGGAACTTACAACTGCTAATGGTAACATTAATACATCATACTATTATTTCAGGCACACACTGAAGAGCAGACTAAATAGCTTAAAGAAAAACATTAGTCCCCTAAAAACCTCAGCTTAATAAAGTGCTTTAGGGGTTATGTCCCTGCAGGTGTATTTTCTAAAAGTGTTTATTCAAGAAAAACTTTAGTGATGCCTCCCATGTTACCAAGCAGACAGCAAGGAGGTTTTGCTGCCTCTCTCTGAACTGTAGTTTCAAGCACAAGTCTGAGCTTCTCATAGAGAAACATTGGTTCCAGTCGTGCAATAGCCATGCATGCACCATGAGTCCCAGTGCTCTTCAGGTTGTCAGTATTGATGGCTTCACAGAAGGAGGAACATAGTAGCAATGAACAGGATTTTTCAGTGCTGGAATAAAGGGTCAGTATGAACTGATTTTTAACCATTTTTTTTAACCCCTTAAGGACTGAGCCAAATGTACACGTTGTGATGAAAACAAACCGTAAACAAAACCTGGAATTTGCGCTATATGTCTGTTCAGGCGTAATTCACCTTTTTCATATTATGTGCACCCACACTTAGTATACATCATTTTATTCAGGGGAAACGGGGCTTTCGTTTAACATCAAATATTCAGGTATGAAAAATAATTTAATATGAATAAAATATAAAAAAAAAATGGGAGAAAATAAGAATTGTTAAAAGAAAAATTAGTTCTACGTGACATTTTAACTGTGAATGTCATAATACGGTTTGCTTTTACTGCAATAAAATACTCATATTTGTATTCAACAATGTTTCATGTGTAAAACAGTACCCCCTATGTACAGATTTTATGGTGTTTTGGGAAGTTACAGGGTCAAATATAGCATGTTACATTTTTCAGTTTTTTCACATTGAAATTCGCCAGATTGGTTACGTTGCCTTTGAGACCACATGGCAGCCCAGGAACGAGAATTACCCCCATGATGGCATACCATTTGCAATAGTAGACAACCCAAGGTATTGCAAATGGGGTATGTCCAGTCTTTTTTAGAAGCCACTTGGTCACAAACACTAGCCAAAGTTAGTGTTAATATTTGTTTGTGTGTGAAAAATGCAAAAAAACTAATTTGAACGCCAATTTTGGCCAGTGCTTGTGACTAAGTGTCTACTAAAAAAAGACTGGACATAGCCCATTTGCAATACCTTGGGTTGTCTACTATTGCAAATCGTATGCCATCATGGGGGTATTTTCATTCCTGCGCTACCATACACAGGGCCGGCCCTAGGCCTTTAGGCGCCCTGTGCCAAACATCTTCTCGGCGCCCCCCTCTCCCCTGCCATCCATGTATAGTGTGTGTATAGAAGTGTAGTGATTGTATAGGGGATTTATTAAATTAATAATGATTTTAAAATATTCATTACACACACACACACACACACAGAGTTACAGGCAGACAGTCACACACACACACAGTTACAGGCAGACAATTACAAACACACACAGGTACAGATAGACAGTCACGTACATACAGCCACATATACAGTGTCACACACACACGCCGTTACATGCAGACAGTCACAAACACAGGCAGACAGCCACACACACACATAGAGGCAGACAGTCACACACACACACACAGGCAGTCACACACACACACACAGGCAGACAGGCAGACTGTCACACACACACACACACACGCACCTCTATTCATTATGGAGGTGGAAGTAGTGCAGTTCCTATATTCTGGTTGTTGGGGAAGCAGTGACTCCTTCCTTCACAGCCACACACACACACACACAAACACACTAACAGCCAGCCAGCCAGACACACACACACACACATTCCCCTCCCTCTCCCTTTCCCCCCAACATTAATTTTAATTTAAATCCACCCAGCCTCCCTACCATTGGGTACCTGAGGTCCAGTGGGGCTGCTGGCCAGGCTGTTATGGAAGGCAGGCGTGCAGGCAGTCGGACGGCCTGTTGAGTTCCATGACATCATATTCCGGCTCCTGGCATCACTCTGCGGCGCAAGGGAGCTGAGCAGAGAGAGCTCACAAATCAGCGCCCCCTCGCTGCCCGCCTAGAACTCATCTAGCCGCCTGCCACCAGGCTAACAAGGTACTTGACTGGGCATTTGGGGGCGTGTTTTTTTGCCGCCCCCTGGAAAGTGCCGCCCAAGGCAAATGCCTTGTTTGCCTCGCGGCAAATACAGCACTGCATATTTGCACAGTACGTTTGTGATATTCCTGTTTTTTCTTTTTGATACATTTCCAAACTTAAAAAAAGGGTTTTTTTTTTTATTCTGACATTCTGGGGTAATGAGTGTAGACTGATGTGAAAATAAATAATTCAAATAATTGTAAAAATGAGGGGTTCTGAATGCTTTCTGATTGCACTGCGTATGTAAATTGCACTCTTTTGTATTATATCTTGATTAACTTAAATCCCTATTTCCTCTCTAGTACACCTCCAAATTGTCACTATTTAGGAGGGTCAGTCCCTATTTTGCACCAAAATCCCTCTGCCCCTCTTTTCTATCCTAATGTCCCTCTTTTTTTATGAGCCCCAGATTGTTGGTGTCTGAGTGTATAAGAGCTCCACAGCAATAATACTCACAGTAATTGTCTCTAACCCCTTAAGGACCAGGGATTTTTTGATCTGCAATGCATTTGTGACCAATGTATTTTTTGGCACTTTTGCCATGCTTTCATTCTGCCACAATTCCCCCTCCCCTTTTACCCAGATATATTACATAAAATTTTTAAAGGAGAAATAGGGCTTTCTTTGATACTCTATATCTATACATGTAGGAATATTAAATAGAAATACAGTGGGACCTCTGTTTACGAATTTAATGCGTTCTCCAGGACGTCTCTTATTGCAAAACATTTGTAAACCGAAACACGATTTCCCATAGGAATGCACTGAAAACCAATTAATGCGTTCTCGAGGTCAGAAAAAAGTCAAAATGAGCTGGCATGGAAACCAACCCACAATGCAGAACACACAATAAAAGGCATGCAAACGATGAAGCTCAGCTCCCTACCTTTCCACAGCTTGAGAAATGCACCAAAAAGTCCCAAAACAACTGAAAACAATTTCCGGAATGGCCCCAAAACTCGATGCAAAAGCCGCTCCAACACCTCCACACTCAACGCCACGTGCTACCCACAGGCTCCAGCATGCAGGGGGCGGTGCTATAAACCTCCAAGGTTGCAATGCATCCTGGGGAAGTTTGCTTTGTATTGCGAAAACATTTTGTAAACCGAGGCATTATTTTCAATGGATTTTCATTTGTAAACCGAAAATTATGTTAACCGAGGCGTGTGTAAACCGAGGTCCCACTGTACGATATAAAAAAAGTTGTGAGGGAAGAAAAAAAACAAGAACTTTTTTCTCAGTTTTACATTTAATAATTTCTACATACCAAGTGCAAATAAAGAAAACTAACTCAAAATAGATTCACAGATTAGTTCTGATTGTTAATATACGTCTAGGATTTCAATTAATTGTTAGAAGTTATAAAACAAATACTGCAAGGAGTGAATTTCGGTTTAAAAGCTAAAACTTTGTCCAAGTTGGCATGCTGAGATTACACCTGCAGTCACAGAGAGGGGGAGAAGAAGACAGGTGGCAGCAGCAATGAGGGAGCGTTGATGCGCTTCCTGCTCTTCCCTTCTCCATCGTGCGCCCTCTCTGGTGATGCCCAGAGCCACAATATGACATAACTCTGGCCCCGCATCACTAAACAGTGCAAGGGAGCAGCAAGGAGCTGGAAAAGCATTGAAGCCATTGGACCCAGGGAGAGGACTCCTAAATAAAAGAAATAAAATTAAATTGTGAGTGTGTGCCTGTCCATGTATGAGTGTGTGCACAAGAATGTGTAAATGTGTGAGTATACAATATATAGAGCAGGTTTAGCGATAATCAACCAGATAAGGCAGGGTAGCAAACCCAAAAAGGGGATGACTTCAACCCTTTTCAGAAACAACAGAAACAAATACAAAAAAGGTTGCGCATCAAGAATTTCCATAACGCATTTCACTGCATAGGGCTTTCATAATTGCTTCCATTTGATAAAGTCCCATGCTGTGAAAAACGTTATTTAAATTATTACGTACTTTGCTTTTTATCAAATAAAGGATTTTTGGTCACTATACTTGTGTACTGTGCCAAATAAACTTTTGTTTTAGATTGATTTATTTTATCATATTTACCTCCTGGCTTACGGTCTACTTAAAAGAAATCCTAGATGGGGGTCATACCACTGGCGCCTTATCCATAGAGCAACTTGCCTGCTCTATATTTGTGAGTATTCACTACAATTATTATTTTAGCATTTTTTTTTGCAACATTTTAGTGCACTATTATCTGCTTTTTTACATTCTTGTCATTCTGGGTTCAACAAAACTAACTCTCCTTTGAACACTTTTCCACATATCCTGTAAATGGGGATTATACCACTGTATAACTGGAGCTGGTCATAGCTCCATTAAATGTGAGTAAGATACTGCTGTTTTATTATATACACCACACTAATATAGAATAATTGCACTACTGTTCTTTCGGTTTTATATATCTGCACAGATTTTACCAAGGAACCTACTTTCAGTAGAATAATTTACCATCAACCATCTGGAGAGGTATAAACATGTATGTATGAACTTCACATTTTCAAAGGGGAGAGGCTACTAATATGACCACACACATCAGGGGGCGTAAAAAAAAAAACATTTATGCACCCAAGCGTGTCTTACTCCAGGACCCAGGTCAAAGAATCCAAAACCACTACACATAAGTATATATTTTTTTTAAAGTACAACCCCAAGACAATGTAACTAAGAGCATTTTGACACTTTTTATCTAACCATTTTATTTATTTACAAATCTAAACATTTTATTACAAATCTCGTCAAATTAGTAAATGTTGGTGGTTTTTCCCCCCACACATATTGTATTTTGGGTAACATCTGTATTCTGCTACTATTCTTGAGTGCAATGAAACCCTACATGTATAGCTTTTACTCTAATTCTGGCATTAATGCAGCTCTTTAAAAGGGTTTTGGGGCATGATCTTTACACCAAAACTGCTGTATTTAACCAAAGTTGTTTTGGTTCCTATAGTGCCCCTTTACTCAAACCTCTAATCCAACCTATCATCCTAGCCATAATCTAATCTTTTTCCTACCCCTAATCCAACCTATAATCCAACATGTAGTCCTAGTCGTAACACAACCCCCTAATTCAACCTCACAAGGGATTTCCTCTGATGAAGTCATCTCTGACATCAGCAGAGGGATTTCTTTGCTCACACAGTACAGAGGACTCTTTAAGCGCTCTGTACTGTGTGATTGCAGCATGAAAGAGAGAACTCACTCTCATGTTGCAGCATCGCACAGAGATTGATGCTGGGCAGCTGGCAGAGCCCTGTACCAATCCTGCAACAAAGGGGGGTAGAAGCAAGAATTTCTCCGGTCTTTTCAGATAAACAGGGAGACAGTGCCAGGCCGGGAGGGGACAATATAACTTTTAAAATTACATTGGAAGTGCAACTGCAATACCATAGAATTTAAAGGGCTGCCCTTAGCTTTCATAACTTTAAGTGCTGCTGTCAGTCTGAGCTGACATAGGGGACACTAAGATATTGATAGATACCTGGGGATCCCCTTTTTATTTAAAGGGCTATGGCAGTGTTCAATTTGAACACTGCACATAGTTCATCTTTCAGTCTGGGGCCATATTTAGCTACCAGCAGGGATTTAACGCCGACGGGTACTTTAACTGCATGATGGTCTATGCTGTCACTGGGATTTGCACTGCATCACGGCATTCACGATCATGTGGTCGTTAAGTAGTTAAACTACAACACACATGTTTTGAAATATGTTTGTGAAAATAAGATACTATGTTTTTGTTACATAAATGGTTACATAAATTGCTATTTCTAAATCATCTTACATTTCCCAGAACAGCCCACCTCTGGCCACACACCCCTTATATATAAGCTATTATGCAATTATGACTTTATATAAGAGTATGAATATTTGTAAGGCTAAATCTAATCTGTGTTCTATATTTCCTTCATTCTGCTGGTGTGTTTGAATGAGACACTAAACTGCCACATGCATGCAAGTTCTCCAGGGCCCATTGAAAGGCTTAGCCCTACTAAAAGCAGATGCAATTAAGTAGTAAATCTGTTTTTCCTAAGTGTAACATCAGATATCAAGCATACAGCAGGCTTGTATACTGTTGGCACAATGTTCAATTAGTATTTTGTCTTTCACTTACAAGTATTACATACATATTTCACAATTCATAATATGGTCTATTGCCACAGACTATGGTGTTTGGCTAATATTTCTTTACAGTCCAAGAATAGATTCAAGAATAACAGTCACTTACACAGAAATAGAAATTGCTACTTTTTTCCACTTGTACTCTGCTAAAAAATCTTAAAACCAAACAAAATGAAAACATTAAAGGACCACTATAGTGCCAGGAAAACATACTCGTTTTCCTGGCACTATAGTGCCCTGAGGGTGCCCCCACCCTCAGGGTCCCCCTCCCGCCGGGCTCTGGTGTGAGGAAGGGGTTAAACTTACCTCTTTCTCCAGCGCCAGGCGGGGAGCTCTCCTCATCCGCTCCGCCTCCGATCCTCCTTTTCGGCTGAATGCGCATGTGCGGCAAGAGCTGCGCGCGCATTCAGCCGGTCTCATAGGAAAGCATTTACAATGCTTTCCTATGGACGCTTGCATGCTCTCACTGTGATTTTCACAGTGAGAATCACGCAAGCGCCTCTAGCGGCTGTCAGTGAGACAGCCACTAGAGGATTTGGAGGCTGGATTAACCCTTTTATAAACATAGCAGTTTCTCTGAAACTGCTATGTTTATAATAAAAAGGGTTAAACCTAGATGGACCTGGCACCCAAACCACTTCATTAAGCTGAAGTAGTCTGGGTGCCTAGAGTGGTCCTTTAAATATTATAAAACAGTCACACACTCAAAAGATCACTACACCCACACACACTTATTGAAAAACTTCAACAAACACTACAGAATGGAGTGGAGCTATAACAAAAAGTATACCAATGTATTCATGCGTATTTCAATAAATCATCGGTAAAATATAATGAAAGAAAAATAATGGTGCAAGTAAGTTAGAACAATATAAGTAAAAATAAAGAAGATATGTTGCACTTATTTATTACAGCTCCAGCCCATTCTTTAGTGTTTGTTTAAGTTTTTTGGTGTGGGTTAAGGGGATACCACACAGGAGTGTTTATGAGCATATTGACCACCACCACTGTGTAGATTTTAAACTACTTAATGAAAACCAACAAAAAGTATATATATATATATATATATATATATATATATATATATATTTTTGCCTCTTTATAAATCGCTGGTAAGACCACACCTTGAATATGCTGTGCAATTTTGGGCACCTGTTCTAAAGAAGGATATCATGGCACTAGAAAAAGTGCAGAGACGAGCTACAAAATTGATAAAAGGAATGGAGCATTTTAGTTATGAAGAAAGGTTAAAAAATTTAAATCTCTTCAGTTTGGAAAAACGGCGCCTTAGAGGGGATATGATAACATTATACAAATATATTCGGGGCCAGTACAAACCATTATCTGGAAATCTATTCATAAACAGGGCTATACATAGGACACGAGGTCACACATTTAGGCTTGAAGAAAGGAGATTTCATCTAAGGCAAAGAAAAGGTTTTTTTACAGTAAGAGCAATAAGGATATGGAATTCATTGCCGGAAGAGGTGGTTTTGTCAGAGTCTATACAGATGTTTAAATTGCAATTGGATAAATACTTGCAAAAACATAACATACAGGGATACAATTTCTAATTAGTGGGATAATAGCTGCTTGATCCAAGGAGACATCTGACTGCTATTTTGGGGTCAAGAAGGAATTTTTTCCTAGTTTGTAGCAAAATTGGAAGCGCTTCAGACTGGGTTTTTTGCCTTCTTTTGGATCAACAGCAAAAGCATATGTGAGGAAGGCTGAACTTGATGGACGCAAGTCTCTTTTCAGCTATGTAACTATGTAACTATGTATATATATATATATATATATATATATATATATAAAAAATCGAAAATCCCCCGCACTCACGCTTAGTTCTGTGTCCAATTTGCCGGGTGCTTGGCATGAACTCCCATAGAAATATATTCGCCAAAAAACTGCCGCTCACCGGTCTTGTAAAAGTCCAAAATTTATTGAGAAATAATTAAAAAATAATTAAAATTATTGTTTTGTTACCCTGAGGAATGTCCCGAACGGGGACTGAAACGTTGGTCTCTTTTTTAATTATTTCTCAATAAATTTTGGACTTTTACAAGACCGGTGAGCGGCAGTTTTTTGGCGAATATATATATATATATATATATATACACACACACACAGTATATAAAAAATACAAAACCATTTAATATGTTACAATCTCTTTGTATTATTGGAGCATAAGGAACACAAACTCCAGTCTAATTACAGCACTGGGCAAAGTCACAGCAAGTCATTCACACATTTAAGGGATGATTTCTCTCCAGATAATTATATATTTCCTTGTTCATCTTAGTGAATAGTCATTTATGAATTTCCAGGACCAGACTGTTATTTTGACTGATTGACAAATGATCTTATTTTTCCTTATTGTTAGATCTTGGGTGCTGGAATCAAGCTACAACCTTGAAATGTCAAGAAACTCATAAGTGTCCAAGGATGAAAATATGCTGACTATTCCAGTATGTTCTTGGGAATGAAAGATTAAAAAAACAAGGTGCTTCCAAAGGATATATCTAACCTCCCTGTCACACAAATCTATCACAGTTGATAGACCACAGTAATGTAAAGGAATAAAATGGGCAATCAGTGTGAAAAAAATTATATCAAAGCCATGCACATACTCATATGGTTTAACTATAACACAAATGTAAAAAAAAACATTTCTTTAAGAATCAGGCTGTACTATATGGTGGACAGAAAATTGTACTATTATTAATGTGGTTAAAAGGACATCTGTGCTGGACTAAGTAGGACAAAATGTCTTCCCAAAATAAAAGCATTCAATAACACGGTCAAAGTTCACAACTCTGCTGCATGTCATGGTAATGTGACACATTCCAAGAAAGTCAGTAGTGACATTTATGTTAAGACAATAGAATGCCGATCCTATTAATGTTTCATCACCATGCATAACCATGACCTTACTAATACACAGATGCTCAAGGTCGCTCTGCAGATCTCCAGGCAATGGCAGTAACAAGAAGGCTAAGGACTTAATCACTACAAGCGCCTGACAAATGGTGATTTAAAAGCACCTTCACTTCTCCCAGCTGTAAAGGCTTCTTGTCAGACATTAAAGGTCTTCCCACTGCCACATGTAAGTAGCTACAAGCAGGAATCACAGGCTTTTGCTGTAATGCTGTCACTTTTCCTCTCAGCTTCATATCCATACAACATTAATCTGCTGTATTATGACATGCATGTTCAACACAATTTTAGATCATGAATGTGTCACTTGATAATCAGGTAGTAGGAAACCTGATTCAGACTAAATCGGGATTTGCAGCTGATAAAGTGGTACGGTATAGTGCTATACTGGAAACATAAAATGACAATATAATTTAATTTTCTAAAGAAAGAATAATAAATAGCACTCCTGAAAACTGGGGAATGTGACCTGATAAATAGCTAAGTCAACCTGAAAAGTCATGTTTTTTTTTTTTGGTTTTTTTTTAAAGAAACTCTACCACGTCCTGAAGAAAAAAAAAGAAAAAAAAAAGGATATTACAGACACACAGATATTTCAAAATATTTCCACTCCCCGTCTGACGTCATGGCAGCTGTCGCAGGGTCCAATTAAAGGCTTCTCATGGACAAGAACTGACATCTGGCAGTCCGGAACAAAGTTCCAGTGGACTACCATTTTGAGAGAATGACCAAGAAGGAAAATAAAAGGAAAAAGAACAAACGGTAAGACGAGGTTAGCATAGAAATTCAGAAAAAAATTAGATATATCTGTACACACAGTTGAGTATTTAGGTTATTGCAGCCCTAGAACAATTATTATTATTGGTATTTATATAGCACCGACTAACTCTGCAGCGTTTTACAATATTATGAAAGGGGGGGAGGGGGGAATTTACAATAAATGAGATAATTACACAGTGACACAGTAACAATATGTAGATGACGGCCTTGCTCAAACGAGCTTACAGTCTAGAGGAGGTGGAGTACAAATACTCAACAGGACAGCAAGGGTGACAGTTACCAAACAAGGTTGAAAAGTTGCAGAACTGGAGGTGAGAGCGAAGTATGGCTCTTTAGATATGGATAGGTATAGATAACCTACTCTGGGATTCTATAAGCATTTCTGAACAGATGTGTTTTGAGGGACTTCTTAAACAATCGAAGACTAGGGGAGAGTCTGACATGGGTAGGCAGGCTGTTCCAAAAGAAGGGAGCCGCCCGCAAGAAGTCCTGCAAGCGCGAGTTAGCAGTAAGGGTGCGAGCAGCAGACAGGAGAAGGTCACCGGAAGAGCGGAGATACCGAGAAGGGACATATCTATGAATCAGTGATGAAATGTAAGAGGAGCTAGATTTGGTTAGAGCTTTATAGGTAAGGGTTAGTATTTTAAAATCACACTTCAGGATACAGGAAGCCAGTGTAAGGATCGACAGAGGGGAGGGGTATGGAAGAAGTGACGGGTGAGAAACATCAGCCTGACGGCAGCATTCATTACTAATTGTAAAGAGATTACCAGGGCATGAACAAGCTCCTTGGCAGCATCTTGCGTGAGAAAGGGGCGGATGCAGGCGATGTTTTTACGGTGGAATCAATAGGTTTTAGCAACATTCAGGGTATGAGGCGCAAAGGTGAGTCCAGGATCAAAGATAAAACCAAGACAACTAGCTTGCAAGGATGGACTAATGCAAGTACCATCAACTTGCAGGGAAAGTGAAGGAGAAGGATCAGCATTATGAGGTGGAAAAATTAGAAGCTTAGTTTTTGAGAGATTGATTTTCAGAAAGCGGGAGGAGATTGAAGAAATGCAAGCAGTGACACGTTCTAGGTCCGCGGGAGAGATATATCTGGGTGTCATCTGCATACAGATGGTAGCAGAATCCAAAAGGAGTTAATGAGTTTGCCAAGAGAGGCAGTAGAAAGAGAGAAAAGAATGGGATCAAGTACAGATCCTTGGGGAGCTCCAACCGAGACAGGGTGAGAGAAGGAGGTGTCATTGCAGAAGGAGACACTGAAGGAACCTTGGGAGAGATAGGGGGAGAACCACGAGAGAACAGTGTCACAGAAACCGAGGGATTGAAGCGTTTAGAGAAGGAGGACATGATCAACAGTGTCAAGGGCGACAGAGAGGTCGAGAAGAATTAGTATTGAGTAGTGGCCTTTGGATTTAGTTGTGATTAGGTCATTTGTAACTTTAATAAGAGCAGTCTCAGAGTGAAGGGGACGAAAGCCAGATTGAGTGAGCCATACAAGTAAAGACAAGTCTTTCAATAAGCGTTGAGGAAAAAGAAAGCAGGGATATGGGATGATAGTTGGAAGGGGGTCTAGGGATGGCTTTTTTAGGATGGGCACAACAGTATGATGAAAGAGAGCAGTTTAGGATGTGGGAAGGTATTGGATACACACACCAATAGAGTTGTGGTGGGGAAATGAGTGGATAGTTAATATATTGCTTAGCATAAATACACACACCAGTCAAGCCATAAGACTTTAACAGTGCTCCCACTACTGCAAGGTATTCTGGGTAGGCGTATGCAAATGAGCGCATAAAAAAACAGAAAAAAAACTGTTTTGCCTCACTTCCACTTTATACATGGATTCCTTGGAGTATGTGTTTGCTCTATAAAACAGATTTGAAACACAATTTAGGAAGAGGAGCAATATATATATATAGAAGTATGGAATTAAAATCTGAGAGGAGAGGTTGAAAGAAATGGTTGGAATGAGAGACAGAAACTTTAGAGGAGTCCAGAATAGTCTGTACACTGGGGCACTGCCATTTTGTCTCACTAGTGAGGTACAGCATTTATGTATTTATGAGAGAGAAAGACATTCATATACAACAATACTTTATACATTTTACATTTATATAAATGAATATAACCAGGGGATGTGAAAACTAAACAAAAAATCATTTACATATCACCAACATATTCAGCAGCACTTTACAATTATACAATGGGATATTTGACAACAAGTTATTCACATACAGAGTATAACAGAGAGACAAGAGGTGATGAAGGCCTTGCACAAACAAGCTTACATTACATAAATAAGTTTACAATCTATGACATCTCAATCACATCCCTGTTAATATTAGATGAAGCTGAAATAGCCAAATTCCCAAATCCATGATGGTTAGATGGATGAATTTATAAATCAACAGAGAAACAAATCAGTAGACCAATTAAGTGGCCTACATCACACTTTGGTACAGAGAGGCCCATTGTGGCATGGACATGGTATATCCTACTTATTTGTTGTAAAATAGCTGCTGACTGTAAATAAAAGGATCTCTGAGATACAGCCCATGATTATTCAATGGAATGTCATCAGTAAAAAAAAATTAGCTCAAGGAAAATGCCGATTGTATTTCTGGAATTTCCAATACAAAATATTGATTCCATGCAATTAGAGTATTATTTCCCAATCTTAAGCTTTGATTTGTTTAGTGCAAACAAAACTCTCCGCTTCTGATCCTAAGAAAACATACAGAGATACGTGACGTATTTCTTACGTCTTCACCATGACAAATTATTCAACCTCTCTATGCAACCAGATAATATGTTGATAGTACTACCACGTGTTACTAATACTATCAAGTGAGCAGATATCCACGTAACACCACTGGTTAAGAAATAATTTTTAATCTCCAATCCACAGTAATTTATGTTTTATACTGTTTTCAGATACTGTGAACATGTTAATTTGTAGGCCTGATAGTGAGCCACATTCAAAGCTTGATTACATGCATTAGCAGTGAAACATAGAAATTAAAAAGAAATTTAATGCGTATTCTGCCAAAGCTGTAGTATTTTTAGAATTCTAATAAACCTCTTCTATTAAACACAATTAAAAAAAATATTGATGCTCTATAATTTTTCATATGAGACAGGACAGGAAACAGAGCACACTTTGCTCCTCTGCTGGTCATAGATGGTCAGGTGTAGGAAACCTCCATAAGAAAAATAATCCCTACTTTGTCTTATGATTTAAAGAAAACTAGAGCAGACAGGAAGAAATAAAGAACAGATCCTGAGAGAGAGAAGATGAATAGATTGGGGAAAGGTAAGTTTGGCATGACAGTGCCGCTTTAATTTCTACCAAAATAACAATGAATAGAACAAATCGCCTACAAACATTTTTTTAGGCTTGGTGGTGACTTGTCACCCACACATGCATCTTAGGTATCCACTAAGTGTGTATATGTAGACATTGTTGTATTTGATACGAGATTTAAGGACTATACGTTTATGTGTTTGCTTTATTTTTAAAGGATTTATTTTACCCCTTAAGGACACATGACATGTGTGACATGTCATGATTCCCTTTTATTCCAGAAGTTTGGTCCTTAAGGGGTTAAAGGAGCACTATAGGGTCAGGAACACAAACATGTATTCCTGATCCTATATGGTTAAAACCACCATCTAGCCCCCCCTGTTCCCCTCATGCCTCCCTAAATATAGTAAAATCTTACTTGTATTCAAGTCTGGAGCTCCTTGCTTTGTCACTGTTTCCTTTGACTTGCCCAAATGCCTGCTGACATCATCAGAAGTGGTGGCTTGATCCAATCACAATGCTTCCCCATAGGATTGGCTGATCAGGGGCATCGCCAGCATGATTCAAACACAGCCCTGGCCAATCAGCATCTCCTCATAGAGATGAATTGAATCAATGCATCTCTATGATGAAAGTTCAGTGTCTGCATGCAGAGGGAGGAGATACTGAATGTTTGGATGCATTTTAGGCAGCCATGGCCCAGGAAGGATCTCTAACAGCCATCTAAGGAGTGGCCAGTGCAGTTATCACTAGGCTGTAATGTAAACACTGCATTTTCTCTGAAAATAAGGTGTTTACAGCAAAAAGCCTGAAGGTAATGATTCTACTCAAAAGAACAAATTCAATAAGTTGTAGTTGTTCTGGTGACTATAGTGTCCCTTTGACAAAGATTACTTTCTCTTCTGTCTTTAAATGATATTCAATCAGATGATATCACTTACCGTAATTGGTTGTATTAAATCAAACATAAACGGCATGCCATGAAAAGTGCTAGTCCAAGAGTGTTATTGGAAAGGACATGAGCCCTAACAGGTAATGATTATTGCACCTGAAGTATTCTAAACTTCTAAAGCCAAAAAGCTGTGAAACACAGGGGATATATCAATTCTGGTTTTGTTATTAAAAGATGGTCACAACACCTCACTTATTGTTGTAACAAGCTCTATTTTTACATGCAATGAAAGGGCATGTTTATTTTTTAACTTGCCATTTATGACTAATAACACTAAATTCTGGTAAACTACTGAGAGATACAGTCATAATGAACTTTCTAAAGCACACAGAGAGCTTGGCTTCTGATACTTTGTTAACCACGGTTACTAGAAGTTCTTTCATTGACAGGATGTGTAGCGCCAGGAACCAGGACATCAAGTTTATCTTGAAGCAAAGAATAGTGGCAAAGTCACATTATAACTATTTGGTGTCAGTAACACTTTCACTGTAAAGAGAGGGCAAATTACCTCAAGAGTTCATTGGTAAACTTAAAGTGGCCCTGATCTTAATCAAGTAAAAATTTGATTAGTAATTTCCCTTGAATGACAAAGAGCACAAAAGGTAGAATAGAAAATAAATAGCTATACACACTTACTATGGTCTCCACCTGCTCAGGATGTGATAATAATATTTTTTTTTCTTTTTGTATATGCAGTCTGTATCCATCTAAATATGGGCTTGATTGAATTCACATTTAACAGCAGTTTTTGGCCTACTGATAATCCCTCTAATGGTTTATTACAGCACTTAGAGGACAACAGTCAAATCATGAGGAAGGAGTATAATATTAAAACACTGTTTGGATTTGAAAGAAAATCGTTTTGGGTTTGTTTTTTTAATGAAGAGTATGAAAAATCAAAACCTGAGGGAAAAAAAGCATCCTATTCTTTATATGTCTGGATCCTTCAGCCATATGTATGCTTCTTGGGTCAGACAGTTCATAAATCTGACCAATGTTCTCTTTACCTATAGTCTCCCCTTCTTCACTCCCTGCACAGTGCAGTGACATCCTCAGTCACTGTTCTGTGCAGTCTGTATGCAGGGAAGACTAGTAGATGCCAGAAAATCCCAAAGTTCACAGTATTCATAAATATACACTCTTACACTGAATAACTGAAGTTGACCATTTTTTTTTTTTTTTTTTAAAGTGACACTATAGTCACCTGAACAACTTTAGCTTAATGAAGCAGTTTTGGTGTATAGAACATGCCCCTGCAGCCTCACTGCTCAATCCTCTGCCATTTAGGAGTTAAATCCCTTTGTTTATGAACCCTAGTCACACCTCCCTGCATGTGACTTGCACAGCCTTCCATAAACACTTCCTGTAAAGAGAGCCCTATTTAGGCTTTCTTTATTGCAAGTTCTGTTTAATTAAGATTTTCTTATCCCCTGCTATGTTAATAGCTTGCTAGACCCTGCAGGAGCCTCCTGTATGTGATTAAAGTTAAATTTAGAGATTGAGATACAATTATTTAAGGTAAATTACATCTGTTTGAAAGTGAAACCAGTTTTTTTTTCATGCAGGCTCTGTCAGTCGTAGCCAGGGGAGGTGTGGCTAGGGCTGCATAAACAGAAACAAAGTGATCTAACTCCTAAATGACAGTGAATTGAGCAGTGAAATTGCAGGGGAATGATCTATACACTAAAACTGCTTTATTTAGCAAAAGTATTTTAGGTGACTATAGTGTTCCTTTAAATAATCAGTTTTTTAATCTTCTTAGCATTTGTATAACTGTTCACTTATAAGAAAGCTCCTGATTAATTGTCTAATCAGCTATGTCTGTTCTCCATAGGACTTGCAATGAGTAAGAGCTCAACAGAGTTTACATTTAATTAGGCTATTTTATAAAAGTATGTGTACCTCAACTTTCAAATGTATGTATAAACAAATCCTCAATATAATCAAATATATTAATGCATTAAATGAATTCCAATTTAATTAAGAAAAAATGAGCGAGAACTTCTTGCGATTTGAATGCATATCCCTCACACTAGATTTATATGTACATTTAAAGCTGCACTGTCACATGCATACAGACACAGCCAGATACACATACCGAAACAGCTTTACAGCCACACATGCAGACACAGCCAGATACACATACCGAAACAGCTTTACAGCCACACATGCAGACACAGCCAGATACACATACCGAAACAGCTTTACAGCCACAAGTGTTTTTTTCTTCTTCATATATTTCAGCAATTTTCTTTTAAATTATGATGAAAGGATTATTATATTAAAACATTGTGTACACGTGACAGTTGTTCTTTAAAAGGCTTAGCAGGAACCAAAAACTATTGGTTTGCATATCAAATCTGATGCCTGCACATAGATCGCTGTCGATAATCAATTCCATTTAACAGGCTCATAGTGACGATGAAATTTACCTATAGGAACAGCAGTTAAAAGCTCTTAAAAAATGCTATTTGTTTTTAATTAACAAGCAGCAAGTAGGAAAATTGTTTTGTTTTTGTTTTTTGAAAAGCCTACAACGGTCAATGTGACCTACACATTAGTATAAGGGAGGGGTTAAAAATAAATAATCAAGCAGAGAGAACATAGTGGCCCCCCAGGTAGACCCAAGTGGGGCTATTAACAAATACTAAAGTGGGGGAAGGGGGTCAGTGTCGCTCTCCCCAACTGGCTGGCTTGAGCTATTAAATAAAATGACCAGGTTATGTCCCCCAGGTCCCACTCATAGATGGGAGCAACAAAATTAATAATAACTTGGGGGGACAAATAACCCCAAGCCCCCACCTATACACAAAAGGAGGAGGCTATGGATAATATTATAATGGGAGGGGGCCCAAATATCCTATTATATGCTATAATGTAGAAGGGGGATAAAGATGCCATTGTCCCCCATTGTCCCAAAGCTCGCAGCAACCCTCCCCTTAATACATTTTTATTTAAAAAACCCTGGCTACCCCTCTTATCTTTATAATACTCAGCGGGGCTCAATAAATATATAAACTGCAAAACAAAATTAACACCATCAGATGTCTTTATTTGTTGCTAAATGTAGTTCAGAGTAAAAAAAAAAGAAAAAAAAAAAGCTTTGTGTGAAGAGTGTGTCCTCTCTATTAATAGATCTATTAATCAATAGAAACTTACATTTTTATAAATTAACTTGGTTACACCTGATTTGCTTTTAAGCAAACAGCAGATTCTATTACTTCCTTTAATTTGTGTTTGGGCAGTAGAGAGTCCCTTTAAGGCCTAACTTATGATAAGGTAGGGGACTCATATTGACCCCCTTTTACCTAGTGATTGCCGTAAACATGGGTAATTCATAACTTTGTGATGTGTTATTCAATAAGCAATAAATGCGACTGTAATCCTCCATCACTTTTCTATTGCCCGTCTATGAATAATACATTTCCAACTTACAATACAGTAACTGAAACATGATACACAGTAACTCACATTAACTTGGTCCTAGGAATTTATAGGTTTATTAGCATACATACATGAAACATAATTAAATTTCTGGTTAACGGCATAACTATGAATCTGATACAAGTTATTAATATCAAGGGCATGATTTACATAGGGATCTATTTTTCAATCCATTATACATGGGTACAGGGCCGGCGCGTCCATAAGGCGGCACAGGCGGCCGCCTTAGGGCGCACCGGCTCTGGGGGCGCAAGATTTCGGTGACCGGCAGGAGGGAAGCGCTCCCTCCTGCCAGGTCACCTTCTGGACCCCCGGCGGGCGGCAGCAGTTCTAATGAGAGGCGGCGAGGGAGCTCTAACCTGTCTGCTCTGCTCCCTCGCGCGCTGTGTGCTGATTCTGTGGGAGCCGGAATATGACGTCATATTCCGGCTCCCGGCATCAGCAGACAGCCCGCGAGGGAGCAGAGCAGACAGGTTAGAGCTCCCTCGCCGCCTCTCATTAGAACTGCTGCCGCTCGCTGCACTGAAGCCCCACTGGACCCCAGGGACACATCCACACCAGCTCTCTCCAGGTAGGGAGGCTGGGTGGATATTTATTATTAATTTGTGTGTGTCTGAAAGTTTATGTCTGAAAGTGTATGTGTGTGTGTCTGAAAGTGTATGTGTGAGTGTGTGTTTGTCTGAGTGTGTGTTTGTCTGAGTGTGTGTGTATGTGTTTGTGTGTGTGTGTGTGTGTCTGTGAGTGTGTGTCTGAAAGTGTATGTGTTTGTCTGTGAGTGTTTGTCTGTGAGTGTGTGTCTGTGAGTGTGTGTCTGTGAGTGTGTGTGTCTGTGAGTGTGTGTCTGAAAGTGTATGTGTGAGTGTGTATGTGTCTGTGAGTGTGTGTCTGAAAGTGTATGTGTGAGTGTGTATGTGTCTGTGAGTGTGTGTGTGTATGTGTTTGTCAGTGTGTGTGTGTGTGTGTATGTGTTTGTCTTTGTGTGTGTATGTGTTTGTCTGTGAGTGTGTGTCTGTATATGTGTGTCTGTATGTATGTGTTTGTCTGTGAGTGTGTGTGTGTCTGTGTATGTGTGAGTGTGTGTATGTGTCTGTGTGTGTATGTGTTTGTCTGTGAGTGTGTGTCTGTATATGTGTGTCTGTATATGTGTGTCTGTATGTGTTTGTCTGTGAGTGTGTGTCTGTGTATGTGTGAGTGTGTGTATGTGTCTGTGTGTGTGTTTGTCTGTATATGTGTGTCTGTATGTGTTTGTCTGTGAATGTGTGTGTATGTGTGAGTGTGTGTATGTGTCTGTGTGTGTATGTGTTTGTCTGTGAGTGTGTGTCTGTGTATGTGTTTGTCTGTGAGTGTTTCTGTGTGTGTGTGTGTGTGTGTCTGTGTATGTGTGTATGTGTGTGTCTGTGAATGATTGTATGAATGTGTGTGTCTGTCAGTGTATGAGTGTGTGTTTGTGAGTGTCTGTCAAATCAGTGAGATTATGTTTGTGATTGAGTGTGTGCCTGTCAATGAATGAGTGTGTGTCAGATCAGTGAGTCTGTGTCTGTCAGTGACGTCTGTGTGTTTGTCATTGAGTGTGTGTGGCTGTTAGTGAGTGTAGCATGGCGGAGCGGAGTGCAGTACAGGAGCTTCTGTTTCCTGTACCTGGTCACTGAGAGAGCACTTCCTGTCAGTCCAGCCAGCTACAGAAAACTGAAGCTCCTGTAGAGGGTCTGCTCCGCAACGCTACAAGACAGGTAGGAGGCATACCAGGAAGGGGAGTGTGACCGCTAAGAGGGTGGGGGTGCACCAAGGGACAGAGAGGGGAGGGGAGAGAAAAACCAAGGGACAGGGAAAGGAGGGGGGAGGGGAGAGGAACACTAAGGGACGGGGAAGAGGGAGGGGCTGGTTAGGAGGCACATAGGTGAAGATGTTAATTTTAGAGGGGGGGCGGAAAAATGCATCTTCGCCTATGTACCCAAAAATCCTGGCACCGGCCCTGCATGGGTATAACTCACTAGATACTGCATGGCAGCGAACAGAACAGGAACATTTACAATTGCCAAACTGTGACTGTAGACGAGTTGGAAAATGTTCCCAAATCCATACACTGTGCCTAACATTTGCAATTTGTTTTTCAGTTCATTACAAATTGGTATTTAGTTAATTAATAAACTACAACAAAATGGACCAACATATTAATAAACTTTTATAGGCAATATTCTTTTACTGTTAAGATTTGAGTTTAGTTACACTAAACCGTAAAAGAAAAAAAAACACTATTATAGTGTTTTAATTATTTTCATTAACACACCTAAAAAGGAGTACTATGTGATTTTAGGGAGTTAAAAAAGAAATGACATCATATTTATCATTAGACTTGTGCATTTAGTTTCAGACTGGCTAATCACATCTTTGTCTGGTTGCTAAATGTTGGAAATCTAAAGCATGGGACAGTATTGTTTATGTATTAGTGGAATAAATAGGCAATGCATTATATAAAATAGAATAAAAATAATGGGTCGATATCTATTTCTGCAAATCTAATATAGGGGTAGTCAATTTGGTCCTTTACCTGGGCTGGTTTGGGATTTTAGGTGGGCTTAAAACGCCAAGTGGGCCTTGATGGCCGTGGACCAAAGCCGGCAGGGGACATCCTTTCATCTCCCCTGCCAGTTCAAGCCGAGCCAGCCTTGCTCTTGGGCTGATGAGGAGATTAGAGGTCTCCCTCACTGGCCCGCTGGCACTTAGTTCCAGCAGAGGGAAGGAAGGGCCTGGTAGGATCCCTCACAAACTGCCCCCCTCATACACGCACAGTACCCTTCACACACTGCACCCTTTACACACACACAGAAAAAAAAAAGTAGAATAGGAAGTAGAAAAAAAAGATTGATTTATGTACATATTTAAAAAAAAATATATATATATATATATATAACCCTCATTTCTAATAAAAAGAAAAAAAATCATCGCACTTGCGCTAGAAAATTAGTTACTGCAGCACTGGTGGGCGGTAAGGACATTTTTACCATCAACAAAGATACAAAAGTCGGCGGTAGATATTAAAAGGTTGACTACCCCTGATCTAATAAAACTAAATCCCAATTTACAGCAGACTTCATCATTTATGTTTGAAAATTGCAGAGGGTAGCCACTCAGCATTTGTGTACCAACATGTTTAAAAGGGTGTATAAAAATACTGTCCTTGTTGCTGTGAATTCTGAACATAGGTTATATATGGAATGTTGCTGTGAATTCTGAACATAGGTTATATATGGAATAATCATTTTGCATAAAAAGATCAGTTGCTTAAAAGGCAATCAGATTACCTTTATAAGAAAATTAACCAAAAACACAATAGTTTCCATTAGTTTCCATTAGGAGAGTGTATGATACATGAAGTGGTCTCAGAACAAACATACAGTGAGTAAGTGACTTAAAAACCACAAAAGGAGAGAAACAGGCAGTGTAAATATGTTTTTGACATGAAGTTACGTGCAATAGATTTATAAAATGTTTCCCTTCTTATTTTCAGGTTAATAAAAGCTGCATATGTACTGGAACATGGAAATTTAGCTTTCCCCAACATATCCTTTGATTGGTGTTATACAGTGCAAAATTACCCAGGTCTGGATAATGATGTGTAATTCACTATAAATAAATATTTTCCTTACAGTTGGACTGTATGTTACTGTTAATCTTGTGTACTTTTTTTCAACAGGGAAAGTTAATTTGATTTCTTTATATCACATTTTAGAATAGCTGTCTAGGGTGTCATTGGAAGTGAATAATTCCATGTAGTATTTATATCTAAAGAATATTTTTTTTATTCTGTCCTCACATGGTCAGCATTGGCTAAAAACAATACAATATACTAAGTCCTGGAAGAATAGTAGACTAATCATAAATGAAGCTTCTTTTTACTAAAGAGACAATATAGTCATCAGAGAAAATGCCGTTTTTACACTGCTGCCTAAGTCCACCTCTAGCGTCTGTGACTTGGAAAATCACCAGAGTGTCTTCCTGGAAGTGTTTCTCCAATCATTGCATTGCATCCTGCATGCAGCGTCCCCACACTCTGCATTACTCAATGCATCTCCATGAGGAGATGCTGATTGGCACATTATGGCGATTAACTGCGCCTAAGCACTAGCATTCCAATGATGCCCTATGAGAAAGCATTTGATTGGCCGAGATCATCAAGATTGATTATCTCAGCCAAAGAGGAGGGCAGCAGTGCAGAGACCAGCGCATCAGGGATATTGTTTTTTTTTGTTTGTTTTTTAAACTCTGGGGGGAATACATATTTGTACTCCTAATACTGGTAAATAGGTAATATATACACACTGTAACCTACTCCATATGGATTTTTACTCCATAAAATATGTGACTCTTGTGGATCTATCACCTGCATCATCCTACTTACAAAGCTGGTTGAATTTGTGAAACTAAAGGCAGTCTACTTTTTAGATTTGTGGAAAAAAAAAAGCAACAACAAAAATGTCTCCAAGTTGGTTTTCAATTCATTACAAATTGTTATTGAGTTACTACACTACAACAAAATGGACCAACATATTAATAAAACAATTTCAATTTAGTAAAACAATTTCTAAAGAGTTACATAGTACATAATCGTACCTCTGCCACTTACAGTTTATATAATACTTTGCCCATTTTAAGAACGGTGGAAGGGATGTTTATTAGAAAAACCTGCTGTTTTCTGGACTCTTCACCAGTAAGTATTTAAAAGTTAAGGTAAAACCTGTCTGTATGTTAAAATAAATATATATTATGGTCATTATGATAAGGGTTCTGGAAGCAGGGTGATTGGGAAAAAAGACCACCTTGGTTTCGCTGACTTTTCTTAAAGTGTGTGTTTTCACATCCACATTTCATGTCATCCAATCAATATACCATGAACCACATAGATTTGTTAAAGGTTTAGTTTACATTGAAAAGCTTGCAGGGGCAGGCTAAAGACACCAGAACAACTACATTAAGCTGAAGAGGTTATGGTGACTATAGTGTCCATTTAAGAATTGTATTTTTGTCATTGAAAACAAAGCTTTGTTTGTTTAAAAAAAATAAAAATCTGACACCTAATGTTCTAGGCCTAACGCTCCTTGATTAAAAGCTAATTTTCAAGCCCTGTCTAATAGAGACACTGTAAGCACCCAGTCCGCTTTATCTCATTGAATGGGTCAAGGTGCACTCTCCCTGTCCCCTTAACCCTGCAATTAAAAACATTGCAGTTTCAGCTTTGAACTCATAACAGCTTTGAACTTCGTGAAACAACGCTGGACGTTCCCAGGCTGTGAGGACATTCAGCTTTTTCAAATCCCATAGGAAAGCATTGCATATGTGTATTATGTTCCCCCTCACAATGACATCAGAGGAGGCGGAGCCAGTGCCGGAATACTTCAGTGATGAAAAAGGTGAGTGTTTTAAAGGGGTTTTAATCCTTTAATTGGCACTGGGGGTGGGACATGGTACACTATAGTGTTAGGAATACAGCTTTATTTTCCTAACACTATAGTGTATCTTTAATTGTTTTACATGTCTTTGTTACCAACATCCTTCATGGGACACACCATGTACACCAACATGGTAACAAGTCCATAGGTTGTGGTGTATGCCAAACACACTATTTTCAATGCAATGACATTATAGCATATCTGTAATGACACTATTTATAGCGACATTTAAAATTTGACATTTTTTAAATATATTTTCTGTAACCACTCCACGGTTTGAAGAAGCTGTATGGTAACATTTAATAATATGTTTTCAGACATTCTCACCCCCTCCTCCTACTTTTATTTTAAAAATAAACTCACACTTGGTGTTTACTTTCCCTTTACATTAGTACTGCGCACCAATTATATGAAACACGGATAAATGACCACATTGTGCAAACTATGGCTGGTGAAGAGGAGCGCATTTCCTTTCATCACTGCTCAAGCCATCACTGTGGTTTGTATTATGCTGAATTATAAATACCTAGAGCATCTTGTCAACATCAGATGGGTAAGGGGAAAACAAGCTGTACAAATATGTGGCAGGAAGCCATAACCAGCAGTAACTTTGCTAACCATCATGATGAAACGGGAACTCCACATTATAGGCTTAGCTTTGCTGCCTATTGCACTGTGTAATCGTCGGCCTTACTTGTCCTTTTAAAATATGGTCCACAGTGAACAAGCATAGAAAAAAAACGATTTCTGGCCTTCTCAAAATAAACTAATGGTCCTTTTTTCACACATGCTGTTATATGGAATTGTTAAAAAGAAAATGCATTAAAACCAGCTGCTTTGTCACATTATGGGAAAACATTTTTTAAAGAATATGTCAAATGTGATCACTTACCAGGTTAAAAAGCAAAAAGTCTGCAACACTGTATCATGCATGTATATAGGGTGTATCTGTAATTATTGCTAACTATTAATCACTGATGCCTAATTGTTTTTTTTGCTAAACCAAACTATTAAAAGGACTTGATAATCTCACAGAACAATGCATCTCAATGAAGTTGTCTGGGTGCAGTGACTGTGGAGTTTAGTCCTGTAATGCAAAATATTAACGTTTTGAAGATACAGCAATGTTTTCAATGTTTTTTTTCTTGACAGCCACAGAGTGTGCTTCCACAGCTATAACCAAGTCATACCTGTTTTTTTTTTTTCAATCAATGCTTCTCACAGAGAGCATTTGTTGGGAAAAGCATGGTGCTTGTCGTCCACAATGCTTCTTTGTGAGAAGTATTGGATTGTAAGAGAAGACCACAAGGTGTCAGTGTGATGTCGTGGGAGGCGGATCAGGCTGCAGGTACTGGTTCTCAGTGCTGGAAAAAAGGTGAGTAAAAGCCCAGAAATCTAAACAGTGAGTAGAACACCAACATGTTGGAAATAAATGGTTCTTTTAAATTTATAATGCATTTTCAGATAATATCTACCACCTAAGGCCACTTTTGTATCATCACGATAACAAATACAATGATAATACGCACTGCTGTGCAAGCTACTGCAGAAATTGCAGTTCTTATGCATATTAGATTAGCTAGAAACGTACAAAAAAAATTTGATCCTGATCAGAACAACTCATTCCAAGACAAAAAGGAATTAAAGGGACTCTCCAGTGCCAGGAAAACAAACCATTTTCCGGGCACTGCAGGTCCCCTCTCTCTCCCACCTACCATCCCAAGTTGCTGAAGGGGACCCCTTCAGTGACTTACCTGTATCCAGCGTCGATGTCCCACGTAAGCCGGCAGGGGAGACCTATTGCACATGTACATTAGACCTCCCCATAGGAAAGCATTGAATCATGCTTTCAATGCTTTCCTATGGGGATTTTGGCGACGCTGGAGGTCCTCACATAGCGTGAGGATGTCCAGCGTCGTATATAACACACTTTTCATGTTCTATGAACATGGAAGTGTCCTCTAGTGGCTGTCTAGTAGACAGCCACTAGAGGAGGACTTAACCCTGCAATGTAAATATTGCAGTTTAAGGAGTGTGCCTTTAAAACTGAGAAAAGCACAAACCAAACAAAATAACAAGGCTTCCACACACAGTTTATAGAAGCTTTTAAGGGACACTATAGTCACCAGAACAACATCTTATTGTATTTGTTCTGGTGAGTAGAATAATTCCCTTCAGGCCTTTTGCAGTAAACACTGTCTTTTCAGAGAAAATGCAGTGTTTACATTACAGCCTAGTGATAACTCCACTGGCCACTCCTCAGATGAATACCAGAGGTGCTTCCGGGGCAGTGCTGCACAGTAATTCAGTGTCTCTACCCTCTACACGCAGCCACTAAACTTTCTTCATAGAGATGCATTGATTCAACGCAACGCTATGAGGAGATGGTTTGACTTGTGCTAGCTCTGTCTCTGATCTGCCGCCTTGATAATCTCAGCCAATCCTATAGGAAAGCATTGTGATTGGCTCAGAACACTTCTGATGATTTCAGAAGACTGCAGGCAATTTATGGGCAGCAGCGGCAGATATGAATACAAGTAAGACTTTACTATATTTAGGGGGAAAGGAGGGGCAGGGGGTAGATGGTGGTTTTAACACTATAGGGTCAGGAATACATGTTTGTGTTCCTGACCCTATAGTGTTCCTTTAACTTTACAGCGGTATATAATCAATGATTATTGAATCATAATAATCACATTTTCTTTTAGCACTTGACAAGTGAAAATTTACTTCATGAATACTGATAAAACAAAAACTTGTAAATTAAAAAGAACAATCCCTCAGTAAAGATTATTAATTAAATGAAGAAAAACTAGACGGATATTTCAACACCATCAGACTTAATATATGTGAAAAGTAAATGCCATAACTTAAGTGACCAGAACAACTACAGCTTATTGTATTTTTTCTGGTGAGTATAATCAGTCTCTTCAGGCTTTTTGCAGTAAACACAGTTTTTTTCAGGAAAAAAGGCAATATTTACATTACAGCTTAGGGATACTTCAACAGGCTACTCCTCAGGTGGCTGCTAGGGGTGCTTCCTGTGGCAGTGCTGCACACTGTGCAGCACTGACATTCAGTGTCTCCAAGCTCTGCGTGGAGACACTGAACTTTCCTCATAGAGATGCACTGATTGGCCAGGGTGGTGTTTGGCTCCGCCCACTTCCCTATCTTCTTGGCAACCTCAGTCAATCCAATGGTTTCCTATGGGTAAGCATTGTGATTGGCTCAGGTTACCACTTGTGATTATGTCAACCAAGCAAGCATCTCAGGGGCAGAGCCAACAGCAGCAGACTGGAATACAAGTAAGATTTGACAATATTTAGGGGGACATGTGGGAAGGGGGGGAGGCAGGGGAGCTATATAGTGTTTTAACCCTATGTGATCAGGAATACATATTTGTGTTCCTGACCATATAGTGTTCCTTTAAAATAAGCCCTGGCAACTCCCATTCTAGACTGCTTGATTAACAATTCTAGAGGGGTTTTAGAAGTTTTAGAATCGCAGAGATATTTAAAAATCAATGCAGCAATTCTGCAGAGTTTCCCGTTTAACCCCTTAAGGACACATGACATGTGTGACATGTCATGATTCCCTTTTATTCCAGAAGTCCTTAAGGGGTTATAGGACAACTATCCTCACATTCTCAATTCTCATTTTGTTAATGTTTATTATACTTACGGAAATTAAAAATATATATATTTTTAAGAAATTTTCATTTTTTTTAATCTAGTAAATTTTTTATTCTTTATATAGCGCCATACAATGGGTGGACTAACAGACACGTAATTGTATCCAGACAAATGGACGCACGGAGCAGGGGGGTTGAGGGTCCTGCTCAATGAGTTTACATGCTAGAGGAAGTGGGGTATAGTGACACAAAAAGGATAAGTAGGAGTAATTAAATAGGTTGCTAGAAAAGTGTTCACTGGGTTATTTTTGACAGCTGCAGTAAAGAAGTTGAGCAGCCATGTTGAGTCAGATACTACTGTTATCTGCCAAGTGCTCATCAACCTAACTTGCCTGCTCCTGCAGTTACAGAGCACACACACCAACTGCAGCAGCAGGCATGTTAGGTTAAACAGCAGTTGATCAGACAACCATAGAATCTGACCCAACATGGCTGTTCAGCCAGATAAAAAAGTGAAATGTTCTAAACAAATAAAATACATTGCTTACATGAATTCCTGACACTATAGTCCTGTTTATGAGACCACGCCCTTTTGGTTGCAGTAAAAAAAAATTTATTCACCTTTTCACACACACCACGTCAGTCTCGCACCTCTTCTCTCTCCCCCCCAGCATCACCTCTTCTCTCTCCCCCCCAGCATCACCTCTTCGCATCACCTCTTCTCTCCCCCCCAGCATCACCTCTTCTCTCTCTCCCCCAGCATCACCTCTTCTCTCCCCCCCAGCATCACCTCTTCTCTCTCCCCTCCAGCATCACCCCCAGCATCACCTCTTCTCTCCCCCCCAGCATCACCTCTTCTCTCCACCCCCAGCATCACCTCTTCTCTCCCCCCCAGCATCACCTCTTCTCTCCCCCCCAGCATCACCTCTTCTCTCCCCCCCCAGCATCACCTCTTCTCTCCCCCCCCAGCATCACCTCTTCTCTCCCCCCCCAGCATCACCTCTTCTCTTCCCCCCCAGCATCACCTCTTCTCTCCCCCCCCAGCATCACCTCTTCTCTCCCCCCCCCAGCATCACCTCTTCTCTCCCCCCCCCAGCATCACCTCTTCTCTCCCCCCCAGCATCACCTCTTCTCTCCCCCCCAGCATCACCTCTTCTCCCCCCCCAGCATCACCTCTTCTCTCCCCCCCAGCATCACCTCTTCTCTCCCCCCCCAACATCACCGCTTCTCTCCCCCCCAGCATCAACGCTTCTCTCCCCCCCCCCCCCCCCAGCATCACCTCTGTCTGCACACACAAACTGCTGAATACATACAGACTGCTGAATACACACACACACAGAATGCGGAGTACACACAGACTGCTGAATACATACACACAGTCTGCTGAATACATACACACAAACAAACACTGCATTGAGGGGTGCAGTGTATGTGTTTGTGTGTACAAGTGTGAAGTGCTGTGTGTTTGTGTGTGTGAGGGTGCGCTGTTTATGTGTGTGAGGGGGGTGCTGTGTGTGTGGGGGGGGGTGCGCTGTGTGTGAGGGGGGTGCTGTGTGTGGGGGGGGTGCGCTGTGTGTGGGGGGGTGCTGTGTGTGGGGGGGGTGCTGTGTGGGGGGGGTGCTGTGTGGGGGGGGGTGCTGTGTGTGGGGGGGGTGCTGTGTGTGTGGGGGGGTGCTGTGTGTGTGTGGGGGTGCTGTGTGTGTGCGGGGGGTGCTGTGTGTGCGAGGGGTGCTGTGTGTGTGCGGGGGGTGCTGTGTGTGTGCAGGGGGTGCTGTGTGTGTGTGGGGGTGCTGTGTGTGTGTGGGGGTGCGCTTCTGAAAATATATCAATAAAATCGGTATCCCCCTCCCTCCTTCTTCCCTTTGGTGTGAAGGAGGGGGGGGACACAGCCAGCCCTGGTGGTCCGGTGGTGGTAAGTATGTAGGACAGGTCATGCAGCTCTCCTGTCTTCCCACGCTTAGAATGCTGTGTGGCGCGTTGCCATGGTAACGCGCAGCAACGCTCCATACAGATTGCTCTCGGGAGGACAGGAGAGCTGCTTCTCAGATCCCTTCCCCTGCTTCTGTGTCCTCCCGACACGGAAGCAGAGTAGGCGCCTGCCATCATTGCTATAGAGTATAGACTACATTGTAGTGGTTCTGGTGAATAGAGTGTCCTTTTAATCTAAAAATAGAATCTAGCAGTTCAGATAATGAGATGTATAAATAAACTTTTATCAGCAAAGTGTCACTGCACAATATTTTAACATTCAGAATTACTTGCAAAGGCTAGCAAAACATAAAAGTGAAAAAATTGCTTTTTGTAAGTGTGACAAGTCTCATCACAATTTTCAGCAATCTCATGATTAACGAGGATGTCTATGCATATGAAATATAGTCTCCAGTGAAATGATAGATGAGGAATCACTATTATGAAATACTAAGGAGCACTATCACAAGAGAATAGCAATACGAACCAGTGAGGAATACAGTGGCAGAAGCACCAACATTCCCTCCTCAACTCACATCTCAGTTTGGCTCCACCAACTCACAGAATGCAAAGTTTATGTTTGCACAGTTGCGATTATGTACATGTGGTTTTTAATCTTTTTGACAGTAATCCAATTTACGAAACCGAAATTAGCTCAGTGATCCATTCTTTGACTGATAGTCAACAAAATGAATTCTGAAAAATGTCTTCATTGGACTCTTCTCTGCATTCCCCCTGCCCTGGGGAGAGTAGTGCGGATACAGTGTGTATTATTATAGGCAGTTTCTTACAGCAAATAAATATGATTTATCTATCAAGCTAAACTAACATAAAATGAGGACCCAGTGCCAGAAAGCACGATGACCCAAAGAAATCGGTCTTAAAAAGTTACTTCAAGCGCCATGATCTTCACTGTTTTGAAGTGGTCATGATACAAGGACCATGTGTGTACAGCATTTCAGTAAGAAACACTGAACATTGCATATTCTAGGTTTCTATTGATTAAGTATGGATGTCTGGATTGATATAAGTAAAAGATGGTATCAATAAGTCACAAGGCTTTGTAGACTCAAACTCTCCCTTCAAGAGTCCAGCAATTACCATCTGCTGTTGAACATCCATTATCCTGTAACATCCTTTGTTGTTTTATTATGTATCCGTAACTCTTAGAATAAACCTGAAGAAACCGTAAGTCAAGCAGGCTGGTATCAATTGTGTGCATATTCTGTGCACAGACTTTCAGTCATTGGCTGTCAGTTCTCAGCCAATAAATGACTGTCAAGATACGATCATTTCATACTATTTGCAAATGTACTAATTTCTCTCGCTTGTGAAACAAGAATCAGAAAGATATATATTACCATCACCCTTTGTATATGAAATATAATCAAAAATCTTTAAAAATGACAATACTTTTAATCAGACTTACAGGGTTATTCAATACATTTTTAAATGGTCTGAAATTCATAGTGATATGCATTCAGTTTAGGTATTTTGGCATAAAATTTTAAATCAATTCTGAATTCTCCACATTTAACACTTGATAATAATCCTGTCTATGTTTTGTTTATTTATTATATGTTTAAATAGGTGTTTAACCCCTTAAGGACTGAGCCAAATGTACACGTTGTGAACAGAACAAAATGTAAACAAAACCTGGCATTTGCGCTATATGTCTGTCCAACCGTAATTCACCTCTTTCATATTAAATGCACCCCCCCTTATTATATATCATTTTATTCAGGGGAAACAGGGCTTTCATTTAATATCAAATATTTAGCTATGAAACATAATTTAATATGAAAAAAATGGGAGAAAATAAGAAAAAAATTTTAGTTCTACATGACATTTTAACTGTCAATGTCTTAATACTGTTTGCTTTTACTGCAATAAAATACACATTTGTATTCAGCAAAGTCTCACATGTAAAACAGTACCCCCTATGCACAGGTTTTATGGTGTTTTGGGAAGTTACAGGGTAAAATATAGCACGTTACATTTGAAATTGAAATTCGCCAGATTGGTTACGTTGCCTTTGGGACTATATAGTACCCCAGGAATAAAATTTACACCCATAATGGCATACCATTTGCAATAGTAGACAACCCAAGGTATGTCCGGTCTTTTTTAGTAGCCATTTTGTCACAAACACTGGCCATAAGGAGGATGGACGTGCTGCGAGGGGGCTCCCTGGGAGTCCCCCCAACCGCGATCGCCGGCGTGGGATCGCCAGCGACCGGGTAAGTAACAAAAGACCAGAGGCGTACAATTACGCCCGGCGGCATTTAGAGCCGCTTAAAATAGGGCATAATTGTACGCCCTCCGGTCTTAAGGGGTTAATGGAAGATATTGCAGCATTAGAGTATTTATTTTGCATTGATCACAAACTGTACTAAAGGACATACAAAACGGAAGTTAATAATCTCTTAATAATGAACCTTAACATCTAAATCTGTTTATTACTTAAGGTCTCTCTCTGTACAGAAAGCTACAGAGATGGAAATTTAAATGTCATTAAAATATCGACAGTCAGTTAACAGAGGCACAATTTTTTTTAATCTCACTTACCTGCCCTTTGCTTCAAATACACCATGCATTTGTAATGTGTTAACTTACCAAATTCATTCATTAGGGCTCGAGCCTTTGATACAAATGGTCCAACTTCACTGGGGTGCATTTTGGCTCTTTCCTTTAAATCTGCACCTTTAATTATAGAAATAAAATATTAATTAAATAATCAAATTATTTCCCCCACAATATTTAAACAGTTGTGTGGGAGTATGCTAATCTAACACCAACTCTAACTCCTAACCTTAACTCTTACTAATAATCCTAACCCATGGTCCTTACATGCATTTCCTAAACCTATTTCCAGATTTTAATCCATAAATCCAAACTCTCAAAGCTCTCTTCAAACTCTAATTAGCACCCTAATTAGAAAAATGTATTAAAGAACAGTCCATGTTAATATTATTAATGCTTAAAAAGCTGTATCCATATTAAGCAGCAACACGTGCAAAAGGTCATGTCTTTAAAGGGACATTATAGGCACTCAGAACACTTTATCTTAAAGAAATCTGGGTGCCATGTCCCTGCTGATTTAACATTGTGGCTGAAAGCAATCTTTTCATTGCAGGGTTTAAATGCCTCTAGTGGCTGCCACTCAAGACAACCTCTAGAGGCACTTCTGATTAAATAGAGACCAGAAAGTTGGAGTGCTCTAGCAACTGCACTGGAGTCAGGATCTTCTCTGAGTACTCTGAAAAAATATACAGTATATAGTGCAGACTATCTGTATATACAGAGTATGCAAGATTAAAAGTATATCTGGGGATCAACTCACATGGACCAGAGCCCTATCACCCCTGGCTCTGGGTTTGAATTGCTCCAATGGAGAGGGATAAACCCACAGTATAGCAAAACAGGATACTCTTCTGAATCAGATGTAATATCTAGGCAGTATAAACAAATAGAGAGGCAGGAGCCCAAATTGAACAGTATCAAACACAGTATTTATTTAAACAAAAGGTTAAACACTCTTACTTGAAGTAGTGGGTTTGCCAGCAATAAACCCACAACTAGATAAGCAGGAATTTACACACAGAAAATGATACAGCTTAGACACTTCCTGGTTCCGGTCACGTGACCGCTGGGACACCTCTCTCTGATGTCACATGTAAATAGAGACCAACTGAATGGCGCAACACAGAGTTTTGCCATGCATGCGCACTAGCCACTTAATACTTTCCTATGGGAAAGCACTGGATTGATGTAAATGATCTCAGCAAAAGAGGTGGATATTGCCACTGTGAGGGAGAAACGATAAGTAAAACACTTTTTTTTACTCCCTGCAGGTGGCGGCCAGTAACCTAACCAACCAACAGGGCACTACAATGTTGGGCATACATATCTGGATTCAAAAAGCTTTAAGTGAATTATTGCAGATATCTAATATTTCTCAACATGTCCAAGTTCCCTTCTGCCATCACAGCTTAAATGCATGAATGAAACTTGTTAGCTGTACACATTTTTGTGTCTTCACATATTCCTCTTGCCCGTTTGGTGGCTCGGTAAATCAGTTATGCAAGATAAAATATTGTTAAATTTTTCCAAATTTTCTGGTTTTCTTTTTTTATATTAAAGAAGTACCGTATATACTCGAGTATAAGCCGACCCGAATATAAGCCGAGGCCCCTAATTTTATCCCAAAAAACTGGGAAAACTTATTGACTCGAGTATAAGACTAGGGTGGGAAATGCAGCAGCTACTGGTAAATTTCTAAATAAAATTAGATCCTAAAAAAATATATTAATTGAATATTTATTTACAGTGTGTGTATAATGAATGCAGTGTGTGCGTATGTGTGTGTGTATGAGTGCAGCGTGTGTGTATGAGTGCAGTGTGTGTATGAGTGCAGTGTGTGTGTGCATGAATGCAGTGTGTGTGTGCATGAATGCAGTGTGTGTGTGTATGCAGTGTGTGAATGCAGTGTGTGCAGGGCCGGTGCAAGGATATTTGCCGCCGTAGGCAAAAAACATTTTGCCGCCCCCTCCCCCCCATATGTCCTGACTTCCCCTCCTCCTCCCTCAGTGGTCCTTACCTCCCCACCCCCGTGTTCCTTCACCCCCCCCCCAGTGGTCCTGACTCACCACTCCCCTAGTGGTCCTTACCCTCCCCTCCCCTAGTGGTCCTTATCCCACCCCCTCCCTCTCATAGTGGTCCTTATCCCCCTTCTCCCTCCCATAGTGTTCCTTATCCCCCCCATCCCTCCCATAGTGGTCCATATACCCCCCCCTCCCTCCCATAGTGGTCCTTATACCCCCCTCCCTCCCATAGTGGTCCTTATCCCACCCCCTCCCATAGTGGTCCTTATCCCCCCCCTCCCTCCCATAGTGGTCCTTATACCCCCCTCCCTCCCATAGTGGTCCTTATACCCCCCCTCCCATAGTGGTCCTTATACCCCCCCTCCCTCCCATAGTGGTCCTTATACCACCCCCTCCCATAGTGGTCCTTATACCCACCTCCCTCCCATAGTGGTCCTTATCCCACCCCCTCCCTCCCATAGTGGTCCTTATCCCACCCCTCCCTCCCATAGTGGTCCTTATACCCCCCTCCCTCCCATAGTGGTCCTTATCCCCCCCCTCCCTCCCATAGTGGTCCTTATACCCCCCCCCTCCCATAGTGGTCCTTATACCCCCCCCTCCCTCCCATAGCGGTCCTTATACCCACCTCCCTCCCATAGTGGTCCTTATACCCCCCCCCCTCCCATAGTGGTCCTTAACCCACCCCCCCTCCCATAGTGGTCCTTATACCCCCCCCTCCCTCCCATAGCGGTCCTTATACCCACCTCCCTCCCATAGTGGTCCTTAACCCACCCCCCCCTCCCATAGTGGTCCTTATACCCCCCTCCCTCCCATAGTGGTCCTTATACCCCCCCCCTCCCATAGTGGTCCTTATACCCCCCCCCCTCCCTCCCATAGCGGTCCTTATACCCACCTCCCTCCCATAGTGGTCCTTATACCCCCCCCTCCCATAGTGGTCCTTATACCCCCCTCCCTCCCATAGTGGTCCTTAACCCACCCCCCCCCCCTCCCATAGTGGTCCTTATACCCCCCTCCCTCCCATAGTGGTCCTTAACCCACCCCCCCCCCCCTCCCATAGTGGTCCTTATACCCCTTTTTTTTGTTGTTATTAATTTTTATTTTATTATTATTCTTTTTTGATTATTATTTCTTATTTTATTTATATTTTTAGTCCCCCCTCCCTGCTTGATACATGGCAGGGAGGGGGGCTCTCCTTCCCTGGTGGTCCAGTGGCAGTTCAGTGGGGGGGAGAGGGGGGCTGGCAGAGCTGTACTTACCTGTTCTGCAGCTCCTGTCAGCTCTCTCCTCCTCCGCGCCGTCCGTGCAGCTCCTTCTATCAGCTCACACTGTAAGTCTCGCGAGAGCCGCGGCTCTCGCGAGATTTACACTGGGAGCTGACCGAGGTGCTGACCGGACGGCGCGGAGGAGGAGAGAGCTGACAGGAGCTGCAGGAGAGGTAAGTACAGCTCTGCCAGCCCCCCTCTCCCCCCAGTCTGTATTATGGCAATGCAAATTGCCATAATACAGACTCTGACTCGAGTATAAGCCGAGTTGGGGTTTTTCAGCCCAAAAAATGGGCTGAAAAACTCGGCTTATACTCGAGTATATACGGTATTCGTAAAAAATATAAAATGCAGAAATAAATAAAAAAAACTGTAATAAATCTGAAAAGTGCAGAACGAGCATGTTATTAAATGCTATTACAGGAATATTCTGTGCACCATAACCACAATAGCACAATGTAGTGTTTATGGTGCCAGGAGTTTACTAGTTTACCAAATCCATTTAGCTGCAAATTCTTGAGCTGTAAACTACACTCTGGAGATTTACTCAAAATAAGGAACATCTCAGAGGTGAGTATTTTATGGTTGATTTGTTTTTTTCTTGTAATATTTCTGTGAATTCCATCTCATCTACTGCCTTAACTTTCTGGGGATTAAAAAAGTGCTTAGCCCATTAGAAAGTAAAATGAAGAGACAATATGCACTTGATTTACACGTTATTTAATCACTTCAAATCACACTGAATTTGTTTTGTTGTTTGTTTTTTTAAAATAAAGCTTTCATTTTAAAGATTGCAGGCGATTTAAAAATCCACTCACACTGTCATCAGGTTAAAATAAAATAAAAAATAAAAAGATCGCTCACTAATATAGTGGAACAAAGAAAAACCTTCAGACACAATCTTATCTATAAGAATACATTATAATCGCAGAACAGTGACGCATTTTTACATTTTTTCTTTTCAACACATCAACTGGTGTGGACATTTTCAGAATTGCTGTTGAAAAACTGGAATGTGGAAGCAGATACAAAGAAAAGACAGTCTTGGTTCAATAGGTAAACAAAAAGGTTGAAACGTGGTCTTCACTCTACACACAAACACGGGCTTGCAAAACAAACTGTTAATGCAGTTACAATCTTCCAGTGTGTACGTGCAAAATTGTAAATGTTCTACTTTGATCACAAAATGTGCTCATATGAGCACATACTTTCGTATAAACAATATTTGTAGACATAAAAACATCAAAATAATGCTAAACAGATCAAATAACATTGTTACTGTACACTATGCGTTTTTTGTTTATATTTCTACATCTTCCACACAATGCACACAAATATAGTGCACCTATTGGTTTCCATGGTTACTTTAAGTAAGCACAGATTAATATAAACGATTTCTTAAAGCGGCACTCTCATGCCGAACTTGCATTCTTTAATCACTTCCTCTTCTCTCCCTCTGTCAGGATCTGTTCTCAGTTTCTTCCAATCTGATCTAGTTTTCTTTAAAACATAAGACAAAGTAGGGACTACCAAAGAAATAATAAATAACTAATAGAGTCCAAAACTAATGAAACTCCAAATCTGGTTTTATACAAAGTCAGAGAAAAGACATTATGAAGGTATGTAACCAATCCAGAAATAAGCTTGGAGTTAAAGTAGTGAAGTATACTACAAACAGCAATTACAACTAGTCCCAAAAATGTGCCAATGAAAAATCAAATAATAAATACTTTACTGGTACATTTAGATAAAAGGCACTATGTAATTGGGATAATTGCTAAGTGGCAGGGGGTATGCTAATCATCTGAAGGTACTCTATATCTCTATAATGTGGTATTGATACCGGAGAAACTGACGGAAGCCAAGCACAGAGAGATGGACACAGGTTTCTTCAGGAAGGAAGAGATTCTTTATTGGATCACCGATCGGGACTCAGAGGGACTAGCGTCACCAAAATACAGCAAAGTCTGAGCCCCGGACAATAGTGCAGGCTCCTTATATAGGCATATAACTCCTCCCATATTAAGCTCCACCCGCACATTCTCTTAACCAATCAACACAAATAAGAATTAACTTCCTGTTTGACCGCATGGCTTGTCCAGCACAATGGAGGAGGGGGAATACTATATCCTGTATTCTTGCACATGCTCCGTACACTACTGATCGTATCTTGCCACGTGCAACCAACTGATCGATACGTCAGCATATGCACGTACACATGCCACGTGGTAATCTCGGCCTACTAAATTTATTTTTACCGAGATTCCACCACATTCCCCCCTTTGATGCCTCTTGATATTTTACAATTACTTGAGGCATCACATAACCTTAGTTTTGCTTACACCGCAAGTTACCTTGAACCAGACCAGACTTATCTTATGATGTGAATCTTTTAACACTCATCTTCCTGCATTGGTTCTCCTTGATCTAGAGCCTTATACTTATATATCGCCATTATCTGTGCAGCAGCCTTCCTCTCTGCTATACTTCCTATCAGGCTTTGCACAGACCTAACTACTAAGGGTATAAGACACGGTAGGAGTAGACACAACAGTAAAATCAGTAGGACTCCACCTACCACTGCCTTAAGCCCTCCAAACCACTCATACCAGCTACCAAACCAACTACTTGGATTGTACCCTTTCCATACTTGAGTAGGCACATGCGCTAGTTTAACCATATGGCTAGTAAGCTCAGCTATTGCTTGCCCTTCGTCGTCTATTTGAAGACAGCAATTGCTTAGGTTAAACTTCCCACATACACCTCCCTCTACTGCCAAAAGGTAATCCAAGGCTAATCTATTTTGGTAGACTGCTGTCCTCATCCTGGTGTTATGCTTCGCTAGAAGATTGAGCGCTTGTGATGTCTCATTTGTGATAATCTCAACCACCGCCTGTAATCTTATAATACGGTTGAGCATATAAATAGGGGTTCTATAACCAAAGGTACCATCCTCAGCCCACGTGGCTGGCCCATAATAATCTATAATACGCTGGGGAGGCCATTCATTATCTTCCCAGGTGCCTATCTCTATGGGTCCCCTTTTCTTCCTATGATTCACATCATACACTTTAACACCTAAAGTCTCACCTGTTTCAATCGGTAACAAGAAGAAGGATGGTTTGAGCATACCCAACACACATGCCCCTTCCCAGTCCTGTGGCAGCTCCGAATAGGCTTTCTTACCACAGATCCAGTACAAATTTGCTGGGGCTCTCCAGGTAGATGTGATAGATAGATCAAACCACACATCCTTTAAATTGGCGTATCTAGCAAACGGGTTTGATGGTTCTGAGACATTTGAAGCCGACCACCAAGTTGTATTCTTTGTATCATCATCATAAGCTTTTTGCCCTAGACAAGTTAATTCTCCTACAGAAGTATTATACATTATTCCTTTCCTTGCTATGCAAACATAACCTATGATGGAGGTCTTTAATCTCCACTCAGATTTACCTCTAACACTCATATGATAATCGGCTTGTGTAGATATTAATTGGTCAACTGCCTCAGAACCGGACATTACCTCCTTTGCTTCCCAAGGCCATTGGTCTCCCATGTTAGTACCTCCACACACATAGCAGTTGGTAACATTAAGACTACCGGCAATACTTTCAGCTAGATCAATGAACAGGTTTTTAGCGTTATGGGGGATCTTATTATCTATACTCATCTCTTCATAAAAGGAATGGTATACTTGATGAGTCTGGGAGGATACCGTATCAGTCTCTATTCCTATAAACAATAATGTCCCAGGATCTAAACCCGTCCCGTATATCTGAAACCCAAATAAATTGCCATACTTATCTAGGAACTTGTCGGGGTTATTAATAAGTATATGGACTGGGTTGCATTCCATAGACTTACAATAAGGGCTAGTCGGCAACTTAGTCACTATCATGTCTTTGTCTACTGTCTGTCCCCAAGTCGCCCACCCCACACAAGACCAATATGGGCAAAAGTTATAGTCTTTATTTGGGCATCTAGGACTCACATATTTATTTTTACTACTGGGACAAATATATTTATCATTAGACCCATACGTCCTCTCCCATCTAAGATCCCCACATACATTCCACGGCTTTCTACCACTCGATATCGCTTTGCACGCATCAAATAGCAGAACACCCGAAGAATGTACGGATTCTAACACCGTCTTGTTAATTAGGGTCCCCTGAGGATCTCCATTCCTGAGAGTCAACCAAATTGTACGAGGTTGATACTCCGGACTGAAGCACTTAGGTTCTCCTACTCCTAAATGGCACACACTATAGTCTATATTTAAGTATCTACATCTCGATACATCTCCTTTACACTCGTATTGTGAATGCCAAATTAGGGTTTGGGAAATATGGTTACCTGTTCTCGTAGTCTTAATGCATACCTCACAGCTAGGAGTGTCGGTACCTCTACCTTCCTGAATATAAAAACACATGTAAATAAACACAATCAAAAGCACATCTTTCGCCGTCATCCTCAGTCTTCGTCCGTGCGATGGAACCTCAGCTTCCAGGATGTGAGGGCTGCAGGGAATGGAGTTCTGCTCGTCTTCACAGGTGTCCCTTCGAGACTTTCCTGGCTTATACACTATGTGTTGGTAAGAGGACAGGCTTTATTATGGCCTTCTCACTCACACCTGTAACAATAAAATTTGTAATCCACAATAATTCCTCGTTACTCCGACTGAGTAGTGCGTTTCAACCGGATCTTGCAGGGATTCTCTGGATCTGCTGTAACTTGCCAAGAATCGACTGCTGCTGGTTTAACCCTGGAGTGATGTATCCACGGAGTCACTTCGGCTACTTTTATCGCTGTAGGGGTAGACAAAAGAACAACATAAGGACCTCTCCACTTGGGCCCTAACGGTACATTATTCCACTCTTTAATCCACACTTGGTCTCCTGGATGATAACTATGAACAGGGGGATAAATATTCACAGGTAATCTATCTTGTACCCATTTCTGTACCTCCTCCATAGTCTTACCCAATTCTACAACCTGCTGCCGAGTAATTCCTTCTCCCAACTGACTCAAATCCCCCCTTAAGTTACCAAGTACGGGAGGTGGTCGTCCATACATAATTTCAAAAGGAGAGAGGCCCATCCTTCTGGTAGGGGTACTGCGGATTCGCAATAGAGCTATAGGTAAGAGAACGTTCCACTTAAGTTGGGTTTCCTGACACATTTTAGCCAACTGGTTCTTAATAGTTCTATTCATTCTCTCTACCTTACCAGAACTCTGGGGTCTATATGCAGTATGAAGCCTCCACTTTATACCAAGCATATGAGTCAGTTGTTGTAGGCACTGGTGAACAAAAGCTGGACCATTGTCCGATCCTATAGAACAGGGTAGTCCATATCGAGGTATTATTTCTCGTAGCAGGAATCTTACAACTTCTCCTGCTTTCTCTGTACGAGTAGGACATGCTTCTACCCAGCCTGAATAGGTGCACACAATTACCAGCAGGTAACGATGTCCACCCGATTTAGGCATTACTGTAAAGTCTATTTGTAGATCGGACATGGGGAGTCCCCCCATAAACTGGACTCCTGGTGGCTTTACTGGTCCTTGTCTTGCATTATTCTTAGCACACGTTACACATCTGCGTACAATGGCCTGAGTCAAGTTGGACAATCTTGGTATGTAGAAATGTTTCCTGAGAGATTCTTCAGTACTGTCTCTCCCAGAATGTGTCCCGTTGTGATAATTTTGGACAATTTCTACCGCTAGTGATGCTGGTATGACTATTCTTCCATCTTCTAGCTGATACCACTTGTTCTCCAAATACTTTCCCGGTTCAGTCTTTAACCACTCCTCTTCTTGAGCTGTATAAACTGGAGTCCATTGGGACAGTGGAGTTGGTATTAGAGCAGCTATATGCCCCACATACTCCTGTCTTCCTGATTCAGCAGCACGCTTAGCTGCACTATCTGCCATCCGATTTCCTTTGGTTACATCACCATCTCCTCTCAGATGCGCTCGACAATGTATGATACCGACTTCTTTCGGCTCCCACACTGCTTCCAATAGTTGTAGGATTTCAGCTGCGTACTTGATTTCTTTGCCTTCTGAATTCAGTAGTCCTCTTTCTTTATACAAAGCTCCGTGGGCATGAGTGGTTAAAAACGCATACTTAGAGTCCGTATAGATATTTACTCTTAAACCTTCAGCCAATTGTAACGCTCGTGTTAGTGCTATCAATTCTGCCTTTTGTGCTGATGTTCCTTTCGCCAGTGGCCGAGCTTCTATCACCTTGTCTATTGTTGTTACTGCATATCCTGCATAGCGGGTCCCTTCTTTCACATAACTACTGCCGTCGGTGTAATATTGAACATCGGGGTTCTGGATGGGAAAATCACGAAGATCTGGTCTACTTGAAAATACTTCATCCATTACTTCCAAACAATCATGTTGACTTTCAGTAGGTTGTGGCAAAAGGGTAGCTGGATTTAAGGTGTTTACAGTCTCTAAATGCACTCTTGGGTTTTCACACAACATTGCTTGATACTTGGTCATACGGCTGTTACTAAACCAATGATTTCCTTTGTAATCCAACAACGTCTGTACTGCATGTGGGACTCGTACATAAAGTTCTTGACCCAGAGTGAGTTTATCGGCTTCAGCTACTAGCAGGGCGGCTGCAGCTACGGCTCTTAGACAAGGTGGAAGTCCGCTGGCCACTGCATCCAGTTGCTTAGACATGTAGGCAACAGGTCTTTGCCATGATCCCAAGTACTGTGTCAATACTCCCACAGCCATTCTTCTTTGCTCGTGTACATATAAGTAGAATGGTCGTGTGTGATCAGGTAGACCTAATGCTGGGGCACTCATCAAAGCCTTCTTCACATCTTCAAATGCCGTTTGCTGTTCTTGGGTCCATAAGAAGGGGTCGTGCTCTGTACCTTTGATAGCTGCGTACAGAGGTTTTGCTAGTATCGCATAGCTGGGAATCCATATCCTACAGAAGCCTGCTGCCCCCAAGAATTCTCGCACTTGTCTTCTATTCTTGGGTATTGGTATTTGGCAGACAGCTTCTTTTCTCTCTGGCCCCATAATCCTTTGACCTTCAGAGATATGGAATCCCAGATACTTGACAGTTGGCAAACACAACTGAGCCTTCTTTCTGGACACCTTGTATCCTGCCTTCCAGAGAATGTGTAGTAGATCGTGCGTTGCTTGCTGACAGATTTCTTTTGTAACTGCTGCTATCAACAAGTCATCTACATATTGTAACAAGACACACTCTCCTGGGATGGACTCGAAATCCAATAGATCTTGACTTAGGGCTGAACCAAATAGGGTAGGTGAATTTTTAAACCCTTGGGGCAGTCTTGTCCAAGTCATTTGGCGTTTTGAGCCCGTTACAGCGTTCTCCCATTGGAAAGCGAAAATACATTGACTTTCTGCGGCAATTCGGAGGCAATAGAAGGCATCTTTGAGATCTAAGACTGTGAAGTAAGTAGCCCCGCCCGGAATTAAAGCAAGCAGGTTATATGGATTGGGTACAACTGGATGTATGCTAACAACCGCATCATTGACTGCTCTCAAGTCCTGCACAGGTCGATACTCATCTGTACCGGGCTTTTGAACAGGCAGCAATGGGGTGTTCCAGGGGGAAGTACAGAATTTTAGGATACCATACCGTATGAACTTATCCAGATAGGATTGGATGTTCTTCTTAGCCTTCTGCGGGATGTGGTATTGTCTTAGGCTTACTGGATAAACCCCAAGTTTTAGTTCAATTTTTATAGGTGGAATATTGCGGGCCAGTCCTGGTGGGTTGTTCTCTGCCCAAACTCCTGGTATGTTAAATAATGTCTCATCACTCCTAGGGTTTTGGCTAGTCAACACTGTATAAAGTCGCCACTCTTCTTCCTTTGGTACGGATAAAGTCATAATACCTGAAGGTCCATTAAACTTTAAGGATGTTGTTCCATTTGGTAGGAACGTAATCTGCGCTTGTAATTTTGATAGCATATCACGTCCCAGCAATTGGACTGGACATTCAGGCATATAAAGGAATTGGTGTTTTACTACGTGGCCTCCCAATGTACAGAGTCGACTTTTAAGAACCGGTCTTTCAGCACTTCTTCCAGTTGCTCCTATCACAGTAATAGTCCTTCCAGATGGAGGAGCAACTAGATTAGTCACCACTGAATGTTCAGCACCAGTGTCGATCATGAACGCGCTCCTTTTTCCCCCTATTGATACATCGACCATAGGCTCCGCTCGACCAAGGGGGATGGAGCCCGGTCGGTATCAATAGTCCTCCATGACCGTGTCAGCCAATCCTACGAAGTCCCTACCTTCTCTATCGCGGGACCTTTGCGCTGCTGGAATATACCTGTCTTCCCTAACACTTCCTCTGTTCCCATTACTCCCTCTATAACCATTACTCCCTCCGGGGCCTCCTCTACCTCTCGCTCTGCCTCTAAAGTTTCCATAACCTGTCCTAGGTCTGTCTTTCTCAGACTGTTCCCTTCGCGGACACTCATTTCTCCAATGCCCTTCTTCCCTACAGTAAGCGCACTGATTTCTACTTAGAGGTTCCTCATTCCATCTACTATCGCCTCTATCTGGGCCCCGTCTATCTACGCCTGCGATCGCTACCGCTAGCATATCAGCCTTTTTACGCATCTTGCGCTCTTCCTCTTTCTTACTTTCTGTATCCCTGTTCATATAGACCTTATTTGCTACCTCCATTAGTTGGGTGATGGACATACCTGCAAACCCTTCTAACTTTTGTAGCTTGCGCTTAATATCTCCGTATGCTTGGCTGACAAAGGCGGAGTTAACCATTCGGGAATTGTCTGCGTCTTCCGGATTAAAGGGGGTGTACAAGCGGTACGCCTCCAATAATCGGTCATAAAAGACACTGGGCGCTTCATCGCTTTTCTGAATCACCTCAACTGTCTTCGACATGTTAATGGCTTTCTTTCCTCCGGCTTTCATGCCAGCAATTATAGCGTCTCTATAGGCTCTAAGTTGAACCATATCAGCACCATTTACGTTCCAATCGGGATCAGTGTTGGGATAGTGTGTTGCGGCCCATGCTGCTGGATTAGCTTGGTTCAAAGCACGGGCTCTATCTTCTAATGCTTTAATGGCTGCTTGATTTATTCTTGTCCTTTCCTCATTGTTAAATAAAGTCATTAGTAACTGCTGGCAATCAGCCCATGTCGGATTGTGCGTCTGTACTATTGAGGTGAACAGATCAGTCATGGCTTGTGGTTTCTCAGTATACGAGGAATTATGGGTCTTCCAGTTTAAAAGGTCGGTAGTGGTAAATGGGACATATACGAAGACTGGGTCAGCGTGTGCCATTTGTCCTGCGGCATCGATATAAGCTGACCCGGGATTTAAGCGAAGAGGCATCTGATAGTGCTTTAATTGTTGGGCACCAGTCAACTGTCGGGTTTGGATGGGGCTACGTAGGGAAGCGTCAGTCATGGGTTCCGGTCGGGGAGAGATAGGGTATGGGGATGTGGGAGGTTGGTTTTGGGAAAAGGTAGTGAATAGAACACTTCGGGCCGAGCTAGATGAAGCTTGACCGGAAGTCTGAAGTGGCGCCAAATCAGGATATTCGTTTTTAATGGGGGTGGGTTCTGGTTCCGGAAGGGGAGATTTAGTACGAGGGGGGGTGGATCCTGTACTGGAGGAGGAAGCGGAAGTGGATGAGGGTAATGAGGGGAGGGGTGCAGGGCTTCCTGCGTTTGCGTCACTTCTTCTTAACGGAAAGTAAGGGGGCGGCAAAGGGATCTCGGACTCAGGGGGCGTGTCCAAAATGGGCCTAACACCAGTCCTAGTGGACGAACAAGTCCTAGCTACCATGAGGCGACACTGCTCCTTGTGGCATGTCTGGAGCCATTTTGGCGAGTCATTTACGGCCTGTCTCCAACAGTCAATATAAGGAAACTGGCCGTAAAGTTCAGGCCTACCTGATACAGCCACGTGTAAGCGCTGTACCAGAGTTGGATCCAAACTGCCACGTGGCGGCCATGCCGCAACCAAAGTAGGCCACTCCCTAGTACACAAAGTGACCAAACGTACAGGAGACATCTTTACCCCAAAATCACAAACTTTGAATCCCTTTTTAAAATTCTTAACCATACATCCTAAGGGATCCGGAATCGTTGACTGCGACGCACCCATATTTAACAATGGAACGTCGTCGACAACGAATACTATACACGCGTACTTATTCAACAGTCACACCCGTTTCCTCTGGCAACAGCACCACGTGGTACGGTTACCAAGTGAAACGTACACAATAACAATAATCACCCAGGGAATTCCCGTACACACACAGCTGTTACACCAGTCACTATATAATCAATATTATGCCCTTTGGCGTAACTATACAGTCACCCACGCTATAATTCTCTATATACGAATTACCCGTCTATAACACACCCCAGTAACATCGTCTTTTACAAATAGCGGTTACAGTACGGTTAGCATAGGTCAAAGCACAAGTTAAGGTCACAATACAATTATTAGTGGTTATGGTGTTAAACATGCAATGGACGACAATGATTAGTACTTATTATACAATGTCAGTAAATATACAGGGTTATGGTACCGTGCACTATAATACAGCAACACACTATTAACACTCTCGCTAGACGGCTGAGCTCGCGCTATCTAACAAGATATACACTTTACTAAAACAATCGTTAACACATTTACAATTCCCAACTAAACTATTGGCCAGTACCTTGAATGGACTACCTAAAAACAATCTACATACGTTTTGGTTAGCCACACTGCCCAATCACCACATATATAGCGAGCTAGAGAACCGAATTTACACAGACGCCTCTTAGTCGCACTATCAAAAGTCTAGTGGGTTCCAAATTTACACGCCTTCCCACTTAGCCCAGATAGGATGAGAACTAGCGAACCGGATTTACACAGACGCCGCTTAGTCTCCCGGTCCCTCCGACCTAGCGAACAAAATATACACCCTAGAACGCTAGTCTAGACAAGACACCGGTGTCCGGCTAGGGCTTATTTTACACCAGAGCGCCCTGCCTGACTAACCAAATCAAACGGTCTGACTAAAGAGCGTTCGATCGAGCGGTGCGCCTTCGCTCCTTCCCTCCGACAGAGGGGGCAGATACAGATTCAAAAACCCCTTAGGGCCTACCGCACAATCGGTATACCCCTAGCGGGTCCTGCCGTCTAAAACAGCAGTTATCTTACCTCCTCGTTCCTGAACCTGAGTTCACACTCATCGACGGGGACACCCCAGCACTTCTCACGTAGAGGCCGATGATCTCCTGGACAACAGACCAGTGGCGCCGAGACGAAGGGAGGTCCACGCAGAAGTTCAGGGGTGCAGCCGTAGAGAACGTGGGCAAAGATAGACCGTCTCACGCCTCTGCCTCTCAGCTACCGTTGAACGATGAGCTTCCCGGCCAATGCACCAAATGATACCGGAGAAACTGACGGAAGCCAAGCACAGAGAGATGGACACAGGTTTCTTCAGGAAGGAAGAGATTCTTTATTGGATCACCGATCGGGACTCAGAGGGACTAGCGTCACCAAAATACAGCAAAGTCTGAGCCCCGGACAATAGTGCAGGCTCCTTATATAGGCATATAACTCCTCCCATATTAAGCTCCACCCGCACATTCTCTTAACCAATCAACACAAATAAGAATTAACTTCCTGTTTGACCGCATGGCTTGTCCAGCACAATGGAGGAGGGGGAATACTATATCCTGTATTCTTGCACATGCTCCGTACACTACTGATCGTATCTTGCCACGTGCAACCAACTGATCGATACGTCAGCATATGCACGTACACATGCCACGTGGTAATCTCGGCCTACTAAATTTATTTTTACCGAGATTCCACCACAGTATAGACCTTATACCTATTACCAAATCAGCTTGGTAATAGGTGTAAGGCCTATACCACTTTATAGAGCCTATGGCTGCTCACTGTTGAAAAAAAACAAAAACAACTTAAAATACCCCCCTCACCCACCCCCCAATAAATGGGCCCATAGTGGGGCATCTTTTAACTAGCCTGGGGGGAACATAGTGCGCCCCCGAGCCCCCACAAGGAGGAGCTATTCAAGTAAACGGGGACTTTGGGTTCGCCTTACCCCCCACCCCTTGAGCGGCGGGAGAGGGCCTAAATGAAAATGGGGGGTACCTATTGTCCTTCCCCCCCTCCGGACCACCACCCATGAGCGGCGGGTGGGGCCCTAAATTACAGTAAGGGGAGTCTAATTTCCTCCCCCCTGACCCCCACCCATGAGCTGCGGGTGGGGGCCCTAAATGAAAATGGGGTGGGACCTATTGTTCTCGCCTCCTGCCCCTCACACAGGCTATGCTACAGCAAAAAGTATTGCCTGACTGGGTATATAAGGAATAGTAAAACTATATAATTCATAATCCAAGGAACATTTTTAAATATCAGTAGCATAATCTATTGTTTAATTAAGCAGTAGAGATCAGGACATAAATGAAGGAGGCTACATGACCAATTAGCAAAAACAGTTCCCGTCTTCCCTGATGACATAATATAACAAAGAAAACTGATTTTTTCAAATTATTTAAAGTAAAAAATTACGTATAATAGATCCTATGTGTGTTTTATTATTTTTTAATTAATACATACAAAAAGGAGGGATGCAGCGTTCGAACCAGGAAGGCAGTCTGCCCAGGGTGACAGGTAGCATGGGAGATGACAAAGCATCTACTTTTGCCAAAGCAGACACCCGCCTACCGGTGCATTGCTGGTGGGGAAGCGCACAGTAAGTGCCTGCTCTGCAGCTGTCGAGCGTGGTTGCAAAATGGGCAGAGACGGAGCAGAGAGAGGGCTGCTGGGATCTCACTCCACTGAGTGTCCAGCTTCCTTGCATGCCCTGTACTGATGCAGGAATCCCGGATGTGCCATCTCCCCACAAATGTGGGGAGCTAAGCAATCGGTATAGAGAGATGCCAAAAGAATGAGGTTCCTGTCTCCCTGTAATGGTAAGAAAAGGGAGGCTGACTGACCTCATTGTAACCCCTCATCCCCCTCAAAAGAAAACAAAAGCAAAAAAAGAAAATTAAATGTGTGTGTGCGTGCGTCTTTGTGGCTATACAGGTGGTCCTCACTTAACGACCTGTTTTACAGTGGCTCACACTTGCGACCAGCTCTCTAGCATGGGGATTCAAGGGATTTCCCACATTAGAGATCTTGTCTATGTTCAGGGAATTTTCCCCAAACATAGATTTGAGAGATTCCCTGCTCTGCTGCGCTTGTCTATGTTCTGGGAAATTTCCCCGAACATAGACCTGCACTGGTGCGCATGCTCCGTAGCACATCCTCACTTACCGACCAATTCGTTTTCGGCCAAATCGTAAGTACGGAACCCGGTCAGTAAGTGAGGAGTGCCTGTATGTGTTTGTGTAAGCAAGTCTGTGCATGTGACTATGTATCCGTGTCTTTGTGTATGAGTTTGTGTGTATGTATATCAATGTGTTGGAGCATATGAATGTAGGTGTGTGTATACAAATGTAAATTTTGTGAATATAAATGTGTATGCATGTATGTATGTGTGAATAATTTCTCTAACAAAAGGGGGCTGGGTGAGAGCCTAGTGAGAAACAAAAAAAGAAATTTCTATTTTGGGGGTGCCAAAATACATTCTGCCCTGGGTGCCATGTAACTTACACTTCTGCATAGATGTTACCTTGAGGGTTGTTGTAAAATATGCAAAAACTCCCGAAAACGACACAGCCGCTTTAAGCTTTAGTTTTGTTAGTGAGATTTTTAACTCCAATCACTACTGACTGAAATGCCATGTATTGTTAGATTTTCTTTTAAAGTGCAATATCTAAAGAAGTATGAATAAAATATTGCATACACATTATTTCTCTTGTGGTTTTATTAGAAAACTAAAATGTTTTAAGAATTAATATATTTTTTACAAAGGAGTATATTTGTTTTACTAAAAATGTTTTAAATATTTTCTGAGAATGATATATTATAAACTACTTTTTAGAAATAATAAAGCAAGCCCAGTCATCAGCCTCAGTAAATATGCTCACAGAGTCATAGAAAGCATGCTTAAGGTTATTTAGTAAGCCATTTCAAATGCCCATAACCCAATGCCTTATTAGATTTGTCCACAATATGCATTTTAATTGTTGTTGTTTGGATGTCAGTTAATATAAGGCATATGCTGGTTTTTATTTACTGGCTCAAGCTGTAATTCTGAAGATACATTTAATCACAGAAAGCAAGCTGAAGAGACCTTAAGGTAACATGAGATAATTCAGTTGAGAAAGAGTTTATGGATTGCAGCACTGAGCATGTCAAGTGTTGTTTACAACAATAACCAGGTTAGAGGCTATACATTCCATTTGGAATTGAAATTAGATCCCAGATCTGTAGTGTTTGAGTTCTCAGGGCAGTTAGTTTGAACCTGATATAATAGGTCTGCTGTCAAGAATCCTACGTGCAAAAAGACATACTTCCTTTACATGCTCTGATGAGATTAACAAACAATAGCCCTAAGTTCTGCCAGTCTGTGCCTGCTTCAAAATGATAAAAATCTAGATGAATCATGCGTAATTGCTCCACTCAAAATTGATAGAAATATCAAAAACTGATTTGAAAAGTAAAATACCACATCAGCATAGTACTGATGCTGTGCTGGGAAGACAGAAACCTAAAAAGCTATTTTTCAAATCTATGTGGACAATAGCCTCCAGGAATTGAACTGTCTCTACTTCTAACTGTTACACTTACCAAGGAGTGCAAGGATCTAGAAAAAGATTGTTTTGACTCATCATTGCTCATATGAAGAGCAAAAGCAAAGTAGATCTGAGAGGCTTCATAAGGCACACAGGAAAAGATTTGTGTCTATCTTTCACAACTTAAAAGGTTTTTTTGTTTTTTTTTACCAACTACTATCCACTTTCGATCTTCTAAAAGTGAATTTACATTTAAATGGATACATATTTGTTCCATAATATTATTAAAGTAGAGGAATTGTCGCAGTGTTAGGAGACAAGTCCAGCTTTTAAATGGTACTTACAGGTCAGTTTTCATTATCTCACAACATAAGAAATGCCTAGCACAAACCTTTTTTAAATACATGCTTTTGGGTACCAATGTGAGATCATAACATAAGATCACTTATGTACAAAAAGGATGGGGAAAAAAGGGCACATGAGAGGATCATATAGGCACCTGGTCAATTTTGATGCATATTCAACTGTGATAAAATGGGTTTCAAAAAAAATAAAAAAATAAAAATAATACTAGACCTACATATTTTCTGATTTTCTACATAGGCAGCAGTCAACCCCATGCTGGACTGTCCCTTCAGAACAGGTGTGCCACACGAGTAGCCTTTGACCATATGAATTCTGCCTACTGCTCGAACTGTCGATTTCTTTCTCTAATCTCCTTAATGCAGTGGTATGTTGATGGTGGGTGAAGATAATGCAGCAAGAGCACAAACTATAGGTGCTCTAAAACGCTATATGTGGAGGCACTCCTAACTCATGGAGTAAGCACGGCATTATATAAATACAACAGAGTGCTGTAACTTGCTGCTCACCCTCTGACATATATGTCGCTGAATGCCAGTTTGAAGCAGGGACGGGCTGGGCCAGGGGGCAGAGAGGAAATTGCCCCCCAGGCCACCCTAAATCATTTGAAAAACGGCCGCTGCAGGGCTGATCCTGGGCGGGTGCACTTAGTGCACCACGCCCATGCAGCAGGAGGTGGAGGACGCTGCATGGAACAGGCTGATAGCCTGCAACAGAGAGCCCAGCAGGTGGCCAGCTTGCCACCTAGGGCGCCCCGGTAGCAAGCAGAGTAGGCACCTGCTTGTCCCAGATGGCAGGTGCCTACTCTGCAGCAATATATCGACCGGGTGAGGAAGGAGGCAGGTGGAGGCGAGGGATCGCTGACTGTGCTGATGATCTTCCTGCTCCCTCACAGTCCCCCTCTCTGGTGGTGACGGGAGCCGGAATATGACTTATTTCCGGCCACGCATCACTAAACAGTGCGAGGGAGCAGAGAGGAGCAGGAATATCATGAAAGTCACTGGACCCCGGGGAGAGGACCTAGAGGACTCCTAAAGGTAGGAGCAACAAGCAATACAATTTGTGAGTGTGTGTCTGTCAGTAAGTATGTGTGTGTGTGTGTGTGTGTCTGTCCGTAAGTGTGTGTCTGTGTGTGTGTGTGTGTATCTGTCAGTGAGTGTGTGTGTGTCTGGAAGAGAGTGTGTGTCTGGAAGTGAGTGTGTGTCTGGAAGTGAGTGTGTGTGTGTGTGTGTGTGTGTCTGTCTGGAAGTGAGTGTGTGTGTGTGTGTCTGTCTGTCTGGAAGTGAGTGTGTGTGTGTGTGTCTGTCTGTCTGGAAGTGAGTGTGTGTGTGTGTGTGTCTGGAAGTGAGTGTGTGTGTGTCTGGAAGTGAGTGTGTGTGTGTGTCTGGAAGTTAGTGTGTGTGTGTCTGGAAGTTAGTGTGTGTGTGTCTGGAAGTTAGTGTGTGTGTCTGTCAGGGCCGTCTTTCAGCATGGGCACGCTGTGCAGTTGCCTGTGGGCCCCACAAGATATTACTTTGCTGCAGAGGGATTTAGATAGACTGGGCACTCAAATGGCAGATGAAATTTAATGTTAAAAATGCAAAGTTATGCACTTTGACGTAAAGAATGCACAAGCAACGCATACCTTTAATCGAAGCGAATTAGGGATAACAACACACAAAAAGGACTTGGGAATTGTTATAGACAACAAACTATGCAACAATATGCAATGTCAATCAGCAGTGGCCAGTAAGGTATTGTCATGCATGAAAAAGGGCATTCATTCTCAGGATGAGAACATCATTTTGCCACTTTATAAATCACTGGTAAGACCACATATTGAATATGCTGTGCGATTTTGGGCACCTGTTCTAAAGAAGGATATTATGGCACTAGAAACAGTGCAGAGACGGGCTACAAAATTAATAAAAGGAATGGAACATATCAGCTATGAAGAAAGGTCAACAAATTTAAACCTCTTTAGTTTAGAAAAACGTCGCCTGAGAAGGGATATGATAACATTATACAAATATATTCGGGGCCCATACAAACCATTGTGTGGAAATTTACTCACAAACCGGACTTTACATAGAACACAAGGTCATGCGATTAGACTTGAAGAAAGAAGATTTTGTCTAAGGCAAAGGAAAGGTTTATTCTTACAGTAAAGGTTTTTTTACTGTAAGAATAAGGATGTGGAATTATCTGCCTGAAGAAGTGGTTTTATCCGAGTCCATACAGATGTTCAAACATTCAAGGATATAATTTTTCAATGTAGGGTAATAGCTTCTTGATCCAAAGATAAATCTGACTGCCATTCTGGGGTCAAGAAGGAATTTTTTTCCTACTTTGTTGCAAAATTGGAAGTGCTTCAAACTGTTTTTTTTTTTTTTGCCTTCTTTTGTTCAACCGCAAAAACAAACTAGAGGGACTTCCGGCTTCTTAGAACATGAAAAGTGTTTTAAATGACGCTGGACATCTTCAAACTATGCATGAGGACCTCCAGCGTCGCCGGAATCCCCATAGGAAAGCACTGAATAATGCTGGAGGTCTAATGCGTGCACGCACATTACTGTCTTCCCTGCCGACTGACGTTAGCGGGGGGGAGTGTGGGCGGAGCCTGACCCAGCACCGAGGGGCATTGGCACTGGATTCAGGTAAGTAACATGGGATGGAGGGAGGGGGGCACTGCAGGATCCTGCAGTGCCAGAAAAACAGGTTTATTGTGGCATAATGGGCATATCACAGCTGAATTTCTTTTTAACAGTTCTTGTATAATACCCTCATCCAGAGCATTTTACATAAAGAGTACTAGTAATAGACTAGTAATATTACAGTCATCAATGACTAAATTGCATACACAATATAAGCCCCTGGCTTATATTATACATAATATAAATTAACAAACCACTTCAAACTTTGGAATAGGGTGGAGTCACAATGCATTAATAGAACAATGCAGTCACTGATTAGACAATCATTAGGAATGCAATGAACAAAGAACATTGCACAATTATCAAGATTAAAAAAAACATGCAGAACCTTAGAATCAGGTGGCATCAAAGTGGGTTCATTTGGCAAAAGTCAGAGTGATGCGTACAAAGGTAGCGATGAGGAAATGATGGCAGGAGCGTATTAAGTCAGATGAGCATGGCTGAGCATCTTGATGAGCATCTTAGCATCATCTTGGCATTTTCTACTCACTAGTTATGATCACATGCATCAGTATTAATCTAATAAAGACAGTGCCAAAAAGTGCATAATTCCAGAGACAATAAAAAAAGAGTGTCCCTCTTTAGAATTCATACGGGCTTGTATTGAAAAGCAGCCAACTTCCTACCTAATCATTATCCTTACACTTATGATTGTCAATGGAATTGTCCTGACATGAGAGTTTCACCAAAAGTTTTCATAATCCTCTGGATGCTGGGATAAGCAGGACAAAGATGCCCTTCTATCCCACTGACACAGGAGATGGTGTAGCAGTCGACCAGCTTTACGCTGTGTATGCTGGATTTCTGTGAGCTTCTCTCTCGTGTGCGTGCCTTTCTTCTGTAAGCCTTGGTCCTGGCAGAAATACTGTAGTAGGACATTATGAACAGATCGTCTGATAGCAATCATGCAGCACTCTGTCTAGTCAGGGCCAGTGCAACGCTACAAAGGCAAAGAGCCACCTTCACAAAAAAAATGCATCTTAGCCTGTGTCTCATAAACCTCCTCGTGTTTTTTATGCCCTCTTATTTCTCACACTCCCCTTTAGAGTATTCTTTACCCCCTTTTCCCCTTTGCGTGTCTTACATCACCCTTGTGTCTTACTTACTTTCCCAATGTGTGTCTTTCTCTCCCCACAGCCCCTTTTGTATGTTTCTTTCTCCCAGGACATTTTGTGTGTCTCTTTATGCCCCAGCCACTGTGTGTCTCTTCCCCAAGCCCCTCTTTGTGTCTCTTCCCCCATCCCCTTTATGTGTCTCTTTCTCCACTTCCCAAGTCCCTCTGTGTCCTCCACCGCCGTCTGCTTGGCCACACAATGTAAGCTTACATTCAGCTTGACAGCCGAAAGATTGTGTCCCCTGGGCCAGTGCAACTTAAGGTGGCCACCTGTGCTGCCTAATGGTTGCGCCGGCCATGTGTCCGTTGTATGCCCCATGCCCAGAGCGAGATATGGGAAGACACATGTAAGTAAGTACACTCCCAATATTATAAACCAAAAATAGGACTGGGCATAGGCATGATGTTCAAGGGCATATTTATTGGACAGGTTAGGGTTCACTTGCGGTTTTGTTTCTGTGCTACATTTTGTTAAAAGGCAAATATGTTGAGTCATGAAAAGTCACAGTCAATAGTCTTGAAATCCACATACACCAGTACATGAGACACACTAGTGGGGTAGTGGTAACGCACACCAACCCGGGAAACCAAAAGACAATTGACATTAAATCCAGCAATGAGACAGATGTGCAACCACCTCTCCCACCCAGACATTCAACCAGGCCACAAACCAGAGCCTCACTCAAAATGGCTATCGACTGTAGGATTACTTTAAAATGGCTAAGAATGTGTCCAGGATATACACAATTCTGCAGAAAAGGGTCCCTTTGCAAAGCATTTTAGATGTTAAATTTAGAACTTGGCTCATGAGCACTCTGTCAACCCCTGTCCCAATCAAACTTTCTAAGCCCCAATGCCTCATAATGTCACCCAATTTGCTGTTACCTCGGGTGATAGTAACAATATTTTACAGTTTATTACTAAAGAAGTAAACTGTTGCAATTAATTATACTTCCTGCGTAAAGAAATGATTCATGTTTTGTTAACAAATCAATAAATTTCACATAAATGCCACGTATAATTAGTCACGTATTGACCTCTAGTCATTTTGTGTAGGTATATTTATCTCAATGAAATACACGTAAGGTAAACAATTACGCAATAAACCGGTGACACATTATTTGAAACTTTGTACTTCTACAACGGTGACCAAACGTACATAATATATTCAAACTCAGTAACTGTCAGGTGTCAGTTTTCTCATCTAGTGAAATAGGGGCCTGCAGTAATCGCTCTAAAGTGGCACTGTCACTTTCCAGGCTTAGTTGTTTTTTTTTTATTATTCATCTTGATATTTTGTTACACATAACAAGACAAAGAGAGAAGAGAAAAATACAGGGAGTGGCAAATAGACCAAGGAAGGGGAGATCAACTGGGGACTGGAGAAGAGATCTTAGGAGAGAGGTGGGAGGACACAAGGCTGGACATGGGAAGATGGTCTATATATGCTGTGTATATTCAAATGTCTCACATAACATGTTTTATATGCAGCACAAACAACAGACTACTACACACCAAATACTTTGGTAATAAACAAAAATTACCAAAGTATTTTTTCAGTATTCAGTCTCATCTATACATTATTTTAACTTGTATAGTTTCCTTACAGTGTCATTGCTTTTGGAAACTGGTAAAACATAAGATATAGAGAGGACTGCTGTGAAAGAAGCTCAGTGAGTTTATATGAGACAATATTGTCAGCCAAAGAGCTGGTTCAGGGAGAAAATCTGCTAGACCAGTGACATTGGCAAACCAAATGATAGCAAAACTTTGTAACCTTCTAGAGTGGTTGAGATTACAGAAATGGTCCACGATCACATGGGATCCAATGGTTAGCCATTATTGCATTAAAGTAGTAAAGTGAAAATGTTAGTAGTAGCACCTTGTTATAGGTTCCAATGGTATATGTAACAAAAATTAGGAGGGCAGAGAAAAAAATACTATGCTATGTAATACAACTTGTAAAGCAGAAGAAAAAGAGATGCACTTACAAAGGATGGAGCTGAAAAGCTCCTCTTGATTGTGCTTAGGGTTATTGCAGTGCTTCTCTTTATCTAGGTAGATGTTCCAAGAATATGGAACAAAAAACAGGAGTGGACACTATATAGTTTAGTATGGTATAATGTGTAAATATTGCAAAATAACATAAGTTAGGAGATACACTCAAATTATTTGAGCCCTCAAGTTGTGGCTACTCTTTGACAGTGTGGAGTGGTACGATTACCACTCTAAGGATATGGGTTACATGGTGTCTTCTCCGTAGTATATGTACAAACAAAATGCAGCAATATAGTGCACTCTGTGTAATTAGGTGATAGAGTAAATGAAAATACACTTACGGCTTAAGAGCAAACTAGGGTTTTGCTTATTCCATCAAGCTCCGGTGGTACACTCCCCACCTAAGATAACAGTGTCCAGGGTAATTCTTTGGAATTTCAAGTTAGACAGGGTGGTTAGAAGAATGAGTATCTTTATTAAGTGAAGGACATAAATTAACAGATTAAAACAAAAAAGTTCAAAGTACCATGACGCGTTTCGAAACAGCATAGGGCGTTTTCCAAGTGTCGGCACTGAAAAAAGCCCTATGCTGTGGAGAAACGAGTCATTTTTTTTAATTTATAAACCATAATTTCTACAAGTATAGTATATTCTTACTATGTAAATGAAGAAAACATAACTTTACACATAAGCATTTCTTAGGAGTGTGGTCTCAAATGTTTAACCATATTCTAGCACCACCTTTATCAGCATTTATTTTTTTCCTACTATGCCACTGTTTGTCAGGCTAAACAAAACCCTACCATTTATAATTTAGGTCGGACACAGAAAAGGTAGAGAAAAGAGGCAGGGCGTATTACCAGAGGGTAAAGATGGCCTGGCTAGACTCAAGTAAGGTATACAGTATAAACAAGAGAAAAAAGCCAAGGTCAGGAGAACATAGATACACAATATTGATATAATTAGCTAAACTCAGAATTACAGAGGTACATGTGGTCAGAACAAGCAGGGGTAAAAATACAAGAAGAAAAAAAACTAAAAACACTAACTGGGAACCAGAAGGAAACCTAAACAGGGTAAATAACTAATAGGAATTTAACTAACAAGAGTGATGAAACCCAATTGGTCAGTGTCATAATTGCATTATTAGAATATATTGGTATGGCATCACAAGCAGGATGCTGGGGCACATGCATCAACAAATTAGAGCCAAGTATCAGAGGTACTATATAATGACTCAGAGCAGCAGCATGCATTTTCAAAAATGACACCAAGTAGTGAGGAGGTTTCAAGATGACCCAGAGAAGGCACAGCAGTAGCATGTCATATGATACTGTTGCAGCCTTTCTGTATCGTGGGAAGGGAGTAGAGGAGCAAAGACCAGCCCTAAAATGTTAAAGAGTGTCTAATATTATGATGTTTTCTCGGTCATATACCTGTAGATCTATATAAATAGAAGCTATCACTACTTTTTTCCCTCTAATGTATATTGAGACAAATTGATAGAATTACAGCATGATAGAACATTTCAAACATGAATGGAAATAGGCACAAGTTGGCATATGAGTTGAGACATGGTCATATTAATAGATACAATATATGTTCAGGAGCAATGGCACCAAAGTAAAGTGTAAAAACCCAGTGCTGCTAAATGAATACCCCAAGTGTCATGTCCCTAAATGACAATAAGGGAAGGACCCATGAGCAGCGCGGGTCCTAAATGACAATAGGGGGGACATATTGCCCTATTGTCATTTAGGGCCCCCACCCAACGCTTATGAGTGGGGGCCAGGGGGAGGGGGAACAATAGGTCCCTCCCATTGCCTTTTAGGGCCCCCACCCGCAGCTTATGAGTGTGGGCCTGGGGGGACAATAGGACATTACCTTTTAGGGTCCCCACCCGCCACTCATGGGTGGGGGCCAGGGGAGAACTATAGGCCCCTCTTCCATTGTCATTTAGGGACCCCACCTACTAGTTATGCTATAACACTATGTTCCTTCCCCACCCCCTCCCCCCGTTACTTAATAGATGCCCCATTTATGAGAAGAGGGGGGGTTTGTTTTTTACAACATGTTTAGTAGACATGCCCCTACTTACAGCACAGTGAGTAGGGGCAGTCTCCCTTATTTACTAATACGAAGTAATTTTTACTTAGTATTAGTAAAGTCGGCTGAAAGATCAATCTTGGTCTTTCAGCCTTTCAGTAGGTAGCTCCCTGATACTGTGGGAATTAGGGAGCTATCTACTAAGCACCTGCAGCACGGATTGGATCGGATCGGAATTTCATTAATTCGAAGAAATTTCGAACCAAACTAAAAGTAAAGAATATTGTCCTAACATGTTAGGACGAAATTCGGTAGTTTCTCCAGCGTCCTGTCTAAATGACAGGACTTTCGGGAATATTGACAGGAAGCATCGCAAAATCACGAAGGAAAGGGTGAGTATTGTGGGAAAATTCATTTAACCCACAGGAAGTGGGTCAGAGCTGGTCAAGCGTATGAAAAATACATAAGACATAGTAGTGACGCTTTAAACACTCAATACATACGTAAAATCAGGATTAGTACAAGGTGATAGCGCACATAATGGTACAGAATACTTGACAGCAATTAAAGGCAATATAAAACCTATATGGTAGAAACATAAAAAACATCAGTGTAAACTGTATATAAACTTTAAAATATTGAGAGGATATGGAACATTCACAAATTTTAGAGTTCCATATTATCTCAATATTTGAAAGTTTATATACATTTTACACTATGATGTTTTTTTAGGTTTCTACTATTAAGGTTTTATATTGCCATTATTTGCTGTCAAGTATTCTGTACCATTAGGTGCGCTATCAATGTTCGTTTAACAGCGCTGATGAATTCTATGAACAGTTTGGCATTTAAACATTTGCAATAAGTACTCAAAAACGTTTCTGGCATACAATCAGATATGTGCATGCGGGAAGAGAGAAAGATGAAATGAGAAAGGCAGAGAAACAACAGAAGAGAGACACAGACAGTATGGAGAAAAAGGAGAACAGAAATGGTCCATGGAGGCCGGCCGTGCTGGTCAAAGTAAATGCTTCTCAAATTAATTCTTAAATCTACCAGCTATCCAGAGCCCAATGGATGCTGCCCTATCCACCACATCACCATTAACAATTTCAGTGAACAGCAAGCCATCTCAGGAGAATGCTACTCACAGTCTATGAAAGCATGCATCTAGCAAAAGTATGCCCACTTTAAACAAACAAAGAGGAGGGGAATATACTCATTATGATTTTTACCAGCAGAATGGCAAGGTTTAGTGTTGGCCAAGTAATGCCACATATTCTCTTTGGACCATAATTTCGGCAATATGCCTTAGAGGCTTAGTGTACTTTTAACAACTGGTACCCAGTACCACAAAAACTTTATTCATAAAGCTATATTAATAATTATATTTTGCAACTGTCTTATCAACCTAATTTAAAAATGTATGTGTTTAAAAGATATTTCAATTCAACTGGGAGCTTCAAATGACACATTCTTTAAAAAGATTTACTTGTCAAATTATGTTGTCATATGGTTAACTGACAAACTCATCAAAAATAATTTGAGCCGGTTACAAATGAAGCATGTTAATTTCGCTACATCACGTTGGTTGTCACTAAATAGCTACGATGGGCATCTGGCCTAATTAACCAGTCATCTTGGCATAGTGAGTTACAAAGCAGGCATAACATAAGGGCAATTTCTAATTACTCAGAGTTCTATTAAAAAAGACTTAAGCAGTATAAATGTGCAGCAATCAGGACTATATATAACTGTGTGCTTATATTTAAAGTAAAATGCCCAAAGCATACATTGAATGGTACATCTACCATGCTGCTCAAACATGTAAGGAAAATAATTCCAGATAATTTAGAAAAGTACACAGTACATTTCACATATAATTTATTTGCACAGTATGTAAAGAAAAGATAGCGCTGTTTGTTAGTGCACCAACCATTGCCTCTCAACCGTCCTCACTTCGTCGGGACAGTCACAACTTGATGCCAGTCTGACACATACCTTCAGTTGGCAGACATGCCACTTTTCTGGGTTGGGCCAGTAATGTAAGTCACGTCGCTTTTGAAGCCCCGCTCATGCCCCACCCATCTGATCCGATCTGTATACCTCCTAATGTTAGGAAAAATGCGCCAACTGTTTACAGTGCTAAAGCTACAAATCCTATTCTAGAGTCAGTTGAGTACTTTTGTGGTCAAAAAAATTATTAACCATTGATACATATATTTTTTTTTACTTAATAAAATAAATATACACTGCTCAAAAAAATAAAGGGAACACAAAAATAACACATCCTAGATCTGAATGAATTAAATATTCTTCTGAAATACTTTGTTCTTTACATGTGCTAACAACAAAATCACACAAAAATTGAAAAATGGAAATCAAATTTTTCATCCCATGGAGGTCTTGATTTGGCGTCACATTCAAAATTAAAGTGGAAAAACACACTACAGGCTGATCCAACTTTGACGTAATGTCCTTAAAATAAGTCAAAATGAGGCTCAGCAGTGTGTGTAGCCTCCACGTGCCTGTATGTCGTGCCTCCCTACAACGCCTGTGCATGCTCCTGATGAGGTGGCGGATGGTCTCCTGAGGGATCTCCTCCCAGACCTGGACTAAAGCATCTGCCAACTCCTGGACAGTCTGTGGTGCAACGTGACGTTGGTGGATGGAACGAGACATGATGTCCCTGATGTGCTCAATTGGATTCAGGTCTGGGGAACGGGCGGGCCAGTCCATAGCATCAATGCCTTTGTCTTGCAGGTACTGCTGACACACTCCAGCCACATGAGGTCTAGCATTGTCTTGCATTAGGAGGAACCCAGGGCCAACCGCACCAGCATATGGTCTCACAAGGGGTCTGAGGATCTCATCTCGGTACCTAATGGCAGTCAGGCTACCTCTGGCGAGCACATGGAGGGCTGTGCGGCCCCCCAAAGAAATGCCACCCCACACCATTACTGACCCACTGCCAAACCGGTCATGCTGGAGGATGTTGCAGGCAGCAGAACGTTCTCCATGGCGTCTCCAGACTCTGTCACATGTGCTCAGTGTGAACCTGCTTTCATCTGTGAAAAGCACAGGGCGCCAGTGGCGAATTTGCCAATCTTGGTGTTCTCTGGCAAATGCCAAACGTCCTGCACGGTGTTGGGCTGTAAGCACAAGCCCCACCTGTGGACGTCGGGCCCTCATACCACCCTCATGGCGTCTGTTTCTGAGCAGACACGTGCACATTTGTGGCCTGCTGGAGGTCATTTTGCAGGGCTCTGGCAGTGCTCCTCCTGTTCCTCCTTGCACAAAGGCGGAGGTAGCGGTCCTGCTGCTGGGTTGTTGCCCTCCTACGGCCTCCTCCACGTCTCCTGATGTACTGGCATGTCTCCTGGTAGCGCCTCCATGCTCTGGACAATACGCTGACAGACACAGCAAACCTTCTTGCCACAGCTCGCATTGATGTGCCATCCTGGATGAGCTGCACTACCTAAGCCACTTGTGTGGGTTGTAGACTCCGTCTCATGCTACCACTAGAGTGAAAGCACCATCAGCATTCAAAAGTGACCAAAACATCAGCCAGGAAGCATAGGAACTGAGAAGTGGTCTGTGGTCACCACCTGTAGAACCACTCCTTTATTGGGGGTGTCTTGCTAATTGCCTATAATTTCCACCTGTTGTCTATCCCATTTGCACAACAGCATGTGAAATTGATTGTCACTCACTGTTGCTTTCTAAGTGGAGAGTTTGATTTCACAGAAGTGTGATTGACTTGGCGTTACATTGTGTTGTGTAAGTGTTCCCTTTATTTTTTTGAGCAGAGTATTTATGTCCCTCATCCCTTCTTACATTTACTAAGGGAGGAGGCAGGCACATTGCAGGGTGGTGTGCCAGCCCTGCATTAGCCGGCAGAGGAAAATCTGGGGCGGGGCAATTGCCCCGTTGCCTCTACCCCCCCCTCCCCCCCCTGGATTTGCCACTGGTTCACTCACCATTAGCATCACCAGGGATGGCAGCAGCACGATCCCACATCCCAGGCTAAAGGTAAGAAGTTAGGGGGGGTAAAATTACGCTCACATATACACTGCATGTTGACCCTCACACACACACACAAACTGCAACCCTGACACTCACAGCACCCTCACTCACACACACACACACTATAACGTAAGGTGGTGGTTATTTTTTTCAGTGATACAGTGGTTATGCAAATACAAATTCAGACCACCCAGGTGCAGTGAAAAAATAAATAAATAAAAAAGGATAGTTACTTCCCTTTTCTTAATCAGGTAAAACAAGAGGATTCCTCTTAATCCTCACAAATATAGAAACAGGGTAGAATACACTCCACTCCACTACTCCTGAGGAAGTCCGGCGAACCGGACGAAACGCGTAGAGACTAATAGTGTTTGCTATTTGTTATTTTATTATTTTACTATTGTGTACTGCCTGCCTGAGAATTTCAACAAGGACGTTTTGCTCCACTTTTGATGGGAGAAAAAAACTTGTTCTGATGGGCCTTTTTACAAGTGTTACACTGTAAGTGCTACCATTACAGCTGTGATTTTTATTTACATAACGTTACACTATGTCGATTTTTATTATTCTTTACATGTCCAAACTACTACTTTGACCCTGAGGGACTTAAGAATATTCATCTATTTGATGTGCCTGAAAACCACATATATCTCGTGAGTGTGACATAAATATAAGGGGCATCCGTGTGTTTTACGTTAATCCCCTATGAGCGTTTTCTTTTATTTTGTATATGTTTAGGTATATTCTGCCCTGTTTTTATACATTGGTTATGGTAGTTTTATTTGGTCTCTCCATTTAACTTCAGCAGGCTATTCCATCATTCGTTTTTGGTGTTTAAGCTGTCTTACAGTTGTTGATTTATATTATTAAATTTGCTTGAGCTGTGCAGAACAAATACAGGGTCTTTTTTTCATGCATGGTCTGCCCTAGAAGAGCATTGAACCAACATGCTCACTTTGTGATGCGGCGTGCTTGTCATTGGTGATGACAAAACACACCCAATATGGCCCCACCCCCTCTTTAGTGGGCCGCTGTAATAAAAAAATGCCCGTGCTGAATTTTCTTCTCAGTCCGGCTCTGTGTATTATTATTATTATTGCCATTTATATAGCGCCAACAGATTCCTTAGCGCTTTACAATATTTTGAGAGGGGGGATGTAACAATAAATAGGACAATTACAAGAAAACTTACAGGAACAATAGTTTGAAGAGGACCCTGCTCAAACGAGCTTACAGACTATAGGAGGTGGGATATTAGAAACATTAGGACAGGAAATATCAAATAGGGTGGGAGTGAAGCAGAGCTAGAGGAGAGAGCAAAGCACTGTCCTATAGGAGAGAGCAAGAGACAGGTATGTAAGGTAGAGATTACTCTGGGAGGCCATAGGCTTTCCTGAAGAGATGGGTTTTAAGGCCCTTCTTAAAAGATCGAAGACTAGGGGAGAGTCTGATGGCAGTAGGCAAGCTATTCCATAGAAAAGGAACCGCCCGCGAGAGGTCCTGCAAGCGCGAGTTGGCCGTACGGGTGCGAGCAGCGGTCAGGAGGTGGTCACGGGGCAGAGCAGAGGGTACGAGGAGGGGCATACCTATGGATCAGTGAAGAGATATAAGAGGGGCTAGAATTGTTCAGTGCTTTAAATGTATGGGTTAGCACTTTGAATTGACTCCTATAGGATACAGGGAGCCAATGTAAGGACTGGCAGATGGGTGAGGTGTGAGAGGACCGACTAGAGAGGAAAATCAGTCTAGCTGCAACATTCATTACAGACTGTAGCGGGGCAATACAGCTTTTGGGGAGACCAATCAGGAGAGGGTTACAATAATCCATGCGGGAAATTACTAGAGCATGGACAAGCTCCTTGGTAGCATCTTGCGTAAGAAAGGGGCAGGTGCGGGCTATGTTTTTGAGTTGGAACCTACAGGACTTGGCAACAAACTGGATGTGAGACTCAAAGGTGAGACCAGAGTCAAGTATGACGCCAAGACAGCGTGCTTGCAGGGATGGACTTATGTGGATAACACTGACTTGAAGGGAGAGCGAGAGAGGAGGATCAGTATTAGGAGGAGGAAAGACAAGGAGTTCAGTTTTAGAGAGGTTAAGTTTCAGAAAGCGTGAAGACATCCAGTCAGAGATGGAAGAAAGGCAAGCAGTGACACGTTGCAGGACGGCAGGGGAGAGGTCCGGGGAGGAGAGGTATATCTGAGTGTCATCAGCATACTGGTGGTAGTGGAATCCAAAAGAGGCAATAAGTTTATCAAGAGAGGCAGTATAAAGAGAAAATAGAAGGGAACTAAGGACAGAGCCTTGGGGAACTCCAACCGAGACAGGACGAGGGGAGGAGGTATCCTTGAAAAAGGAGATACTGAATGAGCGTTGGGAGAGATAGGAGGAAAACCAAGAGAGGACAGTCACAGAGACCGAGCGATTGAAGAGTTTGAAGGAGGAGAGCATGATCAACGGAGTCAAAGGCAGCAGAGAGGTCAAGGAGAATTAATATGGACTAGTGACCTTTGGATTTAGCGGAGATTAGGTTATTAGTCACTTTGGTAAGAGCAGTCTCAGTAGACTGGAGAGGGTGGAAGCCAGACTGAAGAGGGTCAAGTAGAGAGCTGGAATTAAGGAATCTGTTTGTGTATATGAATGTGTGTATGAGTATGTGTGTTTGTGTTCGAGGCTGTGTGTATGTATATCAACTTGTGTGTCCATGTATGTATGTATACAAATGTAAGTACCGTATATACTCGAGTATAAGCCGACCCGAATATAAGCCGAGGCCCCTAATTTTACCCAAAAAAACTGGGAAAACGTATTGACTCGAGTATGAGACTAGGGTGGGAAATGCAGCAGCTACTGGTAAATTTCTAAATAAAATTAGATCCTAAAAAAATTATATTAATTGAATATTTATTTACAGTGTGTGTATATAATGAATGCAGTGTGTGCGTATGAGTGCAGTGTGCAGATGATTGCAGTGCGTGAGTGCAGTGCGTGTGTGTATGAGTGCAGTGTGTGTGTGTGTATGAGTGCAGTGTGTGTGTGTATGAGTGCAGTGTGTGTGTGTATGAGTGCAGTGTGTGTGTGTATGAGTGCAGTGTGTGTGTGTATGAGTGCAGTGTGTGTGTGTATGAGTGCAGTGTGTGTGTGTATGAGTGCAGTGTGTGTGTGTATGAGTGCAGTGTATGAGTGCAGTGCGTGTATGAGTGCAGTGCGTGTATGAATGCAGTGTGTGTATGAGTGCAGTGTGTGTGCGTATATATTAATTGAATATTTATTTTCAGTGTGTGTATATAATGAATGCAGTGTGTGTGTGAGTGCAGTGTGTATGAGTGCAGTGTGTGTGTATGAGTGCAGTGTGTGTGTGAGTGCAGTGTGTGTGTGTGTGCAGTGTGTGTGTGAGTGCAGTGTGTGTATGAATGCAGTGTGTGTATGAATGCAGTGTGTGTGAGTGCAGTGTGTGTATATGAATGAAGTGTGAGTGTGTGATGCAGTGTGTGTTTGTGTATGTGTTGGTGGGGGTGGGCATTTGATATATTATTAATTATTATTTTTTTTATTTTATTATTTTTTTTTATTATTATTATTTATTATTTAATTATTATTAATTTTTTTTTTTTTTTAATTATCTTTTATTTTTCGTCCCCCCTCCCTGCTTGCTAGCTGGCCAGGGAGGGGGGCTCCTTCCCTGGTGGTCCAGTGTCATTGGTAGTTCAGTGGGGGGAGAGGGGGGCTGGCAGAGCTGTACTTACCTTTCCTGCAGCTCCTGTCAGCTCTCTCCTCCTCCGCGCGGTCTGTGCAGCTCCCTCTGTCAGCTCCCAGTGTAAGTCTCGCGAGAGCCGCGGCTCTCGCGAGACTTACACTGGGAGCTGACCGAGGTGCTGAACGGACGGCGCGGAGGAGGAGAGAGCTGACAGGAGCTGCAGGAAAGGCAAGTACAGCTCTGCCAGCCCCCCTCTCCCCCGGTCTGTATTATGGCAATGCAAATTGCCTTAATACAGACTCTGACTCGAGTATAAGCCGAGTTGGGGTTTTTCAGCACAAAAAATGTGCTGAAAAACTCGGCTTATACTCGAGTATATACGGTATGTGTGAAAAAGAATGTGTATGTATATGAATATCAGCATGTGCGCATAACTTACCCAACAAAAGGGGGCCAAAATGCATTTCAGACCCAAATACCATGTAACCACGGTATGCATCTGTCAGGACGTAAGTGCAATATGGAACTAAAATCTTGCCTGTAACTGCAACCCTGTCTCACCCATCCATCACACAAAGGGGGCAAACACTATCTTGACCTACAACCAGACCAATGAAGTATATTCCATCGCATTGGAATGTGTAACTGTGTTTATGGGTGGACAAAAGGATATCAAAATCTCTTCAGTGCCTGCACTTGTGAAAGGGCTGGTGAGGTCCACTAAGGGTACTGCCATTCAGTCATCTCCACTGAAGTTTCTCCAAGTCACTGCAACAGAGCATCTTTAAAACCGATGGAAGGGAATTCTTTTTGACCAAGTATCAAACACAGTGCTCCTCTTCCCGTAACCCAAAATTAAAAAAATCAGGAATTTCTGCCACTTGAACAAATTATAATTTGCAAGCAAAAAGTGCAAACAGAAGTGCTGCTGCTGAAACTTCAATGTATGTCTCTTTGCTTAGCTCACTTCTTGAGTCTAGAGGCAGCAGTGAGGAAGAGAGTCAAGTCAAGTTACAAATGAAGTCCAGCCAGTGTTTGAAAGCCTCTATATGGTCTGCATGTTTTTTTGCTTTAGTCCCCTACACAGTGCAGTGACATAAACAGAGCGAGTGACTCTCAAATTCAAAAACTGTTCGACCCAAGGTGTATGTCTACGGCTGAAGGATCCGGTCATATGCTAAAAAGGTAGGGATGGTTTTCTAATAGTTGCAGCCATAAACACATTCCTGATCTCTCCCAATCTCTATGAAATGTGGGTTCCTTCACTGGGCCATGTGAACCTTCACTGGGCATTTATCTAGGACAAGGCCTCTTGGCAAAGTGAGACAACAACATTTCTCTAGAAAACACCATCTTGCTCCCTAAAATACATGGACCTAAAACAATATTATGTTTGACTACAACATTATTAATGAACATAGGCTAGACTATTATTTTAATCCAGCATTCCCAAAGTGAAATATATGTAAGCATTCACTGCAACTCTCCATTGCACTAGAAAAGAATCAAAATAAATCACTTTTGGGAATCACAGGAAGTAATAAGAGCATGAGAGGTGCCTACATAGGCAATGCCCCTTACACACTGCTGCAGCTAAATGTGATAGAATGTTGTTTTTGAATGAACATTTTGCAGTACAGCAGCTGCTATGGCAACAAGCTCATTCATGAAGCAAAGTTGTCATTCACTGATATGGAACAAATATTAAAAACTACAAAAAATGCAGGCACATAGAGGTACCTTATAAAATGAAAATACCACAACTTCCAGTATTAAGACAAAGGTTTATTTCCCTCTTAGTGGCGCTATGTCGCACTAATTTCACATCATGCCAAAATAGCATTGTTTATCTAAAAATTCCCAGATTTTACTATTAACATGACGTAAAGTCATGATTTTATTAAAGACACGGAGGCGAGTATTATGCATAACTCTTTCTTTATTTCCTCAGCAGCAAAGATAGAGCAATATGAATATTGTAAAAATGAAAGAAAAAACAGTATAGATACACAGGCAACCAATCACATAACAGAGGAAGTGAGTATATAAGGCCTGTGTCTCCCACAACCCCCCTCTTTCTTGCGAAAACCGAAGATCAGGTAAGAAGAACGAAATCCAACTTGTCCAAAACAGTAAACGGCAACAAACCGATAACGTCAAGCTAAAAGAGAGAGAGAAATATGGTAATATCCAAACTCCAAACTGTAGACTTACCAAAACAAACTGTAGGCAATTCAATGAAAGAAAACTTGAATCAAAACACAATGTTGGTAGCTCTAATGACAGAAAACTGGAATCTGAAAAACATAAGGAATATCATTAATATAACATGTAAGTGACATACGTAAATCTCAACAAAAGACAGACCGAATTGAACGTACCTGAAGAGTCCAATAGCATCTCATCCCAAAAGCCACCTCGGGAGGGTGGGAGGGAATAATACTCGCCTCCGTGTCTTTAATAAAATCATGACTTTACGTCATGTTAATAGTAAAATCTGGGAATTTTATTAAAGACACGGAGGCTCATATTATGCAAGTTTAAAGCTGTGCTAACACCTGAGATGCGATATGTTCAATAGGTCTGAAATAGAAATTGCGGAAGGTCGATTCCCTAGACCAGTCCGCTGCACGCATGATGTCCTCCAGCCGACAGCCGACTGCGGATGCCTTCGAAGCCATGGCACCCCGAACAGAGTGAGGCGTAAAGACCGAAGTGTCAATACCCGCCGAAGATAAAAGCCAGCGCACCCAACGCGCCAGAGTCGGAGTCGACACAGGTCGGTGAGGCGCTTTCAAAAGACACGAATAAAGTGTGCAGGTCCAAGGAGCGGAGAGATTGAGTAGCGTCCAGATAAGCCTTCAGGCATTCAACCGGACATAAAGCCGGACATTCTGGGAACCTAGGATACACAAACGATTTGGATGCCGATTTAGTCCTTCTGGATATGTTGAAAGCGACACCTTCCGGGGTAAAAGCAATAGCGTCCCAATCAAGGGCCCTAACATCAGACACCCTCTTACACAAAACCAAACAGAGAAGCATCACTAGTTTGGAGGACAATTGCTTGAGGCTCAGTTCATGGTTAGGGTACCATGAAGAGAGGAACTGTAACATGACGTTGACGTCCCAGAAGACCGAGAAACGAGATCTAGGAGGGCGAGCGAGACGGATACCCTTGAGTAGACGACATACAAAAGGATGGTGAACCATCTAGACCACTATGCCCGGCCGAAATCGCCGAGCGGAAAAGGTTGATCGTGCGGTACGCCTTGCCCGCATCAAATAGCAACGTGAGGAACTCCAGGATCAGATGGAGAGGAGCAGATATGGGATCCACTGCCCGTTCCATGCACCAATTAGACCATGATTTCCATGAGGCACGGTATGCTGATCTTGTACCGGGAGCCCAGGCGTTATCGAGGAGCAGGAGAGTTGATCTCGGAACATCCGGGACAGTCCAGGTTCCCCTGAAAGGAGCCACGCTACTAGAGGCAGTTGCTGTTGGAGCACCAGACCGTGCGAGTTCCCGTCCGGATCCAGAAGTAGGTCCTGGAAGCTCGGAATCAATCGGGGGTAGTCTATCGACAACTCCAACAGACGTGGGAACCAAGGTCGGGATCTCCACAGGGGAGTGACCAACGCCAGGCAACAATCGTGACGAACCAACTTCGAGATCGTTCGGGCGATCATGTTGAATGGGGGAAATGCATACAGGCATCCCGATGGCCATTCCTGGAGAAATGCGATTGTCGCCACAGCCGCCGGGTCCGGCCTCCAACTGTAAAACTCCGGTAGTTGAGTGTTCAGATGGGACGCGAGCAGGTCCATCCTGAACCGTCCCCATAGTCTGTCTAGGCTTTGGAATACCGAAACGTGCAAGTGCCAATCTCCCGAGTCTCTCAAATGTCTGGAATTCCAATCCGCGTCCGAATTGTCTAGACCCGGAATGTGTTCCGCTGTCACGGAGACATTGTTGGAAAGGCAAAATTGCCAAAAATCCTTCGCCAACAGGGCTAACATCCTGGACTTGGTGCCCCCGAGGTGGTTTATATAGCGTACTGCCGATACGTTGTCCATCTTGAGGAGAACGCAGCAGTTCGCTTGTCTTGGGGTAAGGCTGCGAATGGCGAATGCCCCTGCTAAGAGTTCCAGACAATTGATGTGCAGGGATCTCTCTATCTCGGACCATCTGCCTCCTGTGGAAACGTTGCCACAGCGAGCACCCCAGCCGTGTAAGCTGGCATCTGACTCGATCACCACGTCCGGGACAGAACCGAAGATGGCCCTCCCGTTCCAGGCTTCCATGTGTGCCAACCACCACGCCAGCTCGTCCCTGGATTCCTCGTCCAGTCGTACCCGAGATTCGTAGGAATGGCCTGACCGGAGGTGCGAACCTTTGAGCCTCTGGAGGGCACGATAGTGCAGCGGGCCCGGGAATATCGCTTGAATGGAGGCCGCAAGGAGGCCAATAATACGTGCCAACTGTCTGATGGACAGGTCTGATACACAAAGAGCCCTTCGCAGCTCCTTCCGGATGGCCTTCACCTTTGAATCCGGTAGGTATAGAAATTGGCGGACGGAATCCACCTTGAAACCTAAGAATTCCATCGACTGAGCGGGTTCTAGGACCGATTTGTCCCAGTTGACCATGAAACCCAGGTTCTGAAGCAGATCGATCGTCTACCTCAAATGTACTAGAAGATGGTCTCTGGACTGGGACATGATTAGAATGTCGTCCAGGTAAATAATCAACCGCACCCCACGGGTGCGGAGAAACTCCATTACAGGCTTCATGATCTTGGTGAAACACCAAGGAGCCGAGGAGAGGCCGAATGGCAGGCAGGTAAAGCGCCATCGCCTTCCGTGCCAGGTGAAGTGTAAGTAGTCTCTGTAGTCCATCGCTATTGGGACCGTGAAATACGCGTCTTTCAGGTCCAACTTGGCCAGCCAGTCTGACTGCCGAAGGAGGTCCCTGAGGCAGTGGATACCTTCCATCTGAAAATGTTGGTAGCGGAGGAACGCGTTGAGAGGACGGAGGTTTATCACTGGACGGACTCCGCCCCCTTTCTTCGGCACCAGAAAGAGATTGCTCGTAAAGCCCGGAGCGGCGAACGGCAATTCTTCTATGGCGCCTTTGGATAACATCTCCTCGACCTCCGCGGAGATCATCCTGTCCTGTTCTGGGGGAAGAGACAGTTCCCTGGGGACATAAGATTGGACAGGTAGAGAAACAAACTCCAGGTGATTACCCTTCACACATTGTAGGACCCAAGCGTCCGAAGTAATATTTGCCCACCCCTGGTGGAACAGAGCTAGCCTTCCCGCTACCCGCCCATGAGCGACAGGGGAAGAAAGGGTACTCACCATAAGGGCGTCTGCCCGAAGCGGCACCGCGGGGGTATCTGGAGCCCCAAGATCTCCCTCTGGCCGGGAAGAAAGGAGGCGTCGGAAGGAGCCTCGGAAACCACGGCCGGGTGGACGGTTCCTGCTACGCCCGGCCCCTCCAAAAACCTTGGGCGCGAACATGCGCTTCATGTTCGCCTGCGCTTTGTCTATGGCCGTAAAGGTTTGAACATATGACCCCAGGTCCTTAACGAAAGAATTACCGAACAAGACCCCTTCCTCGGAAGGGCCTGGTTCTGCTACCGTCATGGCAGCTAATTTCGGGTCGATTTTGAGGAGTATCGCCTTACGCCTCTCTGAGGACATGGCGGTATTTGAGTTCCCCAAAAGGCATATAGCCCGTTGTACCCAACCGATGGCTACATCGATGTCCAAAATCGAATCGCCAGCTCTAGTGGCATCAAGCAGCTCGTAGAGCTTTGAAAGTGGGCCCAGGGTATCCAAAATCTTGTCCAGGCAGCCCTTAAGGGAGTAGTCTAGGCCCTTTTTGGACTTCCAGCCCGATTTATTCAGGAACTGGGCAATTTGGGGGTCAATATCGGGAGTCTTGCAGGCCGAGCCCGGGAGGGAAGGCCTGGGGCACTCCGCGCGCAACTTATTGCGACCTTCCTTAGACAGGGGGGCACACATGCGTCTGGCCACATAATGGGCTATGTGTTCCGGGGGGACCCATTCAGCTGACCGGGGATGGCGGAGGTCGTCGGGGTCAAACAGGGGGTTACCCTGAGGGTCAAATAATACTTTACTATCCCCAGCGGGGTCCTGAACTTGGCCCTTAGTAGCGGCAGAGGATCCTGAGGGGGTTACACCCGTAGGGGGCAAGTCCTCGCCTGAATCATCCTCATCATAGGAGTCATACTCCATAGCGTCAGACTCATTCTCCGCACTCCGGTCGGTATCCGACACATCATTTAGGGCTCTAGCCCGTTTCCACAACCTAGCCTTTTTAGCCCTGCCAGGGGCTCTTTTGCGCGTGGGAGGCGCGCTGTCTGTGACCGCGTCAAGCGAGTCCATCATGGCAGGCATAGCCTGCATCGGGGAGTGGGAGCTGACGTGCTTCGCCTTATCCCTTGCCTTACGGGCCCCAGGCATGGCGGGGACCGGCGGGGGGGGTCCCATCACCCAGGGGGGAGGGAGCCGCCAACGAGGGCAAAAGCATATTCTGTAGAGATTGGGAAAACGATGTGGACACCGCTCCCATGGCAGAGGCAAAGGCCCTCTGCAAGGATGATGCCATAGTGGCGTCCAAGAGGGCATGGAATTCCTGGGAAGCTATATTACCCTCTGGAGCATCCTGAGGAAAAGTGCCAGTAAGGCCTTCTTGCCCCTCATCCTTGTCTTGCATAATGGCAGGGACAAAATACTCACAGATGCAGTAGAAAAAGATATGCAGAGCAACAGGGTTGAGTAACCCACGAGAACAGAGAGAAAAATGCTGTTAGGTGTGCCAGGGGACCCAGGGGACTGCAGAGGCGGACAGCAGGCTGACCGGGAGCCGCAGAGGAGCAGTAGTACCGTCCGCGAGTAAGCTCCGCCTCCAAAATGGCCGCCGCACGAGGAGGCCGGCGGGTATCGCTCGCGGCCCGGACCCACTGGGGGAAGGGGCGCGTGCACCTTATCCCCGCGGCACGGATGCCGTGAGGGCGAGAGACATGTAGCCGCAGTCGGGGAACAGACCGCGGCAAACAGCCGCCCACGAAAACTGCGTGCGAGCACCCAGAGGGGAAACCAGCCGCAGGGGAAGCAAGGGAGGGAATCCCCTCCGCGGAGAAAAAACAGTAACAGAGGGAGGGAAAACCCACTAGGCACACCAGGAGATAAACATTTAATATACAATAAAACGAGCAAAGTGTAAACAGCAATAAATATCAATAAATGCTGAAAACATGCAGAGCAAGATAAAGGTACTTAGCTGATCTGAGGAAGCAGCAAAGAAAGACGGGGATTGTGGGAGACACAGGCCTTATATACTCACTTCCTCTGTTATGTGATTGGTTGCCTGTGTATCTATACAGTTTTTTCTTTCATTTTTACAATATTCATATTCCTCTATCTTTGCTGCTGAGGAAATAAAGAAAGAGTTATGCATAATATGAGCCTCCGTGTCTTTAATAAAAACTATAATGTTCTCAGTTTACTTTCCTTGTATTCAGTGATTATCTCAAAGTTCCTACACGTTTTACTGAACAGCAGCTAAATTCTTATTGCAGTTGGACAAAATCAAGAAAACTGCTGCTGATAGTACATACACAAATTCACATGCTGCCTGAGGGAATTCAATATCTTAATTACAGCAGTTCCTGTGGGATTCCCATTCCCTCTATGAGGGAGTAATTGATCCTCCTGTAGCAATATATACATATTACATGCTGAACATTAAAAGTTCTCAAGAGCCATCAGACAAGATAAGTATATTATAGCTGCCTTGTAAAAAAAATAAAGAAATACAAGATTTGGTAAAGCTGATACAAACAAAGCTAACAACACATGAAAAAAGGAGTTTCTCTCTGTAGTATCACAATTACAAGTGCAGCTATGACTGCCTCTTGGTAAATATGTAAGAGATCTGAAAATCAGCATTTGTTACAGAAAAAAATGCTCAATTATTTAAATGAAATAATGGTGGTCATATACGTTACACATGGGAAAAATATTGATATTGATGAAAACTGGTAGCAAGCAAACTTATAATAACACGGACACTTCAAATGTTAGCTGCTGAATGCCACAAAACACGGATTTGAAAATTAACACAGAACTGAATCAAAATCTCTGCTGACATCAATATTCATGTTTTAATCACAAATCAATTACAAAAGACAAACACAATGCATTGACATTATAGATTTGTGGTTACATTCTGTGCAAATTTAACCACCAAAAGCACAGCTATCAGCAGGGAATAGCCAGGCATCCTGGCTACTGTTAGCTCTAATTGTAGATTATGCTAGCTTTAGTGTACCTATAATCTTAATTTTTATTAATGACAGGAGGCGAGTATTTGCTTAAGTCTCTCTTTACTAGAACTCCACAGCAGCACAGAAAAAACAACCAATCAAAAAAAAGTTAGGTACTATAAAACTCCCCTCCCCATATATCATTTCCTCTTTCAAGCTGCGGCAAAACATAACAAAGGGCAGAAAAATAATGGGGAAGAAACAAAGTCCGAGATACAATGAATACAACAATGTCCACCATCCGAGAAGAACAGCCAAACCAGATAGCGTTGATGGACTGTATACTGAAACGAGAGAAAAAACAGAATCGAAAAGGTTGGTTAGCTAATGAAATGTACTCTGAACAAAACATGTAGGCACCCAGTGTAACAACCAGAAATACCATAATATACAGAGATCCCAACCCTTACTTCGGAAATGGACTCAAGAGCAAGTGACAGGTCGCAGAGACAACAAGCAGAGTTGCATACGTACCTGATGAACCCAAACTATTAAAATTAAACAAGGGAGGGATAAAAATGGGTGGGAAATGCTCACCTCCTGTCATTAATAAAATTAAGATTACAGGTACACTAAAGCTGGCATAATCTACAATTTTATAACATGACAGGAGGCTTCGTATTTGCTGTTTTAACGCTCAGCCAACAAATCCAACACTGTTTGTTTCGCTGGTACCTATTCCGGGAGATAACTAGATTAATCTCAAATGGACCTTCCAACTGCGACAAGTGACAGTAGACGGATTGATGAAGATGCCAGCTGTCGATGTACCCCAGAATACGGTAAAAGAAACGCTGTTAGATCCACTGTACGTGGGGATGCGACCTGTTTCCTAGCAGACGTCCATGAACTGCAAAGCTTAACTATTAGCCATTTCCCCGTAGGTGTAGAATACCGAAGGTCATCTGTGGATGTAGGATCGCGTGGAAAACTGCCACCAGATCTCACCCTTTGATGTGGGAGATGGCTTCTTCGATCGTGCCAGAATCACCAGGTGATGTGGCCTTGTAGGCAAAATTCCAACCTCAGGTAGTGCGTCTGAGTCTACCACCAATTCCGTAACCGAAACGAATAGGGTCTTATCGTTCCCACTTGACCTACCCGGTGAGTGGTCTTGTCCGAGAATGAATCTATTATGCAGGCAAGAGTGTGTCCAGTAGTCCAAATGGACTGCGTAACCCGCAACTGTGTTAGAAGAAGGCACTCCCAAGGGATGTCCAATCAGTCCCAACACTGAACTTGTGTAGCGAAACGTGATTGGCAACTATGGGGAACTGTGAATCCTGGATATACCCAAAGAAGGGAAACGAAACTAGAGGATGAGATTTCCATCCAAATATCTCCCCGTCGAGGAGTGATAAGTGGTCCGGATTCAAGGGTAATAGGGCCCAGCATAGACGAAGAAGGGTCCTCACGCGCTGTATTCGCGTGGTGGACCGCAAAGGCTCCGAAAATGGTTTGAAATGTAGGCAAGCTGGAGAAAAAAAACGAATCGGCCCTGGTGAGTGGGTCCGTCCATGAGACTGGCGACTGATAGGGAGAGAGTGAATAGTACGATTAATCATCAGTACAATCCTTTTCCTTCCCTGACCTGTCAAAATACTTGGAGGAACTCATGATCTGCACGCCACATTCTAGATAAAGTATAATATAGTGAGACCTTTAGGTCCCTGAACCCCTGATCCAAGAGTAGGCCCTAGGCCAAGGGACTCAGGAAAGCGAATACGAGGGCCGAAGACAAGGTATCACTATAGAGGAATACTCTCTTCTTAGCTTGTAGTCCCACGAACTCATAGAGTTCTCTAATACGCAGGTAAGACAAAGTCCCTTCACTAACGACAGGTGACTCCAGAGAACAGATATAGCGAAAAAACAAGGGTCTAGCTTCAACCGTCCGAAGCAGGGGCAGTCCAGTTTGAGAACGTTGGCAGTCATATCCGAGCCTGCTACAGATCTCGAGCAGTACTCCAGCGGCAGGTTGCGTCCCGACTTAGTAACGTCTGTGTAGGGGTCGACAACACACAGGGTTCCCCACCAAGTCCAAGAAGTCCTCTGTGAAGTCCTCCGTGTCAGTACTTGAATAGGTCGGCTGTCGAAAATAAAAACCAGGACGGTTCCCGTGAGGGGATTAGTGTATATAAGGAGCATCCTCCATATCCGAATTGTGTCCTCCGAACATAGTCTCAGAGGAGTAGAGGTAGTCCTGTCACCTATCCCAAGATTGTTAACGACCAGTGAACCCAAATCTAGTGGGGACTCTGGTCTCTTCATGCGACCCATGTGTACGGTGTATCTGCAGACTGGTCGTGGGACTTCCCCAGTCTTGTTACCAAGTAAGGCCGTGCATGTTTGCTCTATGGAGGCCTCCGAATCTCATGTCACCTCGATGGGTGAAAAACTGTCTAAAAAGTTTGTCCATAACGGTCTGTATAACCTAAACCGAGTGCGATTGCTTGTTTGATATAATGCAGATTATACCAGACTACACTCTTGTAATAACTGAGGTTCAACCAATAGCAGTACAACCCCCTGGAGTACATCCAATATAAAGGTATAGGGGCATCAACCAAGTGGGCCAATCCTAGGAACCGTATCCAAGAGTCAAACAGTCCATACACTGTCCCATAAGGCCTCAGGGAAACGTATACAAAGGTGGGGAGTCTCCCCCGTACTACCTCATTGAGCATATCCCAAGTAAGTATATCCAGCAGACCAATCGAAGAGGATGTAGCAGTGAGAATAGTCTAAGCATGCAAAACCATGCCCAAACCGGAAGTACCTCTATAACGAAAATAGTAGTACAGTCATTAGATCCAATGGAGGAGTTCTTTCCTCTTACCCAGTCGCTACTAAGTGGCATCTCCTCGCTATTCCGGTGAGGTAGCCATAGTCTTATAGCAAGAGCTGTAGCATCAGCAGCAAACCACGGCATGCAGCACATACCTCCGAATTGAGTTGACCATAGGCGGGACGCTCCTCTGTGAAGACACTGGTGTCCTGTACTGGCATAAGCCCGTAAGATGAACAAGGGTCGACCTTAGGATAAATCACCCTCTTGGACAGTGACCAGCGACGGGTTCGCCCTCAGGAGGGGGAGCAGCATCCTGCAGCGTAGGAAACTGTCTAACCAGCGGTACAATGAGGAAATGGTCTAATTGGTGATCCTGGCCTGTGCACATGAGGGAAGCTCAGTAGCGGGTTGAATGTATGAGAGAGCCACACTCTCAAATAACATAAACTGTATCCATGCCAGTATCAGTCTGACAGTGTGAGAGGGCTGTACTCTCCAATAATAACTCAGTGTTTATGTCAGCGTCTGGCTCCATATATGATAGTGGATCACACTCCCAACCTGCAATTTGCAATGTTAGCCTCGGTTGAGGTTAGGGGAGGGTTGCGCCCTCTACCGGAAATGTAGCATCAGGTTCTGCATATGAGAGGGGGTTCCCTCTAATTACGTAAAATTAGCCTTTGTTTCAAGCTGAGGATATGAAGGGGCCGCGCCCATTTACCAAGCAAACCAGAGTCCATATCAGTCACTGATTGTAAGCAAGGAGCTCGCCCTTTGGGTGGAGTCGGACTGAGGTCCTGAGCGGGGTTCCCCTCTGACTCTGAAGTCCCTCTCTGTATCAGACACCTGAGAGGTGTACTCGAACTGGAAAAAATATTGCTGATAAAAGTCGGAGAGCCCAGGAAGTCGGAGGAGGCCAAGCCTCTACATATTGTATATGTGACATAAATCTTTATGATATTATGTATAATTACTCTTCATGTCTCTTATCATTTCCCCCTTGTAGGGGATCCACAGAGAAGAGATATATATGATTATTGTTATCTCTTTTATAGATGCATACATTGCTATGTTACTTTATATTATGATGAATTGTCTATTTTTATGCACTTTACGAGTTATTATAGGTGCCCATTTACAATATGGAGCTTTCTGCTTCAACTGGACAAATGAACTGAATTAAATTAAACTGATGAAATTAGCGCCGAAAATACCGGACGGAAGTGACATCGGATGCCGGTCAGTCGAACTTCCGCCCATGTGACCGGCAGCCATAGAAGTGGCGAATTTAAAAGGAAAAGCAGCTGGATGATTTTTATGCACTGATGAAAACTCGGACTGAGTTGAAACACATCTGCATAGCTGTGAGCTTGTGTTTCACCATATAGGACCTGCACAGTTTGTTTTTTAACATTTATTGTAATAATTTTTTTTTATTTTTAATATCATTGCTGCTTTTTCCTGAGTCTTGGGGACATCATTCAAGATCCTCCACATAGCCTTTTGAGGCACCCTTGGGCATTATACCCTAGAGCCTGGCACGGCTCTGGAATTTGTGAGTGTATCCAATTACTCTTATACTCATCTATTTGTGAATACAGTCTATACTATGTATTGTTTTTTTGTGTTGTTTTAGGAATCTATTACATGGAACATTATCTGCATATATCTGCACATGTATAAGTATTCTTAACTACTTTTGCCTATTTTTTTATTGGTACCATTTGTGCACAGGGAATGGTTTTTGTATGTGGCACTTGTTGTTCTCAAGTACCTTTATTTTACACAGATAGAGCAGGCCAATCAACGGGGCACAGACAGAGCAGGCCAATCAACTGGGCACAGACAGAGCAGGTCAATTACGTGTGCTGTATTAGGACAGCGGCAAAGGACCACTGGGCGGGTAGTGCTCCCTTATATGTGTAACTTAAAAAACCCTGAGGGCATCCAAGGGTTAAAGCTCCATATTCCAAACCTTCTTGTCAGTGTAATATGTAAAATAATATATCAACAGGGGGGCGGAGCCAGCTGTTGAACAGAACGGACGCATCGTGCAGAGCTCCGAGCCAAACGGCACAAATTAACCGATCTACCGGCGGAGATTGGGCATTTACCTACCCCACATTCGACCATCTAGCAGGGGAAGAGGCAATGGGCAAGAAAAACAAAAAGCCAAGGCCCGACAAGCCCCCTTTCAGCCACGACATAGGCGAACTCCTGCGGAACTCACAGAAGGCCGCATGGGAGAAAATGGCGCTGGGGGAAGCAGAGTATTCTGACTCCTCAGAAGACTTTTACCCGGACCTGGGTGAAGGCGCAACGGCAAACCAACCTAAGGTACACACGACTAAAACCCCCCCAAGGTACACATGACTAAAACCCCCCCAAGGTACACATGACTAAAACCCCCCCAAGGTACACACGACTAAAACCCCCCCAAGGTACACACGACTAAAACCCCCCCAGCAGGGGAACCAGTTACAGCGGCCCTCCTAACAAAAATGTTCACTGACCTCAGGCGAGATCTAGCGGCAGACAGAACTGCCTTCAAAGAGGCTATGGAAAGGGCTAATACACGACTTACCACATTGGAAACAAATACCAATGCACACGACGGCCGACTCACTACTCTGGAACAGAGAATGGCAGACCTTTACAAAATGCAACAAGATACTGCAGATAAAATTGAAGCCTTTGAGGATCACAGGCGACGGACAAATCTGAAAATCAGAGGGGTTCCGGACACCGTCGGGACCGACGACCTCCCACACTATGTGCGGCGCCTTATGGCTACGCTATTACAACCCAAGCAAGCCAAACAAGTGAAATTGGACGGTTGGTTCCAACTACCCAAATCAGCCAAGGCACCCTCTAATGCCCCAGCTGACCTCATAGTGAGATTTCAAAATCACAGAGATAAAGCCACGGTCCTGGCAGCCTGCAGGGGGAAAACCCCAATAATGTTTGAGGACTCAAATTTACAATTGTTCCCAGATCTAACCAGGAGCACACTCAGCTGGCGCAAAGGGCTACAACCGAGCCTGCAACACCTTAGATCACAAGATATCCAGTACCGCTGGGGTACACCGAGGCTAGTGACATTCACCTACCAAGGAACCACTTACAGGGCAAGAAGCCTACTGGAATTGGACTCCCACCTGACACAGCTGAGCCTGATACCACCACACAAGGACACTGCGACTGCTCTGGCCAGAGTGGACCCCACAACAGTCAAGGAGTTTGTGTCCAGAACACCCCGGCGTGCCAACATAACGGGCGGCACAACCTGAAGGTGGAATATAGGCTGGAAGCCCATTGAATGCCGCAGACCCCGCCGATTCACTCACTGACTATACACACCACGCATTAACCTGTTAATTTGCTTATTGGACTCTATGTAAATGATTGATGTTTGCACCCATAGTCCTCTACCCTTATTCTCCGTTGTCATTTTTTTTTTTTTTTATTTATATCCCTTTGCAGAGTACCCGACCAAGCCACACAGGGCCAAAACACAGCCTTACATGGGCAGCCATGCCACTATGACCCAGATGCGCCCACGACAACATTGTCACAAGACCCCCCCCCCCCCCCCCCTCACTAAGCTTGTTCCGTAAACTGAACCCGATGTCACCCCAGAGGGGGCCTCCTATGATCCCTGGGGCACCTTAGCCAGTAGACCATCTCTCGATTGTTTCATATATATGTGCCAAGGGGTCTTCTTTGTATTACTGTTTGCATATTATGTCATTGAACCTCTGACTACAGATAACTGATCAAGGATAGCATACCTACCTGTTCTTAAAGTAGGGAATATATATGGAAAAGGGGACAGTGGGGGGAAAAAACCCAAGGGGCATAGAAGAGTGGCAAAGAGCTCACAAAGACATCCCACAAATTAAAAGTACAATCAAGAAAAAAGGTTACAGAAAGATAAATCCACAGAAACTATGACATTACCAGATATCTTAATATAAACTGTAAATAAGTAATAAAATCCCACAGCCACCACAGAAAACAGGAAGCAGTGGTACTCTGACCTGTACTGATGCGGAGCAGCAAAGAAAGAGGAAATAATGTTTGGGGAGGGGAGTTTTATAGTACCTAACTTTTTTCTGATTGGTTGTTTTTTCTGTGCTGCTGTGGAGTTCTAGTAAAGAGAGACTTAAGCAAATACGAAGCCTCCTGTCATGTTATAAAATTTGGGTTATACTTAGCCGGCTATTGCTTGCTTGTTGAAAAATAATAAGGAAAAAACAAAAATTCAAAGATAGCAGATTGCCAGTCATTGAACATGTGGAGTAGCACAAGCAGTCATCAGTATCTGCCACTGTAGCAATCATGAACTCCTGGGATTGTGGCATATAACAGAGAGACTGGCAGCTGATGGCAGTTATGTGTAGCAGGATCTGATAGAGATGAGAAAAACAAACACACTAAACATATGTCTGGAACATCTTATGCAGTTGGTGCGTTGCATGTGCATACATATTTATAACACCTTTTGTCTCATGTAAAAGTCTCATGTGTACATTACAAGAATTGATTAATAGCAGTTTAGTTAAATGCCCGATAATGAAGGCTGCAGTAAAATTAATTATAAACTTACTAACTGCTATAGCTAATTATTTGAAGCAGCTTTCTACTTCACATTTTCAATGACATTACCATATTTGCAAATAAATAAATACATTATTCCGTGTAAATTCACATATACACTAAAGCAGTGGTTCCCAACCCAGCTCTCAAGGAAAAACAATGTTTTGATTTATTTCCAATTTGCCAATTTCTATTAGATTTTAGTCAGTAAAGTGACGCAATACATCACACTACACCACATACAGCAGAGAAAGTGCAAATACAGGCACAAAACACATCCAGTACCTCCTTGAAGGTTGTCTGAGACCCTCTTTAGTGTCTCTTCCCCGCCCCTTTAGTAGATTTTGCTATCTCCAGCTGCCCTCTTGTTTTTCCCATTTGGATGCAGGGTGTTTCCTTCACACCTATCTGAATGTGCACATGAATTGCACACTGGCTTTTGGTGCAAATATTGGAGGGAACATCTTATTAGGTGGGCTACTAGTTGCTTCCATTTTTGTTATACATTTTCCTCTATATATTTTTAAATAAATTGTGCACTTTTTAATTACTTACCTGTGGCATTATTTTGGAGCTACGACCATGTGCAGACTTCAATGGAAATATTGGTGTACTACATATATATGTGTCATACCAGCCAGTGAACGTTACATATTATTTGTGCATGGTGATAGTCGACTTCAGTAAGAGAGATCGTATTTTCTAGACATCCCTAAGACAATCCTGAGACGCTGTTGATCATGTCCTCCTCTTCCAAACTCTTCAATTCCTCAGCCTCTGTGACACTGTCCTCTCCTGGTTGCCCTCCTATTTTTCCTCAACGTTTGTTCAGTGTCTCCTTTAGCAATGACACCTCCTCCTCTCGCTCTGTCTCGGTTGGAGTCCACCAAAGATCTGTTCTTGGTCCCCTTCTGTTCTCTCTTTATACCGTCTCTCTTGGCAAACTCATTAACTCCTTTGGCTTCCGCAACCATCTGTATGCCGACGACACCCAGATATATTTCTCCTCCCCTGATTTCTCCCCCGCGGTCCTGCAACGTGTCACTGCTTGCCTTTCTTCTATTTCTAATTGGATGTCCTCCCGCTTTCTGAAACTCAATCTCTTTAAAATTGAGCTTCTTATTTTTCCCCCTCATAATGATGATCCTGCTCCTTCGCTCTGCCTGCAAGTTGATGGTGCTTGCATCAGTCCATCCTTGCTATCTCGTTATCTTGTTGTTATCTTTGATCCTGGCCTCAACTTTTCCCCACATATCCAGTATGTTGCTAAAACCTGTTGATTCCACCTTAAAAATATCGCCCGCATCCGCCCCTTTCTCACGCAAGATGCTGCCAAGGAGCTTGTTCATTCTCTGGTTATGGGCTAATGCAAATATTACAAGTTTTAGAATGAAATGTTGCATTTCTTAAACTGTGTACTTTGTCTTTAAGAGATATTGCAAACTGACAAGGTGTTAGAAATTGAATAAATATATAATAATAAATATCTAAAAGACAAAATCTATTGCTTCCAAGACAATCCTTATTTTATATTGTATTCTCAATTATTTATATATGTTAAATAGAGGATCTCTTACTAACTATATAAAATTATGGCTAAGATATCTGTATGGTTATGGTGTCTCCTTCTTATAATCTGCAGCATTATCATAACATCAACCCGAGCTGTCTTTTTAAAACTGCATTGGGATTATGTTAACAAGCAGGAAGCACCTGAACTGAATTGGACTGCACATAATACAAGTTCTGTGATCGTGAGGACTACCTCCAAGAACCATCTCAAAAGGAGAGACACCGCTTACAGTGAAATGATTGCTAATGTGACCTACACTGGTATTTCACAAGGAACCTATTGAGATCATTCCAAAAACTGATTATACATGAGAAAGATGTGATTGGACTATTACAAATCCTAATAATTGACTCAACAATGATGGCAAAGCATGCTGAAATCAGAAAAAGACTAGACAGATGCTTGTGAAAGACTTTGGATGCACCTATGAAGGTGATTAAGAAAATATTTTGTCATATAGTTTATCATTGAGTGACTACCGCAAACAACCTTCTTATGCCGAAAAGAAGTGCTATGCTAATTCTGGATATTGCTATTATGTTTCCAGACAGAAGATGACCGTAAAAAGAAATAAAGGCTGATAACTGTCAACACCCAGCTGTTTCTCAAGATGGAACATGGTACTGAGAAAACCTGATTGACTATCAAAGCACCTCACAGTACAAGACACAGACTGTTGCCTACAACTCAGAAAAAAGTGGTTAATAGGAAGGAGCAGAAGAAGAGGAATATAGATTTCCTACTGGAGTGAAAAACCATCCTGGAACAATATTCTGTAACAATGAACTTTACAATGACATTTAATTGGCATATGAATTTGAATTCGGCAGAAACATATCAATTAATGAAAGAAACCTTGATGCAATTAATAAATAATAACAACACAGGCCTACTAGGAGCAGATACCCTACCAAGAGAATGGAATATAAAAGGCCAGCAAAATCTTTCAGAAACCTGACATCATGGGACACTTGTACTAAAGCACGATTTGCAGCTTTTCTTAAACTCTACATATTATGTACCTACCTGCAAAGCAAGGAACTCCTATAAACATAAAAACAGAGACATTAATATGTTTTGGATCAAAGAAAACTTTGATTATTTGTCTATCTACACCTTCCAATTTGATTGATGAATGCGTGCACGCTTTCCCTAGAAGTAATTCACACCGGAGACAAAGTTTCTGATCAGTGAAATACTAAGGAATGCTTTATTCCCCAGAGGGGGGTCTCCTTCTTAAAGCAAAAATACGTCACAGTTTAAACATACAATATCAATTCAACAATTGGTTAACAGTCAAAAAGGGTCCCACCCTACAGGATGTGATGTCATCATTACAGAGCTCTTCCCCCCATATTCCAGCTCTGGCTTGGATACATGAAGAAAGGGGAAGTGAGTAGTTTCTTTGTTACTTTAACAGTGATTCTCCATTTTGTTGCACGTGGAATTGGCACAAAGGAAGGGGGGGAGGAGTTAGCAAAGGAGGCTACCTATTAACACAAGAATGTGTAACAAGAAACTTGCAGAGGAAATAATGACTGAACCATAAAGGGGGAAGGGAATATTTACTCTAGCAGCCAGTTTTAACATAGTGAACACAGAATAAATAGACATTAGTAAATAGCTATTTTGGTTTAATTCTTCTGTCCACAACAGTCCCCCCTTAAAATGGCTATTTTACTAATAACTACTATCTCTAACTCTAATACTGTCCCTATAGAAAAATAACAAAAGGCTATCTTGCACATCTGTCTGAACAGGCCTCGAACGCTTCACTGTGCGGGTTACCCATAGCAGCTTGTCCACTACTTCTTCCGCGCCAGACTTCTGCCCGTAGAGACAGACGCTATCCCTGAATGTCCTTAAGAAGAAGTAGCTATTGATTTAGTGCGGTGGGACTGTAAGGGTGTATGTGGTGTATCACGGTCTATGTCATCAATCTCTTGGTGAAGGAAGGTCGGGGTGGTCTGGTCGACTGTCTGATCAACTGTCTTTTGTAGGCATTTCTTAAGACAAGGTAATACACAACAAACAAGAAGAGCGAGGATGAGTATCGTTATTAAAATGGCAACACCTATTTGGGCCAGAGCACCTTGCCATCCAGACATCCATCCAAACCATCTTTCCCATGGATCTGTGGCCCCAGAATTCCTTTTCAGTTCGTTGGATAAACTTTTTAACTTTTCTATTGCCAACGTTACCTTACCATTAGGGCCTGTATTATCTGGGATATAGGTACAGCATGTCATGGTGTCTGGGAGTATTTTACATACTCCCCCTTTCTCTGCCAGAATCATGTCTAAGGCCAGTCTATTCTGGAAGGTCATCTGGGAAGTAGCTTGTAATTGTTCCGCCAAACCCTGGAGGGCATCTCTTGTATAATTTACAAAACGTTGTTGGTTATAATAGATGTAATTAATCCAATTTAAATTTTTATTGGCCGTGATGATTGGAAAAATAGATTCAAACCCTGCGGACACTTCATCTCTTGCATTAAATTCATTTGGCACCCCCCTTGGCACTCCTATGGTATCTATATAAATATGGGGATCAAAACTGCCTTTTACAGGAGTATCTCTCTTTATTCTAGAGTATTGGTGTAACGTACCTGGGGTATCTTGGTGTCCGTCAGAGATTATGTGTATAGGCATAATTACCTTAGCTAGAGCACATTCTCCCCACCATACGCCTTCCAATCTGGTTCTAATCTGCATATCCCCACAAATCCAATATATATCTCCAAGGGATCTTATGTGTTGTTGGATAAAGGCAACTGGAATTGGGCTATATGTGGCACAGTACTTACCAGTGAAATTACCAAAGAATTGGCCTACCCCATCATATATACCATAACAAGTGTAGTTCCCTGGATATATGGTGATACCTTTATCTGGCTTGACATCTTTAAGGACAACTGGGTATTCCTTTATCCATGATCCACATTCCGTCCGGTTGGTTTTAAGTATAGTATAGAGACTTAGGAAACACATCTCTATCTCCGGAGGTATGTTCAAAGGGACAGTACCTAAGTGAGGCCTCGCTCCTCCACAGACATAGCAGTTAGATCTGTTGTGTTTGTTAGCATTATATTTCATCCACTCAAGCCATAAGTTAGTGTCAGAGAAACCCGTCTCTACAGCCATAGTGTCCTCATACGTGGGGTTAGCTATAGCTATCATCTCTTTTAGAGTTTTGATATGTGGCTTAAGAGGATTAATAGTCATGTGTGTGGCTCCTACCCATTCAGGTGAGTCATACATGTCCTGTAAGTAAAAGGTCCCCTGTTTATTGTATGAACCTCCTCCCTTCCAGTACATTCCCATTACATATTGTCCAGCATCTCCAGGACTGGGGTGTTCTATGTTTAAGGCTAGTTTCATAGGTGTCGCCCCCCCTGGTTTCCTGAACGTCATTCTTTTCAGTAAGGACTCCCCATTTTTATCTAATCTGTCTAAGGCACTTTGTGGTCTATAGCCCCAGGCTGGCCCTGTATTCCACCCTGCTGCCTTCCATGAACTACACTCATATCCCCAGTAGTCATTAGTCACACATATGTATGGGTCCTTAATGTTAGGTATATCTTTGTACACTGTTGACAACAACGCTGGTGGAAAAGTACAGTTTACGATATCACAATAATCAAATGCAAATGTGGCTACCCGTGTATTAGAGGAATTGTACCAAAATGTATAAACATGATTGTCTTTGGTTATAGCGACTTGTTGGGCCTTTATCAGACCTAGCAGCAAGAACAAATACACAAAATTCATGTTATAACAGGATCTGGTTCCTCTGGAGCTGGAACTTTCTTGCAGTGTGAAGCGTGTATCCAAGAGTTCTTTCCAGCCAATTTAACTGAGGTAGTTGTGGTTAGAAGGACTTGGAACGGACCATCATATCTGGGTTCAAGGGTATGTTTTCTCACGAACTTCTTAACCAGAACCCAATCACCAGGGAGCAACTTGTGTGTGCCTGTATCAGACTCTGGATCTGGAATGGAAGAAAACACTTGGGCATGTATCTTGTTTAAAACTTGGGAAAGAGCAGTCACATAATTAACCATAACATCTGATTGCAGTTGGAGTTGTTGAGGAAAGTAACAACCTAACCTAGGGGCTGAACCAAACAAAATCTCATAGGGAGACAGGTTAAACTTCCCTCTTGGTGTGTACCTGACACTAAATAGAGCTATGGGGAGACTCTCTGGCCAGGGTAGGTTAGTTTCTTGGGCCATCTTAAGCATTCTGGCTTTTAAGGTGCCATTCATACGTTCTACCTTACCACTACTTTGTGGGTGATAGGGTGTGTGAAATGCAAGGGTCACCCCCAGTGCTGCCCAGACTTCCTTAGTTACTAGTGCTGTAAAAGCCGGGCCCTGGTCACTTTCAATCACTTCAGGAACTCCATATCTACAGACAATTTCAGTGAGCAACCGCTTGGCAGTGGTCTTGGCGGTCATATTAGTAACCGGGAAAGCTTCTGGCCATCCTGAGAACATGTCCACCATAACTAGGGCATATTCATACCGGCCACTCTTTGGCATCTGAATATGGTCAATTTGGACTCTCTGGAATGGGTAGTGTGGCTTCGCCAGATGTTTGGGGAAAACTTTCTCCAATTTTCCCGGATTGCACTTGGCACAGATAGCACAAGACTTACAGTAGTTTTTAGTCAGAGTGGTAATACCTGGTGCTTCGAAATATTTAGCAATTAAAGAGTTCATGAGGGTCTTAGACAAGTGCGCTGCTCCGTGGGCCCATTGAACCACAGCCGGATACATACATTTAGGCAGACAAAATTTGAGATTACTAGTATATACTCCATCCTGTAAGGTCGCTCCCTTCTGTTTCCAGCTTTGCTTTTCTTCGGGACTTACAGCTGCTTGCTGTTCCTTCAAACACTTGAGGTCCGTAGGTAAGGTTTGCATGGGAAAAATAGTAATTTCCTCACCGGACACTTTTCTGTCCACTTCCCTTGATTGACATGCAGCATCTTTGGCAGCTTGGTCAGCTTTATGATTGCCACATGTTTCTTCCGAATTCCGTCTTCCATGGGCCTTTACTTTCAGTATGGCCACTTCTTCAGGAAGGAGTAAAGCATCCATCAATTCCTTGATAGCTGTACCATGTTTAACTGGTGTACCGGTTGCTGTTAGAAAACCTCTTGTTTTCCATATTAATCCAAAATCATGTGCTACGCCCAGGGCATATCTTGAATCGGTATAAATATTAACACGCTTCCCTTCAAACATTTGGCATGCTACAGTGAGGGCTTTTAGTTCAGCTTCTTGAGCAGACATAGACGCAGGAAGTGGGGATGCTTGAAGTACCTGATCTACTGTGGTCACTGCAAATCCAGTGTGGTATCTTCCTTGTTCATCTGCAAATCTGGAGCCATCCACAAACAGTGTGCAGTCAGGATCTGGCAGAGCCGTTTCATGTACTGTAGGAAGATGGGTTGTTTCCATCTTCATCTGTTCAAAACAATCATGGGGGATGTCTGGGTCAGAATCTTTGGGAGGGGCATCTTCACATATTTCTGTGTGATACTGTGGGTAACCAGTAGTCTTACAATTCACAGTTCGTTTGGTAACACCTTCTGCAGAAAGTTGGTCTTGATCTGTTGCACTCCATGCTTTGGCTAATGGACCAAGTTCCTTCCATGAGATATTTGGAGATTTAGTAATAGAGACATGAGGAACTGCCATCTCCCAATGGTGGTACATATGAGTCACTTCTGTGGGTAATTGGACTAAAACTACAGTGTTACCTTTTGTATCACAGTATATGTCTGTCAAAGTGAGAGGTACTTCAATCAATTGAAACAGTTCTTCTTCATACTGAGGGTCAGGCCCCGACACGTCTCTGAACCATAAAGTACAATGCCATAGAGGAGATGGCTGTTCATCGTGTGGTACTGTGGGCATATGGACATCCAGATCAAGGAAGGCATCAGGATCTATGTTCAGACTGTACCAATAGTGTGGTACTCCCCCCTTGGGAAGTGGCAGAAGAGTGGCAGGATTCAAAGTGTAACATCGCTGTAAAGAGACATTATCGGGTAACATTAAAGTTGTTTGGAGACGAAGATGTCTTTGAGTAGAGAGATGTTTAGGTTGAACTTGGTTTAGTATCGCAGAAATATCATGTGGAGCGAGAATGGTTAGCTTGTGACCAAGGATTATGTCACATGTCTTGTCCAGCAGAGCACTTGCTGCAAATACAGCCCGAAGACAGGAGGGTCCTCCTCTGGCCACAGGATCCAACTGGCAGGAGTAATACCCTATTGGACGTTGACGAGACCCATGAGACTGAGTGAGAACACCAGATGCATGGCCCATCTTTTCGTAGACAAAGAGCTTGAAGGGCTTCTCGTAATTGGGAAGGCCCAGAGCAGGAGCAGTAACAACAGCACGTCGTAATGCGAAGAAACTGGTAAGGGCTTCAGGAGATAAAGCAAATGGTTCAGTTTTGAGGGCATCGTAGAGCGGCTGCAACAGTGTAGAGGCTTCAGGAATCCAGGCTCTGCAGTAAGAGATAAGACCCAGGAAGGCATGGAGGGACTTATGAGCCGATGGAGGGCATAGTGATGTAATACCCCGCACTCTGTCTCTAGTAAGGTGCCGGGTGCCATGAGAAAGACAATGCCCCAAAAAGATCACCGATGGTCGGCACCACTGCAATTTCTTCTTAGATGCTTTACAACCTTGGGCGGCCAGGAAACAGAGGAAATCTTCAGAGGTACATTCTGCAGTCGGGAGATCATCAGCACAGAGAAGGAGATCGTCCACGTATTGCAGGAGGACCACGTCTGTGTGTGATTTCTGCCATGGTTCCAGGATGTATGCCATGGCTCTTGCAAACTGGCTTGGGGAATTTTGTGCTCCCTGGGGCATTACAGTCCAGGTGTATTGTTGGCGGTCATGAGTAAATGCGAACAGGTATTGGCAAGAGGGATGCAAAGGCACGCTGAAGTAGGCATTTGCCAAATCCACCACTGTGAAGAATTTAGCTGATGGAGGGACCTGGGATAGAAGAGTATGAGGATTTGGAACAATGGGGGTTTCCAAGATGGTAACATCATTGACTGCTCTGAGGTCTTGAACCATCCTGTACTTGTCCGGCTCACCCTTTTCGGTCTTTTTCTTAACTGGAAACAAAGGAGTATTACAAGGCGATACACATATAACCAGAGCACCCGCAGCCAGCAGAGTTTCAACTTGTTTGGAGATAGAAAGGGACTGAGCAGGAGTCAATGGATATTGTGGTCTTCTGGGCAGACTTGCACCTTGGAGCAACTGCACAAGTATCGGAGGAACTTTAAGACGTCCAATATCATCGGGACCAGTAGACCACAGTTGCACAGGAACTCTGTCAAGCGCACTGGGGGAATTATCTGGGACCCTTGCATTCCCATGGGGTGACTCCATGTGGAGTAGGAGGGGTAAAGAACAAAGGGCTGAGGTATCATCACTGGAGAGAGGGGTCAATAACTGAACCTTACCATCTGGAGTAAAGGAGACGGAGGCTTGCAAGCGGGACAGGACATCAGCCCCTAACAAATTAAGAGGACAAGAGGAAGACACTACAAAACGAGTAAGGAGATCTGGGAAAGTACCCACCCGTAAGGGCTTAGTTAATGGGTTGCTACGAGGGGTTCCATCAACACCTATACAGGAAACATCTATATTAGAGAGAAAGGAATCGTCAGGCAGGTCACATGCTCTAAGTACGCTACGGGCTGCGCCTGTGTCAACTAAGAAGGTGGTTGGGCAGCCTTCCACAGGTAGGACCACTGTAGCTAGGGGCCCCCCTTTATCCCCTGTATACACTGCCATGACAGGGGCATTGGACACAGGTTTGCCTGTTACCTATTGGACAAGATCAATATGAGACTGGTCTGGACCAGGGTATGTACGTGTAGGTGTAGTTGGATAGTATGGTTGCCGAGCATGCTGTGTAGGGCGTCGTTGTCTAGGCATTGGATTGTTAGTGGGCAGATAAGTTGCAGAGGGTAGGTTATTAGGATAATAATGAGAACCAGGTAACGGATAACCAAGCGCCTGGGCAGGAGGATAACCGGCCACAGGATATGGTGGCCGTAGAGCATGTGTGCGCTGCCTAGGTGCATGCAGACTTGGACACTCATTTCTAAAATGTCCTAGTTGCCTACAGTGATAACACGTTTTGAGTGGTGGTCCTGGGGCCTGAGCTGTGAAAGGGTCCAGAGGTGATGAAATAGGGTACCCGCCAGGGGCAAGATGAGTTGCAGGGTCAGATAAGGAAAACATTAAAGGATTGGATTTCTTTTGCAGGGGCAATTGGATTGACTCCAGGCCTTTAGCGACCAGGAGGAGAGTGTCCAGGGGAATTATCCTGAATTCGGGACGGGACTGGACCAGGCCTTTCCTTATGGGTTCCTTAAGGCCTGCAACGAAAGCAGCTGACAGCATCTGTGTGTGGGACTTATTACATGTGTTGAAACCTAGATCAGAAAAGGTTTGAGTTAACCTAGAATGAAATCTTTCAACTGTTTCTGATTTTTCTTGAACAATATCAGCAATAGAAATAGCCTGATCAGTCAACTTATCTTGAGCCCATGCACGGAGTTGTTCACAAAATGTGATACCAGACTGAAAATCTGTATCCGTAGTGAGACGGGCATCATCAAAGCTCCTTTCCATTATGGGCCAGTAAGCATCCCCTGCCTTAATTTCACACAGACTAAACAAATCGCGCCATGCTGCAGAGTAAGTTTTACGGATCTGAACAATCCGACGGAAAAAGGGCATGGGCTGTTTCTCAGGGTCAGGAAGTGATTGTACCAGTGTTGCAGCTTGGGACGGGTTGAAGGTAACATACATCAAAGGGGCACCCTCCTGATCATGCTGGGCACCGCAAGCACCTGCTATAGGACTGGAGGGTAGATTAGTTGTGGTCTGTGGAGGCTGCGCCTCTTGGACACTACTATCGGCAGTGAGAATGGGAATCAGACCAGCTGTAGTACTGGTCGCAGGGTGATTAACTGTAGTAGTAATTTGGACCGAATCAAGTTGCGAGGCAGGGGGAGAAGTGGCTAAGGAAGCTGTGGAGGTTGCAGGATAATAACCTGATGCTGCCGGGGTCGCAGCAGGAGGAAAGCCTGATGCTGTAGGAACAGTGGATCCAATAGTCATAATAGGGAAAGATACACTGGGGGCAGCCATAAGAGGGGTTGGAATGGAAGAGGATACAGAAGGGGGGGGGAAGAGACCACAGGGGTGTTGGTAGGGTACGTTACCATCATGGAAGGGATGGGTGTGTTAGAAACAGGAAATGGTGTCAGTGAAAGGGCAGAAGGGAAGGATTCCACAGGAGAAGTAAGGGCGGAAGTTATAGGGAGAAGTGAAAGTAAATGGGCGTGGACAGAAGCAACAGGAGCCGAAAGAGAGGGTGTAGCTGCAGAGATGGGCAAGAGAGGAGGAGGAGGCAGAGAAACAGGAAGGGAAGGGGGAACTGAGACTTGGAGTGGAGAAGGAGTGGGGGTTGGAAAATAACATGAACCATCTGCTTTAAGAACAGGGTACAAGGCAGCAGGGGCTGGAGAGAGGGAGCTAGCATGAATGGGCTGTGGGGGCGCTCCAGAGGCAGGTTGAGCCACCTCCCTTTTAGGCCAGGCTTTATCATATGGAGGAGGGCTGGAAACGTCTGCAACAGATTCAACAAAACAACCTTTTTCATGATATACAAAGACTTTTTTTCCTTCTAGGTCTATCTCCTCCTCAATCCACCCCTCCTTCTTAATTACACAAGCAACCTTATACCACGCATCAGCTGATTTCTTCAACCCATGATCTACCAAGATCCCATGTTTGTCGTTTAAAAGTTTTCTCCAGTCTTCCGCCTGCAATCTGCCACTGGGGGACATATTAATACTACACAGTTTAATAATTTTCCGGAGTTTGACCACAGCTAAGTCCCCAGCTCTTTCCTTTACAAGATCACAGGCTAACCGACCACGGGAGGGGTTAACATGAGTCTGACCCATTGATAAACTACAGTAGAGCTGGATAGAGAGAAACAGGGAAAAGAGACAGCAAGCAGACCCTTGACCAAAAGAGAGTGAAGATAGTGAAGAGAGTGAGTGAGAGAGTGAGTGAGAGAGAGAGAGACTGAAAGAGAGAGAGAGAGAGACTGAAAGAGAGAGAAAGAGACTGAAAGAGAGAGAGGGACTTAAAGAGACAGAGAGAGACAGTGAGACAAAGAGAGAGAGAGAAAGAGAGAGAGAGAGACTGAAAGAGAAAGAGACTGAAAGAGAGAGAAAGAGGGACGTAAAGAGAGAGAGAGAGAGAGACTTGCAAGAAACTTGCCTAAAGTGTCACACCAAGCTAGCAGAGCACAGAAAACACCCAGAGTGATGCAAAAAAAAACAAAAAACTAACATCTGGCAGCACAGACTCCAAGGAATGGAGGGGGCAGAAGGGGGGGGGGGGAAGGGGGGAAGTAGGAGAAAGTGAGTTGCAAGCAGCACAAAGTATTTAACCATGTGAGTGCCTAAGCACAGCTCTCCTGAAGACAAAAGATAGAATAGGAGAACTACAGGACACAGATAGAATATATAACAAGTAACATATACCCCCCCAAAAAAACAAACAAAAAAACAGTATACATGCAAAAGCACAATATATATGCCAAAGCACACAAATTCTTTAAAATTAATGCCAGCTGAAAATAGACTCCTTAAAATAAACTCAGTACATATACACATAGAAACTCACACTCAAGCACACATACAACAACTTAACTCTTTGTTTGTTGTTTTTATTATTTCAACAAACTAAAACCAATTACGCCAGTTTGGTATTTCCCAAAACCGAACTTAAAATAAAAACAATAGAGAAACGCCAGGATTTAATATTAAAATATTAATATAATCCGGCCAAAACCGCCAGGGTTTTCTTACGAACCCCCTGATCTCAAAATAAAAACAACGCCAGGATTTACAATTAATATAATCCAGCCACAAACGCCAGGTTTCAACACCCCCTGATCTCAAAATAAAAACTACGCCAGGATTTACAATTAATATAATCCGGCCACAACCGCCAGGTTTCAACACCCCGACCTCAAATAATCAAAAGAAAGCAAAACAGATTCTCAAACAGACACTTTCACACATAAAAACTCAAACTCTGGATTTAGTTAGGCTGTAGATAGACAAGTGACAGGGTTTATATAGTTCTATAAGGGGACATATGGGTATATATACCTGTCTGAAGACGTCATTCACACGAAGCCGTAGTGAAGCCACGGAGAATAAACGAAATCCAAAGAAAGGAAAATATAGGTAGGTAATTAACTCATTTACCATAGCCAGAGTTGATCAGTCTCCTTTTCCAATCTCTGGTAGTCCTTTTGTTCTCCCGTCTTGTAATGTATATACGGCTTTCCAAGTGAATTAACTACCCTTAATGTCCCTGTTCGGGCGACAATTTGTTTTGGATCAAAGAAAACTTTGATTATTTGTCTATCTACACCTTCCAAATTGATTGATGAATGCGTGCACGCTTTCCCTAGAAGTAATTCACACCGGAGACAAAGTTTCTGATCAGTGAAATACTAAGGAATGCTTTATTCCCCAGAGGGGGGTCTCCTTCTTAAAGCAAAAATACGTCACAGTTTAAACATACAATATCAATTCAACAATTGGTTAACAGTCAAAAAGGGTCCCACCCTACAGGATGTGATGTCATCATTACAGAGCTCTTCCCCCCATATTCCAGCTCTGGCTTGGATACATGAAGAAAGGGGAAGTGAGTAGTTTCTTTGTTACTTTAACAGTGATTCTCCATTTTGTTGCACGTGGAATTGGCACAAAGGAAGTGGGGGAGGAGTTAGCAAAGGAGGCTACCTATTAACACAAGAATGTGTAACAAGAAACTTGCAGAGGAAATAATGACTGAACCATAAAGGGGGAAGGGAATATTTACTCTAGCAGCCAGTTTTAACATAGTGAACACAGAATAAATAGACATTAGTAAATAGCTATTTTGGTTTAATTCTTCTGTCCACAACAAATACAACAAGGAATCTGTAATGGTTCTGTTGCAGATGTGATTTACCGATATACTCCTTGCTCTTTTGGTATAACTATACCCATCAAAATGTTAAATGGCTTCATAGAATCGACAAAGGATACCTGCTATATTCTGGACTTCCAGGAATGTGGTGCATGGACAGAAAAATTATAATTACTAAAGCAATCATGCTATTTTTTCCCTGTATCAGAAATGTGTCAGTGACAATGTGTAATATAATACAGATACTATAATTAATGAGAGGCTAGTTTTAATAATATGTTGTCAGAAGACAATTGTAACCGCAGGCGGTTCCCTTATTTACCACTATAATGTCTTAAAGCATAGAACTTAGTAGGGCTAACCATACAGATATCTTAGCCATAATTTTATATAGTTAGTAAGAGATCCTCTATTTAACATATATAAATAATTGAGCATACAATATAAAATAAGGATTGTCTTGGAAGCAATAGATTTTGTCTTTTAGATATTATTTAAAAATTTAAATATAGACATATAAAATCCATTATAGCAGAGTTTATAAGATGAAATTAAATGCTTGCAAATATCATTAATAGGTTAACATACCCTTCTGAACATGTCATCATGTCAGCCTCTCTGTCATTTTAAGATGGAGCAGCATCTGTCTCCAAGTCTCTCCCCTGTGTCTTAACATTTTAAAAGTACACCTATTTATACCTGTCGTCATTTTACGGTCACTGTAGTTCATATATGAAAAGGTTACTTTTTTACTTTATTCATTTTAGGACCTCCCTTAACTTGGCAAAAATACAAGTCCATAACTTAAGGGTGTATACGTCATGGAAATTTTCCTGACTTAGTTCAAGATGGCATCTTAAAGTCTGGACATCCTTATCTATTAAGGTTACCACAGTTTATTGGGTACTGCAAGAGTCATAGGATAGCCTTGAAGCTTGTTTATGCATCATTGTTTTTGTAATTCGTCTGGGGCAAAATGGCGCAAACATGTAATGACCTGGGGTTATTGCTTGAAGAAACATCTATGAAAAACAATATGTTCCATTTCTAACACCTTGTCAGTTTGCAATATCTCTTAAAGACAAAGTACACGGTTTAAGAAATGCAACATTTCATTTTAAAACTTGTAATATTTACATTTGCCCAGAACACTCTGGTAATCTCTCGCATGGATTACTGTAATTCTCTCCTAATTGGTGTCCCCAAAAGCCAAACTGCCCGCTACAATCGGTAATGAATGCTGACACCAGGCTGATCTTTCTCACCCGTCGTTCCTCCCATACCTCACACCTCTGTCGATCCTTACACTGGCTTCCTGTATCATATAGGTGTCAATTCCAAATACTAACCCTTACATATAAAGCTCTAGCCAACTCCAGCCCCTGTTACATTTCTTCCCTGATTCACAGATATGCCCCTTCTTGGTCTCTCTGCTCTGCCGGTGACCTTCTCCTGTCCTCTGCTCGCACCCTTAATGATAACTAGCGCTTGCAGGACTCCTCGCGGACGGCTCCCTTCTCTTGGAACAGCCTGTCTATCCCCATCAGACTCTCCCCTAATCTTTAATTATTTAACATCTGTTCAGAAATGCTTATGGACTCCCAGAGTAACTTATCTATACTTACCCAAGTCTGTCTCTTGCTCTCCTAAAGAGCCATACTTCACTTTCACCTCCAGCTCTGCTACTTTTCCACCTTGTATGGTGGCTGTCACCCTTGCAGACCTGTTGTGTATTTGTACCCCACCTTATCTAGACTGTAAGCTCGTTTGAGCAGAGTCCTCATCTACCTATTGTTCCTGAGTCACTGTGTAATTGTCTCATGTATTGTAAATTTACCCCCTTTCATAATATTGTAAAGCTCTGCAGAATTAGTTGGCGCTATATAAATACCAATAATAATAACAATAATAAATCATTTTCATTGATCAGCTGGCAGTCTAAAGAGGTCTCATGTTATTGTTAGGTTCCTAGAGGTGTGACAAATCTGAGTGCGTCCCTTAGGTTTCGTCAAATTGGCAATATATTTCACACCGGAGCTATGTTTGGGTAGACCGAAAACTAATGTTTCAAACCGTAATAGAGGCTAATACACAAATAGACAGGGCTTATAAAAAACGATAGTAGCTCCCACCAAAGATTGACTAGTTGGGTAAATAAACACCATTTAGGACAACTTAGAGCAGGAAAATAAATGGTGATAGCCACAAATATTTGGAATAAGTGCTGGACCGGATTACAAACATTTTCATAAACCAAAGTACATTCCCCTTTACCTTTCTTGGTACTGTATGTTTTTAATGCCCTTTTTTGCACCCCTTTTTGTATTGTAATAGATAGATGACAATCTATCAGTGTTGCCCATGTAATGTAGAGTTTACCACCAAAATATTTCTCGCTGTAGCAATATTTCATAGCGCCTGGGTCAGAACCAACACTGAAACTCGAAGAGGCATTTTAGAAAAACAATGTTATTCCTACTTGCAATTTACTCTTTCACAGTCTGCATTACTGTTAACAGTGCTATATGGAATGTACTTTGAGTCCTTTGAGAGAAAAGTATAAACAATTAGTATTATATCAGATAAGTTCCAATTTCCATCAGGTATGGTTTGTGCATTTATAGTGCATTGCATTAAGCCATTTTCCAAGAGGTTACCAAGTCCACAGCTGACTTTGATAAATAAGCTGGAAAAAACACTGACACATGCAGACTGCATTTATTCTCAGCACATGAAAATATTCACATAACTGTACCTTCTGTTTGAATTTTAATATGTATAAGTATTATGTATATTTACATTTTGCTCTAATTTCACTGCAAGAAATTGAGCACAATTTTGAAATGTCGGTACACAAGAGAAAATAAATAAGAAATATATAATATATAAAAATCAGATGGCACTAGGGTAGGTAATCCAAAACAAATGGTGGAGGAATGTGCAGCCTTTTATGAACGATCGTATAATTTAGAACAAGATAAAGAGGTGGTACAACAGACACAATAAACAGATTAATTTTTACGAACTATAAATCTGCCCCAGATAAATATATCACAGGCAAAGGCGCAGGATAGTCCGTTCTCAGAACAAGAGGTTCAAATGGCATTACTTAATACCACGAGACACAAAGCTCTGGGTCCTGATGGATTCTCTTTTATTATGTTAAATTTAGTGAATTACTTCTTAACCGTTCTTTTTAATAATATTTTAGATTCGGGCCATATACATCAGGAGATGCTAGAAGCTAACAATTACCATTCAAAAACCCGGCAAACCTCCAACCAGATGTGCAAATCTCTGCCCGATATACCTGCTCAATGCAGATACACAGCTATTTACCAAAGTTATGGCCCGAAGGATAAAACCCCTATTATTAGGGCTTGTATCACCTGAACAGGCAGGTTTTGTCCCAAGAAGACAGGTAGGGGATAATACTAGGATGTTTTTAGACTTAATAGAAATTATGAAAAGAGAAGAGAGACAAGGACTGATACTAGCGCTTGATGCTGAAAAGGCCTTTGATCGCCTACATTGACGGTACATGGCCTCGGTGTTAGAAAAGTTTCAAATACCAACTAGACTTAGGAAGGAAATTGTATCACTATACTCTTTTCTGACTGTAAAATATTAATTACAGGGTTTATGTCACCATAGGTGTTTTATAACAAATGGGTCGAGGCAGGGATGTCCTCTATCACCCTTGATTTTTATTTTAGATTTAGAACCATTCATTCAACATTTAAAGCAACACCACGCATTAAAAGGTTTGGAAACATAAAGTGGACCTCAAAAAATTTCTTTATTTACAGACGATGTCCTCCTCCTTATTACACACCCTCTTAGTTCATTGCCAGCAACAATGCAATTACTTAAACAATATGGGGAAGTTTCTTTTTTTAAGAATAATGATGTTAGAACTCAAGTTTTGTTGATACATTTACCAAGAAATATTAAGGAACAATTAGTTGCACCATACCCATTCGAATGGAGAAGGGACACACTTACGTACTTGGGTATTTAATTGGCTACATCCAAACAAAAGATGGTGGAAGCCAAATTTGGCAGCTTATCTGAAATTCAAAAAACTTTAGATCATTGAAAGGGAGGGTGACTTCTTGGTTAGGCCGTATAAAGTCGGTGAAGATTATATTATTACCTAAAATTTTGTTTTTATTCCGTACGATACCTATATTAATTCCCAAACTAATCCTAAATAGATTCAGAAGCTAATTAATGCACACATTTGAAAAAAACAAAACACAGAGGGTTTCATATACATCAATGTGTTGTGGGGTGATGGAGGGTGGATTAGGAGTTCTTAATATTCACAAATATTACATGGCATCAGTTTTGGCACAAACGGCGGGCTTATTAAGGCAAAAGGACATACCATTATGGTATAAAATAGAGCAGGGGATATTGAGCCCCTATCAGGTGACGGATTTGTTATGGGTGATGCCCTGAGCATAACCTTAGGGTTTAAGCTGTTAACAATACCTTGTCTTTCTATACAAATGTGGAATGAATGGGTACCAAAATTGATGAAAAAAGAAACATTTATGTTGTATGCTCCAATAGGGAGCTTATCGTATTGTTCAGAAGATTTATTTTTGCGTTAATGGGAAGAGAAGGGCATAAAACAAATATTGCAACTGTATGATTTCAATGGTATGAGGTCTTTTGGCGATATACAGATGGAATATGGATATAATAGCAAAGACATTTTAAAATATCTGAGAGTGAAACACATTCTTACACAAAAAAAAGGTGAAAGCGATAACAGAGGAGGAGATAAATGGCTTGGGGATATTTTGTATGGGGAAATTGAAACAGATGAAACTTCTATCATTATGCTATAAAAGTTTGATAGAGGCGGGTAGGCCCATTAAACTACCATACATGATTAAATGGGAAAAGGAATTGAATTGTACTTTTGACCCAGCTCTATGGCAATTAGCAATGAGAGTAACAAAAAAAAATATATATATACGCATCGTCTTGATCAAAATTTGGATGAAGTGGTATTTAACGCCCCAGCGCCTCTCTAATATGTATGCAGGGATAACATCAGCATGTTGGAGAAGTAATATGAAGGTGGGCTCTATGAGCCATGTTTCCTGGATTTGCACATTTTTTTCTGCTTATTGGAATTCAATTAACAGTTTGATTAAAGAGGGGGCTGGGTGCGAAATACCACTGCTACAGGCCACTTATCTTTTGCATATACTCCCTAGTGGAATCCCCCAACATAAGGCGACATTGATTATTCATATTTTCATAGCGGCCAAAATATGCATTGCTGCGTTGTGGAAAAGCAAACAAGTTCCTGATGTGTCAAAAGTAATTGCTAAAATCTCTGATACAAAAGAGCTTGAGGCTATCTCTTATAAACTTTCCGATAATATAGATTATTTTCACAAAAGATGGGATAGCTGGAAAAATTAGCACTTCATGGTGCAAGATTGCACTTATGTAATGTCATTAGCATCTCCTTGCCCCCCAAACCAATTGAAATATGGGGCTGTAATGAGTGAAATGGTGCTGGATCATGATGGTCTAACACTAGTAAGGTGAGCTCCACAAATGACTATAGTTGCTTGATTTTTATCAAGCACAGTAAGATATATCTGACGAACCTTTATTATTTATCTTTTTATTTATTTGTTTCCTTTTTTTAGAACTCTAAGTTTACTTCATGTGTCCATGAGAAAGATACTTATTTTAATTGAATTATGGTGCCGTACCAGATTACTTAAAATGTTTTTCATCCATATGGTTTTTTGCACTATGCTCAACTGAGTCTATATTGAATTATATTTATACAGGCACTTAGAATATGCAGATTGTGATATGTTTTGTAGAATATTGTAATTCAATATACGGTATGGATTGCATTTGTATACGCATATTTCTTTTTAGGATATATGTTCTGAGATGATGTTTTGCGCATTTTTGCTGTATTTTTTTTATTATTTATGTATATAAAACTTAATGGAAATTTCTTTTAAAAAATAAGATAGTGGAAAAAAAAAAGAAATATATAATAAATATAGTTTATTTCTGTAGTAGATTCCACTGCCTACCTGCACAAAATACTCCAGGAACATCACTCCGCAGGATTACTGTCCGCACTTTGTTACTGCCTTTTAATGAATCTACTGTTTTCAACATCTATATAACAAAACAGGGATGAGATGTCAATCATAATGATGTGCATAATATGCAAAGTAAGGCATTTAAATTAACACTAATAAGACTAATTGTTTGACAATTGAAGCTACTTCTTTAGACATTCTTCCAGAGGTGCACAAAAGTTCACTGTTATTATCATTATTATTGAAATTTAGATAGTGCCAACGTATTCTGCAGCGTATTCTACAGAGTTTGTGTGTGCGAATGTGAGTGTGTAATTCCCTTACGAAAAGGGGTTTGGGGGCACAGTATGATATCGACTTGTACACATACTTTTACATGCTACTGTGGAATCTGTTGACGCTTTATAAATAACACCAGTAATGAATAAATATTGATTGGGGAATTAAGACATTTTGCGATAAGTATTCTCATTATTATAACTTCAGTGCACCCCTATAATGTGCCTATAGTGTGTTGAGTATTTTCATTACTACTGTGTAGAGAAATCACAGTTTTGTTGCTATTTTATTGTATATACACTTTCTGAGTGCCTATTCAGTTCTGTTTGTTATAGGTGCAGAATGACACACATAGAAATTCTACATACATTTCCTCATCAAGTGCCAAGGAATCTAGGTATTGTGGGGATATTTATGAGATAATAATAGTAAACAGTTGAGAATTGCCCACTATTTCAATTCTCAGATCCCAAAGATCGTTATCGTGTAAGTGAAATGTATTCCATATAAATAAAATCACAGTTTGTTATAAAAATAGATACAATTTATTGTGACAATTTAAATAATAATAATATGTAACATGCGTGACAATAATCAATGAATATTCAGTATAATATGAGTATGCAATACAAATGGCAATACATTTCACTGGTTGACAGCCTTAATTGTCAAGACAAGATTTATGACTGTCTTTCACAGAGACAAAGAAAAAGTTTCACACAGTTTGCTGCATAAAGCCATAAAACTTAGCTAACAGTTAGAATAACCCTTTCAATGCTGGCTAGACCTCCTAGGTAATTAAGACCTATTCTCATGTAATGTTAAATAAAATAACATTTATACCAGCTCATTAGTCATTTCCTGGAACCATCCAATAAGAGTAATCTACCATGTTCTATAAGCAGAATTTTAACTTGCCTAAACAGATATTTTATTTTATTTTAGAGCAAATCAATACACCTGGATAAATATCACGATATGCAAACATGTGATAAATCACATAAATACATAATTAATCTTTTCTATCTGCAGAATAGAATGTTTAATCTTATACTTCTTAGTTAACTAAGATTTCTAAATATCGAAATCTGATCGGGATTTATCCAGTCATATATCATGCTATTAGAAAAATTGTAATTAATTTAGATTAATTAAATGAAGCCAGTATAATTACCAGTTGAGTAGATATTTTCATCAGATTAGTAGGTATTCTCAGGAATTTGAATGTCATGGGTCTCTTTCACTGTCTCCTGACTTAGCCTGCTTCCAACTCTTTGCCCCCGACTGCTCACTCTCTTGCTTCCTTGCTTTGCTTTGCTTTCTCTGCATACCTCTCTCTTCCCTTTGTCTTAACTTTTAAAGGGAAAAATTCTCTGTTCGTCACTAGGTGATAGACCAATAAAAAACTGGGGGTGTGGTTACCTTCCAGATAGCAATTTAAGTATTTGGTCGATAGAGGGCAGTCTCGTCCCACTAAACATTCCTATCCAGGAAAGAGTTAACTTTTCCTGGTGGCTATTTTGACGTCATTTACCTTATCTTTATAGTTGTCTATAACTTAAGTTTTCTGTCAGTTCAAGAGTTTCTTCGAATTTTCTTCAGACTATGTGTCTGGCAAATTCGGCTATAATACTAAATATGACCCTTAAATTACAATGGGACTCTTATACATTATCGAAAGTAAATTTTATTATTTAATCTTCACTGTCACAAATGTCTGGGTTTAGAATTGATTATATTCCATTAGCATTTAGCTAACAGTCTGTCCATCCCCCGTTCTCATTTCTTATCACTCGATTTGTATATACTAAGCATTCCTTTAGCTCTGGCAAAGTGGTTAGTTTTACAGAAAGGATAGAAATTTCGTGTCTCTTTGTTAACTTGAAAATAACAAAATGGAGTCTGGTCTGTTCAGAGTGACTCAGAATATACACTTAATTTCTATCATAGCACAAAATGTCTGCCGATATAAATACCCTGACAGTATGTCTCAGTCAGGAGAGAAAGTATGAAATACACAAGGCATTACTATATAGTAAGAGATGTTTCAAACACTACACCACTAAAAGCCAAATTTGGCATCATACATTTTGCCTTTGGCACTAGATATGGGCCTCTGAGCTGTTTGAAACTAATGACTGCACCTTAAGGAGGTACAAAAAAAAAACCCAAATAACTAAGTATTTTATTGAACTAGGAGGCTTCCTTTTCAAACTTTTCAAACTTAAAAACTGTTTCATGATCATATTTTCTGTTAATTCTCTAGGTGCAGACAAAATGACACAGGCTATGAAAACAGATATGGCAATTTGGCATAGCCAAATCCTCCAACACTCCAGAGAGACTATACCTTATTGCCCAGCATGTGCGCACCATGTCTACTTACACAGTAAAAATAATTGTGCAGATCGTGAATATGTGAAACCTCCTCATTATGACATCTTCATCTCAATGAGTCTTAAATTGCTTGCAAATGGTTTGACAAAAACCACTAGAACAGCACCAATAGCTTTCTCTAGCATTATATCAACAACAATAATCATTTTCATTAGGTTTACCCACTGTAGTGGTTATTGTGCTTGGAGTGTCAAGCATTATGTTTGCAGTGTGCAGTTTTCATTGTATCACATACAGAAGGGTGGGGAGGTTCTTTGCAGAAAAAAAATGAGTGACTAACATATTTATCCTGAACTCATCAGTAAAATTGTCTTATTGTGAGATTTGCAAGTTAATGTAGGAAAGGTTAGAAACAGAACTGTTAAATGGAAAATAGTGTGAGATTTTAATGTCACTAAACAGTGGGGTTACAAAAGCTGCAAAGTCAAACTGAAGACAATTTGAATGAAGAAGAAGATGGAAAAAAAGTAGTGCAAAAAAAAAAAAAGACTGATTAGGCCAAAAAGTAAACCTTTACAAAAAAATAGAAATTAGTTTCTGAAGTTTCAAATAAGACTACAATACCCCAACAGAGATGGAGTAATCGGTATGCTTTACTGCACATTTTGCTGTATATTTCTACTATGATAAGTAGTTAAGGTGCAAGGAGTCTTTGGGTGCAATTCCACCATATTTATGTCAAACCATGTTCAACTGGTTAGACCAGAGATAGGCAACCTTCGGCTCTCCAGATGTTGTGGACTACATCCCCCATAATGCTCTTACACACATAATGCTGGCAAAGCATCATGAGAGGTGTAATCCAAAACATCTGGAGAGCCGAAGGTTCCCCACCCCTGAGTTAGACAAAAGCCACTGTTCTTCCAGCACACACAGTTGCCCCTACGAAACAGTGTTATCCATACCTATAGACTGTAAGCTCGTTTGAGCAGGGTCCTCTTGAACCTATTGTTCCTGTAAGTTTTCTTGTAATTGTCCTATTTACAGTTAAATCTCCCCTCTTATAATATTATAAAGCGCTATGGAATCTGTTGGCACTATATAAATGGCAATAATAATACAAAACATCCAAATTTGGATAGAAATGACTGGCGGCAAGTGCCAGTTGTGGCTTAGCTTATCTCACTGCCAGCAGAGGGCTGTACTTTGTAAGCAGAGAGAGCTCTTGTTTTTTGCCAAACCACTTGAAAATAACTTACAAATTAAAAAAATGCACTCTAAACACTACATCATTTTTTTTATTTTTTTTTTAAATGCATCTTCCTCTCTCTTTGCTTTCAAAGGGACAACAATGATGGACGTTAATTTTATTTTTGAGACTTCACAAATGCATATTTGTTAAATATAGGGAATACAAAACCATCATATTAAAAATCCTAAGAAGTGAAGGTTCCGCTTTACTAAGCGTTAAGCTGTGCAACAGGCAAAAGAATATACACTTACTGATTTAACCAGGCTTTTACTGATGGCATTTTTTGCTTGAGGCCTGTTTATTCCAAGCACCACGATTCCTGGAGAAGGAAAGGAAAAACAAAACAAATGTGATTACTGCATACATTCAAAACTTATCAGTAGGAGGAGTACATTCTGATCAATGCAGGCTGGGGCACCTGACAGAGAAATAAAGAACTTGCTTTACATTTCTGTCGCGCTTTGCCAAGTTATTGTAATCTCTGAGTGGATCAGGAGCCAAAAACTGGATTAAAGGCTCTACACAGCAGGGATTCATTGATAACCACACAGCGCAGACCAGCACTAAATGAGAATAAAGAGAGCTGTATACAAGAGTAAATCACAACACATTGTTTTTCCAATAAACATTAATGTGTGCTGCTTACCGGTAGCAGTAGCTTATTTAGTAATAATGAATTAGTAATACTAAAAAGAGATTTTATTCACTACAAGTCAGAGCTGGATGGAAAACTAGAATTTTCATAATGTAAGAAAATAAGGGAACTACCGTATATACTCGAGTATAAGTCGATCCGAATATAAGTCGAGGCCCCTAATTTTACCCCCCAAAAAATGGGAAAACATATTGACTCGTGTGATGTTTTGTACAAATAAGCCAATAATTCCTGTGTAACGAAGTACTCCCTTTATTAATACATATATAACAGCATCTTCATATTGCTGCCTTGTTACACAGGGTTTCTGCAGCCGCCATTTCAAATCCCTGGAACATTCCACCAACTGCCAACAGGAACAGGAAGTAAAGAACCAAAAGAAAGGAAGTGCATCATTCACAGCCAACAACAGTCCAACTGCCCCATGCCCATACATCACAATACACACACTCATACACTCACCCACTCATACACAGCCCAACCGCCCATACATCCCAACTCGAGTATAAGACTAGGGTGGGAAATGCAGCAGCTACTGTTCAATTTCTAAATAAAATTAGATCCCAATAAAATTATATTAATTAAATATGTATTCACAGTGTGTGTATATAATGGATGCAGAGTATTGGTGTAGTGTGTGTGTATATAATGAATGCAGTGGGTGTATATATAATGCAGTGTGTGTATATAATGCAGTGTGTGTGTGAATACAGTGTGTGTGTGTGTGTGTGTGTGTATGAACGCAGTCTGTGTGTATGAACGCAGTGTGTGTATGAACGCAGTGTGTGTATGAACGCAGTGTGTGTGTGTGATGCAGAGTGTGTAATCTTGGTGGGGTGGGCATTTTTATTATTTTTTTTAATATTATTATATTATTCAATTTTTATTTTATTATAATATTTTTTTATTATAATATTATTAACATTTTTATTGTATTATAATAATATTACATTTTAATTTTAATATTATTTAATTTATAAATTTTTTTCGTCCCCCCTCCCTGCTTGTTGCTTGGCCAGGGAGGGGGGTCTCATTCCCTGGTGGTCCAGTGGATGGGCTGTGCAGGAGGGGGGCTGGCAGCGAGCTGTTACTTATCTTTCCTGCAGTTCCTGTCAGCTCCCTTCTCCTCCATGCCGTTCAGCTCCACTATAAGTAACCCGTGGCAACGCACAGACGCCGCGGCTCTCGCGAGACTTACAGTTGAGCTGACCGGAACGCAGGAGAAGGGAGCTGACAGGAGCTGCAGGAAAGGTAAGTAACAGCTCGCTGCCAGCCCCCAACAGGACCGCCGGGCTTGTAATGAGCCCGACGGTCCTGGTCTGTATTATGGCAATGTAAGTTGCCATAATACAGACATTGACTCGAGTATAAGTCGAGTGGGGCTTTTTCAGCACAAAAAATGTGCCGAAAAACTCAACTTATACTCGAGTATATACGGTATATCCCAGACATCCACTCCAATGGAGGGGGCCTATGGGAATTAGTACAACCTAAAGTTGATTAGTAACAAAACCAAAAATAAATTCAAAAAAACCTTTATTAAAACTAAAAAACAGCTACTATATCAAACAGAGGATCCTAAATAGGGAAACATCTACTATTTTCCACTAATCAACTTTAGGTTGTACCATTGGAATGGATGTCTGGGACATTGGTCCCTTATTTTCTTATTTATAGTGGATAGGGTTACCCCCTGAAATACTAGTACAACCAGGTGATCTTTCTTTAACTAGGAGATAGGGTTAGGTGTTTAGCATTGCCTATGTCGTTTTGGCTGGTGGAGTAGCATTTGACCTATCCCAGGGTTAATAATTTTCAAGTTGTTCTAATTTTCATAATGTAGTTCATAATGGTTGAGTTGTGAAATACTCAGCTTAACTATACTCTTAACTTGGCTATCTAGTCCAAGATTTAATCAGATTGAGTTTACACCACTACTGTGTCACCGATGATTTAGAAGTTACGGATAACGTCAGCAGCAGAAAAAAAGCATGGTCTGGGCAGCAATGATTTAAATCACTGGTCAGTAAGACTCAATTTAAAGAGACACTATTAGCAGTAAAACAACTTAAGCTTAATGAAGCAGTTTTGGTGTATAAATTATGCCTATGCAGTTTCACTGCCCATTTTTTTGCATTTAGGGGTGAAATCCCCTTTGTTTATGCAGGCTTAGTCGCAACTTCCTGCATGTGACCTATACGGCCTCCCTACATATTTCCTGAGAGATCTAATGATTAAAATGGCACTATCTACCCCCCACCCCCTGAAAAATGAGTATTTCATAAAAATAGAATCTTTATGAAATATTCATATTGACTATGTTGGAATTTCACTGAAATTCCAACCCAGTCAAAAGATATACAGGGACTGCTTTGTCTCTGTATTTCTCCTTCGTCTGTCTTTCATAGACTCAGGATGGAATCTAAGAGTCAATCCAGGCAGCCGTTACCAGTGATGGCTGCAGGAAAGTGGCTGTGTCTATCCTTCATAGACCTCAATGCTGTACTCTCGCTCATGCAAGAGTACATCGGCTGGCGTTAGGAGCAACACAAGAAGGCTTGCGGTGCCTGTGAGGGACAAGTATAGGTAAGTAATCTCACGCAAGGTAAGTAAGAGCTTGCTGCGGGCCGCCACTGCACAGTCCATGCCACCGGACCACCAAGGAATGCCATATCCCCCCTCCCTGGCCAAGTAAGAAGCAGAGAGGGGGGACAAAATAAATAAATATTGAAAACAAAATTACAATAAAAATAAAAATGCCCCCCCCCTATTTTACATACCTACACAAACACACACACACTCTGCATTATATAAACACACTACACAGACACACTGCATTCACTATACACACACTACACAAACACACACACAATCTGCATTCATTATATACACACACACACACACACTGCATTCACTATATACACACTACACAAACACACACACACACACTACACAAACACACTGCGTCCACTACACAACCACACATTTCATTCACTAATCAAATACTCTCACTGCATCCACTACACACACACACACACACACTAATTCACTACACATTCTTGAAAACATAAAACATTCTGACTGGCATGTATATTTTGTGCATTTACCTTAATAAAAAAATAAAAAAAGATTTGCAAAAAAAATAAATAATAAACGTTCAGTTAACAGTAGATGTGTATAGAAATTGTTTATTTTTTTCAAAATGGTAAATGTACAGAATATCAATAAGTTATCGGCTATCGGACTGAAAGTTCACAGATTATCGGTATTGGCTCTAAAAAAAATAATATCGGTCGATCCCTATCTGAAAGCACCTTCAATGGGGACATAAGCATCAGAACTGAACCATGGAGCAATGGAAGAAGGTTGCCTGGCCTAATGAATCATGTTTATTTTAGATCATGTGGATGACTGGGTGTGTGTGAGTCAGTCACTTACCTTATATATATATAATGAAGTAATCCAGGATGCACGCACTCACAGGTCTTGAATTAGAAAAATGTGATTTATTATATCAAGGTTACATACAGTTGTTAGAACAACGTTTCGACCCTGCTGGGTCTTTCTCAAGATCTTGAGAAAGACCCGGCAGGGTCGAAACGTCGATCTATCAACTGTATGTAACCTTGATATAATAAATCAACTTTTTCTAATTCAAGACCTGTAAGTGCATCCTGGATTACTTCATTTTATATTTTGGACGCATTGGGAGTTGCACCAAGGCAAGTGTTTTTTTCGTATGAATTCTTTAAAGGAGAGTGCCAAGCCATCACATTTTATGATATAACGCATTTTTATACAATATACAAATTCCAGCGCTCTCACTCATACACTAAACAGCAACTTCAAAGTTCTCAGATTTGATTTATTATTATTTATCTAGGCCAGAGATAGGCAACCTTCGGCTCTCCAGATGTTGTGGACTACATCCCCCATAATGCTCTTACACACATAATGCTGGCAAAGCATCATGGGAGGTGTAGTCCAAAACATCTGGAGAGCCGAAGGTTCCCCACCCCTGATCTAGGCAAAAGTAATGGGGGTTTGTTACATGCAATGTATGATCATATGTAAATAAAAAGCTAATACAATCTGTGAGCTATGAAGTTGCGGTTTAGTGGATGAGTGAGTGCGCTGGTTCTTGTGTATTGCATAAATTGGCCCCAGCAGCGCCCCATTTATGCATGTTCAGGTGAGTGCAGCCCCCTGGTTTCATATATATATTTGGGAGTCAGGTCAACTCTTTTGTTTTGCACCCCTCCCTGTCACAGGTGCCTCTTTCCAAGGCCCTATTTAGCCTTGTACTGCAGAGAGCCCCAGATGGAATTTTTCCCCGAAGTAAGTGGGTTAATCTCATAAGAGTAGACATTAGTCTGTTAGAGTAGGACCTGCCAAGGAATGAGTACATTGATGTTGTGGCTAGCTTATGCATTGTATGGTCATTCTGTAACTAAACCCCCATTATTTTTGTCTAGATTAGGTGTTTTAAAAAAAAAATTAAAAAAAAAAAATCTTTGATCTTAAAAAAATTATAATAAATATATATATATATATATATATATATATATATAAAAAAGAAAAAAAAAAAGAAAAAGAGACCTTGCACTCCAACTTACTTGATTGTAGACCCGGTGCTAGATTGCACTAAATAGATATAGCCAAAGAAAATCAGCACTCCCAGGATTTATATCAAAAATGAAAATAAGTCTTTATTCCAACGGTCAACGTTTCAGTTCCGCTAGGGAACTTTCATCAGGACAGAATACCGGTATTCTGTCCTGATGAAAGTTCCCTAGCGGAACTGAAATGTTGACCGTTGGAATAAAGACTTATTTTCAAGTCTTTATTCCAACGGTCAACATTTCAGTTCCGCTAGGGAACTTTCATCAGGACAGAATACCGGTATTCTGTCCTGATGAAAGTTCCCTAGCGGAACTGAAACGTTGACCGTTGGAATAAAGACTTATTTTCATTTTTGATATAAATCCTGGGAGTGCTGATTTTCTTTGGCTATATATATATATATATATATATATATATATATATATATATATATATCGTATATACTCGAGTATAAGCCGACCCGAATATAAGCCGAGGCCCCTAATTTTACCCCAAAAAACTGGGAAAACTTATTGACTCGAGTATAAGACTAGGGTGGGAAATGCAGCAGCTACTGGTAAATTTCTAAATAAAATTAGATCCTAAAAAAAATATATTAATTGAATATTTATTTACAGTGTGTGTATAATGAATGCAGTGTGTGTGTATGAGTGCAGCATGTGTGTATGAGTAGTGTGTGTATGAGTGCAGCATGTGTGTATGAGTAGTGTGTGTATGAATGCAGTGTGTGTGTGTGTATGAATGCAGTGTGTGTGTGTGTATGAATGCAGTGTGTGTGTGTATGAATGCAGTGTGTGTGTGTATGAATGCAGTGTGTGTGTGTATGAATGCAGTGTGTGTGTGTGTGTATGAGTGCAGTGTGTGTATGAGTGCAGTGTGTGTATGAATGCAGTGTGTGTATGAGTGCAGTGTGTGTATGAATGCAGTGTGTGTGTATGAGTGCAGTGTGTGTGTATGAGTGCAGTGTGTGTGTATGAATGCAGTGTGTGTGTATGAGTGCAGTGTGTGTGTATGAATGCAGTGTGTGTGTATGAATGCAGTGTGTGTGTATGAGTGCAGTGTGTGTGTATGAATGCAGTGTGTGTGTATGAGTGCAGTGTGTGTAGGGTGTGTGTGTATGAATGCAGTGTGTGTATGAATGCAGTGTGTGTGTGTATGAGTGCAGTGTGTGTGTGTATGAGTGCAGTGTGTGTGTATGAATGTGGTGTGTGTGTGTGTGTGTGTGATGCAGAGCCTTGGTGGGGGGTGGGCAATTTTATTATTATTTATTTAATTATGTTAATTTTTTTATTATTATTATTTCTTCTTATTTTTTTTTATTTAATTTCATTATTTTATTATTTTTAAAATGTTATTATTATATTTTTTCGTCCCCCCTCCCTGCTTGATACATGGCAGGGAGGGGGGCTCTCCTTCCCTGGTGGTCCAGCATTGGTAGTTCTGTGGGGGGCTGTGGGGGCTGCAGAGAGTTTACTTACCTCTCCTGCAGCTCCTGTCAGCTCTCTCCTCCTCTGCGCCGTCCGGTCAGCTCTTCTGCCAGCTCACAGTGTAAATCTCGCGAGAGCCGCGGCTCTCGCGAGATTTACACTGGGAGCTGACCGAGGTGCTGAACGGACTGCGCAGAGGAGGAGGGAGCTGACAGGAGCTGCAGGAGAGGTAAGTAAACTCTCTGACAGCCCCAGTCTGTATTATGGCAATGCAAATTGCCATAATACAGACACTGACTCGAGTATAAGCCGAGTTGGGGTTTTTCAGCACAAAAAATGTGCTGAAAAACTCGGCTTATACTCGAGTATATACGGTATATATATATATATATATACACACACACATATATATACACACACACACATATATTATTTTGTGACTGTATGTATATAATTGTATATGATTGTGTAATGGCAGTATGTGTTTGTGTGTCTGTGTGTCCATATTTGTATGTGAGTGCACGTATGATTTCATGCCTATGTATGTATGTATGTGCAGGGTCAAGAAAGGGTAAGATTGTTCAGAAACAGGAAAAACACATGGGGGAAGGTTAAGAGACATACTAGAAGTAACTTGGGTTAAGAGACACACAAGAGGTTGGAAAGGGAAAAGAGACACATTAGGGGAGGCGGGTCTGACTGCCAAGTTGAGCGTTGCACATCGCTTGAGTTCTGAGAGCAATGCTGAAATCTACACTTATTGACAATATTTTGTATGCCTATTCCACTGCTGGAAGTCTTAAAACATGTCTGTTTTCCTAATGATAGATTATTCCTTGAATATTATTGTGCTCCTTCAAACATTATTACTATGTCCCTGAATAGTTCATTTTAGTAACAGTTACTCCTCAGCTACTCCTGTAGTTACATGCCATACAATATGTTACTCAACATTGCCTGCTACAAAGTATTCAAATAGTTTTTGTCTGTGTAATTATTTGTATGAAAAATCCAATAATATAGATCACAAAAACTCTGACAGTCATTCTACAAAATAAATAAGTAAAAGAGTAGGCAATAATAGCAAAATAATCAACCAACCTTACCCATAAATGAAAAAGCAGGAGAACAACAGTGACATGTAGGTAAAATCGATACTAGAAGGCCAAACAAGCAGACAAAAAAAACATTAAAATGCAAAATAAGGAGATTTAGGTATTATTACTAGTACTTCCATCAATAGAAACACCTGCAGCAGTAAAACACAGGTAGAGTCAGAGGAAATAGTTGAGAAACCAAAAAACAAGATTTTTGTATTTAGCTTCAAAGTCTCCTCCTGACAGAATCAATAGCACTGCAACTAAATTTATGATCAAATGAATCAACACTTATGCACACATCACAAGACATTCTTATTAAAGGGACAATGTTGGCACCATAACCACTTCAAATAATGAATGTGGTTATGGTGCATACAGTCTGTGGGCATCACATCCCAGATAACTGCTAAATGGTTTACTCTTCATTTAGCAGTCGCCTGGTCCCCAGCAGCCTGTAGTTTGGCGCCCCAGTGACAAAATGGCAGAGAGGGAGCTATGCCCCACTTCACACCATATCAGGGGTTGTAGTTAATGATAGGCTAGAAGCATCAGCTAAGTACCAATCACTGCTCCAATTATTGGTATGGCACGAGGCGCAATTGGAGCCTAAGCGCAAGCAGCTTGGGACTGGGCATCTCTGCTAAATCATGGGTAGATCGTTTAAGTGGTTATGGTGCCTACATTGTTCCTTAAAGAGAGGAAAGTTAGAGCCACCAGCAACTACCACAGCCTTCTAGCAAAAACAAAAGCAACACTAGTAGCACTAATAGGCAGGGCAAGAAGGGCATTGAGATATGTGGCTTCCACTGGACCAGAAGCAGCATGGGAATCTGGTTAGACCACGTAAGCATTAAACCTTGAAAAAAATGGTTTGTAAGGTTACGATTGGATGGCACCAGGACACTATTGGTAACATAAGCACTACAATAGCCTGTAGTGTTTATGGTGCTTTGAGCTTTTCTTTAATGAAATGTGGACTAATCAAATATTAGAGACAAAAAATAAAAGGTCATACAAAGCAAACTCTTGTTTGCACGAACAACTAATTAAGGCTTATTGTTGTAGTTTTAGTGTTGGGATCTATGGGTGTAGTCCTTTGTAGCGGAGAGCTGATTTCTCGCAGCTATTCTCCACTTTGGATCCAAGGGAGGCTCAGGAACAAGTCATTAGTAAATCCACAGCAGAGTTTCCAGCAGGTAAAAAGGTTCAGCGAAATCCCCCACAGTACTCCCAATAACTGGACGACACACAGTTTCAGGAGTAGAACTGACAATCGTTTATTCCAAGGTTTCTTATAAAGCCTGCTCCCATGCAAGGGAGGGGACTACAGCAATTATGACAGTAACCAATACCATTCTTGTTACCTCCCACACATCTCCTCCCCTCAGAGTGAGTCATAATCCCCTTAAGTTGTACAGTAGTTTACCCCAAACTTGGATGTACCCCTAAACCATCATATATCTTTAATATCAGGGTACCGCTGGGTAGCCCTGATCTGGGTGAATATAATATCCAAAATTCACCCAGATCGGACCAGGGGTTCGGTAGTTACAGGCAAGTGAAGTTTGACCGACCGCACACGAGTTGGTATCCGAAAAGGGTTCCATGAGAATGGGCCCTGCGGTCGGTCTCCGTTCGGCAGTTAAAATAGACATTTACAATTGCCATCCACATTTACATTCACCTAGATAGTGATTCCCTCATTCGGTACTTTATTACTACCGAATGAGGATTCGTTATGTCTCTCCGTTCGGCAGTTACGGAGCTCTGGAGGTCTCAGCGGTGTTTGGTTGTCTGAGTGTCCGATTTGAGTTCCAGGCACTCGACGACCAAACACCGCTGGGATTTTCATGCGTAAGATGGCCGCCGCCACGTGTACGCATGCCGAATGGCGGCCACCCAGATACAATGTTAATGAGCCGGTTAACTTGCGGTTTGGAAAGAATGTGAACCTTAATTGCTGGCACACTTCTCTCCGGGGTGGCCCCTCCGTTCGGTAGTTTCCATAAGTATATAGTACGGATGGAAACTACCGAATAACATACAATTCACATAATAAACAGACGAACAGCAATTTCAACATAGGGAAAAATTATACGAACACAGTCACACAGGCATTTTGCAGGACAGGCTTACTGCATTCCGCTACACTGCTCCCCCTTGCCCACAAGCCGGCATACACAGTCTGATCCCACACGGATCGGCTTGGGGATGACCGGGGTGCTCACGGATCATTTCTCCAGATCAGTTTGTCGCGACAACCCGTCGGCGTTTCCGTTTTGCTTACCCGGGCGGTATTGAATGTTAAAGTCAAAAGGCTGCAGCGCCAAACTCCAGCGCAGCAGCCTGGCATTGTCCCCAGCCACCCGGTTCAGCCAGACTAACGGGTTGTGATCCGTGAGCAGCGAAAAAGCCTGTCCATACAAATAGGGTTGCAATTTCTTCAAGGCCCACACCACAGCCAGGCATTCCTTCTCGATGGCGGCGTAGCTTACTTCCCGGGGTAAAAGTTTGCGACTGATGTAAGCCACTGGATGTTCTCCGCCATCGGCCCCGACTTGGCTTAATACTGCCCCCAATCCAAACATAGAAGCGTCTGTGTGAACAAGAAAACGTTTAGTTGGATTGGGAGCGGCCAAGACAGGGGCATTAACAAGCGCATCTTTCAAGTTTTGGAATGCCTGCTCACACTCCGGGGTCCAGGTTACTTGGCGGGGAAGGTTTTTACGGGTCAGGTCAGTGAGGGGTTTGGCCAGGGCACTATAATTGGGGACAAACTTCCGGTAATACCCTGCTGTCCCTAAGAAGGCTAACACCTGGGTTTTAGTTGTCGGGGTAGGCCACTGGGATACCGCCTCTACTTTGGCGGGTTCCGGCTTCTGCTTACCACAGCCCACTCGGTGGCCCAGGTACTGTACCTCGGCCATCCCGATACTACATTTAGCTGGTTTTAGGGTCAAACCAGCCTCCCTGATCCTGTCTAGGACCGCTCCTATATGGGCCAAGTGTTCCTGCCAGGTATCGCTAAATATGGCAATATCATCGAGATATGCACAGGTATAGTCTTGGAACCCATCTAGGAGGCGGTCCACCATCCGCTGGAAGGTAGCCGGCGCGTTTTTCATCCCAAACGGCATGACCTTAAATTGGTACAGGCCGAATGGGGTGACAAAGGCGGACTTGGGGATGGCGTCCGGGGCCAGGGGAATCTGCCAATACCCTTTCAGATCAATCGTGGTAAGGTATTGCCCCCTGGCCATCCGGTCTAGTAACTCATCGATCCTAGGCATCGGGTATGCGTCGGATACGGTCTTCTCATTCAGTCTCCTGTAGTCCACGCAAAAGCGGGTCGTGCCGTCCCGCTTTGGTACGAGGACCACTGGAGATGCCCAGGGACTATCTGAGGGCTCAATCACTCCTAACTGTATCATCTCCTCAATTTCTTTGCGCATATTCTCCCGGACCGCTTCAGGGATGCGGTACGGGGTCTGGCGCATGGGGAGTTGACCTGGGGTGTCTACTCGGTGGGTAGCCAGAGGGGTGTATCCAGGTACATTAGAAAAGGTTTCCTGCTTTTCCTGCAGTAGCTGTTGTACCTCGATACGCTCCTGTGGGCTCAACCGATCCCCCAATACAACTGCTCCTAAATCCCCAGCCAGCTGTCCTTCCTCCAACAGATCGGGGAGGGGTAGGCTGTCGCTCTCTTCAGAGGTGGGGGCGCAGATCGCTGTCACCTCCTCTGAACGTTCCTGGTAAGGTTTCAGCATGTTCACATGGATCATGCGTCGCCCCCCATTCCCTGCGCAGTGGCCAATTATATACGTGGTGTCACATCGTTGTTCTACCACTCTATAAGGGCCTTGCCAGGCGGCCTGTAGCTTATCGTGTCGAACAGGTTTTAAAATTAAAACTTTCTGTCCGACCTGAAAGCTGCGGTCCCTGGCGCCTCTATCGTACCAGGTGCGCTGCCGCGTCTGAGCTGCCTGTAGGTTTTCCTTTACCGTCTTGGTGAGTGCTTCCAGGCGATCTCGGAGGGCCAGCACATATGGTACAATAGGGGTACCGTCCACGCTACGGTCTCCCTCCCAGTGCTCTCTAATCAAGTCTAGGGGTCCTCTTACTCTCCTCCCGAATAGCAGCTCAAAAGGGGAAAATCCTGTAGATTCCTGCGGCACTTCCCTGTAAGCAAACAGTAAGTGCGGCAGGAATTTTTCCCAGTCTCGGTGAGTCTCTGCGAAGGTTCGGAGCATCTGCTTTAAGGTGCCATTGAACCGTTCGCAGAGCCCATTAGTCTGGGGGTGGTACGGAGCACTAATTATAGGCTTAATTTTACAGAACTTCCAGAGTTGTTGGGTAACCTCTGCCGTGAACTGAGTGCCCTGATCCGAGATGATCTCCCTGGGTAGCCCCATCCGGGAGAAAACCTGCATCAGCGCCTCAGCCACCGTCTCTGCATGTATATTAGTTAAAGCTACCGCCTCGGGGTAGCGCGTGGCATAGTCCACTACAGTCAGGATGTATCGTTTGCCCGAGGGGCTGGGTTTCCGGAAGGGACCTACAATATCTACGGCAACCCTATGAAAGGGTTCCTCAATTATGGGTAGGGGGTGCAGCTTCGCCTTATGCTTATCCCCCCTCTTTCCCACCCTCTGGCACGTGTCGCAGGTATTACAGTACCTGCGTACCTCCTGGCTAATCCCTGGCCAAAAGAAACTCTGGGTCAATCGATATCTGCTACGGCTGACCCCCAAATGTCCGGATAGCGGAATATCGTGCGCTATCCGGAGTAATTCGGTTCGGTACCTCTGAGGTACCACCAGCTGTCTTGTGGTAATGGGGTCTGACCCATCTATCTGTTTACTTGATTCCCGGTATAATAACTGTCGGTCCCATACAAATCTTTCCCCCTCCGCCCCCGGTTGGATAGAGGTGACCTTGTCTCGGTATACCTGTAAGGTGGGGTCAGTGACTACCTCGGCTACAAACTCGTCAGGAGGGGCCCAAGGGATACAGTCTAGGGAAGGGGAGGAATCTCTTACCTGGACCTCCGGCAGTGCGTTGTTTTGTTGGGTGCGGGCCTGTTGCCTGGTGACTACTGGGTGTGCTTCTTCAGTAGGTTGTGGTTCAAATGCGGAGGTGAGTTTGCCCAGGTCATTCCCCAGGACCACCTCAGCAGGTAATTGCGGCATTAGTCCCACTTCCACATTCCCGTACCCCGCACCCCAATGCAAATGTACCCTGGCTGTGTCTAGCCGATACACGGCTCCCCCTGCAACCCTGACAGCCACAGTCTTATTCAGTTTGGCCTTATCTGGAACCAAATGGCTTTGCACCAGGGTGATGGTGGCTCCTGAGTCTCTGAGCCCCTGCATAGGCTTCCCTTCCAGATATACGGTTTGCCTATGGTGCTGGCGGTTATCCGCCTGTGCCTGTAAGGGGTTGGCCTCATGCAGCACTTCCCACTGTTCCACAGTCGTGACTGGAACGGCAGAGCTGTAGGGAAGTGGTACCTCATCCTGGTAATGATGTGCTGCTGCTCTCGGTGGTGGTGGTGGGGGCCCTGGTCGGATCCAGGTGTTGCGTTCCCTGGACTGCGGACAATCTCGTTGGTAATGTCCCCACCTCTGGCATCGGTGGCATTGCACAGAAGCAGGTGTGCGGTATCTCGGCTGCGCTGCTGCTGGTGCTGGTGGAGGAAGAGATCTTGGTGGGGGTTGAGGGTTAGGAGAAAATGAATTTACCCCTAGTGGCCGCATGGCCGGTTTGTTACCCACTGTCTTGGTTTGTCTGCGAGCATCCATAAAGTCATCTGCCTTTTTGGCAGCCTCGGTGAGGGTGGTGGGGTTACGGTCCCTCACCCATTCCTGCAGTTCCGAGGATATCCCCTCATAAAACTGCTCCAACAGCAGCATTTGTAATAAGTCCTCCATGGACCTCGCTTTACTCGACTGTATCCACCCAAGGGCTGCCCTTTCTAGTCGGCAAGCCCACTCCGCATGTGAATCTTTGTCCACCTTTTTCAATTCCCTGAAACGTCTCCGGTATGCCTCTGGTGTTATTGCATACCGGGCCAAGATAATCTCTTTCACCCGGCTATAGTTCCTAATTTCCACATCTGGTACAGTGCGGTAGGCTTCCGCTGCCCTTCCTGACAGCCGTCCTGCTAATATGGGTACCCACTCTTCCCTTGGTATGTTATGCAGTGTACATAGTCTCTCAAAGTCCTGGAGGAAGGCATCTATATCCTCCTCTGCTTCCACATACGTTTTAAAAGCTTGGTAGGGAATTTTGGGCTTACCCTCTTGTGCTATAGCTCCTGCGGTACCTCTTTCTGGTGTTTGTGGTCTCCTGTTTCTCTTTACAAATTCCTGCACCTCTGTCATGGTTTTAGAGATGATCTCTGTGGGTGGGTTTTCCCCATAGAAGGCCAGTCTGTATTGTAATTGCCTTTGGAACTCCTCCTGTTCTGTTTCAGGTCTTTGTTCCGTGGCCTGGACCTCCTCTGCTCTGTATTCTGCCATTACTTCGGTGATAAGCGTTGCTTTGGATTTGCTGCTGGCAGAAACACCTTTTGCTTCCAGAAGGTCTTTCAAGGTGGTTCTTTTTAGCGTAGAAAGGTCAATCTCCATTAATCCTTGTTCCTCTGTGAGTCTGGATCCCAGCGCTGCCAACCAATGTAGCGGAGAGCTTTCCAGCAGGTAAAAAGGTTCAGCGAAATCCCCCACAGTACTCCCAATAACTGGACGACACACAGTTTCAGGAGTAGAACTGACAATCGTTTATTCCAAGGTTTCTTATAAAGCCTGCTCCCATGCAAGGGAGGGGACTACAGCAATTATGACAGTAACCAATACCATTCTTGTTACCTCCCACACATCTCCTCCCCTCAGAGTGAGTCATAATCCCCTTAAGTTGTACAGTAGTTTACCCCAAACTTGGATGTACCCCTAAACCATCATATATCTTTAATATCAGGGTACCGCTGGGTAGCCCTGATCTGGGTGAATATAATATCCAAAATTCACCCAGATCGGACCAGGGGTTCGGTAGTTACAGGCAAGTGAAGTTTGACCGACCGCACACGAGTTGGTATCCGAAAAGGGTTCCATGAGAATGGGCCCTGCGGTCGGTCTCCGTTCGGCAGTTAAAATAGACATTTACAATTGCCATCCACATTTACATTCACCTAGATAGTGATTCCCTCATTCGGTACTTTATTACTACCGAATGAGGATTCGTTATGTCTCTCCGTTCGGCAGTTACGGAGCTCTGGAGGTCTCAGCGGTGTTTGGTTGTCTGAGTGTCCGATTTGAGTTCCAGGCACTCGACGACCAAACACCGCTGGGATTTTCATGCGTAAGATGGCCGCCGCCACGTGTACGCATGCCGAATGGCGGCCACCCAGATACAATGTTAATGAGCCGGTTAACTTGCGGTTTGGAAAGAATGTGAACCTTAATTGCTGGCACACTTCTCTCCGGGGTGGCCCCTCCGTTCGGTAGTTTCCATAAGTATATAGTACGTATGGAAACTACCGAATAACATACAATTCACATAATAAACAGACGAACAGCAATTTCAACATAGGGAAAAATTATACGAACACAGTCACACAGGCATTTTGCAGGACAGGCTTACTGCATTCCGCTACATCCTTTGTTTACTGTTTGTAAGGTGTAAGTAAGCATGCATTGTGTACTCACGTTATACATTGAAAGGTAAAAGCTGAATGGTAAAAGGTTTTCAGGCACCTGGAAGTGCAAAAGCTCTTTCGAGCATGGTCAAATCACCACTTATCTTTTAAACGTCACCATTCACAGGGAGCCTGTAGTAATTGATAATATTGATAGGAGACAATAGGTAATTTCGGAAACTCGCTAAGCTTATATCACAGTGCTTTCAGCTTCTCAGTGTACAATGATATGTATAATAAGAATGACAAGTTTTAGAGGGTGGATATCGGTTGCAGAGATGACTTATTTCTTGTAAAACTTGTATGCAAGAAAACTTGTATGCACGTAATTATGCATTTTATCATTAGTGTTATATCTAAAAACAGCTTGCAAAACCTGCAATTCTTTTGTCTCCTGTCTTTACAAGCCTTCCCCTTCTAACCACGCCCAGACTTTCTGTGGCTATCCAATCACAGACTTCCCAATGCAGCTTAATGAGAAGTCTTTGCAAGGCTGGTGTTCTGGGCTGTTGCTTCCTCTTGAGTTTAGCTCCATAGAACTAACCAAACAAAGAAATAACAAGGCCGTTGTCTGCTTGGAAGACATGGGGGTGGTAGCCTGGTAAACTCATAAAGTGTCAATTTCTATTGAAATCTGCATTTTTGCAAAATGGAAAAAAGGAGGACACTCTTCAAACAAAGCTTTTTAGCAAGCTAAAGTACTTTAAGGGTCTGGACTGTTCCTTTAACAAAACACAGAAGGAGAGCTCCCGTAGAATAATAATACATAAAATATGTTGCAGCGGTTATGAGGCGCCTATTTTGCAAGTTAAAGGGAAGCTATAGTGCCAAACAAAGTTATTTCCTGGCACTATAGCTCCCTATAGTTCCACTCTCCTTCGTGCTTCCTCCTCCTCCCCCCTCCCCCCATAGCATAGCAGTTTCTCTGAAATCTGAAGGGTTAAAACCTGGGGGGACCTGGCACCCAGACCACTACATTGAGCTGAAGTGGTCTGGGTGACTATAGTGTCCCTTTAAATAATGCTTTCCTATGGGGAAGTCTAACACGAGCAGACATTGCCGCGCATGCGCATTAGGTCTCCACCACCGGCTGGGAGGAGCATTGTCGGAGCTTGACCCAGCACCGAGGGAAATCGGCGCTGTATTCTGGTAAGTGTCTGAAGGTGTTTTAACCCCTTCAGGAGCCTGTAGTGCCAGAAAAACATTTTTTTTCTGGCACTATAGGATCCCTTTAATGCCTCATTGCATGGTTAAGACACACCTAGTTAAGAGGTTGTAAAGCACCATCGTTCACAATGAAATCACAAACTATGAATAATAGGCCCACTCCATCAACTCATGACACAGCTTAGATAGAATATTCACACACTGTGCTGGGCTGCTGTGTTCTGGGCACACTGTACAGCTCTTTCATACAAGGGAAACAAAACAAAATGTGTTCGTACAAAGCAAAAGGGTAAGTACACATGAGCTGCTTGAATATGCGTTTTAAATAGCAACATTCTTTAAAAATTAGGTTGCTATGGCAACACCTGCTGTTTTCTTTTTTTCCCTCTAAATCATTCCCAAGTTGCAGCAATAATCAGAAAACACATTATATCTTTGGACATGACTTACGCCAGTGAAGTGGGCACTACTACAAGAACTCACAGTGAGTCATCGTTGCATAAAAGGGCCTTGAGCGATTAAAACATGTACTCATCAAAACAACAGCAATGTTATCACCGATAATCACACCTAAATTATAAGGGAACTGTCACGTGTCATGATTGTTATTATGTGTACTTATTTCTACATTCAACAAATAAATATTTGTGAGATGTGAAAAAATAAAATTAAATCCTGCAACTGTAAATCTCCATTTAGGCTTTTGTCATTTATCGTTATATGATCTGTCCTTTGCACCTGGCAGTTCGCACAGAGAAGGCATGCTCAAAAGAGGAGAAATTATACATTGTTTCTATCTTATCTGGATTATGAAGTCATTTTTTAAAAACCTTCATATAAATTTAAAAGAAAATTAAGCATTAAAGGTGATTATTCTATGTTTCATTCAATGGTGTCGATTTCAGAGAAGTGACACTTTCCCTTTAGAGGAACACGCTAAGAACCATAACCAACAGTGTGCGAGTGTCCTAGTCTACAGTAAGCATTTTTGCAGTGACATCTGCAAAAATAAGTAAATTGTAGATATCCCACAACCATCTTAGGTCCTCCAATTCAACACAGTGAAAGCACTTTACATATCCATAAATCCTTGAGTAGTACATTTCTGAATTATCTGTGTAAAGTTGTACAATGTAGCAAATGGACAATCAAGTTGATAGAAGATTACTGGGTGGCAATAGATTACACGAGGAGCATATTTAAGAACATTTTGAGGACTTACTTATGTCCCACCAGCTGGGAATAAAAAAAAAAAAAAGAAAGAAAAAAGCTCTATCCATAGGTAAATATTAGATAGCTATTGGGTTGTGCAAAAACCTTAGACGTGAAAGTTTTGCATTACGTGCATGGAGATCATCTAAACAGTTACTTTAGGTACAATAAGAACGTTGAAAAGTTGATGGTGAAGGCAGCAAACTGTACCCGTTGTCATAAGTGAGAGTGGCTTATAACTGCAGCAATGTATAAAACGTTCTGAATATTCCAAATGCACAACTTGGAGCGAGAACAAAAAAGAGAGCTGAGCTGCAAACTGAACCTGCGTACAGCCTGGTTCGCTAAAGATTTTCCAAAAGGCATAACTCAGTTCAGACAAGGCAAAGGCAAGGCAAATAAAGATGCAAAAAAAAAAATACAGTGGGGCCTCGGAACTCGAACAATCCGGTAGTCGAATAAAAAAAAATGTCTTGATACACGAACAATTCTCGGTCCCCGAACAAATCTTGCCGCAAACATGTTCAATTATAAAGCTATGTCTCACTTTAGACACATTTAAATGCCAGAAGAAAAGTCACCTATCCCCATCCAAACAATATTTCTTCTCCTTTCCACTTACGCCATCAACTCTCATCACTACAGGTAAAGTGAAGTTAAATTTTCTTTTAATTTACTGTACATTGTGTTTATTATTTTTTTTCTATATGATTTTATGCATGTAATGTATTATTAAACTTTAAAATGTGTGTTAAAGTGCTGTAATTTTGGGGGTCTGGAATGGATTAATCAAACTTATTTAAATTATTATGGGAAATGTTAATCCATTCCAGAAGGCTGTTCGAGAACCGAATCAAGTTGGAGTTCCGAGGTTCCACTGTATTATTTCATTCCTCCTCTCTGTATGGTTTCTCTGTGCTGATTAACAGGTAAAAAGCTTTTAACAATGACTGACAGGTATCTAAGATGGAGGCATCCAGTTCAAGAATAAAATGGTGTGTTTTCCTAAATGTAATTGATTTTTCATGCCTTGTAAACAAACATATTAAAAAAATAATAAAAAAATAATGTGACCGTTCCACTTTAACCCCTTAAGGACACATGACATGTGTGACATGTCATGATTCCCTTTTATTTCAGAAGTTTGGTCCTTAAGGGGTTAAAGGGACACTATAGGCACTCAGACTAATTCAAATAATTGAACAGGGCTTGGTACAGTGTCCCTGTTGCACTTAGGGCTACAATGTAAGGGCTACCAGCCACTAGAGGCGCTTCCAGAAAGTTACCAGACTTTTGCTCCGCTAACTGACGCTGGACGTCCACATGCTCAGCTATTTACCTATAGGAAAGCATTGATTCAATGCTTTCCTATGGGGAGGCTTAATGTGTGCAGCATTCACCGTGCATGCGCATTAGTGCCCTCTCGTTGAGTGAGGTCCGAGAAGACGGAGCCAGTGCCGATGTTTTCAAGGATTTCCGTTTGGAGCCCCACTTCTTACTTCTATCCTTCTACGAGAGACTGATGTAACCTTACTACAAACAATAGCCCACAACGGACTACCTATGAGCAAAATGCATAATCATACAGTAGCCTTCCTTCTTACTGGAGGGATGTAAGGACGTTATGCATGTTATAACAAAGTTCCACTCTAAACTGTATTCTGTTGCTACTATCTATACTTTGTCTTGTGTAACCCATATTTTTTGGCTGGAATTGTCTTTCTTTACATTATGTATGTAAATCGACACCTTTTTCAATAAACTTGAATGACAAAAAAAAATTAAAAAATACACAATCCTATATCATGTGTCTCCACCATGTGCGTCTGGTACATCCAGGTAATACAGCAATTACATAGAGTCAATTGATATTGCTAAAGAAACGTGTGAACATTGGGAAAGGTGAGATTGTACTAACTATGGGTGAAATTATTGCTGCCTGGGCATCACATGACACTTATGACCCTCTATAGATATATGGTTATACATGTTTCTGGGTATAAAACACAATAGGACAGGCATTGAGGGAGATAGCAACCAAACCAGGTGGGAGTAAAGAAGAACTGTCAGAGAGAGTGAAGTGCTGCACCTTAGGAGATAGCAAGAGACAGATATGTAAGAAAGAGGTTAATCTGGAAGGCCATAAACTTTCCTGAAGAGATTTGAGTTTTGAATGATTGAAGAGTAGGGGAAAGTCTGATGGTGGTAGACAGGCTGATCCAAAGGAAAGGAGCTGCCCGCAAGAAGTCCTGCAAGCGCATGTTAGCAGTATGGGTGTGAGACGCAGACAGGAGATGGTCAATGACAGAGCGGAGAGACCGAAGAGGGGTATACCTATGAATCAGTGAAGAAATATAACAGGAGATAGAGTTGCTATGTGCATTATAGGTAAGGGTTAGCAGGGCCGGCCTTAGGCATTTAGACGCCCTGTGCGAAAAATCTTCACAGCGCCCCCCCCCCCCCCGTCATCCATGTATGCTGTAATGTTTGTGCTGTCTGTGTATGTGATAGTAGGTGTGATGACTGTGTGTAATATGTATGCTATGTGTGATATTTGTAATGGGTGTATTAACAGTGTGTGATATGCGTGTATTGGTTGTATGTGACACACACACACACACACACACACACAGAGTCAGACGGCCATACACACACACAGGAAGACATCCACACACACAGGCAGACAGTCATACACACACACACAGACACACAAAGGCAGACAGTCACACACACACACAGACACACACAGGCAGACAGTCAGTCATACACACAGACACACAGTCATACACACACAGACACAGACAGTCATACACACAGACAGTAATACACACAGGCAGACAGTCATACACACAGAGGCAGACAGTCATACACACACACACACACACACACACATGCAGAGAGTCACACTCACCTGACAATCACACAGTTACCTGTGGAGTTCATTGTGGAGGCAGTGCAGCTCCTGGTGACTGTTTGGTGGGGAAGCAGGGACTCCTTCCTGCTTCCCCTGCAGCAGTTTTCCAGCGCTTTTAGCTCCGCCCCCGCCGCACAGTAAGCTCCGCCCCCGCTGCAAATTTAAAAAAAAAAATATATATATATATTTTTTTTTAAATCCCGGCCTGCTGTGCGGCCGCTCGGCGCCCCCTGCTCCATGGCGCCCTGTGCGGCCGCACAGCTCGCACACCCCTAAGGCCGGCCCTGAGGGTTAGTATTTTGAATTGACTCCTATAGGATACAGAAAGCCAATGTAAGGACTGACGGAGAGATGAGGTGTAAGAGGATGGTTTCTGGGAAGACCAATTAGGAGAGAATTACAATAATCAATGTGAGAAATTACTAGAGCACGAATAAGCTCCTTAGCAGCATCTTCTGCAAGTAAAGAGTGAACACGGCAATGTTTTTAAGGCGAAATCGACAGAATTTTGCAACAGACTGGACGTGAGGCTTAACCCCTTAAGGACCAAACTTCTGGAATAAAAGGGAATCATGACATGTCACACATGTCATGTGTCCTTAAGGGGTTAAAGGTGAGTCAAAGATAACTTGTAAAAGTGAGCTCTATGATGCAGGCTTTAAAAAGGGAATAACCCTTGGTAATGAATGTTTGATAAAATACGAAAAATGCCCACAGACGATGAAAATAAAAAATGAAATTTAAAACTTATATTGTTATAACTTTATTGTTGTATTTAAAATAAAGAAGGATATATCTTTAAATGTCACACAGTGAAAAGAAAAGGTACTATCGTGCAGAATATATATAAATTGATAGACTCTATAGGAAAAAAAATATATATATATATATTTTTTTTTTTTTTTTTTTTCTAAATTCTAGTTTGCTAGAGCTGTGCTGTCAGTAAGAAAAACTTATGGTAAGGATTAGTAACAAATGTATCTCATGGTTACTAATAGAAAAAGTAGCCAAACGTAGCAAGTAAATGACAGAAATAGCTGGTTAAACTGACCACTATAGTGCCAGGAAAACAAACTCGTTTTCCTGGCACTATAGTGTTAATAAGTCCCCCCCACACTCATGGCCCCCCCTCTCGCCGGGCTCTAGGGGGAGGAAGGGGTTAAATTCTTACCTTTCTCCAGCACCGGACTCCCTTGGCGCTGAGGAATCTCCTCCCTCTTCCGACGTCATTTGTTGAATGCGCATGCACGGCAAGAGCCGCGCGCACTCAGTCAGTCCATAGGAAAGCATTTCTCAATGCTTTCCTATGGACGCTGGCATCTTCTCACTGTGAAAATCACATTGAGAAGCGCCTCTAGCGTCTGTCAATGAGACAGCCACTAGGGGCTGGATTAACCCTCAGTGAAACATAGAAGTTTCTTTGAAACTGCTATGTTTACAGCAGGCAGGGCTAACCCTAAATGGACCTGGCACCCAGACCACTTCATTAAGCTAAAGTGGTCTGGGTGCCTATAGTGGTCCTTTAAACTAGAGTGTCAGGAGAGGAGAACATATATTGGATAGTCCATCAGGTATTAACCTGAATTCTATAAAGCTCTCAAGGTGAAGCTTGATAATAGTAGCAAGAGTTCTAAGCTGTGCCTTCGTGGGCACCTAATTAGAAGCCGGTACTGTCTGTACTGCCTATATATCTAACTGTCTTTAGAGTAGATGAAAACCTATGTTGTGCCTTCACCGGCACCTATTTTTTGTTTTATAAGTATGTAGGATACAGTACACTTGCTGCTGTCCTAAGATCCGACTTGATATCTAGAGACAAGGTGGCCCCGGGTGTAGCTTAATAATTATAACAAAAGTTCTAAACGGTGCCTTCGTGGGCACCTAAATTGGTATCAGGCAGTGGCTGACCAGCTTGTATATCTAGCTGTCCAAGAGTGAATAAATCCCTATGCTGTGCCTTCAAGGGCACTTGTATGCTGTGGTTATAGGTACAATTCACTTACTGCTATGCTATGATTAGACTTAACACCTAGAGATAAGGTAGTTCCTAATGTAAATAAGATAATTATAATCAGGTAATACTGGCTCAGAATACATAACGGCTGTACTCTAGTCTCCTTTAAATGTTGTCCACTCAAATGGTAAAGTGCCGTCGAGGCGGAGTTTAACCCCTTAAGGACCAAACTTCTAGAATAAAAGGGAATCATGACATGTAACCTTAAGGGGTTAAAGTATAAAGGAAGCCGACATGAGAGAGCTTCTGAGCCGAGCTTGCAAGGATGGGCTGATGCAGATACCATCAACTTGAAGAGAGAGCAAAAAAGAAGGATAAGTATTATAAGGAGGGAAGACAAGAAGCTCAGTTTTAGAGACATTGAGTTTCAGAAACGGGAGGACATCCAATCAGAGATGGACGACAGACAAGCAAGTGGTGACGCGTTGTAGGACGGCAGGGCAGAGATCTGGAGAGGAAAAACATATATGGATGTTTTCGGCATACAAGTGGCAGCAGAATCCAAACAAAGTAATTACTTTGCCAAGAGAGGAGGAATAAAGAGATAATAGAAGAAGACCAAGAACAGAGCCTTGGGGGACTCCAACCAAGACAGGACAAGGGTTGGATGTATTATAAGAAAAGAAGACATTGAATGAACCTTGGGAGAGATAGGATGAAAATCAGGGGAGGACAGTGCCACAGATGCCGTGATTGAAGTGTTTGGAGAAGGAAAACATGATCAACAGTGTCAAAGGCAGCAGAAGGTCAATAAGAACTAGTATGGAGTAGTGGCCTTTGGATTAAGTCGCGATTAGATAATTTGTAACTTTATTCAGAGCAGTCTCAGTAGAGTGGAGGGGTGGAAGCCAGATTGATGAGGGTTCGAGGAGAGATCTGGAATTGAGGAAGCAAGCCAAATGGGTAAAGACAAGTATTTATGAAAGCTTTGAGGAAAACAGGAGCAGGGATATGGGACGATAGTTAGAAGGGGGAGATGGGTCAAGAAATGGCTTCTTTTTTTTTTTCTTTTTTTTAAGACAGGTACTATAGTAGACTGTTTAAGTGGAGCAGGGGTGACACCAGAAGAAAGGGAGCAGTTGATGATGTGCATCAAGGAATATACAAGACAAGGGGAGAGCGGTCTGATCAGATGAGTAAAAGTATGACCATTTAGAAGGGTGATTGCTGTGCTGTATGAACGCAAGATGAATTTATAATGGAGAAAGTCTGACAAGGTGTGAAACTTCCTCCAGCAAAGTTCAGCTGAATGGGAGCATCTTTGGAGGTAGCGTGCTGACTTAGTGTGCCACGGCTGGAGGCGTGTCCTCCCTGAGATAGAAGGATGTAATTAAATTATGGAGAATGGATCTATCTGTAGTTCTTAATATTGTGAGTGCCATAGCTTTTCAGAACTAAGAGCTAGAAATTAGGGTTATAAAGTTAAACAATAGTTTGCGTTCCTTCAAAACAAATTTACATAGTTATGAACAGATTTAGAAATATGTTTAGAGGTCATACTAACAAATCGGTCAAAAATGTTTGTAGAACAATATTCAATTATAAATCTAAAACAAACAACATTTCTAAATTACAATCTCTTGTGGCAGTCCTGATGTGTTGCCAAAAGAGTTAAATTAAATGTACACTAATGTGCAATAGCTGTAAACCTCATTGCAAGATTACACCTGACATTTATTATAAGGAATTTCACATTTTAAGCAAGACTAGCAAAAAAACAGAAAATATATTTAAACTTGGAGATTTTTTAAAGTTTGACTATTTTGGCCTAAACCTGAAATTTAATTTCACAATAACTCATATTTTTTGTGAATAACCCTGTCTAATATGATAGCATTGTAACTAACTCTGCAAGAACTAGCCTGGATGAGAAGTTGAATATGTAGTTCTCTAATGAATGCCCCCAAATGATGAGTGTTTGATGTAACTATAAAAATATATGGGGGGGGGGGGGACATCTAAGAATAATGTGGATTAGAATACATTGCTTTTTACATCATTTAATAATATCAGCACTAATAATGGGATGGGGGGGGGGGTGTCCCCTGGCTCCAGCATGGCGCAGTGCGTGACGTCACTGGGTTACCTTGCTCCTCTCCCTCCAGGTATCTGACCCTCAGCTCGTCCTCGCCCTTCGCTTCCGAGCTGAGCTGTCGCCCCCTCTGGCCGAAGCCCTGCACTGCTAGGCGCAGGTGCCCTCTGTGTGTAAGGGGTCGAGGGAATGATTGCCACGAGGCGGCGCGTGCCGCCAGCCCGGAGCCACCGTAGCCAAGGACCCTCAAACCAGACAGAGCCGCCATGCTTGGTGACGTCACTAGCACGCCGCCGCCACCACCGATTCCACAACTGACCAAACGCTGCAGCTTACACGCTGCTTGTGTTCGCGCGGTTGTTCATAAAGTTTGTTTTGGACAGAGAGAAAAAAAAAATCCTCTACTAGTAAGACGAGCTCTGCCAAGCACGTGCAGCAAGAGAACAGGGAAAGAGTGGGAGCAAGTAATGTGAACAAAGAGACAGACATGGGAAGCCCTGACTGCGCTGCTGGCATTGACCACATTGATAGTTTGAGTAATGCATGCTTTTAGGGATTAAAGGTGTGTATGTGTTTCATGCAGTCTTTAAAGTATTACTACAAACACCATGGCCACCTCAGTGATTAGAAGTGGTTATGGTAGCTGGAGTCGGAATGTTTAGTTTTTCACTATGAAATCCAACACATACAAGGTTTAACACCTTCTGCTGGTAGAGGTGTATCTCCACCTCCTGTAGTGTCATTGCGGCATCATTAGCGAGCATGGAACAATAGGTCCTGTCTGACTAATACCAATTCTGTGCATATTGGAGATCTGTTGTGACAGGTGTCCAACAGAAGCTTTTTAGTTGCCAACATGGCGCCCGCCCCACTGGACCCCAGGGACAGGTCCACGCCTGCTCTCCAGGTAGGGAGGCCGGGTGGACATTTTTCAAATTTAAAAGAAATATGAAAAATGTGTGTATGTGTGAGTTTATATATGCATAAGAGTGTATTTTTTTTGGGGGGGGGGGGGGGTGGGGTGGTGGAACTTGAGTGAGTTCCCATACTTTTTTCCCCAGGACTTGGCCCCTGGGCGGAATCCAGATTGAAGAGGGTCAAGGAGACAGTTGGAGTTGAGGAAATGAGACACATGGGTAAAGACAAGTCTTTCCAGAAGCTTTGAAGAAAAAGGGAGCAGGGATATGGAACGATAATTAGAGGGGGTGGATTTTTTCGAGAGATGTTTTTTTCAGGATAGGTACTACAGTAGCATGCAAGGTCAGCAGGGACAATGCCAGAAGAGAGAGAGCAGTTGAAGATGTGTGTTAAGGAAGGCACAAGACAAGGGGAGACAGATCTGATAAGGTGAGACAGGACAGGATCAAGCAAGTGGTGGGGCGAGAGGAAATGAGAAGCGCAGCCACCTCTTGTTCAGTAGCCGGGGAGAAAGTCTGAAGGGTAAGAAAGGCATGATGTACGTGTGGTTGAGAAAGAGCAAGGCAGGGTGGGGAGAATTCTTTCCTTAGCTGTTCAATCTTGTCGGTAAAGTACCATGCAAAGACCTCGGCTGTAAGGTTAGTTTGAGGGATGGCCACAGCAGGGTGAAGAAGAGAATTAAAGGTGTTAAAGAGACGCCTGAGATTGCGGGAGCATGAACTAATGAGAGAGGAAAAGTATGACTGTTTGGCGATGGCAAGGGCTGCGCTGTATGAACACACTATGAATCTATAATGGAGAAAGTCTGACTGGGTGCGAGACTTCCTCCAGGAGTGTTCAGCACAACGGGAGCACCTTTGCAGGTAGCGTGTTGATTTAGTATGCCACAGTCAGGGACGTGTCCTCCTCGAGGTGCATGTTTGGAGCGGGGCTGCAGCGTTCAAGGCAGAGGTGAAGGTAGTGTTATATGTGGAATTGGCCAGTGAGGGACAGGAGAGGGGTAATTTTAAACTTAAGGCCAAAGTAACCAAGTTGGAAAAATTCACCCATTCAGCTGCACTATTTCAGCCTTAAGTTTGAAATTCCCATCTCAATTCCCTGCAATTCTCTATTTACTGATACAGTATACAGGCATACAGTAAGCACACAAGTTCCCTGATACACATGCTCAAAGACAGACAAGTTCACTGACACAAAACACAAACTCACTGATACACACAAATAGGCTCACTGACAGACAAAACTCTCACTCACAAACAAGCTTACTACAGACAAACTCATTTGTATAGACACACAAGGCTCACTACAGACAAACTCAGTGACACACACAAGCTTACTACAGACAAGATCACTGACACACACATGCTCACTACAGACAAGCTTACTGACACACACAAGCTCACTGACACACACAAGCAGTGCCATCTTAACAGCGTTATCGGCCCCTGGGCAAAGCAGTGCAATGGGGCATTTCCTACACAACAACTAACACAAATGAAAATTTAAATTAGCGATAAAAATGAAGCTTATATTTATTGGTACCTCCAACAAATGCAATACATGCATACAATACATACACATAGACTGCTGAATACACGCACACACCAAATGCTGAATATACGCACACACCGACTGCTGAGTACACACAGACAGACTGCAGAGTACATACACACAGTACACTGAATACACACAACAAACACACAGAGAGACTCCTGAATACACACACACACACACAGAGGCTGCTGAATACACACAAACAGACTGCTGAGTACATACACACAGTACACTGAATACACACACAAAAAACACACACAGAGACTGCTGAATACACACAAAGAATGCTGAATACATATACATACTGCTGAATGCACACAGGCTTCTGAATACACACACAGAAACTGCTGAATGCATACAGAATGCTGAATACACACACGCAGACTGCTGAACATATACACACCGACTTCTACATACACACACACTGCTGAACACAGAGAGATTGCTGAACACACACACACTGCTGAGCACACAGACTGCTGAATACATACAGACTTCTGAATGCACACACAGAGACTGCTAAATACACCCAGACTACTCAATACATACAGACTGTAGTGAGGGGTACAGTGTGTAGGGGTGCTGCTTGTGAGGGATTCTGTGTGTGTGTGCGAGGGGTGCAGTGTGTGTGTGTGTGTGACGCGGGCTATGTGTGTGAGTGGTCCTGTGTGTTTGTGTGAGGTGTCAGAAGTGCTGTGTATGTGTGAGGGTTCTGTGTGTGAGAGGTGCTTTGTGTCAGGAGTGCTGTGTGTGTTTGGTGTGCTGTGTTTGTGTGTCAGAGGTGTTGTGTGTGTGTGTGTGAGGGGTGCTTTGTGTCAGGGATGCTGTGTGTGTGTGAGGGGTGCTGTGCCATGGTAGTCCAGTGGTGGTCAGTTGTCAATAACATACAGCTCGTATGGCTGCAGGCTGTCTTCCCTCCTCCCGCGTGCAGAATGCTTGTTGTAGCATTGCCACGGTAACACGCGGCAATGCTCCGCACAGCTTGCTCACGGGAGGAACGCTCTGCCTCCCAGGTCCTCCAGCCCTCCCTGTCACTAACGAGCCCAAGAGGGCCCACAGCAAGAAAGCAGGTCTCATCTGTCGGCCTGGGCACTGACACACACACACACACAAGCTCACTACAAACAAGCTCACTGACACACAGAGAGCTGAGTTTATCAAGCTTGTCTTGCAATGACTGGAGGTCTGCTGCTTAATTGGGGGGCGGAGCTTGGTGACGGGAGATAGGGCTTGCCTGCATGGGCAGAGCTTGCGTTGTGGGGGCGGAGCTAGCTCGCATGAGGCAGAGCAGGAGCAGTGGGGAAGCTGCTGGGAATTCAGGAAGGGAGACTGTCAGTGCTCCCTCTGGCCCCCAGCAGCCCCAATGCAGCTGCTCCAGCCCCCAGCACCTCTCCACAGCCCCCAACATCTCCCAGCAGTGAGCACCTCTGTCCTGAATTCCCTTGGACTGTAACAGGCTGTTACAGTCTGAGGGAATATAATAAAAGCACATGCTCCTGCAAGTTGCCGGGACTGTCCTGGGAGAGTGAATTGCCTGGGACAGACTCCAGCTTGCCGGGACTGTCCCAGCAAAAATGGGACAGTTGGCAACTATGATTTTACCCTTGACTCTGTGCAACCCATGTGCAGGGAGGGCTGGCAGCCTTAGCCTATGGGGCAAATCCAGTCAATTGGCCCATTGCACTACCGAATTAGCTCACCATCCATTCCCACCTTTTCCTAGTTTTATAACGGATATAGGTGTAGTCCATGTTTCGAGCACGTTTTGTATACATCAATGGGATTGCCATCCCATACACCGTCACCAGGGCTTATTATTATTCAACGTCAAAATACCATTCTAAAGGGACACTATAGTCACCAGAACTACTACAACTTAATGTAGCTGTTTTAGAGTTTATATCCTGTCCCTGCACGCTTTTCAATGTAAACATTGACTTTTCAGAGAAAAGGCAGTGTTTACATTGCTGCCTAGTAACACCTCTAGTGACAGTCACTCAGACGGACTCTAGAGGTGCTTCCTGGGCCAGTGCTGCACAATGTGCACCACCTACATTTAGTGTGACTCTTAATTCTACTCGTAGAGATGCATTTATTTAATGCATCTTCATGAGGAGATGCTGATTGGAGCAGCATTGTGTATTGGCGCACATGCGTAATAGCCTTCCATTGCTTTCTTCAGGGCAAGTATTGGATTGGCTAAGATCAAGACTATTGATTTCAGCCATGGAGGCGGGAACAGCCACAGTGAGTCCGGAATGACGTGGGAAAAAAGAGGAGAGTAAAAACATATTTCCCATGTGATTGAAAGAGGGGGCAGTCACGTAAACACACTCACTGTCAGGCACACAGAGACGTGCTGATTTGACACACACTAACAAATACACACTCACTGACAGCAGGGCCATCTTTAGTAGTGATTGGACCCTGGGAAAGCATTTGCTTGGGCCCTGTGGATCCTGCCCCCCCCACACGGCATGCTATCACGCCCTCCAACCCCTCTCCCCCCTAAAAAAAACAAAAGACACACATATATATTGTGAGAGTAAATGTGGAATGGTTGTTAATGGGAAGATATATTAGGCCTGCTTTACTAAACAGCAGCCTGATGTTTCTCAATTAAATGCCCCAGGGAGAGATTTTAGGTTTGCAAAATACATTGCTGGTACTCTGCAAACCACAGTAAGGCTCCCTGGGGTGGAGCATTTGGAGAGCAGTGTGAGCCAGTGCTCCAATAGCACTAGTTGAATGTGTCATGAACTTTGATTACCCTAGAAGGCTGTGGTTACTGTAAGATCTGTGACAAAATCCTACCTGTAAAAGAGGTGGTTTGTTACATATGGTGGAGGATGTGGGCAGCCACATAAGCCTGAGGGTAGAAGTCATTTAAAGCTCAACATGGAGGATGTTATCAAGGCTCTGATCCAATCCACCTCTGTGCAATAGGAGTCTAACAGGAGAACTGCAGAAAACAGTGCAGACCTGCAGCCAGGCCCGGACTGGCCATCAGGCATACCGGGCAAATGCCCGGTGGGCCGCGTTGGCCATGGGTCGAGGCCGGCAGGGGAGATCACAGGACTCTGCGGCTGGAGGGAGGCAGGAGAGGACCCGGGGAGCTCTAGCCAGTAGCTCTGCCGGGTTCCTCTCGCAGGATTCTGAGCATTGCTGCGGTTACTAAGGCAACGCTGAGATCTCGCGAGAGTGAACTCTAGCCCTGCCTGAGTTCACTCTCACCACTGAGACCACCAGGGACTAGTTTATGGAGACACCAGAGACTAGTTTAAAGTAAACACAGCGCAAGCATGTTATTACATTTGCTTGCGCTGCTCAGAACAAATACAGGGCCTTTTTCTCATGCTAGAGATCTTCAGCAGGGCTCTGCGCCTTGAACCAACATGCTCACTTTGAGAGGGGGCTTGTCATTAGTGATGACAAAAGACACTCTCTCTGGCCCTGCCCCCTTCTGAGGGGGCTTCTGTTATTGGAAAAATGTCCGGGCCTAATTTTTCTTTTCCCAGGCCAGCCCTACCTGCAGCAACTGGTGCTGGCCCAGGCAGGGTGTGCTAAAATCCTGGCCAAAACACAGATGGAGTGCACTGAGTCTTTGGTGAAACAGATTGCTATGACATAAGCTGAGATGTTTCAAGTAGCCTGTGAGGAGCAGCAAAATACCACTCAGGGACTACAACAGGAAATCTAAGCTATCTCTGAAAAGCTGAATGGAGACCCTAATGGAAGATACCAGGGGCCAAAGTTGATTTGGGCGAGCCACTACCTTCATAAAATGACTGCATCAGATGATGTTGAGGCGTACCTTCTGGCATTTGAACGCTCTGCTGACAGGAAGGGATGGTCGGCTGATGAGTGGGCAAGCATACTGGCACTGTTCCTAAGTGGAGAGCCACAGAAGGCATACTATGACCTAGAACCAGCGGATGCAGGTAACTACAGCAAATTGAAAGCTGAAATCTTGGCATGACTGGGTGTAACCTCTGCAGTACGTGCCCAAATGTTCCACTCATGGTCATCTGACAAAGCTGCACGTTCCCAAATGTTTGACCTCATATACCTCGCATGGAAATGGCTGCAACCTGAAATCCATTCAGCTAGCCACATTGTGGAAACATTAGTAATGGACCTTTTTTGCGTGGTTTACAGATGCCCTGGGTCAGCCAAAGTGATCCCCATACAGCAGACCAACTAATTGCCTTGGGTTAAAGATATGTGGCTGCAGGAGAACTGCTATGTCCTACTTGACAGGAAAACCCCGCAATCCTAAGCCCGAAGATTCTGCAAGACCTGGTAAGACTGTTCAGGGTTTAAGGGGAGCTGAAGAGCTGCAGCTCTATACACAAAACACCAGAAGGACATCCAGGTCTAACAGGCCTGGGAGAGGAACTAACTGGTGGTCAGATTATACTATACTGTACAAGAAGGATGGTCATATGGCCACGGACTGTCAATTGAAGGATGAACATATGGAATGCAATATGGGCAGATGAGGGAACACATTAATTTGTGTTTAACTGTTATGGTGCTGTTAACAATGACTATGATAATAATCCTCATAAATGCTGTGTGAAAAACGTCTAAAGCATTACTTGATTCAGGTAGTATGGTTACATTGGTAGCAGAGTATATAATACCTTGTGTAAAACCTAATCATGTTCAGAAAATAGGCATTATCTATGCCTATGGTGATAAAAAGGAATACCCCACTGCAGAAGTAAATATGGGAACCCAGTATGGGAAATTTTGAGTACCGAGTGGGTATAGTACTTGGATTAGCCTATGAGGTAGTGATCGGTAGAGACTTTCCTCATTTTCTAGAATTATGGGCAGCTGAACAAAAGACAGACCAAAGTTTATCAGAAATTAGTCAATCTGCCAAGGATAATGTGTTTCCTTTTACCGATATTGACTTGGGTTTTGACCACTGTGACAGACAAATAAGAAAAAGTGAAAGATCCTGCCCTAAACAGTATTAATAGGACATAACCGAGCTCAAACTAGTGAAGAGCCTACTAACACTGCAGACAAGGACGATGACTTATTTGATGTTGGGATCAGCCGGGGTAACTTTAAAAGCACTCAGTGGGAAGATCCCACTTTAGTGACAGATAGAAATTACATTAAAGTTGTAAATGGAGTTGCTACTCAGCCAGGAGAAGCACTGCTATTCCCCTATTTTGAAGTACAAAAGGACCTAATTTACCCTGTAGAAAAGAAGGATTCCAATATCATTAAGCAGCTGTTGGTTCCCCAGACTTGCCAAACGACAGTACTAAAGTTGGCTCACAGCCACATATTAGGGGGACACTTGGGAGTCTAAAAAACTAGAAAGAGTCCTTAGGTTTTACTGGCCTGGAGTTTTTGCTGCGATAACATGTCCTGAGTGCCAGTACAGGGCTCCATTCAAGACTTTTCGTAGTCCACTCGTACCCTTGCCCATAATTGATGTGCCTTTTGAAAGGATCGCCATGGACTTAGTGGAGCCACTGGTAAAGTCCGCAAGGGGGCACCAATATATACTAGTCATCTTGGACTATGCAACTCACTACCCTGAGGCCATCTCCTTGCGCAAAGTTAATAGCTAAGGAACTTATGTTGATGTTCAGTAGGGTGGGTATCCCTAAAGAAATCCTGACAGACCAGGGGACCTCTTTCATGTCCAGAGTCACAACAGAGTTGTGCAGGCTTTTGCAGGTTAAAAATCTTAAAACCTCAGTATATCACTGATGGATTAGTAGAGAGGTTCAACAAAACCCTTAAGAGTTTGCTATGTAAGGTAATTGAGACAGATGGAAAAAAAAATTGGGATTTCTTATTGCCATATCTACTGTTTTCCTTTAGGGAAGTTACACAGGCTTCTCTCCTTTTGAATAGTTTTATGGAAAACAGCTGGAGAACGAAGCAGGATGCTGGAGAGGATCCTTCTCCTTCTGTAAGTGGTGAGTACCCTGGGGAATAATAAACCTAGGACTCCTTACCCATGCTCCTTACCTAAATGGCACAGAATTGAGCAATGAGCTTTCATGGGCATGTTCTATGAAGCCAAACTGCTTCATTAAAGGACCACTCTAGTGCCAGGAAAACATACTCGTTTTCCTGGCACAGAGTGCCCTGAGGGTGCCCCCACCCTCAGGGTCCCCCTCCCGCCCGGCTCTGGAAAGGGGAAAAGGATTAAAACTTACCTTATTCCAGCGCTGGGCGGGGAGCTCTCCTCCTCTCCGCCCTGTCGGCTGAATGCGCACGCGCGGCAAGAGCTGCGTGCGCATTCAGCCGGTCGCATAGGAAAGCATTTACAATGCTTTCCTATGGACGCTTGCGTGCTCTCACTGTGATTTTCACCGTGAGAATCACGCAAGCGCCTCTAGCGGCTGTCAATGAGACAGCCACTAGAGGATTAGGGGGAAGGCTTAACCAATTTATAAACATAGCAGTTTCTCTGAAACTGCTATGTTTATAAAAAATTGGGTTAACCCTAGCTGGACCTGGCACCCAGACCACTTCATTAAGCTGAAGTGGTCTGGGTGCCTAGAGTGGTCCTTTAAGCTAAAGCTGCATTGGTAACTATAGTGTCCCTTTTAAGGAAAGACCTATGTAGATGAAGTCGTCTTTGAGGTGAAAACAAACTTTACATAGCAGGATATCTTGATCAAATGATCCAGGCAAGAGAATGCATACTGCGTGAGAAAAGAGTGTGGCCATTACTAGACTAAAGTGAACCGAGAAGGCATATAAAGTTCCTTAGTGATGTTTGATAAGGGTTCAAGACCTTTAAGATTTGCGGACTAATGTGAAAGCTCATTTATCTGGAGGGGTAGTCTAGAATGGATTCCATGATGAAGATGATTTATCTGTTAAGAGTGTGTCCTTGTGTGTAGTGTTGGTATGCACATATACACATACACTGCCACACATGTACAGATACATGCATATACACAACAAAAATAAAAAAATATATATATTTGTGTACGGGGTAATTAGATGACGTACAATTAAAAGTTTGTAGTTCGATAAGGACCAAAGTTGGTTGAGGTGTGCCGAAACCGACGAGAGGTCAGGCCTGCAAAAGGGGGCCCACCTGGTATATGGATGTAAATAATAAAGGGTGAGGTGGGAGGGGAACTTCCAAACAGCGATGATAGGTAAGCTGGGGTTACTGGGGATTTAAATAGGAAAATAACCCCTCCCGCAAATTCAGGCATATGCCTTCCATATTTATATATATATATATACACACACACACATAGAAATTACATTTTCAATGTTATTCACTAAAGTGAGAATTCAAGGTTTAATCAAAATGAATTAAAATTTTAAAGTCAAAAAAGCTGAACTGGGAAAATTCTCTAAATCACCTATGCTTTTAGGTCACCTATTTTGGCTTTAAATGTTTAATTCATTTTAAATTCTTCCACCTAACAGGGTTATTTACTAAAGTGAGAATTGTTAGGAATTCAAAATTAATTTCAAATTTAAGTTCATAGTAGGCAACCTGGACGCATTGCCGCAATAGAGAATTTTTTTTTTCCAGTTCAGATATCTTGGCCTTAAATTATCACATTAGTGTGTGAGTGTTTTTACCTACTTTAATTCATTGCCTATGCAGACCTCACCCTTTGCTCTGGCGATGCATGAGTCAGTATTGGGGAAAGTATTTTTTACAAGCTGGATTCTTATTGGCTCTCTGATTGCATATTTTTTTTTTTTTTATCCTTTCTTTGATAAGTCAGCAAAATAAAACCGAAAACTTTGTTTCACATATTAGACACGTGTCTCATAAATATGAGTATTTTGTATCTGAATGTGTACTTTCAACCTCTTTTGTCAGTGTATATATCAAGGTACCTTACTTGTGTAATGTCAGATTTGTTGATACATGTTAGATTGATCTCATGATATACTGTTTGAGTAAGTCACAGGAAAGTAAAGTTTATTTTGAAACTTTAAACACTACACTTTGCTTGTAGTTCCCTTAAGTGTGGCCCATGCAGTGTAGTACAGACCCAAAGAGTGTGGAACGGTGGTAGCTTTGTCTATTCATGGGCTGGTGGGAGATCAAAAGGCAACTCCGTGCGAAAAAAAAGGCACTATCTGCATCTTTCAGAGGTACAGAGCAGATACACTATACCACTAGGCGAAGGTAACAAATGCAGGGGGGCAAAATGTTTTAGTTTTTTTGTTTTTTTTAAAGTGATTATTAAATTGCTGCTCCTTTATACCTTAAGGCCCTATCCATCTTCACTAACTATAAAGCCCTTACCCATCCCCAACACACCACAGCATGTTATATACAAAATTAGAGACCTAAATTTGCACTAAAGCCCCTAGGCACATATTACAGCCCCTAGGTACACACTACAGCCCCTACATACATGCACACATACCACAGCCCCTATGCACACACATATATACATACACTCTACAGCCCCCATGAAGATGCACTACTTATACATTAGTCATTATAGGAATAACCTCTACAGACCCTAGACCCACACACTCGCACTACAGCCCGGGTCCCATGCACTCTTCACTACAAATCGCACACTCTACAAAAATGCAGCCTTCTCATAAATGCACAACACCCTTTTCCAGCCCACTTTGGTTTTCTGGGATCTCACTTGAGGGGACACCAGAGAAATCACCAACAAATGCAGTGCAAGCTTGTCATAAAATTTTTGCTTTTGCTATGCAGTGCAATGCAGGTTTGACTTATTCTAATGTGGTGTGCCAGGGCACTCTTGTTGGCACCTTAACCATTATAGTGCTTTGTGGTGGTTGCTTTGTGTGTTCCTTTAATGTATTCATGTAATTAGGCCCATCTGAGCTTTGGACTCCAAGCATGTGAAGCCCTTAACCCCACACTAGTTTCTTATTTACTGTATGGTTTACATTCAGCACACATTCAAGAAGTGAAACTGTGAAGGGAAAATGAAATACTGCTCATTGAGCAATTTCCGAGTGTCAGGCATACCAAACTTAAATTATCCATTCAACGCTGTTTTCAAGAAGCAAAAGTATAATCAATAGTTAGAGGCAGTTTAGGCAGCATAGCTCTACATTAGCATGATGACATTCCTTGTTCTTGATCAAACCTTCATCAAGTGGTTTGACCAAACCTTGGGATGAAGTCTATAGAAATACTAATTTGATCCATATCTTAAAGCCACTCATTGGCTGAGCACATTAACTGACCTGATCATTAACACATTAGTGATAGGTGCAAAGGGCTGCAGTTTTGGTCATGCTGCTTGAAAATAGTTTGACTAAGAAGATGAGGGAAGTGCCAGCAACCTTGTGGCACCATAAACACCAAGTCAGCATATAGTGGTTACGGTACGGACTATAGCTTAGTCCATTTAAGGTTTTACGGATTTTCTGTCTGCACTCTAAGCTCTCTGGTACATGCAATCGGTTGCGGACCGCCAATATAGTCCCCCAATATCATAGTTCCAATACTCCTGAGAATAAATATCGCTGGTATCACCTTTTCCCCCCACACATCTGACTGAGACATCTGACGAGGCTGAATGCTGAGAATAGATCTGTTTAATGCAGGCAAAGCTTCAGAATTTATACACACAGTAAACTCCTCCCCTGTGCCTGAGAGATAATTAAGTCAGGAACTGTACAAACTTAATTTTTTCCAGGTACAGAAAAATACAACAATTTTACAACACCCCAAAAGGACCCCCAAAATTCATGGAAACCCTGTGAGCGTCACATCCCCAGCTAGCCCTGATCTGAGTGACTATCATATCCAAAAATCACTCCGGTTCGGTAGTTTGGAATTGCTAGGGGAAGTTTTGACCGGCCGGCCACAAGGTGTAAGCCCACAATAGTTCCAAATGAATCGTGGCAAGGGCCGGTCTTAGTTTGCAGGATTTTTTACGAAAACCACACACAACATACGAAAGCGTTCAAGTGTCGAATGCCACCCCCAGTCGGTAGTTCGTATCTCCCGAATGCCGTTCATATAGGTGGTTGGGAACTTGAACGGGCAGCAGTTCTATCTACACCAGTTTTCGCAGGAGTGCCTAGCCGAAATCCGTTCCAGGCACTCGACGACCAAGTACCGCTGCCTGCATTCTGGAGACAAAATGGCCACCATCCATTCTGTCGACCACATGCGTTCGGTTGAACGAAATGGCAGCCACCCAGGGGAGCATTCTATTAATTGCTTCCATTGTGATTTTTGTACTGGATACTTAGTGTTCCATGTTCTAATAAGGTGCTGTGGTGGTCCTCGTTCGGAAACCGAACCAGGTGGGTTTGAACAAATAAACGAACATAAAAGAAACAAAATGTGCTGAACCATGTGATGGGGTATTCCTTCACACAATCCTTTAGTTTAAAAAAAAAAAGGGGGGAGATACAGCACTAACTCCAAAGGTAGCAGAATAGGGTTTATTACTTGGACACCCTAAAAACCCAAGTGGAACAAGGAAAAAAAACAGACTGTGCCGAATAAAAAATACTAGATAATCATGTACAGAGATATATGTACAATATTATATATAAAAATATTGAGATACAACAATATTAGAGTCCCAGCAAAAAAAGTATTTTAGTGGACATAAGAACCTTTTAAGGATAGTGCTTTTTTTTGAAGGTCAGTCAGTTATCCTGCTTTAGTGTTCAAGTAGACAAAACTTTAATGCAGATGAGGAATGTTATTGGTTTCTCATATGATATAAAATACAAAAGAAACCACCAATAGTGTAATCCAGTATATACAATGTCTTGGGTAAAATTAAGATAAAATGCACTCATAAGAAAACAGCATCCAATCAGATAAGGTTCTGATCAGTGCAATCTGGGGCTGTGCCCTTTAGATGTTCACAATGTAAACGACATATGAAAGAAATAAAACAAGAAATGGTGCTCACCATTTTAAACAATAGTACTTTACAAAAAAATAAATCTACACACAATTTCAAGAGCATCTTTGCTCAATGATATCAGCTTGGGTAGTATGATCCCCACCAAGGGTATATGTAGGTAGATGTTGAGGTTCTTTTAGATTAATATAATAAAATGCACGATAAAAAATACATAAAAAATAAACATAACATTTTTAGGGTAAAAACAATGTTTACTGTAATATATCACACAAAATATCACTTGAAAAAGCCTATGGGTGAAATGTGTTGTGATTCTGAAGTTGCTTACAAATTATATCAATTTGCAATGCTTCTCAAATCCAATCGGTTAATACTGTCAAAAAAAACTAAACTGCTAAACTATTGCAATTATACCTCTAAGATATTGTGTATATCAATTTATTTCAAAAAGGTTACTTCTTGATACCATCAAGGTTTGGCCAAAATTATTAGTAAATATCATTGTAATCACATCTGTTTTTTTTAATAAGCAGCATTAATGCTAAATTCATACTTTGTGGAACATGAAATATTACAATGATAGGGTCTAGTATTTTCAAGAACATATGGGACTTGTGCTTTAAAATAATTCACCATATCTAGCTCAAGACCTGGCTATCAGGATGAAGTACTGCATATAACACATGTAGTCCAGATTTTATATTTTATAATCCCCTAACAACTACAGCTTAATGTAGTTGTTCTGGGGAGTATAATCATTGCCTTTATTAATTTTAAGAAAAAGCAGTGTTTACTATGGGAAAGCATTGGATTGGCTAAAAATCGCCAATTCTCATGTCACCAAGGAGGCGGATCTGGGGCGGGGCCTGCATCGGCGGACTCGCGCGTCACTGGATATAAGGTGAGTTTTGGGCTATAATTTTCAGCTGTTGCAAGTGTAATTGGTGGTGAGTTTGGCTTTCAAATCTCAACATTCTCCAAGATGCCCATGAAGTCAGAGACCTGACAGAGGCTGAAGATGTACAGGCCATAGGTATATTTTCAAATGAACTAATTTAGGTAAAAAGAAAAGCACTGTCTTGAAACTATGATATATGAAGAGTGTAAATGAACAAACCTTGATCTGTCATTAGAAAAAGTCTATGCACCATCATATAAAATGTTAGCTTTTTTTTGTTTGTTTTTTTAAATAAACCTCCAGCAAACCTTGTGTACAGTATTTTAGAAGTTTTGAAGACCCATTTGCTGCTTATTTGACATCTAGAAGATTTATCCAAAATTGCAGAACTTGATTGGCTGGTTTTCTTTGCAGGCAGCCCTGTTCATCAGTAACTGCCACTGAGAGTTTTTAGAAATTGTGATGTAATTCTAAAATGTCTGCCTCCACACCGAAACACTGACATGGTTATTAAAGCTAGATTTAGTATTACTCGGTTATGTAAAAGGTTTATCTCTTTGCATTATTGCTTTAATGTTATTTATGGAAATTAATTTTTCAAAGGCAGTGCTGCTTCAAAACAAAAAATCTGGACTAAGTGGATTTTGAGAATATGCCACACAGGGTTATTCACTAAAATATAAATTGCTATATAAATTGCTGGGAATTCAAAGTGAATGAAACGTGAATTTAATTATTTTTTTTTATTTTTTTTAATTCTTTATTTTGGTTGTGCATGTATATATCACAGGCAGGTAAGAGGTTCCCCAAGAGCAGTGCTCCAACTTTTCCCACGCTCAACATGCGGGGCACAAGATGAACAAGCAAATTTTATAATAATAACAAGTAGAAACAGTCGCTTGTGTATGTAGCTATATGATTCATTTAGGCTAGATCTATGCGTTGGCTATGCTTTTGGTAGTCAAGTACAGTCAAGTATATATTTATAACAATTAACATTAAAATGCGTTTGCCTGCGCAGAGGCTTAACTCAGCTATGGAAAGGTACAACAGTAAGCTTTCAAAAGCAACAGGATAAATCAACGGTTCCAATGTAGCGGTGACTAAACAAACTCTTCACTGATAATAGTTATAAATTGGGTGATGATGATGTTGTGAATATTGATATTATAAGTTCCCTGAGCAAGGGTTAATCGAGGGTACATGCCCGTTCAGCTCCGCCCCCAAGTAGGCTACTATAGCAGATTTAGGCATATGCATTAAGATACATTCATGTGTATGATAATTATATACGTGCATATAGTACCGGTATATACAAAATGAAAAACGATATCTGTTTCAGTTTTCTTCTTTGTGCAGTGGTAGTGGTAGTTTGTTTATTTTCCCACTCCTTTGTCCCTCCTCTCATGTTCAATTTAATAAGTATGAAGTCCTATAGTGGCTGCAGTGACATAACCGTTGTTAAGTTACATGAGCTTGGAAGGAAATTCTTAATACTAAGGCTCAGTGTAGTGAACTAAGTCAGCCTATTAAGTTCTATGCACCATTTTTAAATTAAGAGTAAAAGTGACATGCAAACCATGATAAACAAGGTATATGACAGTCGAGTGTTATATTAAGCTTGTGTGTCTAAGTTGTAGGCATTTTAACTGCTTAGGGAAAGGGATTTTCTCGTATGAACACGTTGAGTTAGTTACTAACATGCTTTCATCATTGCATGAGACGTTAAGTAAATAAGTGGCGCGCAAGCTTAAATGAATCGGTTTCATAACAAATATGGCACACTAGCTTAGATAATGGCGTCTAAATCTGGGGTACGAGGTTACTATATTGCAGGCTAAGCCAATATGCTAGTACATTATTATTAAATGCAAGCTGTAAATGTCCCTGTGAGTCCAATTTCTGTGGCAAAGATAAGTAAGGCCCCCCTCCGGGAAACAAAACAACCTAAAACACATTAAAATGATGTGGCTTAACAGGAGCCTAGTGGGGGTTTCCCAACCGGGCTAGGGTAATCTGAGGACCTCTGGCTTTGAACCGGCCCCGGTACAACATTTATCCGTGTTTGACTGGTTTTATGTTCGCCAGTCTCTGTTTATGTAGTGACCGCTACGTAGGGGTCGGGTGTTAGTCCCTGAGGTATGAATGGGACAGTTCTCGTCGGGTCCCAGGAGTGCATTGGCGAGTTAGTGCATTGCTGGCCCATCTGGGTGAGGGAGTCCAGTGGTAGGCCCAAAGCCTGCCGTAGCTGCGCCGTGTCATCTGGGTCCTGTATCTTGTGGGAGTCCGTTCCCTGGCGGACCGCGAGCGTGTGGGAAGGCCGCCAGCGGTATTGGATGTCATGCCTTCGGAGTAGTGCGGTAAGCGGCCGGAAGAAGCGCCGCCATGCCAGGGTCTCATTCGAGAGGTCAGTAAAGAAGCTTAGTGTCATGTTGTCGAATTGAAGGGGCGTTTTACCCCTTAGGGCTTTGAGGACTGTCGTTTTGTCCTGGATGTTGCGAAAGGTAACAATTAAGTCCCTGGTAGCCATGGTCGGTGCGCTTGGTGGCTTGGGGATTCTGAAGATGCGGTCAGGGCTAATACCTTTAACGTGTGACGGTGCCAGTATGTTTGCGAGCAGTCGTTCAACTACCTGTTTGAGCTCCGCATCGGGTATTGCTTCTGTAACCCCTCGAACCTTCAGGTTAGTTCTCCGCCTAGCGTCTTCATATTCTGCAAGGCAGTGTTCGTGGTTCCGCTGTTGTGTTTGCAGGTCGCTCACAGCCTGCTGAAGCTCCCCAATCTCTCTGGTGTTGGTTGAGGAGGCTCTTTCTAAGATTGCCCATGCGGGTCGTCAGGGCCTTCACGTCTCCCCGTATTGCTGTGATGTCTTTTTGAAGGGTCGTTTGTTGGTCAGTGAGCAGTTGTTTTAGGACCGTTGTAGTTACTGGAGCGGAGTCCGGGTTGGGTTTGTGCTGCTGCGGGGGTTGTCCCGCTGTAGGAGTTGGTAGATACTCTTCTCCGGAGAGGTCATCGGAGAAATCAGAGCAGCCTCCGTGGAGCGCCGCCATATTGGACCCGCTTGGGCCTCGTGCCTGTCTCCACATATCCCCGATAGTGAGCCCTGAGGTCTTTTTTTTCCGTTATTATTTATTTGTTTTTCGTCCCATGTTGTTGGGGGCATGCAGGGAGTCTTGGCTTATAGTTGGGGGTCTGTCATGTGGGTTTCCCCCCCCGATTTTACCGTTTGTAGCCCGGATCTCTCGTTTAATGCGGCTGCTTGCTCCTGCAGTTAGGCTCCGCCTATTGAAAATAGCCAAACTAAAAGCAGAAATTACCTTTTCTAATTAGGCCTAATTGTGGCCTAAATTCTGAAATTCACTTTGAATTCCTGGCAATTTTCACTTTAGTAACTTCCGCTGACAAGGTAACCAGTAACAAGGTTCAACTGAGTATACAAAATATAATCATCCTAGAACATTCTGTATGAGCCGAATGCCCGCTTAGATAAAGTAGCTGTTTAAGTTATTGCCATGTTTATTCTTATAGTACATTGAATGTATTGTGAAATCTTTGGTTTGTTGGAAATGTAATTATTTTTGCATTTGTACAATTGTTTTGTGTACATTACCTACTGTGACCCATTTGTCACAAGATTACGCCATGTCTCTGGTGTTAACCTTAATTGTCCTTAGTGATGTGCATTTATATATGCCACCTCAGTGACCCATTACAAAATAATCTGAGCACCATGTTGTCATAAATTAAAATAACTAATATGCCTAAGAAGAATGACAGATTCATTAATAAAGATATTGTAGATAAGTAAATGTAAGAATTTACACACGTAATTCTGAGTTGTGAATGAGATCTGAATGGCAAAATTTAGGCTAAAATAGCCAAACTACAAGTGAATAAATTTCTGTGTTGCACAAAATGTATCTTCACACCAATTGCACCCGGGGCCTCATTTGCCTGGGGGAGGGCTGCTTGGGCAGTCAGGCAGCCGTCCCGAAGAGGATCGCAGGGGAGGTAAGTACCTCCGATCTCCTGGGGGCTTAAAATCCTCCTCATATATTATCCCTAATTCACTACCACTTAGTTGCTTGTACATTCTTTGCCCTGAAGTGCATAGGTTTGCATTTATCTACATTAAAATGTATTTGCAATCTCTGTACTCAGTCACCTAATCTACTAAATACCCCTGCAGCAAAGTAATATTCTGCTCACATTGTATTACTATACAGAGTTTGTCATCTGCAAACACTGAGACATAACTTTTAATGCCTATTTCGAGATCATTTAGAAGAGAACCAGTCCCAGAACAGAAACATGTGCGACACTTACCACTATTGCCCAGCTTGAAAATATACCATTAAAATGACAACTCTCTGCAATCTATCTTTCAGTCAGTATTCTACCAAAGAACAAGAATTGTCATCCAAAACAATTTATACTAGTCTGAATACTATATTGTGTGGAACCTTAGCAGATGAATTGGCAAAATCCAAGTAGATCATATTCATTGCAACACCCCAAACTATAATTCTGCTTACTTCTTCGTAGCATGCAGAAGTGAGTATGACATGAGTATGACTTCCTTCATCCACATCCAACCTGCATGTTGTGGCATATGTTTATTGATTTGGTTTGAATTGGAAAAATCAGGGGGCGGAGCCTGACCGCCAAACAAACAAGACTTGCAAAGCGCGGGCTCCCGAGTCTGGAGCCAAGATTCAGGGCATAACACCCGACCACCCGAGTACATCGACTGCTGACCACACTAATCAAGCGTAGAAGACTGACCTGAACCCGGGGATACCAGATAATTGGTCCTCCGGTACTGGGCGGACCACAAGCGACGAGCGGCCTGTGCGGGTGGGAGCCGAGGAGAGACGGCCGCTCTCCCGGTTCTCTGGCCGACGGGGTACACACATCTCACTCCCCCCCCACCCCGGACCGGTGGGGGTTATCCCGGTCCACAAAGACCTGAGCTGCTTCTGGCCTGAATGCCGCTGGGCACTAGGCAGAACTCTCACGCTGCGAGGACGGAAGCCACTCAAAATGGCTGATGCACCAGGCACTGCAGTGCTGTGCCAGACAATGCCGCAACAGGATAAAGCAGACCCCAGGGACCATGACACGGATGCCCTGGGGGTCATCTTTGATAACTTATGGTCCATGCTGCTTGATCGCAAAAAACCGGCACAAGCCACAAGGAAGCCGGACGGAGGAGAACACAAGCGCAACACAAAGCGACCTCAGCGGCCTCCTAAAAGCCGACAGTCACGCCGCAACAACCTGACTGAGCCAAAGAGAAAACTGCTACTGCATAAAATATACCGACGGAGAAAGCGGGCTGCAGATGACCACCTTACCCACCGCCGCCGTGCAGAAACAGCTAATATACCATCACCGCCTGGCAGTACTTACCCGGGAAAACCACGGAGACCACCTGTGAGTCGACCCTCGCGAGACCAGAGAAGAATTGCTTTACCTGACAGAGGAGCCGCAGATATCAAGCCGGTCGGTACGGGTGTACCAGCTACCACACAAACCGGAGACACAAGATACAGAATGGCCTGCGAAGCTGAAGCTCACTGGGACACATCTGCTGGAACCCTGCTTTTGCCAACTGAAGGAGTTGGCTGACTCTCGAAGCCCCACGGCGAGGTGGCATGGCAGCAGGCTATCAGGACTACACAGCCATAATGGACAATGCCTCCGACCATTATTGTTAATGCCTAGATCCCAGAGGTTAAGTTATATTAGAGCGCTCAACAAAATGCGTGCTAAGCCACAATAGCCACCACTGTAATCTAGAATGTACATATCCACTGCCGTTAGACCTACTAATACTGTTGTTAATATGTTAACACGTATAATGCAGCTATGTTTAAGGGTGTAAAGCCTTGGGGGTTAACTGTACTAGCCATTCAGTGTGGCCAGATTTCTCACCTACCTACCTTATTTATTTAACAAGAAAGTCTCATGTCTGCTATATCCTACGATTGAATCACCAGTCTTGTTTTCCATGCAGACTTATATGTCCCAGCATTCATTATACTGCAATAGTGTACAGCTAAGCAACCTTAACTCATCCACATGCTACACTACATGGCAGTAAATATTCATCAATGTTAAAGGAACACTATAGTCACCTAAATTACTTTAGCTAAATAAAGCAGTTTTAGTGTATAGATCATTCCCCTGCAATTTCACTGCTCAATTCACGGTCATTTAGGAGTTAACTCACTTTGTTTCTGTTTATGCAGCCCTAGCCACACCTCCCCTGGCTATGATTGACAGAGCCTGCATGAAAAAAAAAAACTGGTTTCACTTTCAAACAGATGTAATTTACCTTAAATAATTGTATCTCAATCTCTAAATTGAACTTTAATCACACACAGTAGGCTCTTGCAGGGTCTAGCAAGCTATTAACATAGCAGGGGATAAGAAAATCTTAATTAAACAGAAATGGCAGAGGATTGAGCAGTGAGGCTGCAGGGGCATGTCCTATACACCAAAACTGCTTCATTAAGCTAAAGTTGTTCAGGTGACTATAGTGTCCCTTTAAGCCTGTTATATTGTTTGTATTTAATAAAATGTGCACGCACTCATGCCACTGCTCAATCTATATGAATATATATGTACACTGTTGTGGCGTTTGAAATGACATGTACCTACCTGCACAACAAAAATAAAGAATTTAAAAAATTGTAAAAATAATTTATGTTTAGGTACTTCCCCTCCCCTCCAGTTTTTACTTTGCTGGGCCTCAGTCTGCAGTATTTGCATAATGTCTGTGTCTAGACAGTCTAATCCCTCTGTAGGCCCTAAGGTTATTGGGGAATGTCCATCTCCTGAGATTGAGGTTTCTGACCCACCATTTTCCCCTGAATCCAAGATCCTGTCCATGTGGATGGTGCATGGGCATTTCAGCTTTCCATATCTGATGCCATTATCTTTGCCACATGTACCATGTTATCCACCATTTCCCAATCGTATTGCCAAGCATTGTTCCAGATGTAACAAGGTACTCATATGACTGCCCCTGGTTGCCCTTATGTCCCCCAGGTCATGCAAGTTAAAAAGGCATTGTTGCATTACCCTCCAAAACCTTATTGATTGGTGGTCCCAAAGATATCCACAATTTCTAGTAAATGCAAAAGAGACTTGCCGTGTCATGCAGAAATAGTAAACTGACTCAGAATCTGATATCTGGTCTCAAGGGTAAGTTTTGAAGGATTCAGAATCTGCCATCAGCTCTATTGCTGTTGATTTATATAGGCAACAATCCCCCACTCCCAGTCCCTAGTTCCGCCTCTAGTTCCGCCTCTAGTTCCGCCTCCATCTTTTAATTCTGAAACCCAGTCGCAGGCTGACATCATTTTGTATCCACTCTTTGACCCTATTGACCATCCCAGAGTGGATTCCTGCCGACCATATCACCCGGTATCTGCAGTTAATGGTTAAGTGCCCCCTTACTAAGGCAACTCAGAAATCTCACGGTGGACTGGCTCCTGGCAGGGTGTGTGAGACGTCCGAGGTGGACCTGAAAGTAGTCCAGTTATTAGCCCAAATGAACTTAAACCCTGCAAACGCTAGAGTTGGCTTTAAAAGCCTGACGAGAAAAGCTGCTGGACATATTTGGTCCCTTGACCAAACAGTTTGAGCAGACAGATGCTGCTATTTGTGATGACCGTCCTATTGATTCGCACATCTATCAGGGATGGGTTCAGCAGACCATTTGTTTGGCAGGGAATATTAACATGTCCCTAACCATTAAGAGAAGGAGGACAGTCCTTTTTAAGATTGAGTCTAAACTTCTTAACTTGGTACTCCCTGAAATGGATAAAGATGCTGATGGTTTGCTCTTTGAGGAGTCCATCATAAAGGAATTGGGCAGATACATGTACTTAATTAAGTCTGCATTATAAATATATACACAATGATCTTACAACTGACTCACTAAATAGACTTCAATTAATTTAACATTAACACTATTAAATTTGTCATCCACATTAAAATTCGTGCAGGAGCCACCGATATTGAGGTATTGTGGCGTAGTGTTGATCTTAACACGATATGGCCATGTGGTAGAATTGAATCCCCAAATGTGTTTGCTGAGATTAGTGATTTTAAGTAGCCATGCAAAATTTAAAAATGTTTGTGCATTGTTCCTTAATCTGCATTTTATATACATTTTTACTTTTTGGTCCCTACGGCAGAACAGCAGCTTAGAAATGCTTGTTCGAGGTTTCCCCCGATTCCCTCTTTTTACTTAAAATAAAATTATTTTACCATTCACACACATGCGAGTATTGCCATTCTCCCCCCTGCCCCCCCATGCCTCTGATTTGACTCTGGTTTCCTACCCTTGTTTGTTGGTTGGCTGTTCCCCCTTCTGTTACCTTGTTTCCTGTCCACGATTCCTTCTTCCTTTTTGGTTCATCAGGGTACTATTTTCCCTTGTATTCCACTGTTGGTTCTGGGATAATGCTATTCCATTTATACTCCCCTGATATGTTTATGTATGTATTGGATTAGATAGATTTCATTACAATTATTGCTTGTGATTGTCCTGTTAAATACATTTTTGGTATCTAACCGGGAACACACTGTGTTTTATGTTTTCTCAAAATTATGTTCCTGCTTGTTGATCTGTGGTCAGTGCTCTCCTCCCAGCGCACCATCGTTTGTTTCAGCCCGGGCTGATGCTCGTTTTTATTATTGGCACATTCCGATCACCAAACTTAGTTTTATTGTTGGTTGTGTTTTCCTTCCTAGACTAGTTATTTTTCTCACAAAGAAAAAGGATGTTGCAGGGGTGAGTTTAGGTTTATAAAAGCCTATACTAATTATGAGGGGTGTAGTAAGGAAGGTTACTCTTTTGCGTACTTTTTTACAAATGGTTTGTCTTTGCTGTATTTTGGATTGAAGAAAGAGATATGCACAATATGAACATAATGCTCGCCTGTGTCTTTTATAAAATCATAACTTTTTGTCATGAAATAATAAAAATGTAATTTTCTACACTGGTACTGGATATCTCCTCCAATGTTTTGTATTGTCATCTTATACTTCTCAATACAATGTAAAAATAACAATGCAAAAGTGCAGTACTATATAATTTGTGAAATGTAAGTCAATGAAGCTCAAATTGCAAAATATATTAAATAATGTAGTCAAATGGAAAAATAGTGAAATAATAAATCACAAAGGCACAAAACAGGTGAGAAGTGGATACAAAGTGTAGGATTTCCTATACACAAAAAAAAAAATAACCTTGGGCAAAGATATACTCTGATTATGCGAAGTACATTAATTAGCATATACTGTATGGTATAGAATGAACTGTAACATAACAAAACACAGTGTCCTTCTCTTGTCCTTCCATTGCTTGCCTCATTATATAAAATGTCCTCTCACACCTTTGATAGTAATTACTAATCATGCTCCCTCTGTATATAGTAATATCACTCCTTATGTCTCTTTGCTACAATATCCACTTTGGAATCTCCGCAAGGGAAAGGAATTTTCTGCAGATCAGCTGAAAACAATTGATTTGTTAAGGTAGTATCTGATACCTTTTAAGAGCTGTATCCAGAGGCTAAGAAAAAAAACTCCTGTAATCCATTACTGTCTATTTCAGGGCAAGAATATTGAATAAAAATGGCATAATACCAAGCCCTGCATGTTTTTACATATAAAGTAAAGATTTTTTTCTTTGTTTAAAGGAGCATTTTGTTTTTGAGTTTGTTTGTTAGATATAAATCCCTTTAGTAGATTAGTAAACAACAAACTTAAAGGGACACTCCAGGCACCCAGACCACTTCTGCTCATTGGAGTGGTCTGGGTGCCAACTCCCACTACCCTTAACCCTGCAAGTGTAATTATTGCAGTTTTTCATAAACTGCAATATTTACATTGCAGGGTTAACTCCACCTCTAGTGGCTGTCTATTAGACAGCCACTAGAGGTCACTTCCTGGGTTCTAGCACAGGTTTCCTGTGCTAGAGCGTCGCTGGACGTCCTCACGCTGTGTGAGGACCTCCAGCGTCGCTCAAAACCCCATAGGAAAGCATTGAAATGATTTTTCAATGCTTTCCTATGGGGAGACGTAATGCGCATGCGCGGCATTTCCGCGCATGCGCATTAGGTCTCCTCGGCCGGTGAGCGAGATTAGTCTCGCCCACCGACCGACGTAATCATTAGGAGGAGCGTCGCGGAGGCGGAGATAGCGGAGAGGGACATCGCCGCTGTCCCAGGTAAGTGACTGAAGGGGTTTTCACCCCTTCAGTAACCGGGGATTGGTGGGTGGGAGGGAGAGGGACCCTCCAGTGCCAGAAAAACGGATCGTTTTTCTGGCACTGGAGTTTCCCTTTAAAAAAAGCACCACTAAACAACTTACTTCCTATCCTGAGATGGTCAAGCTTGGTGATCTTTGCCCAATCATAGAGAAGCATTATGGACATATAGTGTATGTACATCAATTGCCATGATCCACCAATCCTTTCCTTTTCCCATCTGCATTATAACACATTGTCCCCCCTTTTTAGTCTCCATCTCCATACAATTAGTATTCTCCTATACTCATTCTACCTACTAACTTCAATTCCAAACAATTTTACCTCTTCATTCTTTCCTTATCTCCTCCCTGCTCATTCCTTATCGCATTCCTCTCCTCTCTTACTCTAAGGATACTTAATCCATTTTTCTAAAAACTCCATAGCCCTAGACCTGTTAGCCCTGAAAATGTCTAGCACTAAACAACTACCTAATTCTAGAGGCCCCTAACCTTCAAAGACCCTCTTACTCTGAAATCATCTAATCATACTCCTGAACACTTTCTAGTGCTATCCCTAATGAACATTAACCCTAAAGGAAGTGGTATGTTTGTTGGAGGAAAGGGGGTGGGGATATTTAATTTCAAATTAAAGGGGCCCAGACCACTTTATCTCAATAAAGTAGTTTGGGTGCAGGGCCCTTGTATCAGAGGCGGCTCTCTAATTAGGCGGTTTAGGCGGCCGCCTAAGGCCTCGCGCTGGCGGGGGCCTCGCGGCCGCCTAAACCGCCTGTGGGCAGAGTGTGTCAGGTCCTCGGGCAGTGACCGAGGACCTGACACCAGGAGGGGGCCCGGCGGCTTGCCCGGTATGCCGCCGGATGCGAGGCCCCTCCTGGCTGCCCGGCCAGCCACCGCAGACACTGGTCTGCAGCTCCGCAGTGTGCAGAGCTGCAGACCATGTGACTCGCGAGAATTGGCCAATCAGAGCGTTGCCGCGGGTTACCACGGCAACACTCTGAAATCTCGCGAGATTACACGGTCTGCAGCTCTGAGGAGCTGCAGACCGTAAGCAGTGGCCACCGGACCACCAGGGAGCCCACTGGACCACCAGGGAAAGGTAGGCTCTCCCTCCCCATCACCCCCCACCACCCTCAGCCTCACCCCCACTTCCACCATCACCCCTCCTCATCACCCCCCACCATCACCCCTCCTCATCACCCCCCACCATCACCCCTCCCCACCCTCACCATCACCCCCCACCACCCTCAGGCTCACCCCCCACCACCATCACCACCCCCACCCTCACCATCACCCCCCCACCCTCACCATCACCCCCCACCACCCTCAGCTTCACCATCACCCTCCACCACCCTCAGCCTCACCTCCCACCATCCTCAGCCTCACCCCGCCACCCTCACCATCACCCCCCACCACCCTCAGCCTCACCCCCCCACCCTCACCATCACCCCCACCACCCTCAGCCTCACCATCACCCCCCACCCACCATCACCCCCCACCACCCTCAGCCCCACCATCACCCCCCACCACCCTCAGCCTCACCATCACCCCCCACCACCCTCAGCCTCACCATCACCCCCACCAGCCTCACCATCACCCTCCACCACCCTCAGCCTCACCCCCACCACCCTAAGCCTCACCCCCACCACCCTCACCATCACCCCCCACCACCCCCACCCTCAGCCTCACCATCACCCCCCACCCACCATCACCCGCCACCACCCTCAGCCTCACCATCACCCCCCACCACCCTCAGCCTCACCATCACCCCCACCAGCCTCACCATCACCCTCCACCACCCTCAGCCTCACCCCCACCACCCTCAGCCTCACCCCCACCACCCTCACCATCACCCCCCACCACCACCCCACCCTCAGCCTCACCATCAACCCCCACCCACCATCACCCGCCACCACCCTCAGCCTCACCATCACCCCCCACCACCCTCAGCCTCACCATCACCCCCCACCACCCTCAGCCTCACCATCAACCCCCACCAGCCTCACCATCACCCTCCACCACCCTTAGCCTCACTCCCACCACCCTCAGCCTCACCCCCACCACCCTCACCATCACCCCCCACCACCCCCCCCACCCTCAACCTCACCCCCCACCACCCTCAGCCTCACCCCCCACCACCCTCAGCCTAACCCCCCCACCCTCACCATCACCCCCCACCACCCTCAGCCTCACCATCACCCCCCACCCTCACCATCACCCCCCCACCCTCAGCCTCGCTATCAACCCCACAACCCTCAGCCTCACCATCACCCTCCATCAGCCTCACCCCCACTACCCTCAGCCTCACCCCCACCACCCTCAGCCTCACCCCCACCACCCTCACCATCACCCCCACCACCCTCAGCCTCCCCCCACCACCCTCACCATCGCCTCACCCCACCCTCACCATCACCCCCCACCACCCTCAGCCTCACCCCCACCACCTCCACCCTCACCATCAGCCCCCCACCCTCAGCCTCACACCCCCACCCTCACCCTCACCCCCACCACCCTCAGCCTCACCATCACCCTCCACCACCCTCAGCCTCACCCCCCACCACACCCCCACCATCCTCAGCCTCACCCCGCCACCCTCACCATCACCCCCCACCACCCTCAGCCTCCCCCCCACCCTCACCATCACCCCCACCCCCCTCAGCCTCAGCCTCACCATCACCCCCCACCCCCCACCACCCTCACCATCACCCCCCCACCACCCTCACCATCACCCCCCCACCACCCTCACCATCACCCCCCACCACCCTCACCATCACCCCCCACCACCCTCACTATCACCCCCCACCACCCTCAGCCTCACCATCCCCCTCCACCACCCTTTTTTGTTAGTGGGGCCTCATGTTTGCATTTCGCCTAAGGCCTCATAAAGTCTAGAGCCGCCTCTGCCTTGTATTATGAAGACTTTAAAGTAAAACATATTGCAGTTCTGTACAAATTGCAAAGTTCACTTGCAGGGTTAACACACCTATAGAAGACAGCCACAAGATGTGCCTCCTCTGCTATAACAAAGTAAAACTCCGTTCTAGATCAAATTCTGCTCCTAAATGGGGACGCATTGGATTCCCTGAGATCATCAACAAGTAAACAACCATAAATGTCTTTATATTATTTTATTGTAAAATTGGCTTTCAAATAATCTCTTATGAATTAAGTCTACCAATAAAAGTAATGGCTCAATTTTTTTTAAAAAATACTTATGTGTAGTTGATCGCTCTTAGTCAATGAGCTAAGCCCTGCAGTGAGCTAACAGCTAAAGTTCCTGCTTGTCTAGTGATGGTAGTGGAGTCAGGGAGTGGTGCGCAACAGACCCAGGTAAGAATAAAATCATTTTAAAAAACTGTTTGAATCTTTACAATGGGGTGGGATGGGAGAGGGGCGATACTAGGATGACCGCAAACTGTAGTGATTATGGTTATTGGAGTTTTCTTTTAAATATAGGTGTAAGTAAAAATAGTAACATTTTCTGGAAAGGGCAGACCACCTTCTAAGGTAGACATTTTGTTTTATAACTGCTTTTTATAGTTCTCTTATGGCTTTTTAAAGAGCAACCAATTTGTATGGTGCGGGAATGTATTAAAGGGACACTATAGTCACCTGAACAACTTCAGCTTAATGAAGCAGTTTTGGTGTATAGAACATGCCCCTGCAGCCTCACTGCTCAATCCTCTGCCATTTAGGAGTTAAATCCCTTTGTTTATGAACCCTAGTCACACCTCCCTGCATGTGACTTGCACAGCCTTGCATAAACACTTCCTGTAAAGAGAGCCCTATTTAGGCTTTCTTTATTGCAAGTTCTGTTTAATTAAGATTTTCTTATCCCCTGCTATGTTAATAGCTTGCTAGACCCTGCAAGAGCCTCCTGTATGTGATTAAAGTTCAATTTAGAGATTGAGATACAATTATTTAAGGTAAATTACATCTGTTTGAAAGTGAAACCAGTTTTTTTTTTTTTTTTTTTTTTTTCATGCAGGCTCTGTCAATCATAGCCAGGGGAGGTGTGGCTAGGGCTGCATAAACAGAAACAAAGTGATTTAACTCCTAAATGACAGTGAATTGAGCAGTGAAATTGCAGGGGAATGATCTATACACTAAAACTGCTTTATTTAGCTAAAGTATTTTAGGTGACTATAGTGTTCCTTTAATGTCATATATTCACAACACGAATCACTTTGATTGAAGCCAGCCATTAACGTTTATAGGCAGCTTATCAGCTCCTGATAAGATTTTTATTGGTTGAAAATGACTTAATGACCTCCGCTAAAGGCTTATCAGGAGCTGATAAATATCACTGGGAATAATATACATTTTTGAAAAATCTTAATTTTGAATCTATGGTGATTCAACACTATATTTTGAGAACATAATCCTTGATATATTGCCTTGAAAATATTAGGATCAAAAAGGTGTTGAAAAAATGGTTTTCTTGATTATTTGCCTGTTGGCAGCACCAGCAGCCAGCAAACACATCACTACAAAAGCCTGTGGGCAGAGGTGGCTCTCTAATTAGGTGGTTTAGGCGGCCGCCTAAGGCCTCGCGCTGGCTGGGGCCTCGCGGCCACCTAAACCGCCTGTAGGCAGACTGTGTCAGGTCCTCAGTCAGTGACCGAGGACCCAACACCAGGAGGGGGCCCGGCGGCTTGCCCGGTATGCCGCCGGGTGCGAGGGCCCCTCCTGGCTGCCCGGCCAGCCACCGCAGACACTGGTCTGCAGCTCCATAGTGAGCTGAGCTGCAGACCATGTGTCTCGCGAAAACCGGCCAATTAACGCTCTGACGTCTCGCGAGATTACATGGTCTGCAGGGAGTAAAGGTAGGCTCTCCCTCACCCCCCTCAGCCTCACCCTCAGCCTCACTACCCCCCACACCACCCTCAGCCTCACCCCCACACCACCCTCAGCCTCACCACCCCCACCACCCTCAGCCTCACTGCCTCACTAACCCCCACACCACCCTCACCACCCCCCACAACACCCTCAGCCTCACCCCCCACCCTCAGCCTAACCACCCTCAGCCTCACCCCCCCACCACCCTCAGCATCAACCCCCCTCAGCATCAACCCCCCCTCCTTCCCACATTATCCCCCATCCTTCTGTCACTATCACCCCCTCTCACCATCACCCGCCTCTCCTTCTCACCATCACTCCCCCATACATACCACACACTTTAAGCATCTACCCCATACACATAGGGTCTCAGACAAAAACGCAAACATGCTCACAGAGACATACATTCACACACAAGGATACTCTGTCAGACACACTCTCAAGCACATACACAGGTAAACTGTGCATCAATGTGTATATGTGACACTTTTTTGTTAGTGGGGCCTCATGTTTGAGTTTTGCCCAAGGCCTCATAAAGTCTAGATCCGCCTCTGCCTGTAAGAGTCAATATTATTAAGTACAAGGGAGATGTAAAACCTCCCCCATGTCCCCCTACTCATCATGCCACTTATGGGACATGTCTGCCTAACAGAAAGCAGCCAATATGCTCTCCCTATGTATTATAATTATAGCCTCAACCTGCTGACTACTGGTGAGGGTGGGTGGGACACTTGTTCCCCCTGCCCCACATCCCCCTGATTTAGTTTAGTGATAGACCACATGCACTGACCACTATGTTCTCTTGGCTTATTTTAATTATAGCCCATACTCACTCACCATGAATGGAAGCATGGAGGGACACTTTGTCCACCCTTTAACTTTATTAGATTACAGCCCCACCACGTTCCTCCCTGTATATTACAATTGACTGGGGATAATTCTCCTTTGTATTAATGAGTTATCACCATAGGTGTTGTTTACATTTTTTTTTTTTTTTTAAACGAATAGCGAGGTTAGTCAATGAAATTGGTTGTTAAATATGCTTCCGAAGCATATTTATCAGAGGTTCTTTGTTGAGCAGCTAACCCATTTATCGTATTCGATTTCTCAAATTTTGGCAGGCACTAATTCAAATTGAAGGTGGATAAAAAGTATCAACCAACTCCAGTCAATTACGGTACTTTCAATTGGGATGTGCCGATAAAATGGAATTGAGCCCTTGTTGGTAAACCATTTTCATAAGCGGCCACTATTAATAACAGCTAGTAGTGGTTAGTAATTACTGACTGGCTTCCAGTCTTGTTGCTATTTTTTTGTTGGGTTACTGGCAATAATGTCTGTTTTAAAAAATACCAACCACTCATCAACTAGCTGCTCACTAGAAAAGCATCTGTGTAAACTGTAAACATAGCATCTACACCTTGCCAGTAAGCTATGCTAAAATGTATGAACAAATATGTATTTTATAACAAAGTTAGAAGCCCACTGTAGTGGTTATGATGCCAGGTGTACACTGGCTCGGTTACCAGGTAATGGGGCAAACCATATAGCAATGTTTAGCAGGACTCCAATGTTCCCTTGTGGTCCAGTGATGTGCTTCCAGCTTCTGGATTGCTGCAGAAGCAGGTAGCCATGGCAGTCCCCGTTAATTGGCGGAGAGCATCAGCTGACCGCAATCCATGACTCAAAGAGTTCCATTCCATGTAACGAAAGTTGCACAATATTGACATTAAAAAGCCCAGAGCTCTAATTCCAGGCTGGCTGATGAAACCATTATGACACTGGAGTTACACCTCCAGCAGCTAAGGGATAATCTCTGTATGTTCAGCTCTTCAGAATGAAACATTGCACATACGGACTCTACGCACTGTCAGGATATTTATATCTGCAGACATTTTGTGCTATGATAGAAATTAAAAGTGTATACTGCCTGAATCACTCAGAACAGAGCAGACTCCATTTTGGATTTCAAGCTAACAAAGACACAAATTTCTATCCTTTCTGTGACTAACCTAGCCGGAGCTAAAGAATGCATTGTATATACAAACCAAGTGATAAGAAATGAGAACGGGGGATGGATTCTCTGTCTAGATGCTAATGGAATATAAATAATTCTAAACCCAGACATTTGTGACAGAGAAGATTAAATAATTTAATTTTACTTTCTAAATATTGGAAAAAATGGATCTACAATACAATAATAACAGAAACAAACATAGTATAATACTGTTGGCTTATAAGGGGGAGTGGAAGTATAAATAGTAATTCACACTCACAAACCAAAATTGATTGTAGGCATATCTTCTAAGGTGATGAGTATCTCAGGATAGGTGGACCATCATAGGATACATAGAAGGGAATAAGAAAGCAAAATAGTGCAGAGTATCTTGGTAAAGAAATTACACTTTAATAATAAGGCACACTTACAATGTTGTAGTGGCAAACAGGCATATAAAATCAACCGGTCTCAGGATCACAGGATGAATCACAGGATCAACTTAACCCAGTCAAAATTATAAAAATAAGACAGCCTAATATAAACAATAAAAACTCTAAAACACTATCAATAAGCCCTACGCGTTTCGTTCAAATGTCCTTGAACTTCCTCAGGGGAAAAAGCGTCCTTCTGTGTGTAGGTATAATCTTCCGTATGATGCTGATGGCTCTTATGAATCCGTCCGGTTTGGCGCGCCCGGAGTGTCCTCCAATCATTAGCTCGCTTCCGGGTTCGTCCAAGATACTCTGCACTATTTTGCTTTCTTATTCCCTTCTATGTATCCTATGATGGTCCACCTATCCTGAGATATTCATCACCTTATAAGATATGCCTACAATCAATTTTTGAGGACTTGGAGGAGTCCTTATCTGCTATACATTTAGTTCAAGGGTAACTGTTTTGCTGTCCACTATTACCCACTAAGAGTGTGTTCTATCCACTAGGAGGTGAATCTGTACTTTCTATATTTGACTTTCTAAATATTACAAGATCCCATTGTAAGTTAGGGGTCAATTTTAGTTTAAACTGTCATTTTAGAAATTATGACAGAAATTGCAGACACTAAGACTGAAGAAAACCCTTTGAACTGACGAGTAAACTTAAATTATATTAACCATAAAGATAAGCTAAATAACGTCAGAATAGCCACCAGGAAAAGTTAACTCTTTCCTGGATAGGAATGTTTAGTGGGATGAGACTGCCCTCTATAGACCAAATACTTAAATTGCTATCTGGAAGGTAACCACACCTCCAGTTTCCCTATTGGTCTGTCACCTAGTGACGAACAGAGAATCTTTCCCTTTAAAAAGTTAAGACAAAGGGAAGAGAGAGGTAAGCAAGAGAGTGAGCAGTCGGGGGCAAGGCAGTCGGAAGCAGGCTAAGTCAAAGAGTCGGGGGAAGTGAGCAGTGGAGGCGATCGTAAGAAGTCAGGATCGCAGGCTAAGAAAGAAAAGCAGAGTCAGAGCGAGAAATCCAAACAAGTTCCTGAGACTACCTACTCATATGACTACCTACTGGTAATTATACTGGTTTCATTTAATTCATTTAATTAATCTAAATTAATTAACATTTTCTAATAGCATGATATATGGATAAATCACGATCAGATTTCGATATTTAGAAATCTTAGTTACTAAAGAATATATAGTTATAGCATTCCATTCTGCAGGTGGGAAAAGAATAATTATATATTAGATTACATCACATGTTAGCATATCGTGATATTTATCCAGGTGTATTGATTTGCTCTAAAATAAGATAACATATCTGTTTAGGCAAGTTAAAATTCTGCTTATAGAACATGGTAGATTACTCTTATTAGATGGTTCCAGGAAATAACTAATGAGTTGGTTTAGGTGTTATTTTATTTAAAATTACATGAGAATAGGAGGTCTAGCCAGCATTGAAAGGGTTATTCCAACTGCTAGCTAAAGTTTTATGGCCTTTCGCTGCGATCTGTGAAAGAAAGTTTTTCTTTGTCTCTGTGAAGCCCATCATAAATCTTGTCTTGACAATTGCTATGTTAACCATTGGAATGTGTATTGCCATTGTATTGCATACCATGTTATACTAAATATTCATTGATTATTATCACGCATGTTACATATTATTTAATTTGTCACAATAAATTGTATCTATTTTTATAACAAATTGTGATTTTATTCATATGGAATACATTTCACTTACACGATAACGATCTTTGGGATCTGGAGAATTGAAATAGTGGGCAATTCTCAACTGTTTACTATTATTATCCCATAAATATCCCCACAGCACCATGACCACTTTAAATCACTGAAGTGGTCATGGAGCTTAGAGTAACCATTTAAATGAATGTCCAAGGGACAGGCTTGCATATTTCTGTTTTAGTATCTTCCTTAATGTTCCTTGTGACCAGAAGTCGCCGAGCAAGCAAGAAGTGTGTCTCTAGTGGCTGTCTGGTTGACAGACACTAAAGGCAGTCTTAACCCTGCAATGCAATTATTGCAGTTGATCAGAAATTGCAATAATTAACATTGCAGGGTTAAGGGGACAGAGACAGTGCACCCAGACCACTTCAATGAGCTGAAATGGTCTGCGTGCCGTTAAGAGCTGATACCCTCAGCTAGTGAGTGTGGCCCTCCATGCCATACTTAGCTTAATAGATCAAACAGGATTCTCCCACAAGGTATGCAGCCACAGGGTATGACCCAAGAAAATTGTCAAACTGTTCTAAAACCCGTTGACAAATTATACTGGGACTGTGCCAGAGCACCTCTGGCACCATAAGCACTATAGCAGTATACAGTGGTTATGGTGCTTAAAGTATTTCTTTAATGTTTGCCTGTCTACTTGCAAAAAAAGAAATAATCAAAGGAAATAAAACAAAAATTCAAAGAAAGAACATACATTTTCAAAACAGTTGTTTTGAAACCTAAATACACAAAAGTGCACAATGTATTACTACCCAGTTGCAAATGATTTGACTCTGTTAGCAATCTGACATTCTGTGAAAACACTTCTTGTTACATCTTGCATTCTCCCTTAATTACACCTATTACTTTTCTGCAACATGTTCATTTAAAGTAAGCCGTCTCCTCATGGCTCATTTGGACAATGTAGAACATTGTAGTAATGGATGTAATGTAGGTCAGTATATATAGGTCAATGTGTTGTACCATTTATGCTGATTATGCTTCAGTCATCAGATTGCATGGCTTTCTAAAAGCGTCTGATGTTACGCTTTCAAGCAAAATACCAATATAAGCAATATGACACCTTAACATACCCAATAGAGATCCTTTCCAAGCAAAAAATAAAGCTAATGAGGCTGTTGATATATATATTTTTATCTCTTGGAAAGGAATGTTTGAGTGTAAAAGAAGATGTCTTCAAAGTTGCAGTTATATAAACATATGTCCATTTGCTTATCAGATTCCACCATCCCTTCAACGGGAATATTGAAGCTTTTAATCTGCTGTGCTACATGCCATAGTTTGGGAACAGATAACATCCAGAAAAATTGGAGAACACAGGCTTAAGTTATTTAAGTGATATTAACATTTTCCTGTACGCAACTGCGGGTTTTATTCCTTGGCAGTAATGCTAGTACAGGCAATTTCTTGACTTTTGTAATGTTTCAGAATTTCCAAAATGTGCATTTATCCATCTGATTCATACATAGCAGATTATACTTTCTGAGGTGTTGCTCTGAAGCCACTGATGTTGTTGAACCATAACTCCCACAAATCGTTGGCATGAGCAAAGTGCCAGAAAAGTGTTCAAGTTCTAATCAAATAACAATGGAGAGACATAGTTTGGTGAGATACATATGTTTCCTTTCTCTGCATTTTTTTCCCAAACCCCAATGTCAAATTAAGTTTCTCTATCCATCTATCAGTGTTAATATTATTTATATTACTCTTACAGTATGATTTGATGCCCTTTTATATAAATCCACTGTAAAATAGTTTTTTTCCCAATCAGAGCTGGATTAAATGGACACCAAATCATGGCCCTACAATATTATTGCTCAATTCACTGCCATTTAGGAGTTAAATCACTTCATCCCTAGGCACAACTTTCTGCATGTTACTTACACACAGCGGTGGAACTACCGCGGTCGCAGCTGCGACCCGGCCCGTCACTTCAGCGTGACCGGGCCCCCTATGATGATGTCAGAGGCTGGGAGGAAGTGACTGCCCCGGTCACTTCCTCCCAGCAACCACTGGGAGCCGTGTGGGAGGAAGGAGAGGGAGTCAGAGTGGCAACTCTGACTCCCATAAGCCTGAGCCACCACTGGACCACAGTGGTATGTGTGTCATGTTCTTTAACAGGATCTGTTTTTGGTATGTACTTTTTGGTTCACATTTTCATACAGGTATCATTAAATTGTTTCTCTGCATTTGTGGTTATACCACCCAGTCTGTACATCTCAGATCAATTTTTCTCTCTCTCTCTCTCTCTTTGGTCCTAGTCATTGCTATAACTATATGTTTGATTTATATTAACACTTTAATCTGACTGTGTTGATACCTGTTATGTGTGTTCCTGTACAATAAAGTGTTTTGCATTTTTAGTAGGTTGTGCTCCTCGTTTCAGTATTATATATATGTGTGTGTGTATATGTGTGTGTCTACATGTGTATCTGTTTGCATGTTTGGGGGGAGGGGATAACGTTTGGGAGGGGACGATAGATGTATGGGAGGAGGGTGGCGTGGGGGTTGACGTACGGGGGGGCAGGGCAATTTTCGCACTGGGGCCCTGTGGTTTCTAGTTACGCCTCTGCTTACACAGCCTTCCTAAGCACATCCTGTAAAGAGTCATCTGATGTTTACACTTCCTTTTATTGCACAGTCTGTTTAATTTAGAATTTCTTATCGCCTCTATTAATAGCTTGCTAGGCAGTGCAGCAGCGCCCTGTATGTAATTATAGTTCCATTTACAGAGCAGGAGATAAAACAATTTTACGGTAAGTTACATCTAATTGAAAATGAAACCATTTTTTTTTTCAATGCAGGCTGTTTCAGTCACAATCCGGGTAGGTGTGGTTAGGGCTGCATAAACAGAAACAAAAGTAGGTGTGGTTAGGGCTGCATAAACAGAAACAAAAGTAATGTAATGCCTAAATGGTATCACTGAAACATCAGAGGGATGATCTATACACAAAAGCTACTCTATTAAGCTAAAGTTGTTTTGATGACTATAGTGTGCCTTTATAGTTTTCCAGGGACCTAGCCAGGATGTCAGATTGGGCCCCCCCTCCAAGAGCCATGGGCAACATGTGACAATGGGCGGATCCAGAGCAGCATCTCAGGTGGAGCTTTCTGCCCATACACTCATTTCCCCCACTTGTACAACTCTGCTCTTCCAATACTTCAGTGTGCCAATACCTCTCCTTTCCACACTTTTCACAATCCCCATATCCCCATATCCTCATTTTCCATAATTAATGCCCAAATAATTGCCCAAGTATTTTCCAAGTATTTCCTCTTCCCTTTCCTTTCTTTTTCAATCCCCCCTTCCTACCTACTTTGGCTTAGTGATATGGGAGCAATCTAGCTCGGTCAGGACTATAAAAAAGTGAATTGGGTGCCTACCTGGAACATACATTTCTAAGTAGAGATGCTGCAGTAAAGACCAAAATACAGATTAAGAAACAGTGCACATATAAAAAACACAGTTTTAAATTTTACAAGGCTACTTAAAATCACCTATTTTACCAAAACACATATGTGGATTCGATTACACCATATGGCCATATTGTGTTTAGCTCACCATTACGTCATAGTACCCCAATATTGGTGGGTCCTACACTAATTCCAACATGGCTAATTAGTATACTAACTGCAATACTTACTGCTTAAACTGCTTCCAGAGACTCCTCAATGTATGCTTTCCTGTGGTCACCTTCTAAGGAGCAGGGGCGGGCTGGGAAGGGGGGCAGGGAGGCAATTGCCCCCCAGGCTGCCCTAAACCCAGGGCTGCACACATCCAGCAAAAAAATGAAAAATCTGAATCCCTTGCTTCTGGCTTAGGAGTCAGATTTTTCAACTTCCCTCACTCTTCCTTCAGTCTGCAGTCAGTGGAGTCGGCCGGCCTCTCCTGATGATGTCAGGAGGAGGGGGCGTGACTTCCACTGCTCTTCTCACAGGACCGCTGGGGAGTCTGGGAGAAGAGCAGAGGAAGTCATGGCCCCTCCTCCTGACATCATCAGGAGAGGACGACTTCACTGGCTGCTGCTGGTTGCTGCTACTGTTGGCTGCTGTCCACCCCTCCCTGGCCTAAGGTAAGACTCAGGGAGGGGGAAATACACTTTAGTGTTTTTTTTTATTCCCCTCCTCAGCCCCTGTCCCCTTAGTCAGCCCCTGCCCCCTCCTCAGCCCCTGTCCCCTCCTCAGCCCCTGTCCCATCCTCAGCCCCTGTCCCATCCTCAGCCCCTGTCCCATCCTCAGCCCCTGTCCCCTCCTCAGCCCCTGTCCTCTCCTCAGCCCATGTCCCCTTAGTCAGCCCCTGTCCCATCCTCAGCCCCTGTCCCATCCTCAGCCCCTGTCCCATCCTCAGCCCCTGTCCCCTCCTCAGCCCATGTCCCCCCTCCTCAGCCCCTGTACCCTTTCCTAAGCCCCTGTACCCTTTCCTCAGCCCCTGTACCCTCTCCTCAGCCCCTGTACCCTCTCCTCAGCCCCTGTACCCTCTCCTCAGCCCCTGTACCCCATCTCAGCCCCTGTCCACACCTCAGCCCCTGTCCACACCTCAGCCCCTGTCCACACCTCAGCCCCTGTCCACACCTCAGCCCCTGTCCACACCTCAGCCCCTGTCCACACCTCAGCCCCTGTCCACACCTCAGCCCCTGTCCCCTTAGTCAGCTCCTACCTCAGCCCCTGTCCCCTTGGTCAGCCCCTGTCCCCTTGGTCAGCCCCTGCCCCACCCTTTCCCTGCTCCTTTCCCCCCTCTCAGCTCCTGCCCCCTTCCTCAGCCCCATAACATCCCCACTACAGCTCCTCTCCCCCAATTGCAACCTATATTACCCACACCACAGCCCCTTTCCCCAAATTGTAGCCATCAACTTGCTTCAGCCCCTATCCCCCCGTACATTTCCTAAACCCCCAATTACAGCTTATACCCTCCACTACCACCCCCTGTCCCCCACTACAGCCCTGTCCCCCACTACAGCCCTGTCCCCCACTACAGCCCTGTCCCCTTACTCAGCCCCTGTCCACTGGTTTTAAAAGTGTAAAGTTTGGGTGTGTGTGTATGAGTATGTCTGTGTGTATGAGTATGTCTGTGTGTATGAGTGTGGCTGTGTGTATGAGTGTGGCTGTGTGTATGAGTGTGGCTGTGTGTATGAGTGTGGCTGTGTGTATGAGTGTGGCTGTGTGTATGAGTGTGGCTGTGTGTATGAGTGTGGCTGTGTGTATGAGTGTGGCTGTGTGTATGAGTGTGGCTGTGTGTATGAGTATGGCTGTGTGTATGAGTATGGCTGTGTGTATGAGTATGGCTGTGTGTATGAGTATGGCTGTGTGTGTGTGCGCATCAGTATGGCTGTGTGTGTGTGCGCATCAGTATGGCTGTGTGTGTGCGCGCATCAGTATGGCTGTGTGTATGAGTATGTCTGTGTGTATGAGTGTGGCTGTGTGTATGAGTGTGGCTGTGTGTATGAGTGTGGCTGTGTGTATGAGTGTGGCTGTGTGTATGAGTGTGGCTGTGTGTATGAGTGTGGCTGTGTGTATGAGTGTGGCTGTGTGTATGAGTATGGCTGTGTGTATGAGTATGGCTGTGTGTATGAGTATGGCTGTGTGTATGAGTATGGCTGTGTGTGTGTGCGCATCAGTATGGCTGTGTGTGTGTGCGCATCAGTATGGCTGTGTGTGTGTGCGCATCAGTATGGCTGTGTGTGTGTGCGCATCAGTATGGCTGTGTGTGTGTGCGCATCAGTATGTCTGTCTATGTGTGTGCCAGTATGTCTGTCTATGTGTGTGCCAGTATGTCTGTGTGTGTGCCAGTATGTCTGTCTGTGTGTGTGCCAGTATGTCTGTCTGTGTGTGTGTCAGTATGTCTGTCTGTGTGTGTGTGTGTGTCTGAGTCAGTATGCCTGTAACAGTGTGTCTTTCTGTGTGTGTCTGTGAGTACCAGTATGTATCTCTATGTGTGTGTCAGTATGTCTGTGTGCAAGTATGTCTGTCTGTCTGAGTCAGTATGCATGCAACAATGTGTCTTTCTGTGTGTGTCTGTGTGCCTGTCAGTGAGTGTGTGTTTTTTAGTGTGTGCCAAATCAGCAAGTGTGTGTGCCTGTCATTGATTGTCTGTTTAGGTGACTGCTTCCCCCCCCCCCTCCCCCCCACACACACACTTTCAATCACATGGGAAAGGTGTTTTTACTCTCCTCTTGGTGCAATGGGCCACTTGACTGGATTTGCCCCCCAGGCCTAAGGCTGCCAGCCCTCCCCTGCTAAGGAGCACCTATAGTAGATGAATTAGCCAATAGTAATCTGGTCATGAGATGTGATGTGGAACAGAAAGAAACAAATACAAATAAACTTACTACTAGACATAATAAGGCATGCAGCAGTCCACATTACGTCAAATAAAAGAAACTTTGCAACGCTGACTTTATTAAGAAACCCTCAGTTCATGGAGGGAAGTTCTTGTGAGTTCTGCAATGTTCGAAAGCAGTTGTCTGGGGAACACACTGGGCAGGAATGTCTGTGCCCCAGGAAACAGCTGAGATCAAGATAGTAACAAAAGCACACACTTCGTTAAAAATAAACAAACCAGTAATGCCCAAAAATAACTTAAAAGCAGTTGTCATATCTCCTTCAGGGAATAGTTGCATTATTCTATATTTACTCTATATGTAAGTCAAATAATTGGACCACACCAGAATTCTTTGAACATTACACATATATATGTAGAAACAGCACTTTTCAGAATATATATATAATGCAAAAAACGAGTGCACTCGAAAGGACTTGATAGAAAATTGTTCAAATTTATTCACATACGTGCCAGTGATAGGTTCAACGTTTCAGTCCTCGCAGGACTTTTATCAAGTCTTGATAAAAGTCCTGCGAGGACTGAAACGTTGAACCTATCACTGGCACGTATGTGAATAAATTTGAACAATTTTCTATCAAGTCCTTTCGAGTGCACTCGTTTTTTGCATTATACATTCTGACGGCCGAGGCAGCACCAAGGCAAGAACAAGACAGGTACATTGAGTGCGGAGTCCTCGATATTTTTTATATATATATATATATATATATATATATATATATATATATATATATATATAAATATATATGAGAATAGGTTTAGTTCTAATTAAGCAGATAAGAGAGGGCAGCAAACCAAAAAAAGGAGATCACTCTCAACCCTTCATAGAATTTAACAGAAACAAAAGAAAAAAAGGCTATGCAACAGGAATATATTAATTAAATCAAACAAAAAGTATCTTGTAAGACAGCAGGTGTATGGACGCTTCAACAAACACTTATATTTTGAGTGTGTGTTTAAAGGTGTCTCCCCAATCACCTTAAAATATATATTTATTTATTTGTTAACAACTACTAACACACACACGCCTCTAAGTAATATAGCAAAACTAAAATATACTTTACAGAGTATGGAAGCTTCACATGTAAATAATGTTGGTGAATCCACTGGGATCTATAAAAAGTAAATACAGATCCACATAGCGTTAAATGTATACAGTTTTAAAAGATACTCAAAATAAGTGGATAAACTCACAAGTGAAGAGCCGTATCAGGCTCTGTATAAATCGTGTTAGGGTGCCACTACTGGCTTTGTGCATTCATCCACAAACTGTTTGGGTGATTTTCCAATGCTATTTATCCAAAGAAACTTAACATAAACAAAATATTTAAAAACAAAATCCAGCAGTGTGTAACAACCAGCACTGGGTAAACATATACACTACCGTTATATGGATAAGTCTTTGTAAAAGCAAACGCGTTTCGCCTTGTGCCAAATTCAAAATACCGCACACTGATTGCATCACTTAAAACGCGCTTCCCACTCCGCTGGTACAAGGAGGCAATCAAGTACCTAGGAGTTTGGATAACCTCTGATATCTCGCACCTCTTTCGACGCAACTTCCCTCCCCTACTGGAGACGGTGACTGCAAACCTCAAAACGTGGACGGTGCCTCACATCACCTGGCTGGGGCGGGTGAGTGTCCTCAAAATGAACGTGCTCCCAAGGTTCCTGTACCTTCTGCAGACACTGCCAATACCAATCCCTCAGACATTCTTCGCTCAGGTGCGCAGAGCCTTCACAACATACATATGGAACAACCGGATGGCCAGAATTAAATACGAGATCCTGATCAAACACAAACCGCAGGGCGGCCTTGGGCTCCCTGACCTAGCCACATACCATTGAGCGATCCACTTGCTACGGGTGATCGAATGGACAACAGCACCCCCGGATAAACTCTGGACGAACATAGAAGCCAGCTTCACGACACTTCCTCTGCGAACACTCCCGTGGCAACCCAAAACACCAGTGACCAGGGGAGACCGAAGCCACCCCATAATAGCCGCCACCCTCCACATCTGGAAGAAAATCCAGGCAGGGGCGGACCTCTCCCCACCGACTTCTCCCCTTTACCCCATCACGGGAAACCCGTTATTTAGGGGCCTGGACACTGCCCGGACAATGACCAGCCTGGGACTGGCGCCACAATGTAACCTACATCACCTGCTCACAAACGGAGCCATTACACCGCTCCCTGAAATGCCCACGCCGGAACCTCCAGATCTATTGACAAGATTTAGACACCACCAACTCACACTCAGACTCAAGCAAGTACCTAACATAAACTCGGCTGACAGACGCTTGAGACACTCTGCACCCAACCACTCCCCCCACCACATGCCATATCGCTGCTCTACCGGCTACTGCAGACACCACCAATAAACCAGAACTTTCCGTATTTCACTAAACACTGGGAACGAGATTTAGGCCACCCTCTGACAACAGAACAATGGACCAACGCCTTTACGCTGACACATAAGTCGTCAATCAGCACGAAATACCAGGAATCCGGATACAAACTAATCTCTCACTGGTACAAAACCCCAGAGAAACTCGCTTCTATTAGCAACACATGCACACCAGAATGCTGGAGATGTGGCAAGGAGCTGGGCACGCTATTCCACATATGGTGGTCGTGCACCCAGATCCAACCATATTGGCAAGAGATACACCGGATCATCTCGGCACTCACAGACGACTCCGTAGAATACACCCCAGAAACCTATCTGCTCCACATGACCCCCATACCGCTGAAGACCTACAAGAAAACCGTCATTCCATATTTGATAAACGCAGCGCGCAGCCTCGTCCCGACCTTCTGGAGGCGGAGCTCAGCCCCCTCCACCAAAGACCAGGGCCGGACTGGGAACTAAAATCAGCCCTGGAAAAAAAATCTATACCAGCCCAATAATGCGTCGCGCCAGAATAGTGTGCTGATATAGAGGGTGAAAAAATAACTTGAAATTGAAAACTCTTACTCCAACGAAGGAACGCATATAGGGCTTCAAAATAAACAAAAGAGCGCCTTTATTTTAAGAAGACGTACATTTGCATATAATCAATGTTTCAGTACAACTACTTTGGCCTATTAAGGACATTTTAGTAATGGTACTGAAATGCTGAATGTCTGCAGTTGCACAACTAAAAAGATGAAGTGATCTGGTTAATTTTGAAGTTCTATGGGTGCGCTCTTCACTTTGAATATGTTATTGTGCATGAGTATGCAACTAGCAACAAGACAGGGCCAATACGTGCTCATTACATTTATATATATATATATATATATATATATATATATATATATTAATGACATTTATGTGTGTATTATGCATATAGAAATGTATATTACTATATGTGTAAATATTATAGGCATAATTATATGTTACTAATACACACATCAATATACATGCATATATATGTGTGTGTGTGTGTGTGTGTGTGTATTACTGTCGGGATCAGATACATTTACGACTATTACCTTTACCTCGTTTAATGTATCTTGTCTCCAATTGTCTCCTTTTTTTCCTCTTACAGCGACCCATCTTTTACTTCATCCCAGTCCCTGGGTGTTTCTTTTTACCGTTCTCCAGCCTCTGTATTTCTCTTTCCCCCAGCTCCTTTTGTGTTGTTCTTAGCCCCAGCCACTTTGTCTCTTTCTCCCCTTCCAAATCTCATCTGTGTGTCTCTTTCTAACTCCAGACTCTGTGTGCCTCTTTCTCTTCTCCCAGCCACTCTATGTCTCTTTTTCCCCAGCCCAGCGTTGCCTCCCACAAATCTTGTGTCACTTTGTTCCCCTTCCCTACTGTATGTCTCTTTGTCCCCCCAAAAAACCTTCTGTGTGTCTCTCTTCCCCATCTCCTCCCTGTGTCTCTCTCTTACCCCTCTGTCTCTTTGTACCCCCATCCCCTGTGTCTCTCTATTACCCCATCTGTCTATGTGTCCCCCCTTCTCCTGTGTCTCTCTATTACCCCTCTCTTTGTCCCCCCTTCCCTGGTGTCTCTCTATTACCCCTCTCTTTGTCCCCCCATCCCCTGTCTCTATATTACCCAATCTGTCTATGTGTCCCCCCTTGCCCTATGTCTCTCTATTACCCCTCTGCCTCTTTGTCCCCCCCAACCTGATGTCTTTCTATTACCCCTCAGTCTCTGTGTCCCCCCTTCCCCTGTGTTTCTGTTACCCCTCTATTTGTCTCCCCCCTTCCCCTCTATTTGTCTCCCCCCTTCCCCTCTATTTGTCTCCCCCCTTCACCCTCTATTTGTTTCCCCCTTCCCCTCTATTTGTCTCCCCCCTTCCCCTCTATTTGTCTCCCCCCTTCCCCTCTATTTGTCTCCCCCTTCCCCTCTATTTGTCTCCCCCCTTCCCCTCTATTTGACCCTCCTTCCCCTCTATTTGTCCCCCCTCCCACTCTATTTGTCTCCCCCCTCCCCCTCTATTTGTCTTCCCCCTTCCCCTCTATTTGCCTCCCCCCTCTATTTGCCTCCCCCCTTTCCCCTCTATTTGTCTCCCCCCTTCCCCTCTATTTGTCTCCCCCCTTCCCCTCTATTTGACCCTCCTTCCCCTCTATTTGTCCCCCCTCCCACTCTATTTGTCTCCCCCCTCCCCCTCTATTTGTCTTCCCCCTTCCCCTCTATTTGCCTCCCCCCTCTATTTGCCTCCCCCTTTCCCCTCTATTTGTCTCCCCCCTTCCCCTCTATTTGTCTCCCCCCTTCCCCTCTATTTGACCCTCCTTCCCCTCTATTTTTCTCCCCCTTCCCCTCTATTTGTCTCCCCCCTCCCCCTCTATTTGTCCCCCTCCTTCCCCTCTATTTGTCTCCCTCCCTTCCCCTTTATTTGTCTCCCCCCTTCCCCTCTATTTGTCCCCCTCCTTCCCCTCTATTTGTCTCCCCCTCCTTCCCCTCTATTTGTCTTCCCCTCTATTTGCCCCCCTCCTTCCCCTCTATTTGCCCCCTCCTTCCCCTCTATTTGCCCCCCTCCTTCCCCTCTATTTGCCCCCCTCCTTCCCCTCTATTTGCCCCCCTCCTTCCCCTCTATTTGCCCCCCCTCCTTCCCCTCTATTTGCCCCCCCTCCTTCCCCTCTATTTGCCCCCCCTCCTTCCCCTCTATTTGCCCCCCCTCCTTCCCCTCTATTTGCCCCCCTCCTTCCCCTCTATTTGCCCCCTCCTTCCCCTCTATTTGCCCCTCTCCTTCCCCTCTATTTGTCTCCCTCCATTCCCCTTCTGTGTGCCTGCTGACCTTGTTACAGGAGGACTGAGGGAGGGGGCGGAGCTAACTACCAAGCTCCCTCGCGGTTCCCATAATTCCCAGCATGGACACATCATAGAGTAGTGATTACTCTATGATGTGGCTGAGCTGGGAATTATGGGAACCGCGAGGGAGCTTGGTAGTTATCTCCGCCCCCTCCCTCAGTCCTCCTGTGCTGACAGCTATGCTGCTGTCAGTATCAGTGAGTGTGCCGCCGGACTGGTTAGCCGGCCGCCCGGCACACTCACTGATACTGACAGCTGTCAGCACAGGAGATGGGGCCGCCGGCCGCAAGGTGAGTAATCACCTCTGAGTGTGCCGCCGGACCGGCCACCCGGCGGCACCGACATGCGGCCGGTGGCCGCGATTTTATTAAAATATAGGGAGCAGGGCTCCCTCTCCATCTCCAGCCCCCCAGGTGCCGCGGCCCACCGGGAAATTTCCCGGTATCCCGGTGGGCCAGTCCGGCCCTGCCAAAGACTGGATCACGAGAGTGGAAGACATCAGGAACATAGAGGAAATCATCCTGATGGCAAAGGGAAAAAGCCAGACCTACCAGAAAATCTGGTACCACTGGACACATTGGCTAACAACAATCTACCCAACCCGGAACGGAAATACACAACTTTCAACGGCCATAGAACACTCCCCATAGTGCACAAGGACACCACATATGGCGGAGCCACCTCCGGATGCCTCCCTGCGCGGGGCAGAGGGGGGAGAGGGGACCCGGAGCTGACCCGCTGACACCCCCTCTCCTACTAGATCCCATCCTTTAACCCCTTAAGGACACATGACATGTGTGACATGTCATGATTCCCTTTTATTCCAGAAGTTTGGTCCTTAAGGGGTTAACTCCGGACCAGACCCCCCCCTCCTCACCCTCATGCTCTTCCGTCACTCCAGGGTACTGGATGCAATACCCCTCCACTCTGGAGGAACTTTCCACACACATAGACGGCCCAGGCCGAACAACCACACAGCGGCAAAGAACCCCCCTAACACAAACCCGACACCACTGACCCACCCTCCCCGACCCTTCACCTGCCAATGAGCAACCAACATGTCGGAAACAAACAACTGGCTAACATGACAAGATCCCCTCAGTCTCACAACTAGTATTATTCCACGGAGGGGGTTTGTCTCAGCACAGAAGTGACAGTAAAGTGTGTCTGAAGATCCCCCCTAATCTGTTGGCTTACCAGGGATTAATGTATGGTTAGGTAGGGACGGTTCTGTATTGGCTTACTGTGATGTATTGCAGATTCTCACCTTGTTTTCACTTAATAGTAACATTAGACAGAGGGGGGGGGGGATTTTGCTACCTGTTCCCAACCCTCACACTCCATCAAGGGTCTGCCAACACCAAAGCTCTGCTTTGATCAATCCTGTGGTAGGCCACGATATGATGAGATACTTCAAATCTGTAGCACCTTGGTGAATAACGAAATGTAGTTTTCGCGCCTGTCTGAGGTACCATTTCTGCTCTTTTGTATGTTTTTATTTTTAATCGTACACACACATGCGTGCGTTATGTCTGAATGTATATTTCAATATGCTGTGCAGGTAACAGCTTTGATCCCCTGCCTGCTTGTTACATTATGTACTTGTACCTTGCTTAAATCACAAATAAAAAGAGAATTGAAAAAAAAAGAAACAAAAATTCAAAATACATTTGTCAATTTTATGAGTCTTTCTGCAAGCAACACAACAGTTACATGTTTGCTATCATAAAAAAATATATATTTTTTGTGTTATACAATTTGTTCGTGTATAATTTTTTGTTAATTTCATTTTTAGGTTTGGTGCTCCTCTAAAAATAACCTCAGGGTTTTCTGGGATAATTTTGTTTAAAATATTATCTTCCTTTAAAATTTGCCAATGTTTTTTTAAATTCCATTAATTTGTTTATTTTTGTTATTATAGTCCAGCACAATCAGGAGGTTAAACATATTCCCATCATTTTTTCTAGAGGTTTTAGGCTTAAAACAAACTTTTCTATCTATAATGGAATCGAGAGTATCTGGATTGTATACTTTTGTGTAAACCTATCTTTTATATTAAGTGCTTGTTCATTAAAAGTAGATATCTTAAGTTATGACGTGCTTTGTTCCATGTACACTGAACAAAATTATAAACGCAACACTTTTTTTTGCCCCCATTTTTCATTAACTGAACTCAAAGATCTAAGACTTTTTCTATGTACAGAAAAGGCATATTTCTCTCAAATATTGTTCACAAAACTGTCTACCGTAAATCTATGTTAGTGAGCACTTCTCCTTTTCCGAGATAATCCATCCACCTCACAGGTGTGGCATATCAAGATGCTGATTAGACAGCATGATTATTGCAATAGCCTCCCAATGTTTTCCTATAGGAAAGCATTGGATTGGCTGAGATCGTCAAGATTAATGATCTCAACCACCGAGTTGTGTTGGTAAAATAAGTAAAGCTACCTTTAATCTCCAAAGAGAGGGGACCAGGGACCTAATCCTGTATTCCAGCACTAAAGTGTCAAGAATACATGTTTGTATTCCTAACACTATAGTGTTCATTTTACCATTGCTGTTGTTTGTTATATGGATTTGTGTTTTAAATAAAAAGGGTACTATTGCATTTGATTTTTTTTTAATGAATATTGATTCTATTGACTGTGTTGGAATTTCTTTGAAATTGAACAGCAACCAGAAGATACACTTGAGATAATGTAGAGAATATATTTTCTAATGTTGGACTGGATTTTTGAATTGTGTCATTGGCAGGAGTTTACACCACCACATTCTGGCATTGCCTATGACCTCTTATTGTTAATGTATTAGAAGATCTATGGAGTATCCCATGGAAGGTCCTATGCATGCTTTATAATACACAACTCACGTGGCTCTTGGAGGCTGAAGCAAACTGGAGCTGAAGACACATGAAGGTGAAATTGTGGTAATTGGAAAGATCTGGCATATTTCCTGCTCAGTTTTATTACCAACTTAATTTTTTTGGCCTATTATTTTCAATTTCATTGTCAATCCCCACTAAATCTAGATTTAGTAAATAACCTCCATTGTGTCACTATAGTTAAATCAACACTGTCTTCTCAGTCCATGCTTCTATTAACCTAAATTGAAAATAAGCAAAGCATTCAGGCTGAGATGCCCAGGGTTTCTTACCTTCCAAAGTACAAGGGGTAATTAAACCCACTGTGTAGCCAAATTGCTGCAACTCCAACAAAACAGGGGATAACTTGTGGAAAATGATGAACCAATGGTCACAGTAACTCACTGTGTTCCCATTAAGAGAAGGAGGTTGATGGTGGTCCTATGGTTCCATGTATACAAATAGGATGTAATATTTTGATGAATGGGACAGTTGTTTGTGAGTTATCCTGAGATATAAGGAGCCTATTTCTTTCCTTCCAACTGTCCTTAACAGCTAATGCACAATAACCAAGGACCTTATTTTTAAGTTGATAGGCTTATGCCAATTAAATGTATTTGAATCACTGTTTTGGAATAGTATTTTGGATAACTTCCGTTACTAAAAGTTTATTCCAAGCACCGTCATCACTTCAGTAATCTGAAGTGGTCATAGTGCTTGGAGTCTGTATGTGCAGTGTTTCACTTTGAAACACTGCGCATATGATGTTTAACATCTCTGCTGCCAGAAGTGTTATTTCACCTCTGGCAGTATCATAGGGGTACCATTAGCTAGCCTGGAACTAGGGTTCCAGGCTGGCTAATGTCAATTCTGTACATATTCCTACACACAGAAATGTGTTTATTGACTGTGATTGGTCAATAAATGGCCTGCGGAATCAACTTCTGCAACTCTGCAGAAGCCAGGAATCATCACTGGCCACATGAGTACCCTCAGCCCCTGGCAGGTAGCAAGGTATGGGTTAAACTAGCGGTTCCCAAACTGTGTGCCGCGGCGCCCCAGGGCACCACGACGTGCACAAATGGGTGCCGTGGAATGTTAGCCCGTTGCTATGATTACCACGACCGGGCACCTGTGATGACTGCCGGCTGGGAGGAATTGACAGCCTGTCACTTCCTCCCAGCATCCTGCAGGGAGACAGCGCAGGAGGAGACAGCACCAGCGTGAGGGGAGAGGAGCACAAAGCGCTCCAGACCCCTCACGCCCACCAGCAGCAGGACTCCAAGCCACCCTCCTGGCACATAAGGTAAGCTGGAGGGAACAGAATGGTGGCTGGAGATATTTTTAAAATTCCCCTGTATGTGTGTGTGTATGAGTTTGAGTGTGTGTATGAGTGTGTGTGTGTATGAATTTGAGTGTGTGTGTGTATGAGTGTGAGTGTGTGTGTATGAGTGTGTGAGTATGGGTATGTGTGTGTTTGTGTGTGTATGAGTGTGTGAGTATGGGTGTGTGTGTGTTTGTGTGTGTATGAGTTTGAGTGTGTGTGTTGGTGTGTGTATGAGTGTGTGTATGAGTTTGAGTGTTTGTGTGTGTGTATGAGTTTGAGTGTGTGTGTGTGTGTATGTGTGTGTGTATGTGTATGTGTTTGAGTGTGTGTGTTTGTGTGTGTATGAGTGTATGAGTGTGTGTATGTGTATGAGTTTGTGTGTGAGTGTGTATGTGTATCAGTGTGTTTATGAGTTTGAGTGTGTTGAGTATGGGTGTGTGTATGTGTGTGAGTATGGGTGTGTGTATGTATATGTGTTTGTTAGTGTGTATTTGTATGAGTTTGAGTGTGTATATGAGTGTTTGTATGAGTTTGAGTATGTGTATGTGTATGAGTTTGAGTGTGTGTATGTGTATGAGTTTGAGTGTGTGTGTGAATATGAATGTGTGTATGAGTGTGTATGTGCATGAGTTTGAGTGTATGCGTGTGTGTGTGCGCGTATGAGTGTGTGCGTGTCTATATGAATTTGTATGTATGTGTCGGTGTATTTATGTGCATGAATATCTGTGTATGTATATATGTATGTATGTGGTCGTGTATGTGCATACATCCAAGCAGTCAAACACCAGTACAGCATACAAGCACACTCCTGCAATCAAACACAAATATTACATACAAACACAGCCCTGCATTCAAACTAAATATATATATATATATATATATATATATATATATCAAAAGGTAGTAAAGGGAGCACACTAGGTCTTGAAAATTGTGCAAAAAGTATTTATTGCATTCAAAAGGAATACAACGCTGTGGTACAGCAAATCAACGTTTCGACCCTGCTGGGTCTTTATCAATATATATATACAAACGCATCCCTTCACTCAAACACAAATACTTCACACAAATGTACATCTGCATTTAAAAGTGAACATTCAGACCCTCCCCTGCAATCAAACACAAACATTACATACAAACACACCCCTGTATTAAAACACAATAACTATATACAAGCACCCCTTCAAACACCAACACTGTACATTACACTATAGCACCAGCAAATGCAGCATCGCTGTACAGATATACAACCTAGAAATTTTGACTTGGGGTGCCTTGGAAAAATACTGAAATTTTAAGGGTGCCTTGAACCTAAAATGTTTGGGAACCACTGGGTTAAACCATTGTAAAACAGTTTGCCACATTAAAAAGTCAGGGTTCTTCTAAGTCCAGAACTACTGTAGTGGTTATGAGGCTTGGAATAACCCTTTAAATTAAGAATGCATTTATGTTATCAGCAATGCCATATGAAGAATTGGCACTTTAAGAACATGTGATAAAATGGTCAATACGTAGGTGCTACAACTGAATTTCTCAGTATTTAATACAGTTTTATGATATTCAAAATTCTTTTTTTTGTGTTAAAAAAAAATTGAAAGAGGAACAATTATTGGGCAATGGCACCACTACTTCATTTACTTACGTAAAAGATTTTGAAGCTACTATTACATAACACAACTGGAAAAACCCTGAAATTACAATTACACATTTGGTATTATTGGTTGTTATTACATCAAACTTGCAAAATATCTATCCACAAAGCTTTTGACATGAATGGACTTGACCTATTTTATTAAGACCAAATGCAAAATCTGTGGAATAGATGTGTCCCATGTTTGGCACATAAGGTGATAGGACGTGCACGATATGGTGGGTAAAGAAGACTGGCTTTACGTATTTGTTTCTCAATACTTCTATACAATAATTAGGTTATGAATCCATTCATATTAAACAGAAAAAAGTACAGTCTTTATTAGTTTTTTTTAAGCAGTGCTGCTTGTCTTAAAAAGATGGCTCACGGGTGGCGGGGCCGGACCGCCGAGCGGGAAGGTCGCATGTGAGTTCAGCTCCTGCTACTCACCAGCCTTTAACGCAAATAATCATTTAAAAAATATTACTTATGGACCGACAGCAACGGTACTCAGTGCCGAGGAGATGCTGGATCCAGGGTGAGGCCGGCTTTATGAGTTTCAGTCCCCTGGAGGGAAGGTCGCCGACAGACCGGTTGAGGCCTTCGCCGGCGGTGAGTGGAGCAGACGACCGCTGCCCCACTATCCTGCCAGACAGCACCCGGCCAGAGACCCAGCCCCAGGCGGAACAGGCCCTGTTTCCCCCCCCTATGGACCGGGGGGGTGATCCCGGTCCTCACCCAGCGGCTAAACAAGCTAGGCCCAGGGACACTACCACTTCACTTGAGGACCCGGGCGCACTACATAAAATGGCAGACGCCATGTGCGTCGCGGCAAAAGAGACGGGCTACCACCATAACAAGCCCTCAGCAATGAACGGGACCTCTGGACGGAGCCTCAGGGAGGCGGAGAAGCCCGCGACCCTCATACCTCACAACATAGACCATCGTGAGAGATCTACACTATCCCACCACCGAGAAACATCAAGAGAAAGCGGGTCAAGTAGCATGACAGAACCGCTGACTGCAATTACTCACCATGGAGAACAGGGACTTTTTCACTCAACGATATGCTCCCGCAATGCGTCTACATGCTTACCCGCTGACCACAAGTCCTGCAAAGCGGCAGCTCTAGCGAGGGGACACAGGCGACACCAAGCGACAGACTTTCCTGGACTTTATACTCACCCCAGCAGACTCTGCCATCCTGATGCCCGACCCGGGTGGCCCACAGGATACCAACTACTGGACTCTGCCCGAATCCCCACTCTGGTGGATAATTATACCCAGCAACACTATCACGATAAACGAGGCATCGGCTAATCATGAAGCGGCGCATACCGGAGAGGCGGCTTGCCCGTCACCCGGACGATTCCCAGGGCCTATACCAGCCCGCGCAAGTTAGACCAGCCAGGGTGACATTACACATTTAGACCACCTTGATCACATGTTAAGCTTCAGTACTCTTTAATTAAATATATCAAGGCTGACCCAACGTTAAATATAGCCCACATTTTTGCAATGTATAGCTTAAAACGACACACAGCCTTTAACTTGGCCTACTACTTATGCCTAGCTTTAATATCCTGCTGCGACTCAGCTAATATAGCTTATTTTGTGTCAGATTCGCTAAACCTGCTTTAATTATTTAATTATTCAATTTAACCTGTTTATGTACATGTCTAGATCGTTCATCCTTTGCAAATTTATGTCGGAAGCATAGCTTAGATGTGTACTTCAAGCATGTTTATATAATCGTGATTCCAGTACTGCGTTCATTAATATATGTACACAAAAAAAAGTGCATTGTTTATCTACCCCCTACTGTAACTAATGTATTGAAACCTGCATATCGAATGCCGTTGGGGTACCATATGTATGCCTGTGACTAATATACGCACTACAAAAATAAAGAATTAAAAAAAAAAAAAAAAAAGATGGCTCACATTAAACTAAACTTTGCACCCATTCCCGGGAATGGAATTGTAGACATGACAAAATTCTTCTATTTTATTTTCTCACCGTCCACCACATACAATAATTTACTGTAAATGGTCAAAATGCACCACTTTAGATGGGTCCAGTATGGAAATGTAAACCAGCTATAAACTGTAGTTGAGTTCATCAAAGAGAGGTACTGACAAAATAAATAAATACATAAATAATAAAAATAGCTTGTGAGCAGCCAAGCAATATCTGGGCTGGAATCTTTTTAGTTAGCTACCAGTATTCTACTATGCGAAGGAAAAGGAAATACATCATCATATACTTTCCTTTTTATTTATAATGTTTTATTCTTATCAGTAATGACCGGTAGTCCATCTCAAGGATGCCCGGAGAGCAAGTACAATGTTACCTATCTGCTCATGGAACAACTGGCACTGATTTAAGATTAGTTAGAAACCTTTTGTTTACTTTTCATAAAAACTGAAAAATACGGTAGCTTCAAAAACATAACCAACAACTTATCAATGTTTATGATACGTACAGAAAACTTCACCTGACTTCTCCACTTTAAGAGCACCTACCTTTTATATTCCATTTCAATAAATCTACAAACTGTATTCAAATACAATATACACACTGATCAGCCTCAACATTAAAATCTGATGCCTAATATCATGTAGGTCACCCTTGTGCTGCCAAAACAGCACTGATGCATCAAGGCATGGACTCCATAAGAGCTCTGAACGTGTCCTGTAGTATCTAGCACCCAGACATTAGCAGATTCTTGAAGTCCTGCAAGATGCGAGGTGTGGACTCCATGGATCAGATTTGTTGTTCCCACAGATCATTTTGATTGAGATCTGGGGAATTTGGAGGCCAAGGCACACCTGAAACTCTATGACATGTTCCTCAACCATTCCTGAACAATTTTTGCAATGTGGAAGGATGTATTATCCTGCTGAAAGAGGCCACAGCCATCAGGGAACACCATTGTCATGAAGGGATAGGTGATACAGGTCAAAGAAACATCCACATGAATGCGAGGACCCAAAGTTTCCTGGCAGAACATTGCTCAGAGCACAACACTGGCTCTGCCGGCCTGCCTCCTTCCCATATTGCATCCTTCAGTCATATCTTCCCCAGGAAAACAGCGCACTTGCACCTGTCCATCCACCCGATCTAAAAGAAAATGTGATTCATCAGACCTGGAACCTTTCTTCCATTGTTTCATGGTCCAGTTCTGATGCTCATTGAAGGCGCTTTCCGCAATGAAAAGGAGATAAAATAGGCAATCTGACTGGCCTGCAGCTACGCAGTAACACACACAGCAAATTGCGGTGCACTGCGTGTTTTAAAACCTTTCAATCATGACCAGCATTACATTTTTCAGCAATTTTCCAGCAATTATGTGTGATCAGACCAGACAATCTAGCCTTCACTCCCCACGTGTATCAATGACCCTTCGGCACCAAAGATCCTGGCGCCGGTTGTACTTACTTGCTCCACTTTTGTAGGTGCTAGCCACTGCATACTGGGAACACCCCACAATACTTGTCATTTAATGACCCAGTTATCTAGCCATCACTATTTGGCCCTTGTCAAAGTCACTCAAATCTTTTCTCTTGTCCATTTTTCCTGCCTCCAACACATGAAATTCAAAAACTGACTGTTCACTTGCTGCCTAATATTCCCCACCCCTTAACAGGTACCATTGTAATGATATAATCAATGTTGTTCACGTCACCTGTTGGTGGTGGCTTTAATGTTGTGGCTGATCAGTGTATAATAATAGTTATTGGTGTTCAGTGTTGTAAATTTATATGAAGGTCAAATATTTTTTAAGGTCACAGTTGGCAATTACTGAAGCACTTAAAAGGTAGGAAATGCAAGTTTATAAGAATCTTAACTGAGCTTTGCATTTTCTTTCCTGAGCAAACATTATTTATTCTTTCTTATCACTCTATACCATGAGTTTTAATTACTCACCTTTGCTCTAGAAAGTTAACTCAGTTGAGCAGCAGTCTCAACCCCTTTGTATCTGTGTGTATAACTAATTTCTTATTTCCGTGTGATTCATGTTTTTTCACTTCTACGTCTAACCAGAAGAACAAGAAAAAGTAGAGAAAGTACAGTAAAGAAGTGCACCACCTATTAATCCTCTGTTGTTATACAACCTACAGGATACAGCAGAAGTTTCTGAACTGGTTACAAGAACCCCACATTAAAATACATGCATTTGAGCTGACACCAGGGCTGTTCCTGGGTGTGTTCACAAGGTGCACTACTCCAAGGCGTCTGAAGGTGGGGAGGCGTTGAGAGGAGTCCTGTCACAGAGGGCATGTCAGTGAGTGTGTCTGTCAATGAGTGTGTGCGTGTCTGTCGGTGAGTGTGTGTGTTTGCCAGTATGTGTGTCTGTCACTAAGTGAGCATGTTTGTGTGTGTGTGTGTGTGTGTGTGCGTGTGTCTGTCAGTGTGTTTCAAATCAGTGAGATTGGGCGTCTGTCATTGAAAGTATTACTTTACTGACATGGTAGTGGATGCATGGAATAGCCTTCCAGCTGAAGTGGTAGAGGTTAACACAGTGAGGGAGTTTAAGCATGCGTAGGATAGGCATAAGTCTATCTTAGGCTTAAGATAACGCCAGGGACTAATTAAAAGTATTTTGAAATACTGGGCAGACTAAATGGGCCGAATGGTTCTTATCTGCCGTCACATTCTATGTTTCTATATGTTTCTAGATAGCTCTGCCGGAGCAGACTTTACAAAGATATGAACAATACGAAAGTATATACAGTAATAAGTGGGAATAAGTGTGGTAGCACTAAGTGCCACAGACCACCTGAGTGGAAACCCCTTACACCACTCAAAGAAATGCAAACATATAATACATACAATATAATAGGTGGATCACACTTCTGGATGCATCTGTAAAATACACAAAGCAATATACTGTAATATTGTCAGTACAAATAATATATAAACGGGAGTTGAAGTCAGGTACTCACAAGCCCAGAGCCAAAACACAGCATATGGCTCTCATGGATAGCGCTGTGGGTCTTTTCTTAAGGATGTCCCCTTCCTATTTCCAGATGACCTTATGGTTGTTCAGGATGAGCATAAATAAAAGGCGAGATGACATCTATTTAAAGATAAAACTTTATTGCTCCACAATTTGGAGTTAAAAACTATATAAAACTCATCAAACGAACAAAAAAACAATAAAAATATGCCAGTAATAGCATATAACTTTAGGGCTCTATAAGTCCTAAAAAGAGTCCTGCCAATTGGCAAAGAAGTCCAAAATAATGTCCGAAACGCATTTCGCCCCATACCAGGGCCTTCCTCAGTTGGTTTGCAGTGCTCTCCTGTGGCTCGGCGTCTTCTTAAGCTCCTCATTGCTTTAACTTCCGGATTCCGACTATCGCACGCTTGGAACGCAACGTGCGTTCCAATTCTGACGGCATACGTTCCACTTCCGGGTGGCATCGCCTGTGTCGGCTTCAGCGCACAGCTGACGTCACTGGAACGCATACCGAAGGGATCGTGCGTTCCATTACGAAATTTCTATGTAATATAATGTATGCCCGTACTAATTTCAATTATTGCGCTGCATACACACTTCCAATCAATGAACATCGATGCCAGTATGAGTATAAACGCCAGGTTGTGATTCTTCCTCTTAAGCAATTTTAATATTCAATTCCCACAGATCTTTTTCCAATAATTACACTGATCGAATTTATATTTATCTCAGAGTTCATTCTAAACATATCATTGTTCATTTTTATTGAGCCTCATGGAATATTCTTTTTTAGAGATGAATGCCAAATTTTCTTTTGGAATTATGGAAAAGAAAAAAATCATAAAACTGGCATAATTACAAAGGAGTAATATTTAAAGTGCCATAGTGTGCTAAAAGTGCTGATGACATTTAAAATGACAGAGTGATAAAGTGCTAGAAACTGAATTTAAAAATGTCTTCTTTTCTATATGATGAACATGTGACAAATGTGTATTCATAGTTAAAAGACCTGAAGGAAAAATACATATAACAAAACTATTTGAATTTGTTTTTAAAAATGACAGACCTCAAAATCTGAGTTTAACCTGTGGGGTATAAGGGTATTAAAATTATAAATACATTTCATTTCTTCTATTCCAATTTTCTTATTAAAATCACCTCCTCTCCAATCTTTCTTTACAAGTTTCAGTGGGCAAAAAAATAAATTGTTGGCATTCTGATTATGATGGGTCTTAAAATGATTAGATACACTATGAGTCTCTAGTCCTTTTTTGATGTTACGTATGTGTTCGGAGACTCTTATGTGCAAACATCTTGTGATTCTCCCTATGTAAAGCAGATCACAAGGACATGTTAGCACATAAATTACTCCTTTTGAAAAACACGTTAGTTGGTCTCTAATAGTAAACGCCTTATTAATGTCATCTTTAATATTAATTGTCTTTTCTTACTCTTGGTGGACCTACACGCCAGGCAAGTCCCACAGCCATAAAAGCCTTTGTTTTGATTTAAAAAATGCTCGGTTGTCACTGGGCCTTCACTACTCCGAACTAAGATTTTTTTAAAAGAAGAATTCTCTATGCATAACGATTATAGAGGTCGCCACTCTACACGACATGTTAGTAATACCTGGAATAATAAAGAATTACCTCCTAAAGATTTATCTAGGAAGGCATTACGCTATCAGTGAGAGAACAGGTACCATAGAAGATCATCCGTCAGAAATCCCTCTATAGGCAACCTGTTCTATAGTAATTAGATAATGTGTACTCGAATGTATGTTGTTAATATGTTCATAAGACTTCGCATAATGTAGTTGTTAAATATATGCGGACACTCTGCCATTTACGATGCCTTTCACCTTTTTCTTTTTCTTTCAGTGTAATATGTTCTCTTCTGGAGTCAAGGATACAGTTACAAGGCCTTTTATGTAGCATCCTCCTTTTTTCTGATTGGTTGTTTGTTTCTGTGCTGCTGGAGATTTTTAGTAAAGAGAGCTATGCAAATATTGGCCTCCTGTCATTACTAAAATTAAGATCATAGGTATACTACGTTAGCATAATCTAAAATTACAGAGTCCAAATAGTTTACTTGTAGAAATGTTCAAAAATCTATGGCCAAGGAATGATATCTGGGAGACATTAAAGGAGAGCGTCTTATCCTACTCGTGATCTGAGAGGGGAGTAAAGGACACTTAGCCAAGGTTTGAATTTACAAATGTAGCAGTCCAAAAATATACAGTAGCATGATAGTGATAAGTTTGGAGTTCAAGGAAATAAATTGGTAGATTAAAATATGGTATTAATAAGTAGAGGTATTATGGAGATGAACATGTGGATACTAAAGGTTTAATAGCAGCTGTGGTGGGGCTTGTGTAGTTATTGTCACAATACCTTTCCCTCACAGAGTTGTGCAGGGGTTGCTGTATCTCTCGTGCAGAGGGAACTTGCTGGCATTTCAGATCTGGACTGCCCATATGGGTTGGACGCTTCAGATATGTTTTTCTATAATGGCACAAGTGAGCAAAAACAATTTTGAGACCTGAGCGCGAATGTACCTAAAGGCAAGCTATTGAGTCTCTATAAGCATTTACCTGTTCTCAGAGTTCTCATCCTTTCTTTTTTGCTTTAATGCATTAACTTGGCTCACTCCAAGGTAAAAGGTTAATCCAGACGTGGACCCCATCCTCTCTGTGCCTAGAGGGATGTCAGCTGCACCTCACTGACGAAGCCCAAAAGAAGGCCGAAACGATCCTCTGGGGTTGCTGTTAGTGATGTCACGAACATAAAATTTTTCCACAAATGTTCGCGAACGGGCGAACCGGGCGAACCGCCATAGACTTCAATGGGCAGGCGAATTTTAAAACCCACAGGGACTCTTTCTGGCCACAATAGTGATGGAAAAGTTGTTTCAAGGGGACTAACACCTGGACTGTGGCATGCCTGAGGGGGATCCATGGCAAAACTCCCATGGAAAATTACATAGTTGATGCAGAGTCTGGTTTTAATCCATAAAGGGCATAAATCACCTAACATTCCTAAATTGTTTGGAATAACCTGCTTTAAAACATCAGGTATGATGTTGTATCGATCAGGTAGTGTAAGGGTTACGCCCACTTCACAGTGACAGACCAAACTTCCCGTTTAACACACCGCAAACAACCGCAAACAGTCCATTTGCACAACCGCAAACTCCCCATTTGCACAAGGTTGGATACCAAGCTAGCCATGTCCCGTTCCTTGTCCTCACTAATGTCATTGAAGGTCTCTTCCTCCACCCAGCCACGTACAACACCAAGGGTCCCCGAAAGGTGACAACAAGCCCCCTGGGACCCCTGCTGTGTTTGGTCTTCCACCTCCTCAAAGCCACCTTCCTCCTCTGACTCCTCTTCTTCAGACTCCTTTCTCTGCGTTGCCTCTCTCTGCGTTATTATAAGGTGTGTTAAGTAGTACTATTCCTATCAGTTTAATCCCTGTTACGTCCCCTATCAGGGGACGTGTATATAAGGCATCGATTTTAGGAAGCGGGAGATGGAAAAACATGCTTGGTCGGTCCTCCTACTTCAAATTTGGGGCACTGCGCGTGCAATATAATGTGCCACCAGATAGGAGTGGTGTGTTAAGTAGTCCCACTCATCAGGCCTTTTTTAGTCGAATGTATCGCCCACTGTCAGTCCCTTCGGGATCCATCCCTCATTCATCTTAATAAAGGTGTGGTAATCTAGACTTTTTTGACCTAGGCGACTTCTCTTCTCAGTGACAGTACCTCCTGCTGCACTGAAGGTCCTTTCTGACAGGACACTTGAAGCGGGGCAGGCCACAAGTTCTATCGCACATTGGGATAGCTCTGGCCACAGGTCAAGCCTGCACACCAAGTAGTCAAGGGGTTCATCGCTCCTCAGAGTGTCGATATCTGCAGTTAAGGCGAGGTAGTCTGCTACCTGTCGGTCGAGTCGTTCTCTGAGGGTGGACCCCGAAGGGCTGTGGCGATGCGTAGGACTTAAAAAGCTCCGCATGTCCTCCATCAACAACACGTCTGTAAAGCGTCCTGTCCTTGCCGGCGTAGTCGTGGGAGGAGGAGGATTACTTTCACCTCTTCCAGTGTTAGATTCCCATTGTGCTGTGACATCACCCTTATACGCTGTGTAAAGCATACTTTTTAATTGATTTTGGAGCTGCTGCATCCTTTCCGACTTGCCGTAATTCGGTAACATTTCAGGCACTTTCTGCTTATACCGGGGGTCTAGTAGCGTGGACACCCAGTACAGGTCGTTCACCTTCAGCCTTTTTATACGAGGGTCCCCCAATAGGCACGACAGCATGAAAGACCCCATTTGCACAAGGTTGGATGCCGAGCTACTTATGTCCTGTTCCTCGTCCTCAGTGATCTCTCTGAAGGTATGTTCTTCCCCCCAGCCACGTACAACACCACGGGTACCAGATAGGTGACAACGAGCACCCTGGGATGCCTGTTATGGTTGGTCTTCCTCCTCCTCCTCAAAGCCACATTCCTCCTCTGACTCCTCTTCCTCACAATCCTCTTCCAGCGTTACCACAGGTCCAACAAGCGATGCTGATAAGTCTGTTTCTGATGGTGATGGTGACCACAACTCTTCCTCTTCACGCTCATCTACGGCCTGATCCAGCACTCTTCGCAGGGCACGCTCCAGGAAGAAAACAAATGGTATGATGTCGCTGATGGTGCCTTTGGTGCGACTGACTAGGTTTGTCACCTCCTCAAAAGGACGCATGAGCCTACAGGCATTGCGCATGAGCGTCCAGTAACGTGGCAAAAAAATTCCCAGCACCGCAGAGGCTGTCCTAGCACCCCGGTCATACAAATACTCGTTAACGGCTTTTTCTTGTTGGAGCAGGCGGTCGAACATTAGGAGTGTTGAATTCCGACGTGTCAGACTGTCGCAAATCAAGCGCCTCACTGGCATGTTGTTTCGCCGCTGGATATCGGAAAAGTGCGTCATATCCGTGTAGGAATGCCTGAAATGGCCACACACCTACCTGGCCTGCTTAAGGACGTCCTGTAAGCCTGGGTACTTATGCACAAAGCGTTGTACGATCAGATTACACACATGTGCCATGCACGGCACATGTGTCAACTTGCCCAAATGCAATGCCGCAACAAATTTCTTTTCGTTGTCACAAACCACTTTGCCAATCTCCAGGTTGGTTGAGAGGGGGCAAGGAGGACAGCAGTGGTTAACGTGGCTGAAGATGCTGGACCAGGAGGAGGATGGCGGCTTTGAGTTTGTGTGCTGCTTGTACTCATGTGTTGATCCCATAGGCGTTTGTGATGTGCGATCATGTGCCTTCGCAAAGCAGTTGTACCTAGGTGGGTGTTGGATTTCCCACGACTCAGTTTCTTTTGGCACAGGTTGCAAATGGCATCGCTGTTGTCAGAGGCAGACACACACAAAAAAAATGCCACACTGCTGAGCTCTGCAATGACGGCATTCTGGTGGTGGCAACAGCATGCGTTGATTGGCGTGCTGTCTGGCTGACCCCGGGTGCCAATGCATGCTGTCTGACTGTGCCACTAGCTCCTTGCGACGACCTCCCCCTGCTTGCAATTCGTCTCCTCCTCCTCCTCTCTGTCTCCCAATCTGAACTTTCCCCCTGTTTTTCTTCTCTTCTAGTGGGCACCCACGTGACATCCACGGACGCATCGTCATCATCAACTGCTTCACTTGTATCTGACAACTCAGCAAAGGAAGCAGCAGTGGGTACAACATCATCATCATCACACCGTACGTGTGTAATGCTGCCTGACTGAGACATATCCCTGTTATCTACATCCTCTGGCAATAATGGTTGCGCATCACTCATTTCTTCCAACTGATGTGTAAATAACTCTTCTCACAGATCAAGTGAAGCAGCTGTGGTGCTAGTGTTGGTGGTGGCGGCAGGCGGGCGAGTGGTAACTTGAGAGGTGCCCGAAGCTAAGCTGGAGGAGGATGGTGCGTTGAGGTTCCGAGCGGAAGCTGTAGAAGATTGGGTGTCCTGTGTTAGCCAGTCAACTATGTCCTCAGAACTTTTCAAATTCAGGGTACGTGGCCTCTTAACACTGGGCATTATTCTAGGGCCAAAGGGAATCATAGAACCACGACCACGACGGCCCCTGCGGGGTGGCCTGCCTCTGCCTGTCATTTTTTTTTCGATTAGTGGTACTATGCGTGCAAGCTACTGTGACAACAGATATGAGTGGCATTGGTGTGACACTGTGCCCTGGCAGGCCCTGAAACGCACACTCGTAAAGGAAACTGACTGCTATTATATTACAGTCCAAAAAGTTTAGGTTTTTTTAATGCAAGCTATTGGGACACCAGATATGAGTGAGTGGTGGCACTGGGCAGGCCCTGAAACGCACACTCGTGAAGGAAACTGACTGCTATTATATTACAGTCCAAAAAGTTTTTTTTTTGTTAAATGCAAGCTATTGTGACACCAGATATGAGTGGTGGCACTGGGCAAGTGGGCACAGTATACGCTGCAAGCCTGACACACACGCTGGCAGACAACTAACTGCTATTCAATCTATTACAGTCAACATTGTATTTTTTTTTTAAAAAAATGTACACTACTGTTACACCAGATATGAGTTGCACTGGTGTGACACTGTGCCCTGGCAGGCCCTGAAACGCACACTCGTGAAGGAAACTGACTGCTATTATATTACAGTCCAAAAAGTTTAGGTTTTTTTAATGCAAGCTATTGGGACACCAGATATGAGTGAGTGGTGGCACTGGGCAGGCCCTGAAACGCACACTCGTGAAGGAAACTGACTGCTATTATATTACAGTCCAAAAAGTTTTTTTTTTGTTAAATGCAAGCTATTGTGACACCAGATATGAGTGGTGGCACTGGGCAAGTGGGCACAGTATACGCTGCAAGCCTGACACACACGCTGGCAGACAACTAACTGCTATTCAATCTATTACAGTCAACATTGTATTTTTTTTTTTAAAAAATGTACACTACTGTTACACCAGATATGAGTTGCACTGGTGTGACACTGTGCCCTGGCAGGCCCTGAAACGCACACTCGTGAAGGAAACTGACTGCTATTATATTACAGTCCAAAAAGTTTTTTTTTTGTTAAATGCAAGCTATTGTGACACCAGTGAGTGAGTGGTGGCACTGGGCAAGTGGGCACAGTATACGCTGTGAGCCTGACACACGCTGGCAGACAACTAACTGCTATTCAATCTATTACAGTCAAAATTGTATTTTGTTTTTTAAATGTACACTACTGTTACACCAGATATGAGTTGCACTGGTGTGACACTGTGCCCTGGCAGGCCCTGAAACGCACACTCGTGAAGGAAACTGACTGCTATTATATTACAGTCCAAAAAGTTTAGTTTTTTTTAAATGCAAGCTATTGTGGCACCAGTGAGTGAGTGGTGGCACTGGGCAGGCCCTGAAACGCACACTAGTGAAGGAAACTGACTGCTATTATATTACAGTCAAAAAAAATTAGTTTTTTTTAAATGCAAGCTATTGGGACGCCAGTGAGTGAGTGGTGGCACACAGGCTGGCTGGCAGGCAGGCAACTGCAATTACATTACACAGAAAAAAAAAGAAAAAAAAAAAGCAGACTGATGTTCTAGCCCTAAACAGGGCTTTTTGGGGTGCTGTCCTTACAGCAGAGATCAGATGAGTCCTTCAGGACTGTAGTGGACACTGAATACACTAGCCTAGCTATCAATTTCCCTATCAAATCAGCAGCAGCTACACTGTCCCTACTCTCACTAAGAATGCAGCTTCACAATGAATGTAAAATGGATGCTGTCCAGGAGGTGGGAGGGTCTGGGAGGGAGGGTCTGCTGCTGAATGGCTGGAATGTGTCTGCTGACTGTGAGGTACAGGCCAGGGTCAAAGTTTACTCAATGATGACGAATAGGGGGCGGACCGAACAGCGCATGTGTTCGCCGTCCTTGGCGAACGCGAACAAGCGATGTTCGCCGGGAACTATTCGCCAGCGAACAGTTCGGGACATTACTAGTGCTGTATCTCTCGTGCAGAGGGAACTTGCTGGCATTTCGTATCTGGACTGCCCGTACGGGTGGAACGTAGGGCGGAGGGACCACGACTACATTTGAATATTTATTTACTGTTTAATTATTTTGTTTTATATTTTATCTTTTGTTGTTTTTTCTACATTCATTTTTGGGAGGAAGGAAGTCGACACTGAGATTCCTAAGAGTGATTGATATGCTGGATTTCTACTATTCTTTTGTAAGTGCAATCAAATAAATATAACTATTTCATATTATACTGGTGCACTATGTCCTGTGTGTCTCTCCATTTCTGATAAGGTCCTAAAAGAAGATAATCGCTATCCGTCAAGTCATCTAGACTTTTACACGCCTTCACTGCACTTCTATTTTGTAAGTGCAATTTAAATTAGCGCATTTTTGGTGTTTTAATTTAATACACTATGTTCTTCTATGTTCATTTCGTTTTGTAGATTGTATTTTTTCTATATTTGTATTAAGAAGATTTGAAGGTTCTTCTTACAATCATACACGTGGTAAATTTATTTTATATACTTTTTATCCACTGGGAGCATGTGTGCTGTATATAGATTTTTGCTCTGTTATTGTATATTTACAGCTACTCTTTTGCCTTTTTTTTTTTTTTTTTTACCTATGAATATTTCTCTGGCCCAGTCTGCAGTATATAACCTGCTTTAAGTATGTATCCAGGCCTTTTTGCATTCAGTCATCCATTCCTCCTTCAACATAAAATTCTGCTCTCAAATGACAGTCCTTTTGCAGACCTTGTGCTTGCTTTATATTTAATTGCTTAACTGTTCCTTAAATTAATATGTATAATGATAAGGATGGGGTGAATTTGCAGACCAGCTATTCTTCTATAAATAGATAGCTAGGCATGCAAACACACATGCAAGCATTTCCAAGAATCTGCCATGTTTTCCGATGAACTGTCTTTCCTACCGTATGTAAATCTTTGTATATTCATTTACAACATCCCTATTAGTCATAGCTATAAATAGAATTGCAGACGATCCTCCCCTATGTATTCTATAACAAACATCTGTAAAGCAAAGGGATAACCAATCAATGATGAAGATAGAAGTTTGTGTTTTTTATCAGATAGGAAGTACCCAATAAGCTGCAGATATTATAGTGAATAATTAGGTGGAGTTGTGGACTCTAAAAACCTTGTTATATGTAGACTTGGTTCATGTATTATCCATATAAACATTTCCCTTTGGATGTAAAAGACTGCCTGGTAACTATAAATAAAGGTTCATATGGTAATTATTTACGGCGACTGCATTTAATGCTGACACATGACCAGTATTAAGTAAACAGAAAATGGAAAGTTAAGATAGGTCATGTGAAAGAACAGTGGGTAACTCAATATGTCATTACAGATCACCACTGTTTCATCACTTACTTGATTCCATTTAGTCACATGGCCCTACTCGTTTACATTGGTTTCTCTTAATGTTCCTCTTGACGGAAAACCACAAGAATCAGGGTTTGTTTGTCATTCCCAGTCAATTACCCATTTTGTTTTCCAAAAAGTAATGTTAATACAAATTTGTCCTATCAAATACAGTTGATATCTAGTTAAAGTGGGTTTATCACAAGTTTCCATGTGTACATACCCTGCAGGATGCAAGCCCTTCTTACTCCATCCTTGAAAGTCAAACTGTTCAATGGGGACCTCTCTACTGCTGTAGAAATGGAAGTTCCTGTAAGGCAGCCAATGCCAAACTATAAGAAACAAACATGTCAATAAAATGTGAAATGATGCTTACTAATATAAAATATAAAATACCAGGTAGCTACTACACCTAAAAGAAAACCCCTTTTTTAATCTGCACTTCACTTGAATGTGACATAATGGATTCTTTTATTCATCACTTTTTTTTCCTCCAGATTGTAAGAAGTCAAACCATATGAAAATGGTTTGACTCCTTAACAATAAGGGATGCCAGGGTACTCCAGGCACCATAATCACTACAGCAAGCCTGGAGTGTTACTTTATTACAGATTAGTATTATTCAGTTAATGGTGCTTAGTAAGAATTCATTACTGATAATGGCTGCCCAGTCACTAGTTTTAACAGTATAGTTTAGTATACATGCCCCAGCTGCTATATGGCAGAGGGTGCATAGGAGGGTTTAAAACATTCCTTACAATAACATGGTGGTCTTATTGACCATTATAGGATATTTCATTTATTTTTTAATGTGGCTAGCCAGCAGCCTTATAATTAACACTCGGGATGCTGGCGGCAAATAGTACTTACAATTTTCATTCACTTGCATGAAACCAAGTGAATGATAATTTGCGAACATGCATCCTGCCAGGTACATTCAGTCCCAAATTGTATTAAAACCGGTGATTTGTGAATCTTTTGAATCCTATACTTTTTATAGCATTTGGATGTGAAAGCACAGATTTTAATCTGGACACCGAATGCATCCGAGTGATTGATGCAGATTTTCTATAGCCGACTGAATTTTGGCTGCATTCGACTTTAGTAAATATGAGGATTGCCAGTGTTTATTGAATAACTATGCCTGTCGCTTGGTAGTATCTGATGGGGATGTGAGCAAGTTCATTTTAGGAACACCTGTTACTGCATCCTCTTCACTTCATGAATCACAAAAATAAACTGAATATGCAGTTAAAATGTATCAATTGGAGCATAGGAGTACATAAGTCCATTCTCACTTAGTTCTGTGACATCCCTTAAAGGGACACTTCAGGCAGCATAACCACTGTAGCACACTGTAGTGATTATGGTGCCAGGACTGCCTCCTGTTACCCCCCTCATTTCCTCCACTCGATTGTAAGCAGACAAAACATTTTAGAACAGTTTGATTTCTTACTGAGGTTAACTGAGGGCCGCTCAAAGCACTGTAGTGGTTATGGGGCTTGGAGTGTTCCTTTGATAGACTCTGTAATAGTATATATTCATAGATCAATCTAGAACAGGGGTTCCCAACCCAGACCTTAAGTACCCTCTAAAGGTCCAGGATTTAGGGATTACCCTGTTGTGTCTAAAGTGTTTTTTTTCTTTCCTTTCTAAAAACACCTTAGACACAACTGGGTAATCCCTAAATCCTGGGTTGGTAGGGGGTACTTGAGGACTGGGTTGGGAACCACCAAACTAGAACAATGTAAATCAAAAGTTTTACTTTAATTAACTTTATTTTTTTTAAATAAACAATTCTACCAGATGTTGTTTGAACTTTAATGTTTCCAGATTAGGAAAGATGAGTGGTGACTAGTTATGACTGGGAGCACTTATTGTTAATGATCTATTTTCCATGACAAATTCTTTAATATAACCACAAATTGTTTCCTCATGCACAGTAAGGTAAAAGAAAATGTGTTTATTTTTGTGTTGCATAAATTAAATGTTAAATGTTTACCAATAAAAAACAAGGCATATGGGGGCGGGGCTGGACCGCCAAGATGGAAGGTCGCAGGAACGATCAGCTCCTGCAAATCATAATCTATGAAGCCAATATTCCATGCCTTCTGACAAATCTACCTACCTGTAGCTGCGACCCTCAATGAACACGGGCTGCCGGATCCGAGGAGAGGCTTGCTCCCGGAGTTTTAGTCCCTCGAAGGAGAGATCACTGCTGACTCCGGCGGGTCCATCTCCGGCGGTGAGTGGGGCAGATGGCCGCTGCCCCACTATGCTGCCTAACGTGGCTCGACAGACACTCTTGATCGGGCGGATCTGGTCCTGTTACCCCCCCCCCCTCTGGACCGGGGGGGATATCCCGGTCCCTACGGGTGACAGCCTGAACTGCTACAAAGCCCAACTACCAACCCAGCAGTGAAAGGCAAACAAAGCAGCACAAGACAAGATGGCCGACAACGCACACTACAACTACAGGGCGAGACGACCAAGAACAACCGGGGGCCCACGCCATAGACCCTGAACAAGTCCCTGAGCTCCCCCCAGGACAAAACAGCGGAACCCCCCGAGCAGCCCTCAGTTCTACCACAGACGAGAGCGGGTGGGTGGGTGGCGGGCGGAGAGCGGATCTCCCCTGGGCACCCCCTACATTGCAGAGCTAATACCCACACGATGGGCCCACCAGGGCTGAAGGCCACCTGGGACATACTCCCGAAGCATCGGCCACCAGCGCGGTGGACCCAACGCCAAGAACGGCGGCTTCCCACCAGGACACACTGCAGCCTTCCGCAAGGACAAGACCCGGCCTCCCACAGGAGATACCCGGTCCGTGGCCAGACGATGCAGGCTTTCAAGGCGACCCAGGGCTTTGGGGAGAGCTAGCCTGAGCCCTGCCTTTCCGACCACACTCTGCCCTCCAGACCTACTGTCAAGCCGAGGCAAGCGGTTCGGGGACTCCCACACCAACCTGATATGCGGGACTGTTCATGCACCTGCTAGCACACACAGCCCCGCAAGCGACTACACACACACCTGACAACATGGCAACCCCACTTGCAGGCACATCCAGCACGACGCACCATAAGGCAGATACACACTCCACATACACCTGGCACAGCCACCCACACGGCTCCGACTGCACACGAGCACGCACGCCACCTGAGGGCCTACCAGACTCGGGAAACAGCACCAAATCTTAGAACACATTAGGCCCTGGAACCCGTGGCAATTTTAGCCTTCAGACAAAATCCGACACACAGACATCCATAAAGCGATTACACACTCATGCAACTATAGCCTGACCACTTAGACATCATAACATTTAAGCTTCATGTCTGTACTCACTCACTTAAAAGAAAAATGTGCAAGTTATATCTATGCTCCTATTGCTGTACAAAATGCGCTTGAGGACTGCCGTCAGGGCACCACAAGCTTATGTGATACAATCAAATATGCACAATAAAAATATTAAAATATAAAATATTTAAAAAAAAAAATTGGGAAAAAACAAGGCATATATGTGTTCATGGCCATTTTGAAAAATGTTTTTTTTTTTTCATTGTTTACATACATATATTAGAGAAACAAGAAGATTGAATAAAGGTTGTAATGTGTTATGGCATAATGTATGAGGTATAAAGAAATCAACACAACTGTGGTAGAACCCGCAAAATATAGGGATCTAGTTTACTAAAAAAACAAATGAGTATCAACAAAGTAATTTTGGGGAAATGGAGGACCATTGAGTTGTATGATAATTTCGATGTACTATTAGAGGTTAGAAATAGGAGGTTGGGATAGGCATGAATGTTACAGGTGTAAAAATAAGTTGTTTGGGATAGAGTGAGGAAATGGTGTTGGAGGTCAAAATAACATTTACACAACCACAACAAGCTCATTGAAGTTGATATGGAGGCTGTAGTGTTCAGGTGGCTTTTACCATCGGGGGATGAAATAATTTTCCAGTGGTTTAACCCCAATATTGATCCTCCAGGACTTCATGCAATTGTCATAATTGCCTCTACGCAGTATGAAAAATGTTTTGCCAGGTGGCAAGCGATAGGCTGTAAGTGTCAGCTGACATTCTTTGCCTATCACCAGTCACCTGGGGACAAAAATGTGGCTAAAGAGATAAAGGAAGCCATTTCCTCTCAGATATTCCCCAAGTCTCATATGGAACAGGGGGATGAGGACATTGCACAAACCCTCCCATGGTTAATAATGAATCCTCGTCTTCCTTAAATCATCCCAATATCCAACAGCTTGGGAGACATTTAAATGGGAAATGCAAAGGCTAGTGACTGAATTACTCAGAATTACTAGCTTTCATCCCACATTTAGGGTTTAAAGGAGTTTCAGTGTTGGTGCTGACCCAGGCGCTATAAAACATAGCTACAGGGAGAAATATTTTGGTGGTGAACTGTAAATTACATCGGCAACACTGATAGATTGTCTATCTATCTATCTAGCTATCCTGCCTGTCTATCCGTCTGTTTTTGATACAATATATATTGTGATACTATACTATACTCTGCTAAAGTGCAAATTTACATTAATTTTACATTAATTTCACAAACTTAAGAAACAAAAAAAACACATTAGACTGATTTTTAACTGACCTAAATTACCCATAAATGGACCTGAATTATATCCCATTAGATGGTTAATGGCTCAGGAAATAGAAAGTAATTTGGAAATAATTCCCAAATTAGCCACTAATTACATCAATAAATAGCCCCAGTGGATATGTATGCTTCCAGGGAGCACATTCTTATTATAAACAAATTTGTTTTAAAAAAGCAGGGGGTACTTCATAATGTAATGACCAGAAAGGATCAGATTATTCTTCTTTTACCCAATTTGAGATCATGGGGTTACAAGGGAACACTGTTACACTAGAAGAGCTGCAGTGCTATAGAGAACCAATATAGAATTCTTCTGGTGTTCTCATTCTCTATGTATCTTGACAGATCTACAAACTGCCCCAAATTCTTACCAGAGTGTGTTAAGGGTAAATTAATATTACTGAACAATAACAGAAATGGTCCAGGTACTCGGGGAGATTCATAAGGCAGATTTGATGAATATTAGCAATATTTTGACTTCCAAGTGAGGTATTTATCCAGCTTAACATAGCTTGATAGGTAAAAGGCCATAGGCCTGAATTTGTAGGAGAAGTATTCCCTATATAAACTCTACCCCCCTGCTTACCTATGCTGTTTCCTGTTAGAGCGATCTGTTGCCCCCGCAACCAGAACTTCAGGTATCGGTCTTTAATGCCAGTTGTTCCAGCAGAACTGACGGTTTCTGCCTCCCGGCCTGCAGCTCCCCCAACCGAGCCTGCAACGGCTACTGGACCAGAAGCTCCACGGACCCGGCCTGCAACTTCCTCGACCCGGACTCAGGACCTCCCTAGTATCTCCATGCCGCAGACGCTGACTTCCGGCCACAGTATTCGGTTATATTAAAATTGTAATTTCAGTTAAATTCTACTCTGTTACATTTCACTCAGGATTTCATGTAATAAAAAATCTTACCATTCATGCAGTACATGCCTGGGGAGGTTAGTTCCTGCACATATTAGTAGATATATGATTTTGTCACATAAAATTACGCTTAGCATTTTCCCGTTCAATACAGTACGTCGCCTTACACTACTATGCACTGTTCGGTACATATACAGTATTTCTACATACTACATGGTTAATTTTCTCCAGTGCATATACATATGATTCCCCCAATCGGTACTAACCTTTTTCTCCTATTTCACATATTTAGGCACTATATCAACTATAGCAACCTTCCGGTAAACCAAGTACAACAGTGTTCTTCCAGCAACCTTGTTGAGGTATTGGCCACCTTACACTCTTTTTGCTTAATTTAAACACCCATATTAAGGCATCAAAGTTCCTTTTACGTGTCCCACGTAGTGTCCCACGTAGGGGCTTGTCTTTGCATCAGTCCCACGTGTTTGGTCCTCATTACGTTACGGCATACAGTGACATCTACTGTACTATCTGTCTTCCAGCTTGTTCACATCTCTCCTCTAAACTTATTAGGAATCACAAGTTACGTTCCTACAACTATCAGGTAATTTTAAACATGTCTCCTTAATCTTCTCTCCCTATTTGTGTCTACCTCCTTTACCCACACATGTCTGTTATTATTTATAGGTGCACTTAACTGACACCGCACTAATTTAAGTAAGCTCTCATCAGCTTTCTAAAGGTACGTTCTCCAGTACGTCACATGTCGCAGGTTTAATTATTACTCTTTATTTTCAGATAGGTGTCTTTTCAGTTACTCTTTCTACAGCTCTCTCCTCCTTCTGTTCCTTGTTTCACTCTATTTAGGTACGTACGGTCACTATCATGTTTATTCCTATAAGACAAGCCCTGCTAGGGATAGAGAACTGGATGCAAGGGTTAAGAGCTGGCCTTACTGTTTACTTACTCTCATGTCCCCACTAGGCCTACCCACCCACCTCTCGCGGAGGTGCTGCCCACACGGCCCTGCATTATATATGTATATTTTTTTTGTTTCCCCTTCTGCAGGGGTTTTGCAGGGTGCCACATGCCACGTCCACACATATTTTCTCTTTACTGTCATCGAGAGGCCAACACCCTGCCACACCGACTTGTGTCTACAATCACCTACGGGCTAAACCATAGATAGAGCCTCTCATCGTCACTTGGCAACTAGCAGGGATCCAACTGTCACAGAGTAGTTAAGTTCTTCGCCTCTGACACTAGCTAGCCAGCCAGTTCTATATACGGAGTTCCATCAAGGGCTTTCAATTAGCCTTTTTACTAATTTCTTTATAGGATGTCGCAAGATTCTATTCAAGGAGACGACTTATCTCTCCAGGGCACTCCTGCCGGGCCCAGCACTCCTATTATACCAGGCTCACCCACTGACTCTATCGTTCCCGCTACTCCTGGTAACCAAACTAGCCACAGAACTACGACGCAGAAACAACCCAGCCACTGCTAGGAAAGCAGATCTTTATAAGTTGTTAGCAGCTCAGTCCAGTGAACCCGGGCCTGGCACAAGTTCACAAGAGTTCCAGGTCAGAAGTTGTGGACAATTTCAAGACACCTTGTCATCTATCTTGTCTACCCTCAATTTGCTTAACGAGAGGATGACCAAGATAGGGACCATCATCCCTATCACTAGCAGTGCACCTGATGTTTTAGCCTCCACGTCTGCACCTGCAAACTGCCAGGGTAGTGCCATTGCTTTCACACCCGCACCCACCACTTCATGTGTTATTGCCCCAGCTCACTCCATCCCCTCCTCCATTAAGAAAGACATCCTTGATGGCAAGGACGTCAGTCTAGTCTCCCTACTCATTGCTTCGCAGGACATACTAGAGAATAGAGCCTTTAATTATCCGTGATCCTTAAAACCAGGGATGCACGACTCAATAAAAAATTATCCAGAGATGTCATCTGCTCTGTATATCCCCAGAGGCGTGAGGAATTTGAGATCTATTTACACAAGGTGGGGAACCTGGGGCACAAGTATGGGGGCTTTGCTTTCTACGATTATCACAAGTCAATGTCGACTAAAGCAGCAGCAGCTCTGGCCCAGTTCAACACGCGTATAGATTGGAGCCAGTTGGACACAGAGCTGTTCTGCAGGCATTTCACTGTCTTGAGGCCCCCATTGACCCACGCATGATCACTCTCATGCAACACCCTGTCAGACAACACTAAGACAGCATACGATAGGGCGTTGACTGTTTTCTGCAGATTTGTTGGGGAGTTTCGTGTTTTGGCTAATTACTCTATCGAGTAATTTTGCCTCTTTTTGTCACTTACACCTAAAATTAGCACACAACACTATCAAATTATATCTTACAGGTATACAGCACCACGTCCTCACTACCTTTCCAATCACACACCTTTTCTTTCTTCATACCCCATTAAAACTATTCTTCCACTCCCCATACCGCCCACTACTATTGCCCCAACGCCCTTTGAAAAGATTATAATGGCTGACGCGCCGGCGAAAAAGCCCATCTCCACCATATACATGTTATTAATGCCCCGAAAGGAAATTAAATCCCTTCCTTGTGTACGCTCCTGGGAAAAGGACCTGAATCGAGCACTGCCAGAACAGACCTGGCTGACCTCGGTAAACGCAACCAGGGGCCTGACATTTTGCGCTTCTCATTTAGAGATCACCCGCAAACTCTTTTACCGGTGGTATATGGTCCCAACACGTCTAGCCACTATAGACCCGAAGGCGTCCAGCATTTGCTGGTGCTGCAAAGAGGAATCGGGCACGTTCCTACACACTTGGTGGAAATGCTCGAAACGTCAACCGTACTGGAAAGCGGTTATTTCTTTAATACACCAACACACTTCAATCATGATACTAAACTCCCCGACCTCTCTACTCCTACTCATGTTCAAAGCTGAATACCCCAAGCCGATTAAATATCTAATACTCCATGTACTTGTAGCGGTCCAAAACTTTACCGCAACAAATTGGCTGTCACCCACCAATGCAACAATTCAAGAGTTGATTCGACATCTCTCCCAAATTGGGAAATATTAATCAAATCTATCCCGGGTTCCACCCAATAAAAGTTGGAGACACGAAGTATGGGAAAGTTGGGAGCTGAAACACCCGACTTCAGGTTGACACGAGTACTTCACCAACACTAAATACAGTTGACCGCACCAACACTAACCGAACACTATGGGGCATGCCCACAAATCGTGTGCCTAGAGCATGGCATTGATATCGGAAGCCTTATAACCTCCTTGCAAAGAGCTGGCTGGATGCAAACTTTTCTCCCCCTCCTTATCCACCCAGGTTGTCCCCGCCCTCCCCCCCCCAACCACATGCCCTTGCCCTCCAGTACCTAACTCAGGGAACCCCATCCTAACACGATCTGCACATAATACAAAGAGAGGTAACGACTCGTAACTTAATCCATGTGTGAAAAGTAATGTGCTCCTCCCATGTGTATAAAACTACTGTATAATGATAAACTTGACGGAGGATGTGTGTTCCACCTTTGTACAGATATACTGTTTATCCCTCCCCCTCTTTCTATCTGTACCCCCTATACTGCTTTTTATGACAAAATAAAAATTGTCAAATTGAAAAAAAACAAAAACTATTCTTAAAAGTATCAGCAAAATAGATCGACCTCCTATAACCTACAGACTACCCACAGACGTACCCATATTCAGGAATATCTTGGATCTATTGGACACAAACCGATTTAACGCCCAGGCTAACTCTATCATCAAAGTAGCTATTTACATTGTCTTCCATGGCTTCCTTAGACCCCGAGAGTTCACTGTGATCCGTCAATCCGATATCAGCACAAGTTTAAAATTCTCAGACATGGTCAAACACGGTGGCCATTATGTTATGTCATTACATACATCTAAAACTAAGCACACAAACTATCCTACTACAATCCCTCTCTTTCCAACAGATAACCTCTGGTGTCCCATAAAAATACTCATTTCTCTCCACACGCAACAGCCTCCCGGCTAACTCTCCCTTACTACTTCTTCACGGACACCCACTTACAACCTCCAAGTTCACGTTAGAACATTGCTACTCAGACTGGGACATAACCTTGCCTCGTTTTCACTCCTTCAGAATTGGTGCAGCCTCCACAGCCTCCAGTACGGACACACCAGTCCATATCATTAAAAGAATGGGCAGATGGAAATCCTTCGTCTGCAACATTTATATACCGCAACTTGAGAAAGACCTCAGGAAAGCTTTTAAATGTTTTGCATTATGAGTTTGCAATAAAGTGTGTTTTCTGCTATATCTTTTTGCCCTCTTTATTACATACCCACCCGTATGTTGGTTTTGGCACACCACTACCAACTTTCTTTTTGTCCTCTATTTCCATACCTATGCCGTTTCCTGTTTGAGCGAACCCACCCACCACTCCCTCTAATAACTTACTATTATTATCACATTACCTCTGGTGGGCCCTCTTTATTACAAGCCTAACCGTATGTTGGTTTCGGCACACCACTACCAACTATCCCCCTGTTCTTTATTTCCATACGTAGTTCTGACCACAAATATATATATATGCCAATGCTTGACATAACGTTGCACTATAGGAACCATAACCATTGCAGTGGATTAGAGTGGATCCTGCAAGGCATCCCTCACTTCAGTCAAACTATTTCTAAGTGTTTTGACAAAGAAAACACCAGAATCCAAACTTCAACATCACCCCTGCTGCTAAGTTATTGAGGAAGTTCAATTTCTGCATTTTACACCCAAGTAATAGACTGCAGGTGTTACACTAACCCATTCCACAAATTATCATTACTGTCCAAGAATAAACATATTGGGTGGCAAGTGCAGGCCTTTGAGTGCTGACAGAGCCCAAGTTAAACCACTTGAAAACAATTGTAAACATTTTTGTATTTTAATTTTTTTTTGAGTGTTTTACACTATGACGGGTGCAAAACCAAACATTAAATAAACACTCCAAGCACCAACACCATGACAGCATGCTGTAGCGGTACTGGTACCTGGAGTGCCCTGTTGCCCTGTTTGAAATTGGTTTGACAACTGGGTCCTTCTGGGTGCCACCCTGGCCTCCCCTACTGCCACAGTGAATCTGCCAAAAACTCCTACAAGTGGTTTCCATTAAGCAAAGTTCACCCACTAATAAAGAACACTAGTGAAGCTCTCTCATCCAACAAGCTTGGTCCTTCATGACCATGATAACGTCAGTAGCAGGAGCTTCTGACAACGGGTGAGGCAAAAGCAGGAGCCCTCTATGTTATTATGAAAATGTTTTGCTTTTATGGCTTCTTCACTGACATTTTTTTCAGGCATCGTCCTAACCCTAACAGCAGGAATACCATATGATGGAAGTGGTCAGCTAGAGTCTGAAAACAATCTCCAAGAGGTATTACTGAATCATTAATCTTGTAGACAGATGTCCAACCGTATGCTTCACCACCTAGTACAATTAATAAGGTGTGTCATTAAACTTGCAATCAAGCCAGTTTGGCCATTAAACTCCCAGATAAAAAAAAGAAAAAACTTGTGTTTTATTTTGGCTAATGTAGGCTTGTTTCTTTTTACATGGTTTCCAAAATTTCCAGGTACAGTAGCTGCATCATTAAAAAGGCAATGGAGAAATTATGTAAATGTGTCTCTTTTTGTATAAAAAGGGGAACAAATTCTGATTACCATAAGTACTTAGAAAATATGAACTTCCTAGTTTCAGAGAAAAAAATCCCACTAATGGAGAAGCAAATTATGATGTTATTGAATATATAAAATGCAGCATTGTGCATTAAAATCATAAATGTAAAAGTACTCTAAATGATAAATAAGGTGTCAACATGGATCTCTAAGTGCTTAAATATAATAGGCAGCTGTTGAATATAAGAAGTATTTCATTTCAAGAGAAAACATCAAGCAGTGATGTTAAAATGTTTGTGATTTTGGTACCTTCATCAAAAATGTATCACATCTTTGGTTCAGGGGTGCCAAAACGTAAAGGAGTGCCTTACCACTCCTTTTCAGGGCCCCCCACTGGTACCAGCAATACATTTAGCAATGGACAGGCTCTTCCTTCTCTGCACATAAATGCAGGTTCCGCTTGCCCAGAAGAATCACATTGTTGCTCTATTAACAATATTTCTTTGCAGTTATTACTATTTTTAAATGTTCATTTTGTCAACCTGGAAACTATTGATTTTCTGGATTCACAGGGGGATCACCATGTTACTGATTTGTTGATTTGCTTTGACTTTGTTGGGATACTATTTGAAAACTTTAAAAATAAATAAACACTTAATTAAAAAAAAAATCAATCATTCAATAAAAAAACAATTTTAAACTTATATTTAGTCCAGACCTGGGACAGACCTCTGTCTGTCTGATAATGTTTGAAGACTTTTTTCCAATCAGATGTTTCTCATAGATATGCAGCGAGGACATATATTGATCCACAGAGCTGCTGTTGTTTATCTATTTTAGCACTTTGTTGTAGTCACATCCCTCCCAAAAGGAGGTGTATTTTATTTTGTACTATGATCTACCAGTTTAATGCTTTTCCATAAGAAGCATGGAATCTAGTGCTTCTCATAGAGAAGCATTGTATGTACACCCAGCATCCAGTGTCAGCATACTTTACATGCTGATGCGGATGTAGAATAGATTCTATTACTGACAAAAGGGCAACTATAAAACACAAGGTCAATTTTAGCAAAGAATGCTGACATTAGCATTCGTCCTGGAGCTCCTGGAATAAAATGTTGAACTTTATTTGTCTCTTCCTTTTGAAATTATTGATCTACATTTTCAGACTGATCCCTAAAAAACTATTTAAAAAAAAATCTAAAATCATGCCAATGATCCATTCATTAAATTCAATATTGTTCTACATTTTACTATAGTTTCATTCAACTGATTGCTATTAATTGCATTATTTAGTACTTGACTTGTGCATTCTATTGAATTTTGGCTGATAGGCAAATTATCTGAATTCTGTAACTCTCAAGGGCCATATGGACATATAGCAAAACAAAGAACAAAGACATGGGACGAACAGTTTCATTTGATTTGCGAGTTTAAAAAAAAGTTGATTGGTGGGATTTATAGGACACAGCCATTAAATCAAATAAACTGAGAAAGAAATCAAATAAATAAATAAATACAAATAACCAATGATTAGCCTGACTGAATGGTTAAAATTTGCAACCGAGGGGGGCGGGGCCTGGACATCATGGCGGCTAGACGTGCCTCGTATGAGCTCCGAGCTCAATCTACCCACCAAGCCTGATTAACCGCACACCAGCCAGCCAGGACTGTCACAAAAGCCTGTAACCAGGACATACCTACCTCAGAAGCCAGCCGAGGTGCCCCGGGTCTGTCGCCCGTGGGTGCACGGAGCGTCTGTCGAGGGTGCCGGGAGTGAGGCCTAGCAGTATCGCCGGACGGGTGAGGCGGCCGATCCCCTGTTCCGTGCGACCTAGTGACCTCTCAAGCCTGCCATACAGCCCTGTTCCCCCCCCTCGGGGCCAAGCTACTGCGACATCCCAAAATGGCGGGCGAACGCTAAACCAGCACAAGTGGCCCAGGCCCACCAGGGCAAACTTCACACAGCACCATCCCAAATATCCTGCAGCAGCTGGACGACATCCTCCAAGCCTTTTGGCGCAAACTACAGGACCGCACCACAGCCCACCCACCTTACCCGCAAAAGAAGGGACAGAGCGGACTCTCTTCGGAGAAACCGAAGCCACAAGCGACGGCTCGCTATGCGACCACCCTACCAGGGCCAAGAACACTCCGAGGCATAGCCTCCACGCACCGACCGCGCAGGCTGAAAGGCCCCCACAGAAGGCGAACGCCTACAATCCGTTATCACAGCTACCCCAGGCAGGGGATAGACTTGGCTCCACAAGGTCTCCAGGTCAGTGGAACACGAGGACTGACTCTCTGAACCCCCCGGGACTAGAGGGCAACCAGGGTCTGCCGACCGGACAAGGGCTGCAGACTATCCCTCCATCCAACACCAACCCTACCGCCGATGGGGATCGGCTGACCGCCGAAAAGGACACTAGACACAAAAGGCTAAACCACAAGCTGACGGACACTATCTGCCTGACACAACACTAACCAAGCGAACTGTCTGAAAGATATGTTTAACCATCATATTTTGTGTTTACAATAACCCCATCTAAGTTTTTACCAGTTAACTTTGTAGTTGGCAGGGGCCTTAGCTTCCCCAACCATGTTATCCCTGGGCTGCATACTTAACTTAAACCACATGACCCCCAGGCGGCATTTTCCTGTATCTTCCCGCCATAATTTATAAAAGCATCTACGCAGTATACCACTTCATTGTTAAAACACTTCACTTTCTATACATCAGTGGCTTGTTTAGCGTTATTGATATATAAGAGATGCCATGTTGTCAACCACACTACTGGTACACGTATATTGCTAATCTATCTTATAACTAAGCATGCTGTTATCTTGTGTTGGAACCTCTGCTATGTAGTCTAATGAACTCTCATACAAAAATCTACCTAGAAAGACATAGTTAGCAGAATAGCGTGTTCATAACATTTCATAACATTTAAAAAATGTGCCGATACTTTCATGCCATAAATGTACGACTACTGTGCTAAACCTTTTAAATATGCTGTTGTGGCAAAAACAAACGTACTGTCATTCCTTGCACAAAGAAAAATAAAGAATTGTAAAAAAATAAATAAATATGCAACCGATTGTTTAAAAGCCGCCCAACGTTAAATCGTTAATATTAACTAAATGTGGATCGGTTTTGTATGATACAATACCATTCTATTCAAATTGAATTCTCTATACTGCAATATATACATTTCTTTATTTTTCTTTCACAAATTGTTTTCCCTAAATTGTTTGTTGGATGCAATTCTGACCAACAAAACACTGTATCAATGAACTTCAGTCAATTGAATTTAAAGAAAATTTTACCTGAATTGATTCAGATGAAGCAAATTTCCAAATGTTTTTACCTTACACAAGTCTATTTTCTACTGTATGCATTACCTGTGAGAATCTGTCTCTGATTTGTACTGTATGGAATTAATATTTGTGGAAAGTAGTTTATTCATAAAACTCGGCAGGTAAAATACAAACATTATAAGCAGAGAATGTAACAAGGTCCCAGTGCTCTGTAAATAGCATGTTCTTGTTCAGTACTATTAACCAATAAGAATTCATCAATATGACACCTACACAACATAACATCAATGTGAAAGGAGAATTTATGACTAGTGCATGGGAAGATATTAATGAGGCAATCAGTAATCAAATTAAGCTTTGTGGATTGAATTTACAACTCAAGGTAAGCATTATAAAATAGTGATGAAAGCGACCACATAATGTGCTCAAGAAGCACAGTTGAAAATGGAAAAGTAATTTAGGATAAAAAGAGAAATTGCTATCATACAAGGAATTCAAAAAAGAACAAAACAAAAAAACCTTCACTGGGGAAATCAGTTTAGTTCAAATGGAAAATGAAAATAGAAATTCAAAAGAAAAGCTAATCTACATACCATCCCCAAAAAATAAATGTAAGTACCTAAATAGAGAACTGATTAAGTAGGAATGTTCTATGACTAAAAGTTCCAGAAGACAGGGATGGATGTGTTCTGTATCGGTTCCTGCATGCCAAGGCAAAGCAAACACTAACTCACATAGAACAACTTTTTTTCCTAACTGAGGTCCCTTTCCTTCATTTTCATTTTACATCTGTAAATACTGAACACAAATTATAATTGAGACAGTAAGCTAGACCTTTATCCTCTTCTACATACATTCCATCTTTTATTTTGAGTCTAAATATCCTTGTTTTAGTTTCCTTTTCTCATTTATATATCTAAAAAGTGTTTTATCCCACTTTTTTTTACTGACTGGGCTATTTTCTCTTCTGTGTTTGCTCTGGAAGCTCTTATAACTTGCTTTGCATCTTTCTGCTTAATCTTCTAGATCTGCCTATCTTCCTCACTTTGTTTTTTTTCTATAATTACTATATGTTAACTTTTTGTTTTTTACTGTTTTGGCCTCTTCTACCGAGTACCACAGTGGTTTCTTAAATGTTTTGCTCTTAATGACAAGCCTAATACAATTTTCTGTTGCCTTCAATAGTTAAACTTTTAAATAATTCCATGTTTCCTAGTGTAACGGATCAACGGGCACCCCGACTGGGTACCTCTGTTGAAGGATGCTCCTAGCGCTTCCTGAGGACTCCAAGCACTGCAGCAGACACCACAACCACCGAACCGGAGAAGCATACCAATGCTCTCAAGCATATGAATGCTGGAAACAGCTGAACAGGAAAGGCATACAATCAGCTTACACTCCTGGCAATCAGCATACAATCCAATTCCCCCAATAACGAGACGACACTTTGTTTGAGTGTCAAGCAGAACTAACTGTACTGGCACATACAGCCTCTTTTATTCCTAATCCACAAACATAGTAGAGCCCACAGGGTTTTACAGAACAACCAATCAATACGTACAATACACACAGACACTCCCACACAAAATCCTCCCCTCTGCCTGTGATATGATTACTGAACATAATGGGAAATATAATTATCACAGACAGAGAAATACAGTTTTATAAAACATATCACAAGGACCCCAAAACATGCAATAACCCCATATAAGTATATCCTCAGAACCGGTGGATCTGGGTGAACCACATATCCAAAATGCACCCAGATCCGTTCAGTAGTTTGGAAGATACAGTTTAATGCAGATTCCGCAGAACATATACAGATTATATAAAAATAATTACTGTATAATGTGTCCCCTGTTGTATAGTTTAAAAATGCTGCACGATGTCTTTGTGCACCAAATACCGGCGAGATGGCACCGTGTAGAAAAGTCCAAACAGTGTCTGTGAGTTAAAATGGCCGCCATCCATTGTTCTCACCATGTGCTTCATCCATTTTTCTCACCATGTGCCTCTGATACATGAAATGGTGGCCACCCAGTAACTCCACAGTATGTCCCCAGATGGTTCTTAAAGGACCAGTAGCAGCATATTACAATACAACATGCCCAAATCCCTTATTAAAAGGGTCAAATCTCCCAGGGGCCATAGTCAGCAGGCAGGAGGCGGGCAAACAGGCTTCTCCAATGCCCAGTGGCGAGGTTGGTTTTGCCACACCTAGACTCCATTTAGGCCGCTCCAGTCTGATAATGACTCCTTTACGCATATTCTAATTTTAGAAAAGTCTGTTTTTCTACAATCTAAAACTTTTGTTTTTGTGTGGTGTGACTTAGTCACTGTTCTTATATTAAAATCACACTGACTGTTGATCACTGGATCCTAAACCTTCACCTACAGTAAAATCTGATACCAAATCTCCATTTGTTAACACTAAATCTAATATGGCCACCTTATGAGTTGTCTCCTCAATGACTTGTTTTAGAGACAACCCCAGTAGGGAGTTTAGAATTCATGTGCTCCTGGCACAATCAGCTATTTTGATTTTCCAGTTCACATCAGGAAGATTAAAGTCACCCATGATGGTAACGTCCCCCTTCATGGTCATTTTAGCTATTTCCTCAACTGGTAGATTATTTAACGCTTCTATTTCTCCAGGGGGCCTGTAAATCACACCTACACGAGTTACTGTGCGATAACCAAATTCTAATGTAACCCAAACTGAAAAGTTGTGCCGAGCAACATTACCGTCCTGACAGGAAAAGTTGTGCCAAGCAGCAATCATGCACATGGAAACCTGGTAATTGCTTTTGGGGTCAAAGGCTGGTTACAGACAATCAGATCCACAAGAGGGTTTGTGCTGAGCAGCAATCATGCACATGGAAACCTGGTAATTGCTTTTGGGGTCAAAGACGGTTACGACCAATCGGATCCACAGGAGGGATATTTAAACCCAATTCTCCTTTTGCTCATTGCACTGTCGTGGTTTCATCCTGATGGTAATCCGAAAGTGCGTTCCTGATTTTGATTTTCTGGTATTTGACTTTGGCTTTGTTTTGACTTCCCTGAATTCTGGTATCCTTGACTTTTGGCTTTTCCTCATCGTTGTGTCTGATTCTGTGTTCCTGACCTTGGCAAGTATTTTGACTATTCTTGGATATGTTAAGTCCGGCCATTCTAAGGTCCGGTTATACGTTATCCTTAATCCCAGGTTTGACACAGTTCTGCGTGCTGGATCAACATGTAAACCTGACATTAAAATCCTTTAACCTTTCCTTGTAAAAAAAATAAAATTTTCAAATTGATGAGTCAATGATAGCCAAGTAAGGATTCGGAAAATAGCTTAACATTCATAATTTTTTAATGAGGGCACCAGGATTTGATCCTGAGACCTCTTGATCTGCAGTCAAATGCTCTACCACTGAGATATACCCCCAACTTGCAATGTTTAGCTTTTTTTTTTTTTTTCTTGTAAAGATACAAACCATATTTTTTGTACAGTACATTTCTATTACAACTAGAGCTACCATGAGAAACAAAGCCAAATCCTTGCTCCCGACACCATGTACCAAGCCATAGGTTAAAGTCCCTAATATGCATCCGCCTGTCAGTCTGAATTTTATACTTCGTTTCCTACATCATTAATGTAAGAAACAGAGCATCCTCCCCACAAAATAGTTAACACCAGTTATAGGTGATTTCCAATGTTTTATTCAATTGTGTAATTTCCACAGAAGTGATGGTTCCCCTTTAAGTGAGTGTTTTCAAGAACAATGAAAATGCCTTTTCAACTCCTCTGTGTATACTCGTTAGATAAATGAAACACTTGTTTACTGTGTACGGTCTCTTTCTGCAAGGTATGTTATTATGATCGTCCTAAAATAATCCGTAGATATTACTAATATATGGAATCACTGTACATTATTTTAAAGGAAATAATAAAAAAATATAAAAGAAAAAACAAATAAAAAAAAAAACAAAACAAAAAAAAAACACTCACAAGAAACACTCACAAGAAACACATACTGGGCAACCAACGGAAACATAGCAAAAAATAAATATTTTTTTTTTAAAAAAATGAACAACTACAGACACGCAAAAAAGCTCTTACCAAACCACACAACAGATTGAGGGAAAAGGATATGCAGTAAGGAGACTCGAAATAAGCGACAAGATATAAAGACAGAGCAGACACGTCACCACACGATAGGACTACGAACACACGTCAAAACACGACATCAGACCCACTTACACTAATGCTAACATAAACCGACGGACACCAGCAAATGGGCACATGGCTTGGCAGAAGACTGGGCCAAGGAGACGGGGATCACTAAAAGCGAAACAGGGAGAAAAACACCAGGGGATATTCCACCCCTTCCATGGTAAAGGGCCTAAGCGACACGGGAGGACGCACACAAGAACCTAAACCAAAAGGGGAAACATAGGCACACCATGGACTGAACAGGGATCGACACTATGGCATAGGTGACACGGGAGGACGCACACAAGAACCTAAACTAAAAGGGGAAGCATAGGCACACCATGGACTGAACAGGGATCGACACTATGGGGGGAAAAAAATAAATAGAGGGACAGAATGATCACATCCATAATAACGACCACTGGTGTGCCAGACAAAACATAGCAACATACTGAGAGGATGGCATAGGCCACACAAAACAATAACCCAAGCACCCCCAGACATCGGCATAACACTGTAATACACCACGGGCCTCACTTAGGCTAAGGTCCATAACCAATAGGAAAAAGTAATAACTCGCAAGTGACCTGCGAGCCTAAAAAACGCACCAAACAAAAGGGTAACTGAACGCCCACACACTTCCGAAAAAGCTTGACACATAAACAGCACCAGAGGTACTGAACAGAGACTGGTGAGTCTCCCGCTCCGACGCCCACGATTAAGTCTAAGTCTATGTAAACAGTAGGAATTGGCGAAGTTAAAAATCATATGTACACAACTAAATATTATAAGGGACCTGCGTGTCCGTCAACATTGTGGGCCTGCGAGCCCGAGCGTATACCCGCATGCTCTGCTACCAACGCTAATGCATGTTCAAACTGTTATCAAACGCAACATGCCTTCTGAGACCTGTGAGTCCCACTATTACTTAACTTTGACAACACAAATAAATATCATATTTACAACAAAAAAAACAGCATTCAAAAACAACATAATTTACAACTGGTAACTATAATTAAAGTAAATCATACTGCTTTGCAAAAAAATAAATAAAAGACACACTATATGCACTATATAATTTAGCTATTTGTTTGCTAATTCTCATATAGTAAAAACCAAAGAAAAGAAAAAGTTACCTGGGCTCTCTCCTTAATCCCTATGTATATTTAGACACATGGAGGTCATTTAGTTGCTCCAATGGCCAATGTAACCAGGCTGTGTGATACAAAGTAAATACAAATACAAAAAGAGAAGTCCTGCGCTCACTCCCATTACCACTGGGCCGGCAGCAAGGACTACAATACACATCAGCCCCAATATATAGTAAAAACCAAAGAAAAGAAAAAGTTACCTGCGCTCTCTCCTTAATCCCTATGTATATTTAGACAAATGGAGGTAATTTAGTTGCTCCAATGGCCATTGGAGGGAATGCCCGTCTGCCAACGTCAAGGCAGACCCCCCTAAGCGGATCCTAACACTGACCCTTCAGCCTGCTTCCTTGAGCTTCTGGCAAAGATATCTCTGATGAGACAGAGAGGGGTATTTTTTATATATACAGAGTTAAACCTTATTTTCATCAGGAAGTTAAGACTGATATCAAGGAGATAAAGGTGTCATATTTGCAGAGGTGTTAGGACCCGCTTAGGGGGGGTCTGCCTTGACATTGGCAGGCGGGCATTCCCTCCAATGGCCATTGGAGCAACTAAATGACCTCCATTTGTCTAAATACACATAGGGATTAAGGAGAGAGCGCAGGTAACTTTTTCTTTTCTTTGGTTTTTACTATATATTGGGGCTGATGTGTACTGTAGTCCTTGCTGCCGGCCCAGTAGTAGTGAGAGTGAGCGCAGGACTTCTCTTTTTGTAATTCCCATATAGTGCCTGGGAAAACAGTGTGTGTATCTGTGCTTGTGTATGTGTTTGAGTATGTGTGTGTCTGTGTGTTTGAGTGTCTGTGTGGGTCTATGTGTATATGTTTGAGTATATATGTATATCTCACCTCCATCATCAGCAATAATTAAACAGTGACGCAGTGGACTCAGGTTATACCTTGCCAGCTGGCTACGATAATTATACACTTTTGTCTTCTAAACTCTAATCACTGTCCATTCTACTATGCAATTTATGACTAATTTTAACGTTAAAGGGACACTATAGTCACCCAGACCACTTCAGCTCAATGAAGTGGTCTGGGTGCCAGGTCCCCCAGGTTTTAACCCTTCAGATGTAAACATAGCAGTTTCAGGGAAACTGCTATGTTTACATTGCAGGGTTAATCCAGCCTCTAGTGACTGTCTTCCTGACAGCTGCTAGAGGCGCTTCTGCGACGCTGGATGCGAAAATCGCATTCAGCGTGCAGTAAGTCCATAGTAAAGCATTAAGAAATAATTTCCTATGGACTGTTTGAATGGGCGCGCGGCTCTTGCCATGCATGTGCATTCCGCTCCACTTGGGAGCTGATGTCGGCAGGGTGGAGACGTCACCAGCGCCGAGGGAGCCCGGAGCTGGATTAAGGTAAGTGGCTGAGGGGGTTTTAACCCTGAGGGTGAGGGGGATCTAAGGCTTATATAGTGTCAGGAAAACAAGTTTGTTTTCCTGACACTATAGTGATCCTTTAAGATTCCACTTTTTTGTTCAAATATGATATATATTTTTTTACAAAAATTATATCTCTCAAGTAAGTTAAACAATAATAATTTGGCAATTATTTAAACATTCCCATTCAAGCAGAACTGATAATGTCCCCATAGGGATATTTCTGTAAATATTTAAATAGAGAATGTAACTACAAGACCTCCATAGGGAGCTGCCATTAAAATTGGCAGTATAGAATGATATTCATTGGATTTCCAGAGAGAATACATGTCACGGAAGTCATGACTTATCCTCATATATATATATATGTGTTCCGTGGGCTCCCCTGTACTTCCTTCACCCCACTGCCCCTTGTTTGCTACCCAGGAAATATTATCTGAGAGCCAAAGTGTCCAGATGCCATTAGCGGTAGTAGCTTTGGAACTCTAGCTCGGCCACACACAACCCCTTTGTCCCGGTCATTTTGCAACAAGACGGCGCTTTTTGGATGGAAGCATTTACCACTTAAGCCCCGCAATCACTCCCTATTACCACCAGCGAGCTCCCCCTCCAGCATATTAAACCCTGTCAATTTACCAACAAAAGGCTCTGTCTGCGTGGAACTCTTTTCGATCATCGTTTCCACAACGGTCGGCTAAAACTTTGAGGTGATTGCGCTCAAACAATACACCATGGATCCAAGCGCTATTTTCACAACATGGGCACTCGGATCAGACCTATTCTATGTATGAAATGTGGGGATACCTTGTTGTTTTCTATATGTTTTGGGGATATTTCAGTATGGCACTCTCTGTATCCGGGAGATAATTGGTTTACTGAGTATCAACTCTATTATTTCCCAGACACAGAGGCGCCTTGGCGAGCATAAGCGTTTGTGAACAGCGACCCAATGCTGGGGTTCTGGGTATAAATGTGTGTACTTTTTGCTGAATAAAAAGACTTCTTGAACCCAATGCGACTTGTTGGGTCCACTATATTGGGGGAATTTCTACATGGGTCAAAGGAGCTATAACACTACTAAGCACATCTAGAACAAGGACTAGCAGAGGAGTGAAGGAACGGCAACAATAGTCTAGCAACCGTTGATAATACATTTAGATTTTTCACCCAACCTTAAATCCTACCATTGAAAAGTTAATTAACTATTTACTATCCCTAAAACAGAGAAGAAAGGTAGTTAAGTTTTACTGTAGGAAATTAATCATCAGTTGTCATTGAATAGAAATGAATAACAGGTAGATGAGATGGTGGTTTATGGTCCTTCTATCCAAAGTTACCAAAATTCATGAATAAAAAAACACTGTTTAAAATTCTTGAACATACTAGAGCTAACAGAAAACACTTTTATATCACACCGGCTTTAGCACATGTGAGTTTGGGACGCAGTCATTCTCAAAGAGACAACTGTGCATTGGAGAGGATATCCTTAAAGGACCACTCTAGGCACCCAGACCACTTCAGCTTAATGAAGTGGTCTGGCTGCCAGGTCCAGCTAGGGTTAACCCATTTTTTTTATAAACTGCTATGTTTATAAATTGGTTAAGCCTTCCCCCTAATCCTCTAGTGGCTGTCTCATTGACAGCCGCTAGAGGCGCTTGCGTGATTCTCACTGTGAAAATCACAGTGAGAGCACGCAAGCGTCCATAGGAAAGCATTGTAAATGCTTTCCTATGCGACCGGCTGAATGCGCACGCAGCTCTTGCCACGCGTGCACATTCAGCCGACAGGGCGGAGAGGAGAGCTCCCCCCTGCCCAGCGCTGGAAAAAGGTACGTTTTACCCCTTTTCCCCTTTCCAGAACCGGGCGGGAGGGGGACCCTGAGGGTGGGGGCACCCTCAGGGCACTCTAGTGCCAGGAAAACGAGTATGTTTTCCTGGCACTAGAGTGGTCCTTTAAATCATGGCCTGTTTGTTTTCATGGGGACATATATAAAGACCTATATAAGGACCATAGTTTATTACAGTGAGTTTACTTTAGTTTATTTATTATGTTCTGTTAATTTTTTTTTGTCTTGTTCCCGATGAACATAACAGCTCATCTTTCTTCTAAGTTTGGCACTTTTCCTATGCCCATATCTTTTTAGTATTTTTTGTTGTTGTACTAAATACCTATATTTGCAAATATACGTCTTTTGAAAAGCAGCTTTGATGATAAATAGAATAGAAAGAATGTTCCTGAGTGGAAAGTTTGAACTCTGAAAATTTTTTTTTTTTTTTTTTTTTTTTATAATTCTTTATTTTTGCGGGTACATTCGAACATCACGTTACAATGCGTGCATTAAAGACAGTCAGCAGATGTTACAAATGGCGATAATAAACAGCAACACCTACATAGTATTCACCCATATTTTTATATGGAAAGTATTGTCTAGCGTGGATTTCTCCTGTCTGGGCATTTAGTTAGCTCAAACCTGGGTCGGAGGGAGCTGGAGATTAGCTTATGCTCCTTTCTTGACGTATAGCTATATCTGGGGTTGGTGGAGCTTAAGCGTGTGGGCATGGAGCAGTGAGCAGTGTTGTGTAATGTGCCTGATATTGCCCGTGCGCATATATTAGGAAGGGGCATGCTTACTCGATGTAGTGTAAGGTGAGGGGGGGTAAGTGGCTGGTCTTAGTGTCCGGTTATTAGCTTACGGAGCCGGGTAAATGTAGCAAATGTGCATATATATAATGGAGACAAAGGTGGTGGGGTTACTCATCCCAGATAATACAATATGCAACAGAAAAACTTATGCAGCATAAAACGGAAAACGTAAAGCAGAAAACATATAACATAAGACATAGCCTTGCGTGGTAGCATTTTCATCAGGCGTTGTCGGTTTCAGGTAGGGAGAGTGTCTGTACGCGCTCTGGTTCCTCGAGGCACGAATGGGCTTATAGTGGCTACAGTCCATGAGGGGCTGGTGTCCGCTGGGGTCGCGGCTGCCGGCAGGCCCAGGGCTCGGAGGAAGGTCGTTGCTTCCGTCTTGTGCGTCAGAATGTGTTGCTTGCCGTCTTTCTCTACCATCAGTCGTTGCTGACCCCACTTGTACTTGATGGATTTATCCCTTAATTGTTGTGTGATCTGACCCAGTGACCTCCTCCATGTCAAGGTGTGTCTGGATATGTCCCTGAAAAAGGTGAGGTGTGCTCCCTCAAAGGGGACCGTGGGAGTGTCCTTGGTGGCACTCATGAGTGCTCCCCGGTCGGATTCCCGGTTAAATTTAATAAGTATGTCCCTGGGTGCCTCCTGTGGTGCTTTGGGTGCTTTGGGGAGCCGAAAAACGGAATCCATGCCCATCTGCTTTAATTGTTTGGGCGGCAGCAGCGTAGCCAAAAGCCGTCGGCAGTAATGTGGTAGTTCAGCGTCGGTGACTGTTTCTGGCACACCTCGGGTCCTCACATTTCTTGCTTTTGCCCTGTCCTCCATGTGGGCTAGTTGATTGGATAAGGCACTGCAATGCCTTTGCAGCGCTCCCAGTGCTGCGTCTGTGGCGGTTTGGGCAACTCCTGCACCTTTGAGACCCTCTTCCACCGTTACTACCCGGCTTGTAAGTGTCGAGACCTCCTCCTTAACCTGCACCATATCGGCGTGAAACATCGCTTGTATTTCTTTGGCTAACGCCTTAATGTCGGCTTTCGTGGCGGGGGCTGAGTCTCCTGGTTCCGGGGGTGCCCCTGGCTTGACAGGCCCCCTCGGTGGAGGTAAGTATGCCGTCGGGCTCTCGTCCTCTGATGAAGGCGAGGTGGAGGCCTCTGCCGGCGCCATCTTGCCGAAATCAGGCCTCGTGGCCGTGCGCATAAAGTCTCCTATATCTCTGGATCCCGAGCCCGGATCGGTCTTGTACTTTTTTGCCTTCTTGCCCATGTTGTTAGGCACTGGAAGGGCGTTGGGTAGCCGGTTAATTTTGCTTTAATCGTTGATTTTTTGCGTTTGTGTGAGTCGTTTCAGCGGAGCTGCTGTGGGAAACGTCTCTCTCGCTCGGGTGCTGGCTCCGCCCCCCTGAAAATTAATATAAAGATTAAATTATGTAAAAATGTCTGTGATTGTGATCTAGAATAGACAACAGCTGGAAAGGAGAACCCTGTGACCTAATGAATGATTTGTGCTAAATGTGTTGTTTCTATCTGTGGTATGTGTTTGTTTAGCTATTTAAATTGTCACCATTTTACAGCACTATGTCCTTTTCTATCTTGTCTTGCTAACGTATCCTTCCTGTCTTTATTTGCTCTATGGCTTTTTTGTTGGTGTTGCTCTGTTCACACATTCATTTTGCACTGTTTTACTTTTCTCTGTTCTTCTGATTATTTAAAGGGACACTATAGTCACCATAACAACTACAGCTTAATGTAGTTGTTCTGGTAAGTATAATAGTTCCCTTAAGGCTTTTTTCATGTAAACACTGCCTTTTTAGAGAAAAGGCAGTGTTTACATTGCCTCTAGGGACACCTCCAAGTGGCCACTCCTTAGATGGCCACTGGAGTTGCTTCCTGGCTCAGTGCTGCCGAAAAAGCAGCACTGACGTTCAGAGTCCCTACGCTATGCATGGAGATGATGAATTTTCCTCATAGAGATGCATTGATTTAATGCATCTCTATGAGGAGGTCCCGACTGGCCAGAATGGCATTTGGCCCTGCCCCGTGCCGAATTTAGCCTATGGGAAAGCATTGGATTGGCTAAAAATTGGCCATTTTGATGATGTCACAAAGGGGGCAGAAATAAAGTGAGTTTTAAACTTTTATACGGAGGCTAATGGTGGGGGAATCCACCAAAATGGTGGGTTACACACTATAGGGTCAGGAATACATGTTTGTGTTCCTGAGCCTATAGTGTTCCTTTAACATCACTCACAACTATCATTATTCTGTTTTGGTGTTTGCTTGTGCATATTGTTTTGTCCTCTGTCTAACATAGACAAGTATTTCCTTCTTTGGGCTCACATCACTCACATCCTGCTCACTACAATTTTACATCTGGTATATGCCTCTAGTTTAGTTTTTTTATTTTCTCATCTTCCTTGGTGGAATACAAATTCAAAATTTATAACACATCCATAGCAGTATAACCTTGAATTGTACATCACAGAAAAATTCAGTTTGTCTGGTTCAGTAGTATGTAATTTACAGGAATTCACATGGCCGTTGCACGCTGTTATAACAGGATGAAAGAAAACAAAACGGTGCACTAAGAAAGTAATTTTAGCTGATACTGGTGTTTGGGCTCTATATAAAAATATTCATAATTCAACGACCATGGATAGGGTCTTCTATATGAAGCAATGAGTAAATAAAGGTATTGCTCAAACAGTATAGCTCAGTTGTAAGAGCTTAATGTAACATTTAAGTTATGGGGCGATACTAGAAAAGCAAATAAAGAAAAGAAGAAGCTGTTAGGTAACAGCTAACTTCAACAAGAACAATAGTGAAAAATAAGTGAGGCTCTAGAAGGCCATCACAAATGGCAACATGGTAGGTGGCATGTCTTGCAAAGTTCAGGTAGCTGACCCTGAAGTTAGAGATCAAGTGCCAGGTGGCACAAAGGTAGGGACTGTGTCTGCATCCAGGGCCGGCACGTCCATAAGGCGGCTCAAGCAGCCACTTTAGGGTGCACCGGTCCGGGGGGCGCTAGATTAGAGTGGTTTGCAGGAGGTGGGTGCACACCGCTCCATCCTGCCAGTCACTCAGTGTAGCGTGGCCGACCAGAGCAGACTGCGGTACAAGAGGATCTGTTTCCTCTGCCAGGCCGGACTGCCAGGAAGTGCTCACTAATGAACATGGAGTGGAGAGGAACACTAAGGGACATGGAGGTGAGAGTGGCACACAGGGGGGCCTGAGTGGGGGGAAATACACACAGAGGGACATGAGGGGGGAGTAAGAAACACAGAGGGGCCTGGAGTGAGAAAGATGCACAGAGGGGCTGGGGATAAAAGCGACATACAGAAGGGCCTGGGGGTGGAAATACAAAGGGGCTGGTGGTGAAAGAGACACAGAGGGGCTAGAGAAGAGGAAAAAGAGACACAGAGGGGCTGGAGGGAAATAGACGGGCTGGGGTGAAAGAGAAACACACAAAAGAGCTGGAAAGAGTAAAACACACAAAGGAGCTCGGAGAGAAGGAGACACACAAAGGGGCTGGGGGAAGTAAGACACACAAAGTGGGGGTAAGAGATACACAAGGGAGGTGTAAGACACGAAATGGGAAAAAAATAATAATATTATAATACACTACAGGGGGTAAGACATTTAAAAAAGGGGATAAGAACCCAAATCATCATCGCCTGTGTACCCAAAAATCCTTTTACCATCCCTGGCTGCATCCCAGGTCATCCAAATTGGATCAGTGTTTGCCATGGTAGGATAAAAAGAGAACCTCAACTCTGGTCCTTCTGCTGCATTGACCATCTTCAGTATCACTCCGTTATGTTCCACTATCAGGGACTTAGAGAGACCCTCCATCTCAGGGTGACTTAAAAGAGGTTCTGATAAAAAGATAAGGAGTGTCATTTAAAGTTATTAGGCAGTGCTTCTGACAGCTTTCATTATGGCTAATTTATCTTACACGCAGGACAGCTGGGTGATCACAGGAGCCCTTGGACCTTACCTTGCTCAAGGTAACTTGGAGATTCTGAAGAGCTCATCCAATGGAATGGTGGCAGTAGCCTTGCGCAACAGCATGACAGTGAATAAATGGTTGTTATAAGCTGGTAAGTGGGCCACAGTGATCAGGAACACCTTCGAACTTAATGTGTTTGCAGCTACTGTCATCCTCAAAGCCTGCCATTCTGGCTTGCATACCCTCACAAGTCCCCTGAAAGCCTGATAAGGTGTCTATTGTTTTAATGTGCTACCAACTGAAATCCCCCACTTCCTTCCCAACTGCTGTCACATGGCCTCTAAGGTTGTGTAGCTTTTCACGGGACTTCCCCACCTCTGTCACTAATAGGAGCTTCAGCTCCCTAAGAAAAGCTTTCATGGCTTCCTTCATAGAGGGGATTGTATCTTACGTATCCAAGAAAGGGTGGTATAAATCTGATGTAGAAAAGACATTGGGTGCATCCAACACCTGCTCCTCCGAGGACAATGAAGGAGAGAGCTGCAGCGTGGTCAGATCAAAGAGCTCTGGAGAGAACCCATTCAAGCTTTGGCGACTGGGTCTGAAGTGTTCCAGATTCCCCTGTGGCAGCAAGGAAATGGACTTGGCAGAGATACTCGGTCAGAGTATTGGAGCTCCATGATGGCAAGTATCCGATTTTATAAATAAAGTGTATAGTACTTCAGAATAGGCTTTTGGAAAGCTGTAAGCCAGAGCTCACTTGTGGCACCATTTGTCAGCTCCAGTGCTCGCACACCCCTAGATTGTGACAATTTGAAAAGCTTATCCAAAATATTAATTAGAGTCCTTTGCTAGCTTGATGTGGTCATTTAAATTTAAAAGGGCAATAGCTGTGCCTGTTGTGCTATTCACCCCCATCGACTGTGGTTTGGGATGGGGGATTACACTATATGTAGTGGACCTAATGCCACAATGGTCCTTTTAAAATGTAAATTCCCAAATCCAGCTTCATGGTTATGAGTGAGAGGGCATGCAACCCTCTCACTCCTTATAATGGGGAGGGGCGTGGTATTTGTCTAGCCCCTGCTCACCCTAGTTTTTAAAACACTCTGCACCTGGTCATCCTATATTAAATGATGTAATTTCCCAATTGATATTATCTATATTTTTGTATGTCCTTACTTCCTGTGATGAAAATCAATCAATAAAAATCTAAACTTGGAAATAAATTATGTTATCCCCATCCCTAAACATTGAGGATATGGGTGGGAAGTGGCAGTGGCAATGACCTCACGTTTATATCCATATCCTATAACCCTCGTATACCCAGCTCGTTTTAAAACTCTCCTCTCGATCAGCCTGTTTCCTACAGGCTTGTTTATTTGCAAGCTAACTAACTTAAGGGACTGGGAATCCTCATGGTATGTAATAACCTGTGTGCGTGAATCTCTATATTGATACGTTAAGCAGGGATCCTGAACCTTTATTGAGTACTGGGAAGACTGAACCTAGCTGCACTAAAATTCTGGTGTGCAGTGGCTCTACGGAGATGGTGTGGTCAATCTTGCTCTCTATCTCTTACAGAGGCAGATGTTCAGTCTATAAGTGAAATAAGACCAGGTCTGCAGCTAGGGAGGCATATGGAGCTGTGGAGGATAGAATATGAGGCATGAGTGGCCAGGGGGTGAGAATAGAATAAAATATGTGGCTTAGGGGGGGCGGGAATAAGGCATGAGGGGCTTTGGTTTGAACAGATATGTGACATTAGGGTAAGAATGTGCGGTATGAAGGGCATGTAGAGAAGAATATGCAGCCTAAGGGGCTTGGAGAGAAAGATATGTGGCATGTGGCATGTGTTGCCCTGGGGATATGAGGCAAAAGGGTATGTGGAGAGGATAGCAAAGGTTATGGGGATATATGGCATGATGGGCTGTGGGTGGTATGTGTCATGTGGGATTCTGGGAGAAATATGTAGCATTTGGAAGGGGGACTCTGCATGGACATTGCATATAAACATGTTCTGGCACTGCACACACATATGTCACCTGGACGCATAGATACACCAAATGTTCTCAAAACATATACACCCATGCTTTCACATTGCTAACAAAATACTGCTATGCTCACACAGACAAAGCAGCCACTACACTACACACAAACACGTCCACACATTAATATATATTAGAAAAATAAATGTATATGCTTAATGCAATAAGCAGTGCAATAACAATTGGGAGAGAACCTGAGCCTGGACTACCATTAAAATTGTATATTTTGGTCTTAAGGGATACAGGGTCTAATTTTGCCCAGGGCTATGAACAAACTGCACTTTATGAGATTAGTGGGTTGGACATATGATGGGGTTGTGGTTAGTCAATATATGTGGGAGGGGCTATAAAATTTACCTTGGGGCGGAAGACCCTGGTAGTTAAACACATGGAAGAAAGTTAGAGAACATTATTTCAGTCTTTCCAGGCCATTCTGAAGGAGTGTTATAATATTTACAGGTAGTAATGGCTTATCTGTAAGTCCAACTACTCATTTCTGAATTAGATACATAGATGTTGTGGCTCATGGTCATTGTTACGAAGTTTGGTCTGGTTTCTTCACATCGTCCTATGTGATGTAGAGATGTCACTTATTTTATTTTACTATAGCAACCTCATGCCTGATGACTGTGCCTTAATTATGGAGCATCAGAAATGCCAGCAGCAACTTTACTTTTGGTTATATATTTCAATGGTTTTGCAGTAAATACAACCTATATTTATACTATATGGACAAAAATATTGGGACAGGTGACCATTACACCAACAGGGACTTTTATGATATTAAGATATTAATATGTAGATGGTCCCCTTATGCAGCTATAACAGTTCCACTCTTATGGGAAGGCTTTCCACGAGATTTTGGTGTGTTTCTGTGGTATTTTTTGCCCATTCATCCAGTAGAGCATTTATGAGGTCAGGCATTGATGTTGGATGAGAATGCCTGGCTCGCAATCTCAGTTTCAGTTTATTCGAAAGGTGTTCAATGGGGTTGAGGTCAGGACTCTGTGTGGGTCATTCAAGTTCTTCCACACCGAACTCATCCAACCATGTCATTATGGATTTAAAATACTCTTAACTGTTCCCACAAAGCCTGGCATTGTCCAAAATGTCTTGGTATGCTGAAGCATTAAGATTTCCTTCACAGGAAGTAAGGGGCCTATCCCAACTCCCCCAAAAAAGCACCATACTATTATCTCTCTTCCACCAAACTTTACAGTTGGCACAATGCTGTCAGGCAAGTAACGTTCTCCTAGCATCGGCCAAACCCAGACTCGCCCATCAGGCTGTCAGACAACAGAGAAGCGTGATCACCCCACAGAACACGTTTCCACTTCTCCAGTGGCAATGTGCTTTGTACCACTTTATCCAATGCTTGGCATTGTACTTGGTGATGTGAGGCTTGCATGCAGATGTGAGGCCATGGAAGTCCATTCCATCAAGCTCCTGCACTTGATGACCGAGTACTCTGTGATTTTCCATGGTCTTCGAATTCCTGGTTTAGTTGCTGTTCCTAAATGCTTCACTCTTCCAATAATACTACTTACAGATGACCATGGAATATCTAACAAGGATAAACGTTCATGAACTGACTTGTTGCAAAGATGGCATCCTAATGCAGTACCACGCTTAAATTTACTGAGCTCTTAAGAATGACCCATTTTTTTCCAACATGTTTGTTAATTCAGGCTGCATGGCTAGGTTATTGATTTTAAGAGGTGTGCCCAATGCTTTTACCTATCTATAGACCTATGGCCATGGAGCTGACAAAGTAATAACAAAGAGGAGAGGAATAATAATATTATGAAAAAATCTAAATGTAAATTCTAGTATTGAGTCAGTATGTCAATGGTCCCAGATTATTGCATTTCCTACAAAGGTAACAAGTCTGTCTCTTTAGATACTGTCTTAAATATTGTATATTACCATATACAACTAAATGTTGCGTGTTCCAAACTTTGGCTTAAGAACTAAGAGTTGTCTTTGATTTATTTTATGATACAAAACTTTAGGTTTTCATTTCAGAATGTAGTGAAACAAACATTGGCTACGCAACGTATTGGTAACAAAGCTCATCTTTAAATGTGAATTATCACCTTCCAAGACTTTTTGTATTTTTTATTTACTTATCCCTATATTTAATAAATATGAAGTGTGACAATTTTTATTAAATTTGGAATCCACATCTCTTTATTCAGTAACTGGGTACCTCCATCTTAGTTCCTTGTCAATGATTGTTACAGGTTCTCACACCTTGCACCTAGCCATTGCAGTCAGCATTGAGGAAAATTCAGATAAATATGAGATAAAATGAGGGCATATTTCGGTTTCTCCTCCTCATTTGCAATGTTTTACCTGGTTTTATAAACTGTATTATGATGTAATTTGCTAAATCTTTGCTATACATTTAAAAGAAAATGGAGCATCTCACGAAACAAAAGGTTAACAAATGTTACAGGTGATTTTCAATGTTTTATATAAATGTGTAATTTCAGGAGATGTGACAGTTCCTCTTTAAGAACTACAGGGAGGTGTGACTAGGGCTGCATGGACAGAAACAGGGGTGATTTAACTCCTAAAAGGCAGAGAATTGTGCAGTGAGACTGCAGGGGCATGATCTATATACTACAACTGCTTCATTAAGCTAAATATGTTTTGATGCCTCTACTATGCCTTTAAATATCAATTTCTACACATTTCATTTGGGATTTAAATAAAAAGATATTACTTTCACAAGGCAGAGGTACATTGAATTTTTTTTGACCTGCAGGGGAACTTCTATGTAAAAAGTCAAAAAACACTGTTAGAATATATATATATATATATATATATATATATATATATATATATATATATATCCCTGAACTATTTCCTATTTCAACTCATCTGACATGCTGTATTTCTTGATGAATCTAACATAAAACAATGCATCAAATTGTACTTGAAACAAACCAAAGCCCCATGTTTGTAACCAATACTTTATTACAACTGTTTACTTGCACAGTTTATAACAGACCAGCAAAAAATAATATTTGAAATATTTACAACCTTAAATTTACTACCTAACTGTACACAAGGCATAATGATCATAACACAATTTAGTCTTCAGATTCACTGTGCACAAAAAGACAATATTCATCAGACATCATCACACGAACAGTACAGTGAAATGACGTCACAGGTCCAGTGAAAATGTTGCATTATACAAAACATACCAATTTACTGCAAACTACACGCTTTACAAGAAGCATTTTATTCCATTCAGTAGTAATTTAGCTGGAATTTGAAGCACAGATTTCTTGGTTAACTATGAGTCTCTTAAGTGTGGCAACCTCAGCAGATAAATTAGCAATACCTTGCTTTAGATACAAGCTCTCAGATGCAGCAGTTTTGTACACACTGTCTTTTATTTCAACAACCCCAACCGTTTTGCAAACAGTGGGAATTTGGTCAAGTTCCTTATGGAGCCACTGTCCTGGCTTAATCGGCCAGTCGTGAATATTAGTCACTTGAACAGACAATGGTGATAGAGCAGAATGTACCACGGTTTCAGTGCTGTGTTTTTCAAGCTGAAAATGCCTTTTTGATGACATGTCAATTGGCAAAGGCAGTTTCTGTGTGGCAATATGGTTATTATCCAGTGTTTCTACTTTTATCTGCATAGCCTTGGCTTTAATTCGCAGCTTGTGAGGCAGGGCAGAGGAGTTCACCTCTGGAACTTTTATGACTGTGGTGTGACCATTTTTAAGTTCAACAGGGGAATGTATGGGACCTTTTGGAACCTGCTGTTCATCTTCGGCATCAGAGGTCTTTCCTACTACACACTCATCAGCTTCCGATGTTCTTGGGGAATTACTAGATGAACTATTAATATGCAGCGGTGGAGAATGTGAGTAGACAGGAAAGGTGTTTCCAATGAAGTTCTGATATATAGATGTTGTGTAAGAAGAACTTGCATCCCGTGGATCTCTATTAAAATTGTCAGCAGGTTCCTGTTTTATCCTTTGAAACTGCAGGTCTGAAGTTCTGCAAGTGCTCTGGATGGGGTTCGACTGAACATGCTCTCCTGATGATGTTTCTGATGCATCTGACAGAGAGCTTTGTGGAGAGTGCTTAATGACAGAAATACAACTGCTGTTTATTAGCGAATGTTCGTGGTCACCAGAAAAAGACCTGGCACCAGATTTGGAAGGTGCATACTCCTGAAAGTATACAGCTGTGGAGCTGGTGACCTTCTGGATTTCTTGGGCATATAAGGTAGAGCTTATCAAACCAAATTTAAGTTTTAAAGAAAGTAGCTCGGTTTTCAAGTTGGCATTTTCCTCTCCTAATGCAATTAACTTATTTTCCAAAACCATGTCATTCAGCCTCCGTTTTTCACGCGACCTTTTTGCGGCTTCATTGTTTTTTCTTCTTTTTTCCCAGTACATAGCGTCTTTCTTTTCATCTGGGATAAATTCCCGTTTCCTCCGACAGGATGACGACTTGTTCTTAACACTACCCCCATCACTGTACAACATATCATTGCTGGAATCCATTGATTCAGACATGTCCAGTATACTGGGACTAAGAATGAGGGCATTTTCCATGGTACTTCTGCTATCGACACAATCCTCTTTTTTAATTGTTGGCATTTTTCTCAACTGCATGAGAACCATGTGTAACTAGAACCCTCCCGCAGTTTCACTGTTTTCCTCAGACCAGATGACGATATTATTTATAAGAAAATCCATCTGCTATTAATGTTTTCTTCAAGACCTTGAAGTAATGAATTTGTGGCCATCTCAGTATTAGACTTGGTTATGTTCTAATCCACCTGCAAAAGAAAAACAACTGTGTTAAAAATAGAAATAGTAACATAACAAAATATCATTAAGAAAACCTCAACCCACTCCAGTTACCACGTCTTCAAAAGACCATTTTAAGTGTCTGAAGCACGGAATGTATTAAGATTACACTAGGCATTTTAAAGAACTATGGGTTTGTTACAACAACCACAATCACATGTACTTCTGCAAATGTTTGAAACATCTTGTAAAATGTATATTTGTGGTTGCTTATAAAATACCAATCTGGTATATTCAAATGAACAAAGATCTCCATATTCACGTACTATAAATGCTATGTGATGCTGTCGTAGTTGTTGGTTGGAGATTCACATGACATTTGTCTGGATATTCTGACAGCATGAGGAACAAATACTAAATTTAATGACTAACAAGCACTTGAAATGCAAAGAGAAGTGGAAAAAGTGAACTGGCATGACAATTAGTAAAGCCCCTATGATTTAAATTGGTATATATAAAAGTGCCCTATGAATAATGAAAGACCCACACTATTTTAAACCAAACAAACACAACTCTTTAAAATGAGCTCAGATAATAATAACTCAGCACAATGTAAGACTAAAATGTCTATTGCAATAAATCACGTGTGATTGTATGAAAATCTAGACAACTATTGGCAAAATTTGGTTCTTAAAAGAAAAAAAATTGAAAGAAAAAAATAATAAAAGATTTGGATTTTCTATTATTTTGAAAGCGCTATTTGGAATTCCCACGTGGTATTCTATATATATCATGGAACTGCATATTGTTCTGATGCTGATACCAGAACCTGGGCTGGCCTGTAATGCATTAAGAGTAAATCTCTACCATTTACACAAGGCTGTTTTCCATATTAAAGGGCTCCTCCAACCTCCATTACCACTTCTGCTTTTGGAAGTGGTAATGAAGCAAAAAGTCTGTGCATGTGCAGTGTTTCAGCAATATTTGCACTTTATTGCGCTTTAGTAAAAAAAAGCATCTTACTTTTTTGAACATTATTTTGCCACGTGTATTATGGCATACACACACACACACACACACACAGCCTATATTACTCCTAATGGAAAATTCACAGCTGTTCCAGATCACAACTGCTGTCTAAGCTACAACAATAAAGCATTACCCAGCAGGTGCTATAATGCACTCTTATGGGGTTCAGATTGTGTTATAATAACGCTTACAAAGAATTCCATCTCGTTAACAAGATGTAAAATTCAATAATATAACAATATATGTTTGTTTCATATGTTCTATATACTATAAACTTTTTATACTACATATTATATATGACAGTGATAAGTGATATGTTCTGATTGTCTAAAAAAACACGTTTAAGTTTTCTTTAAATGGACAATATATATTGAACACAGTTTTGTGTTTTTCTGCTATAGAAGGAGTGATAATACTGACATGGAAAGTCAGAAAACACAAGAATTCTCTACTCCTTTTTTGGTAGAATTGTAATTTCATCCAGGTTTTGGGCAATTGGCAGGTCATCCAAATTTCATAACTCTGAATAGCCATATGACCAAAACACGATGCATCCGAAATGGACCCTAGATGAGCTGGTTTGGTTGTTCGTGATTCAATATTCACCTGTGGTAAAAAATATACAAACCAGTGCACTCGCTTATTAACTAAACAGAGATTTTAAATCCTAAATAGCACTATTTAAACACCTGAAAAATAATGGGAGGATGGTTACATTACACGATCACACACGGCATAAGCCTGTCAACTGCATCAACTAAACAGTGATTTCACATTCTAAATAGTACTACTTAAAAACACCTCACCTAGATAAAAAATAATGGGGGTTTGGTTACATTATATGATCATACATTGCATAAGCCTGCCAACTGCATCAAAGTACCCCATTCTTGGCAGGTCCTACACTACCACCTAATGCTTGCCCTTATGAGATTAATCCACTTACTTGGGAAATACTTCCTTCCTATATATATATTGTATTTATTTGTCAGTACACTTTCATGTCTGCCCGAATCCTTTTTGTGAATAGTTTGCATAGATGATATTTGGTGTGAGCGGAACCACTGCATTACCAAATTGTTTTTCCTCTGATTTAAATGATTAGGTTAAACCTAATTTTCCTGTCGAGCACAAGTCTAGAAAACATACCCACTCACTCAAGTTAACCTTTTGTAAATGAACCCACATTCTGACAACTATAATAAAATTAGCATTCATGGTCAGTGACCAGAAAATGTACAGTTGAAAATGGCCTTTGCTGGTAGAGAGGCTCAGAGTGGCAGTAAAAGTTACAAACAGGGTTTGCTAAAATCAGCACAACTCTACTTTTGACAACATCAGCACAAATCTGCCTGTGATGATTGCAGCGGCGCTGGGCTTAAGTCAGAGGTCAAAAGTGGTAGGTTTACTAATTTCATACTATATCAAGTAAGGATCTTTACTGGGGCCATAAAAAATGCTACTTCCTCATCTCTAAAGCCTTTTGGAAGAAATGTCTTTAGTATAATTTGATATTTCTCTTGTATTTATTTTGATTTTAAAAAATAAGAAAGAAAAAGAAATCAGAAAAAAAAATCTACTAAATGTAAGAAAAATAAGTGAAACAAATTGCATTTTGTTTTGCCTTCTAAATGTTGATCCATGTCGGCGAATTCTCTATGATGCACTTTAAAGATAAGATAAACATTTGCATAATTTCAGAAATGGAAAGCTGTCTGCAAACAAGGGATCATCAAGGATGGGAAATGGTTGGCGGCCTGACGTCATACTTCACTGGTAGAAAAATCATGTTTTTGTTTTTCTGACTGACTCTCCATGGTTTGGTTTTCAGTGATCAAAAAATAGTAAAAGAACAACTGTTCATACAAATATAAATACTCAGCTAATGCTCACAGCACATCCTGCCAAGGTACACAAAGCGAGCCAACAAGGTTACCATTTCACTCTTTTACAATGCCTCATTAATCTAATTTTATTTCTCTCCTCGGAATAACAGCGCTGGAAGCCTGTTACAAGTAACATCGAGGGCTTGTTTTTCCTTTGTTTGGATAACATAAGATACAGACTGCTTCTTTTAACATTACGCTACAAACCAGGCCCAGCACTTCGCACATGCATCTAATATAATTCTTATGACAGTCCAGGTTTCAGCTTGAAAATGAGGCGTCACATGATAACATAGGCATTTAACCTCTTAGTAAATATCATCCATCCATCCATCCACTCAATTCGCTTTTCTGACTTGATATATTTTCTGATTTGATATTGTTTAATGGAAGCAACCCAGACATAGCCTTCTATCTTTCTTAGAGGACACAAGCTGTTCCGATTCAGTCCTGATTTAAACTTCTTACATAAAGAGCAGAACAGAGCCTTTTCAAGGCAGGCTAAGGTTCACATGCGTTTATGGAAAGCTCCTGGTGGAAGACGATACTTCGCTTTTGGATTCCAGCTCCATTTACAGCCTATAAAAGAACCTCTGACCCAGACAACAGGCAGTGCTTGTAAAATCTATTCCCAGACATGGAAGAAAGACTGAGCGACTAAATGGGCAATTACAGGATTATTTTATGAACGGCTGGCACATTTATCCAGAGACTAATATGTAACTATTCGTAGGCAGCTGACAAGCCTTCATCATTTTGAAAGCGCTCAGGGTTGAGCACTAAAGCAAAAGCGCCGTCGCTTGCCGTGATATAAAAGTGGGATTAACTCTTTGAGTGCCAAAGAGACGAGGAACACGCTCAAAAAGAACCGTAACCGTAAAGATTTTACTTTCTCTTCATTCCTCGAGCCTAACACAGGATACACCATGCTGTATCTTCTGCCAAGCTCAATGTTTTCTCTCTATGGTAATCCCTCTATGGTAATTCATCGTTGCAGAAATTATTTACATTCGGAACACATACACATACAAACGTATTTTTCATTCCTGCTAGAAAAAAAATATATTTAAAAATCCCAGAAACTGATTCACCATGCAAATCAATGAATATCATTTACTCCAGCTAGTCATCCTAAAACACATTCTAATCCCTCTATGCATGAGTCATCGTTGAATGCTCTTTTTATTTAGTTTATGGTAATGACTGTAAGTGCAGTTCAAACAGTATAATAGCATTTTTTTTTTTTAAACTACTATCATTATGCTTTATCACAATAGCCCTAAGTTACTGAACGAATAAAGTAAATTGTGGGATATTTTCCTGCAAAGCTAAGCTGGCTTTCCGTGCTTCTATGAGTATTCTCATTTTTCATGGTAAAAGGGCTATTATGAAAGAACAAGGGCCCACCTTTTCAGTTGCCATCTTGAAGGCAGAAATTTGAACATCTATTCACAGATATGGAAAACATTTCAATGGTAATAGGGAGGAGACATCCAGCTTTGGGAATGTGGAAGCCCAAAGATTAGCACAAACATCACAACTAAACCAAAATACATTGTTTACTGGAATGCTCAAGATATATTCTTAGAACAGATATCCATTGCTGCCATATATGTGGGAAGTGCTTAAAGAGCACTATAGTCCCAGGAAAACAAACCCATTTTCCCGGCACTATTGGGTTATTAGGTGTCCCCCCCCCCCTCCCTCATGGCCCCTCTCCCACTGGGCTGAATGGTTAAATCCCCTTCAGCCACTTACCTTAATCCAGCGCCAGGCTCCCTCGGCGCTGGTGACCTCTCCTCCCCTGCCGACGTCAGCTCCCAAGTGGAGCCGAATTCGCATGCGGGGCCAAAGCCAGGCTGTCAGGAAGACAGTTTCTCTGAAACTGCTATGTTTTCAGTTGCAGGGTTAAAACTAGGGGGGCCTGGCACCCAGACCACTTCATTGAGCTGAAGTTGTCTGGGTGCCTATAGAGGTCCTTTAACTTGGAAGTGATATACACGATGCGGACAAAATGATCTTGGGAGTTCTAAAATGGGAAGAGAAGTTTTATGGCAATAATAAATTGGGTGATATGCAGTGGGAAGTGTGTGTAGGGTGGTGTCAAAATGGCAGAATGTTCTAGAGGAGGTCATAAGTAGTATTACATTGAAGATTTGGTGAGCTTGCACTGCCTATTTCATCTCCCAGGTTTACATAACATTTTTCTAACATGAAGTGAAAGGGGATGATGTCAAATTACATTGATATTAGCTGTGTAGTCCAACAACCAAATGATCAGCCAATATCTCCACAGCCCAACTTGAAATTTCATTTTATAATCAATTACTACTGAACCATGGAATTAAGTGAAAAATATTCTAATCATGAAAGTATAATTTAGAGCTGTGCTCTTCCTGCTCTGCTCCATAGTGCGCCCTGCAGTGAAGATGACAGTATCCCCACTGGACCCCAGGGAAAGCCGATGCATTCCAACTCTCACAAATGTAGGGGAAATACATAATTTCTAAATGTGTGTGTCTTTCAGTGAGTGTCTGTCAGTGAGAATGTCCATATATGTCTTTCAGTGAGTGTGTCTGTTTAGGTGATTTTACTCACCTTTTTTCTCCACACCATGTCCACACCATGTCGGTCTCGCCATGGGTGGCCCCGCCTCTATGGCTGAGATTATCAATCTTGATTATCTCAGCCAAGCCAATGCTTTCCCATAGGAAAGCACTTGGAGGCTATTGCACACGTCTAATCACTGCATCTCTATGGGGAACATTAGAGCATGGAGATGTACTGAATGTAGTTGCTGCACACTATACAGCACTGGACTAAGAAGCACCTTTAGTGGCCGTCTGAGTGACTACCACTACAGGAGTTATTAGGCAGCAATGTAAACACTGCCTGTTCTCTGAAAAGATAGTTTTTACATTGAAAAGCCTGCAGGGACAGGCTATAGACATCAGAACTACTACATTGAGCTGTAGTGGTTCTGGTGACTATAGTGTCACTTTAAGAATTTTATTTTCTGCTCTGAAAATTAAGCTTTGTTAGTTAAAAAAAAAAAAAACCTGCCTCCTAACTGTTTTAACTGATTCCAAGAAAATTTGTCCATCCCTGTTTTTTCTATTACATCAGCAAGTTTTCTACATATGCTACTGCTCCTTGACACCAACAATGATATTTAGTACATCCCAATAGCACTTAGAGTAGTGATGGCTGTTATTGGCTCCCCAGATAAATCACAGTTAGATGGGGTGCCAGGTTTAACTACTGCTCACTAAGGTTGTAATGCAGTTTCTGACATTAAAAAGCGCACAAACAAGAGATGTAGTTAATATTTTAGGTTTTATTGACATTGATGACATTTGAACAGTCATTTCTTTTTTCATGTAACTAACTAGATACATATATACAAAACCTCAAATTTGTCAGATGGGTTTTGTGGTGGGAAATGGCGAATACTTCCTGATGAAAAAGATATATATATATATATATATATATATATATATATATATATATATATATATATATATATATATATATATATGATGGTTTTTTTTTTCTTGCCTTTGTTTAAATTAAATATAGAAATAAAATATTTTACACACACACGTCCACTTTCCTACCACTGAACTAGACTGCAGGATTTGACAAACTATAAAAGGAAACTTTAAAGATTTCTTTAAGAGGACTATTTATTTTCAATGCACTGAAAAAAGAACCATCAAAACACTTTACCATGACATTCTTTTACACAGAAATCACAGGGAAGTGTCTGAGAACTTTCGATGAATCATGTTCTAGCATAGTCTACTATTGGAAGAATTAGTGAGGGGGCGCTTGTATGATGCAATAATGCAAATACATAGTAATTTCTCATTCAAGTGAAGGAAACGGGCTTGTTCAGTCACTTGAAAATGATTTTATTGTGTTAGTTAACGTTAGTGGCAGCTGCTAAGCAGGAATTTATGATACAAATAAAAGATTTCCCAATAGGTGTATCACCACTTCCTTTTGAACCCTGGAGACAAGGAGAAGCTTTTTGCTGTCTGTAAAAAAATATATACATATTTAAAGGGACACTATAGTCACCTGAACAACTTTAGCTTAATGAAGCAGTTTTGGTGTATAGAACATGCCCCTGCAGCCTCACTGCTCAATCCTCTGCCATTTAGGAGTTAAATCCCTTTGTTTATGAACCCTAGTCACACCTCCCTGCATGTGACTTGCACAGCCTTCCATAAACACTTCCTGTATAGAGAGCCCTACTATGCTTTCTTTATTGCAAGTTCTGTTTAATTAAGATTGTCTTATCCCCTGCTATGTTAATAGCTTGCTAGACACTGCAAGAGCCTCCTGTATGTGATTAAAGTTCAATTTCGAGATTGAGATACAATTATTTAAGGTAAATTACATCTGTTTGAAAGTGAAACCAGTTTTTTTTTCATGCAGGCTCTGTCAATCATAGCCAGGGGAGGTGTGGCTAGGGCTGCATAAACAGAAACAAAGTGATTTAACTCCTAAATGACAGTGAAATTGCAGGGGAATTATCTATACACTAAAACTGCTTTATTTAGCTAAAGTAATTTAGGTGACTATAGTGTTACTTTAACACCATGCAAATAATTTAGTAAAATTGTAAGATGTATTCTTGCTCATCTGGTACCTTGAGAGTCCACTTAACCTGCAGCATCTGGTGGGCTGAAGTTAATTTGTAACTTGTCGTACATGTGATTTGATGACATCATCAGTGAGAGAGATTTGAAGAGCTCTTCTTTTTCAAACCCTTCAGCCATGGGGCAATTGCTTATATGTTATACTGTCCACCATCTAATGCTTAGGTGTGGTGTTTTTTTCCTAAGCATCTCTTGGTTTACTTATTATTGAGTTACTGTTATTGGGATCACCTAGCCTTGACATTACTACCCTCCATCCCACCAAACATTGAAAGAAGAATGGAAATAGACTTTAGATTCAGTCCATGACCATTTATAACCCCACTTAAAGGAAGGTACAAGGGCCATTTGCAATTGTCCACACAGGGTGGAGGGAGAAGAAGCCTGGACCCAATGCTTAATCTTCATGTTTGGGGATACTTAATTGTTTTATTTTTTTTCTAAATCCCCTACTGGCCATTCAGCAAGTATTGGTAAGAGAGCTCCCCCAGACACCTATCATTTTATTTCATGTTTTTTAGTTATGGCATTATGACCGCAAACAGTCATGATGTTTTACTATTTGAGGCTATAATTAACCACTTGCACAATGTGTTTTTATTTTTGTATTTTACGTGAATTGTGCTAACTCAGTATTTATACTGGTAAAATTTACATTTTAAGTGGTGAGCTACACACAGAAATCACCCCATGAGCAGAGCTGTGAATAGCACTTACAAAAGTAACTAATTTTATGAGCTACTTCAGTTTTTATGGTAACTAGTAAATCGACCCATTGATATATAACAGAGCATCACCGAGCTCACAGGTTAAGTGCTAAAACTGCAGAAATATTTTTATAAATGATCTTGTGTTAACAAAATATTTTATCTAACTGACCATTTACATAACGGGCTACCAAAAGGCATGGAGTTATCTTAAAATTATTCCCCTACCCTCTCACTATGTCTCCTACATATAATAAAACAAAAACCCTGTTTTTAAATGCTGAGAGCTAGAAACCATTTGCTCCAGTGGCAGCAGAATATGCAGGCTAGCCGAGTTAGCTTATAATTAGCCAACAAATGATCACAGGAAATGATGTAATTCATAATGAAGATGTGATTACATGTATTAATGTGGTGAAAATCCCCCTGTTCCCTCTACATGACAGATAGTTCAGATTTTAGAGAAACTAACATTTCAGTCATTATCAAATTTTCATCATGCAGCAACATTGTATGCCCATTACAACACACCTCAGTAAAAAAAAATGTCCTATTAGCTAAACAATTAGGGTGTAAATGTGTGTACCATAACCACTTATACCAGAATGGCCTCTAAAAAAGGTTTAGTAGCCGGCGTCATGAAATGATCTCTGGGAAAATTACATTAGCTACAGCTTGCAATCATTGCTAAGTAAATGAAATAAACAAACAATAAAAAAAAAGAACTTTTAATGATTGTGATTCAACTACTGGTTTAACTAAACGGATGTGGTCTGCAGGATAAAACCTGAGTTTACAATATTTTTTTCCTCATGTAAATAGATCTATTCAGAGGAAAACTGTGGAATGTGCTGAACACTTGTGTTGTGTTTATTGAACTGTCAGATCTGATTGATAGAGTCCTCTATTAATAGGTCACTGGAGCATTTTTGTCCTCATAGATTAGATAATGGAAAAAAAAAAAGAAGCAGCCTTGTCTGATCTCATAACTTGTATTTTTGCTATTATTGTTATTAGTGTACTCAAGTTGTTATTAAATATCTTCAGCTCAAAGCATTTACTGCATGAGCTGTAACAAGGCCATTGTGTGTCCAATGCCTTATAATTATGATGACTGTAGTTTTGCAATACTTAAACTTTCTTTGATACCGGACTGGATGTTCTGGAACAGAGATGTTTACAGCCGTGGCCTCATGTCCCTTCTTGGAAATAGAATCAACAGCAAAAGTATCAGTATGCTTGAAGTGGCAATAATGCGTTCACACTAAGACATCTCTCTCTCTATTATAAATCTGCATCGTGACAAGGGCTACTATTTCCCATAGATTTCGCACAATATAAAGCAAATTTCGTTTCGCCCACTAGTACCTGAATTTAAGCCAGTTCTGGCTATACTAATCAATGTTCTTTGTTCTTTTTTATATATTTTTAATATTTATTTATTTTGAATAGCAAAGAAAAATACACACTCATGTTCCAACTTTGTTCTGGTTTTAAAAATCCCTTTGTTCCCTATAAAAAGGACTCGACATTGTTAATTCTCCCATTACCTTGAACAAAGTGCTAAAACAGATGTGAAACATACAAAAATAAAACTTTTCCCCTCATTTTAGCTTTTTGGGTGGATAAAACAATATTCACGGATTGAGCAAGCTGTGGTATACCTGCTCTGATTAAACTGTAACTTCCTCAACCCCTTAGCTGAGCTAAGCTAAGCATTACAGTGCAAAAATGATTGAAAGGCAGCAGCTGGGCCTATTCTACATAAAAAAAAAAAAAACTAAACAATTATTGACAGTTAATGACTAATACGAGTTTGGATGCTTCACTTAAGGTTGTATTTTATTTATTTTTTTTAAAGTGTGCATTGTTAGCAAATTTGTTTTTCAACTGTTTTCTTTTGTGACGATAGGGGAGACATAGAGCTCTCTCCTCTCTCTTCATCGGTGGATTGCAATGTTAATGAATGACTACACACAAACACTGGGAATACGTGACTGGCAAGGCATCGCTTCCTCCTCCAGGGCTGCCTTGCCCGCTCTATGCAAACAAACAGTGTTATCCTGTCTCCAAGATCATATTTCAGAACTGATTAGCACAGGGTGATCCTGAGCACTAACCAACAGTCTGTAATGGAAAACGGATTCTGAAAAGCAACAAAGCCTGTTATGTCACAACTAGTTATATGGCACTTAGAACTGGAGTTACCTAACACCCTCTTTATGCAGACAACTATATGAAGCAAAGGCCTACATTTATCAACTATTCTGTTTACCCATTCATTCATTTATTGGTGTTTTAGTAAACATGTGTAGTGCAAAGTGTTGCAGACCTCTGTCTACATGTCCCCAAATTAATACATTCAAGCAATGAGTGACAATGTTCACTGTTTAAAATGTGTGAAACACTTATAAAACACGATATAAGAATTATTTGATGCAACAGTTCCTACTCCTTTTCAAAATCTCAAAAACATTCGCTAAAATTAGGCATGCGTAACATTTTGTAGGGGTTTGTCTGTGCCGTGTATAAGAATTTGTGTTTTATTCATATGCTTTCTTTTGATGAAAATCATAATTAAATAAAATATTATCTAACAGTGTCAGGGACTCAAAGTGGATTCAAACTTGCTATTTTAGTCACATTGGAAACATTCCCCAAACCAGCTAAATTGACAGTTCTGTGATTTAAAATGTTAAATTCACTTTGAATTCTTGACAATCCATACTTTTATGAAGTTAATGTTGTCAGGATTTTGCTAACTACAGGTCTATATGCATTACTGTATGTATTTTATATGTTTATGTCAACTTCAGGTCTATTTCCCACCCATGTAGTATATTTACCGTAAGGACCTTTTTAAACTGAACTACCGTTACTACAGCAACTATATCCAAAACTGTCTAATTAAATGTCATGTGGTTTGTTATAGTTTTGTTCCATTATTGAGAGCAAAGTATCAACGTCTATGTGGAAGAAAGGTCAAGCTTGCTTGCAGTCTTTGAATTATGTATATTTAACTGAACATTCAGACAAACAGAATTGCATACTTTCTACATATGTTTTGTTTGCAACTGCAACAGGGAACCATTACTTTATATTATGTTATATGTTATTTATACAGAAATATTCTGGGTATGTATGATATGTGCACTGTGAGTTTTGAAAGAAAAATGAAACCCGTGACAAACTTGTTAGAAATGTGGCAGAAAAACAACTATTTCAGCAATGGGAACAGCAGATTTTCATAACAAATTGGAATTTTGTTGAATGCAAAAAAATACAAACAGATGACGTTTATTCACTAGACATGGTAAACAATGAATTGTATTGGATAGATGGTGGTTATATATATACGTGTTATGCAAGTCTATGTACTTATGTTATTACTTGTTCTGATGATTAGGTATTATGTGATGTGATCTGGCTGCCTTGTTGAACAACTGAACACAACTCACAGAAAGAAATCAAACTGCAAAGTTTAGGCCAAAATATTTGATTTGGAAAAATTCTCCAACTTAACTGTAGTCAACATTTTGGCTATTTTATCCTCGATTATTTTCCTATATGTTGCTCTTCGGATCATTACTGTTTGATGCTAAGTGAAAAAACAGAACAGATCCATAGCATTCTTTTGATGCATTATCTTATTCTTTAAAGTGTACAAGTCATCTACAAGATGTGTTAATGAGAGATATGTATAGATTTAATCTACACATTGTGCTGTCAAAATGTACAGCTTTAAAGATTTACCTGCCTGAAAACTGCTTCCTCCTTCACTATGATGGTGTCAGATATGAGTATGTATGCCAGGAATTGTAGGTTGTAACAATGTCGATTGGGGGAGGGAGAATGGTTGTAACTGCCTGTTAGTGTGCGATTTGTAGTTATACCTAGTACTTCACTATCAAAGTGGTAATTACCAAAGGTCTAAACTAATTTTGAAACCATGCATGCACTATTAGCAGCTACGACACTTGGTCAGGTTAGTCATGAGTGAACTATTAATATATAAAATAGCAATACTGTAACATTTCAATCTATGGCATCTGTTTCAGATAATGCCTTGACAGCCAAATTGGCACTGCAAGCCCCTGTACTCAAACAGGTTTGTTAACATTCCAAAAATGTAAGGATTGATTTCAACATTAATTGGAGGCACTATCACATTTTAGTTTCTCAAGAGACAAGGCATGTAGGAAAAACTAATTTTAACTACATTCCAATTTCATTGAAATCCCATTGCTATTTAAATATATGAGACAAAGTAGGAACTACTTTTGTCTTATGCATAAACTGACTTGTGGTATAATGTGTCAAAAGGTGGAGCTTCGAACATCTTCTGCCTATCATATCACTAGCAAAGACAGATGGGAACATACATATCCTGTCGCAGTTTATGGCATTACCCATGCGTGAGAAATCCTGAAGAGGGTCTCATAAGTATGCATGAACTGGAGTACATCAGTCATGCAACTCATGGTAGATGAAGATGTCAGGAGAACCATGCATGTGGACATGTCAACTGCACGCATGGAAAGGTTAATATTAACAAAGTGATGGATATCTCTTTTCTTTGCTTTTTTTAGGATGTAAATACAATTCAGTTAGTTGTTAGGAAAACTGTAGAATAAAAATCATTACAGTAACACTGATTAGCTTAATTAGAAATAAATCATTATTACGTTTTATTAATTCTAGAAAATCAGTTACATGTGCAAGTAACGAGGTTATCCCACAATAAACATTACAAAACATGTATTCCTAGAAATGTGGGCATTAACTAATTAACTAATGGCAATATATATATATATATATATATATATATATATATATATATATATAATAAAATCTAAATTAGCACATTGGAATATGTCATTATATTCCCTACGAATATGAAGCTCCTAAATATGGCTAAAAATTGGGTTATTCACATAGTTGTGATTGTGAACTTACAAAGGAATTGCAAATATTATACCAAAATAGCTGGTCTGGAAAAGAGCTATATTGAAGAATGTTAATAATTCAGCCATTTTGTCCCAAAATGTTAAACTCCCTTGTCAATTCTCCATGTTTAAGAACCAAGAGTTGCTTTTGTGCTAGCTTTTAGCAGGTTTATAGCAACCATTCACTACATACCATAATCAGAGCCAAATGAAAACAAACTGTACCTTCCATCTTAACATTCACGCAAGAGACAGTTTGATATCCTTGACAGGCATATTGGCTAATAGACAACAGGAGAATTTTCTTGTAATAGCACTAGAGAGAGAATCTGTGGTTCTACAACGTGGATGCTGGCAGCATTTATGAGCATCTGCACGCAGATAAAAAGGGAATGATATCAAACACTAAAAATAATATGAGACATAAAAGCACATGTGTCTGAGTGAATTTGCTTGAACACATGAATAGGTTCCATAAAAGATTCTACCGTGTAGCATTTGTCACAGTTACATAATATTACATTGCGGCGTGTTAAGTTGCTGATGTTAATTTACATATTAGCCTGCCAGCATTTGCTTTGTCATAATATTATCGCACATCCTTTCCAATTTTTTTACAGCTAGATGCCATTTATTTGTAATCTGAATGTAGTATACGACTCATAATTCTTCAATGCACGGACATCAGATATTGACTTCTAAGGCCAGAGTTCTTAATAAATCTACATTATTAAATACCATGTAATTGCCACAATATGCTATATACTATCCTTAAAACCATATTTGTGTCAGTGACTGTTGACCATTGAGTTCTAGGGATCCAGGTTTCAGTCTTGAGAACATAATGTTAAAAACCTGTTTGACCCAGTAAAACAATTTCTACTTGTGGACATTTATTTAACCCCATAAGTGACATACAGACAAGAATACACTCATCATGCACATGGAATTGCAACAGAATTTTATGTAGAGAGGTTGTTGTCAGTGAATAAAAAGACATAACAATTTGACATTTCGTAAACATTTAAAATAACAGCATGAAGACACGAAGTAATAGCAGATCAAATGGAAGAATTGTCATAATAAAATGTATACATCTATTATGTTATTTAGAATAAATGGGTATATGTACTAAACTAGAAAATGTGAAGAATTAACAATGTAAATGATTTCTTTTGTTTTCAAGTATGTCTGGGACATAGATAATTTTCACAAATCTGAGCGTCAGAGATAAAATTTTGTTTTGCGTTTACAAGGTGCGTTGTTGTTTGTTTGTTTGTTTTTTTAGCAATTCTATTATCCTAATTTTAAGAAAATATTCTTTACATCAGGGCAGCCAAAAGGGCAGAGCCCCAACTGCTTTAACCCCTTAAGGACACATGACATGTGTGACATGTCATGATTCCCTTTTATTCCAGAAGTTTGGTCCTTAAGGGGTTAAAGCTACAACTCACTTGATGCTCCGACAGCCTTACTGCAACCAAAGTATCATGGGAGTTATAGTTCTATCAAAAGGGGGATCTACCTTGTGGAAACCTTGCTTTAGATTATAAAGTACAGTTAAGAAGAGACGCTGGTTTGGGTTGTTTTAGCTGCCTACCAATACTCCCGTTTGCGCTAGAAATCATTTATTTGTTTTATTTAGATTATAAACTCTATGGACTGGGAAGCCAAAAGAAAAAAATATGACCTATTTTTTTTACAGACTGGCTTAGTTATATTCAAATTAAATTTACACAAATCTATATGAACAAGTACATCTCTGCATAAATGCTACTTTGCACCACATGCTAAAGATCCAAAAAGGCAGACCACCCCAGTCCTTAACTGCACGGATACACATTAAAGTCATGGCAATGCTGACCGTCTGTTTCCCTGCAGGAGAACAAAGGAATTCCAAGAGCTCGGCCAGCACAGCGCCGCCCTTACCTCCCTAAACTCACGTGTTCCCTTTCAATCACAACAAGCAGAAATCAAACCCGATCTACAGAATTATGGGCACAGGCGGGGAAGCATTGCCAGGACTGCATCACTAATTAGATCATTATTGTTATTAGCTTTTATAAAGCGCCAACATATTCCGCAGCACTGTACAATTATATAGTGTGGTTATCTGACCGATAAAAATAATGTTGACAGACACAAGAAGTGAAGAAGGCCCTGCTCAAACAAGCTTACAATCTAGGTATAGTCTTTAATCTTTTTCTTATAGCACAAGAATTGATCAGGCTAATGTCACACGCAGGGTGGTACATTCACAGCTGGTGCGCTCAGGCAGGTTACAAAGCCCACCTCTGGCAATCCAGCTGTTGTAACCCCTTGCCTAAGCCAATCAGAAGCTGGGAGTTGTAGTTCAACCTCAGCTGGATTGCCCAAGGACAGATGTTCTTACAGCCAGCTGTTTTCACCAGCATTTTCTGAATTAGGCAATCACAAGATAGGAGTGAGCCACAAATATTAACCATGTGATCAGGTCAGCCAGGGGATAGCAGAGAAATGTATGAATAATTAAATACACCAAAAAAAGCCTTCAGATTGGTAGTCAATGTCCATCTTATACAATGACACGTGCCTGTGTTTCACTGCAATAGCCCTTCTGTGCTGTGTGTCACCTTACATGATGCTGATACATTGCATAAAATCGGTCAAACAGAAATGGGTCTCTGGTTACATTGTACATCAACAGCTTAACTCGTTGATTACCACACCCCTCTGGAGACAGCAAGGGTTAAACAATGAAGGCACAAGATTAATGTACCCTCCGTGCAATGTAAGCCTGAGCTAAATATAGACACACATTATTTTATTTTTACTCTGCAGTCAGAAACATGACCTCATCCAGCCATTGTCTAAACTGTACGGAGAGTATTAATGGAAAAGGCAGAAAATTCTGTAACACAGACCACTTGATTTTAGCATCGAGCGCCGTCCTAGTTTCTATTGTAGGCAACTTGAAAAAGCGCACAATCAGCTCCCCTGTTACCCAGAGCCCAGACAGCCAGCTAATATCTGAGGTTACATAATGCAACATTTCCAGGAACATGTGCGTGATCAGCCTCCCAGCTGGATAGAGGGACCTCTCTCATGGCTAATCAGGGGAATGACAGCTTCACCATTACTGAACAACAGTAATCTGTCTACCTGTGCATATATCTATCGATCTATCTATATCTTTACACATGTATTCCCTATTAACCTGGGTTATTTTGCGATGTTTAATATACTATCACAAAAAAAATAACACATTTTATATATTATATATCAATAATATGTGTGTGTGTGTGTGTGTGTGTGTGAGTGTGTGTATGAACACACACACACACACACACACACATTTATGTATGTCTTTCTATGTGTATCTATAAATAGCTAATTCATAGACACAGCGTGTTACATTATTCCACTATCAGCCTGCACTGCTTTCCACGTTATTCCTCGCGTTCTGTGTGTAAATACTCAGTAATGCTATTGCGTCCTGTGCATTCTATAGGAGGTAGTACTTGGGGTATTAGTGGGAGATGCAGTGCAGACGTGCTCCAGGTGATCAGTAATATTTTCTATGGCGGATGTGGACTTCATTAAAGATCTGATGGATCCCCTGCACCAAAGCAGTCAATCAATACACACAATAACACACAGCCCGGAGCCCCTGCCGCCGCCTCGTAGGATTATTATGCAATGTGAAAGAACAAGTCATACAAATCTTGCTCAGGCTCCCAGACAACAAAAGGAGGGCAATCATTTCACAAAAACCCATGCAGATCTTTTAACGGGTCATCGCGTATTCCCCAGTTGTACGCTTACAGATACATTGCTTAATACAAACACCCATGCATTATCATCTGCCTAAATACACACTTAACGGTTATACACACCTGGCTGTCAATCAATGTGTCCAAGACATTATTTCTACACCCATCCCAGCCATCCCTTACATACAAACTAACATCTATAGTGAGGAATGGGGTGCTTGCTAAAAAAAAATACATACACGCCATCCCTTATATACACATTATAAAAAAATAATAATAATAATATGTGTGTGTGTGTGTGTCTGTGTGTGTGAGAGAGAAATGGGGTGTTTGCTACAAATCCATACCAGCCATCACTTATACACACACACACACATTATAAAATATACAGTGAGGAATTGGATTATTGCTACAAACCCATACAAGCCATCCCTTAAAGACACATTGTAAAACATAGTGATGAATGGGATGCTTGCTACAAACCTCACTGATGGGGGAGTTGCCTCGTCATTCATTGTCTACCACATCCATTCCCATTCAAATAATGCAGGATTTTAGCAACAAAGCAGTGTATCAAAGGAAAGCTTCCCAGGGACTTCCAGTGAGTGTGTGTATAAATCACTGCCAGGTACCAACACTTACACAGAGCATGCATGCCCACTGCACAAAGTGAACTGAGGATGGCACTGCCAACTATTACTATTACCTTCATTGGAAGCTTCAGAGCGGAGGTATCCTTGCAGCTGGTGATGTTTGAATGAAACACTTCACTTATCCACTGTCCAGCCAGGGTATCAATGAGCCGAGTTCATTGTATCAATGAAGGAACAATACAAACACAATAAAAGACACAGACACACACACACACAGAGTGCTTGAGCCCTGGGATGCAGCGCCTCCCGTGCAGTGTCTATGTGTCCCTGCTCCAGCCTGCTGCTCCTCTACAGATCTGTGTTAGTAGGTCAATACTCCTCAGCGTTACTCTCTGCACTTCCAGGCTCGCTCTGACTCAAACAGGAGTTCTTGGCAGCCAATCACAGAGCCGGGGCTGTCAGCGGTCGCCAATAGGAAGGCAGCAGTGGGAGCCTGGCGAGGCGGATTCGGTTGTGTGGATAGAATGGAGAAGTCTGCTTGCGAACACTGTGTTACTGTAGAACGTGGAGCTCTTGTCTTGTGTATATTGCATAACCAGAGTCACAGGGAGGAGGGAAGGGGGAGGGGGATTTACGTAACTGCCCGACAGGGATACAGAGGCGATAGATTAACCCCTTGTAGTCAGCCAGCGGAAAACTAGAAAACATACAATACATAACATACAGAAAACATCACATCCCTGTCACTTCTAGCACACTAATGTTATCCATGACCCCTTTCAACCCCCTGTAGCATTCCAGTCAAGTCCAGGCATTTCCCCCATGAAAGTCTTTTGTTTCCATGTAAGCTTGTATAAATGGTAGTATGGCAGTTTGCTGTAGATAAGGCCTGGCTAAACATTGATTTCCAAGCCCGGCCGCTCACATTTTAATGTTTAATGTGAGGCAGAAACAAACAAAAAATTAAGAGTCAGATGATCTTATATCTATCCCCCCATATATACCTTTCAGTGCTGGCTTCACTTTAAATGGCTGTTTAACGTTACCTACATGGTATGAATGTAAGCTATACTCAGCGCTGCTCTGAGTGACACGCTGTATGGAAAGTAATAGCCTATAAACTGGTGTTGTGTTAAACACTGCATGCTGTGAAAAGGTGACTAACTTGGTCCTATTTCTGTAATCCCCCCATCACCAGCTAAGTAGTGTCATGATATTACTTGGCCCCCTCTCTCTCTATAAAATCAGCTATACTTTCATCTTCTCCATTTCTATGCTTTTCCCACCGCTTCGCTATTGTCTTAGGGGGCTATCCACTAAACTGTGCATTATGTATGTACAGTGACACCACAAGGGTTACTACATTAATGAGTACATTAAGTCAACATGGACAGGCTTAACACACTAAACAATGAACGTAACACACTTTTCCATACTGCTTTGCATATGATGTTACGAAGTTCACATTTTCATGGGGATGGATACAATAAATGGATACACCGCCACATGGGCATGTGTCTTTCTGTACATGCGGGGGCTGAGCCACTCCTCTCTGCAGGAAATGTACCTCATGACTACCTAATATAACATATAGTGAATAAACCATTCTGAAAACTGCCTTAATGCACTGTTTAGTGAATAAGCCTTTTGAAGTCAACATAATGTACGTCTTAGTAAAAAAAAACTATTTTCAGGTTGGCTTAATGCACTGTTTAGATAATTAACGCTTTCCATGTATGAATACATAATGTAATGCTTCATGAATTTACTCTTTTCATGATACTATGCAGACACATTGCATTGTTTAGTGGATAATCCCCTAGGACAGCAGATAAGCGGAGGAAGCAGAGTGAAAGCAGGGGAAAGGTAAAGTATTTGATGATATGTGCAGTAAATATATTTATTTTTTCCTTTCACTGCTAGGTGGAGAGAGGGAGGGTAATAAGAGATGGCACTGGGATGGCAGAGGGTTAAGTCACAGAAACAGAAGTCAGGCAATCCCCTTTTCATGGCATGCAGTTTTTCATACAACACCGGTTCCTATTGTTTATGGGAAGCTGCGGTGATGTAATGCAGATACACTCACTTTTTGTTCACGGGAAAGTGTCATAAGAGTACAATTCCTGTTAATCACTTTGAGTTATAAGGAAACATAAAGTCATTTGATAAATATTAGTGAAAGACATGCCCACGTATTTGAGTGCCCAGAGGTTGAGCAATTCATTGCTTTGCTAAATGCTGTGTCTACCTGGCTTTTGTCATGGATTTAATTTCAGTGTCTAGGAAACATAGTTATTTCACAGCGAAACACATCTCGTGCTTTAAATGCTATTATTATACCTTTTCTGTGGAACTCCCTTCCCTTCTCTGTTAGACTTTCAAACAGTCTCCACTCTTTTAAAAAATCTTTGGAAACAATCTTCTTCAGGAAATCATATCATCTAAACCAGGGGTAGGCAACCTTTTAGCAGCACCATGCCGATATAGGATTGTGATGTCCCGTAGCGTGCGGTCCTATTTTTTTTTTTTTAAATTGAGGTATGTATGCTGCCGTATTCTGCTTGTACGTTGTATATCGTTGTATATGTGCGTATATGCAGGGCCGTCTTTAATATTGACTGGACCCTGGGCAAAGCATTTGGTTGGGGCCCCCTGGACCCTGTCCCCCCTCCCTCCTCCCCAGGCGTGCAATCACGTCCTCCACCCCAACGCTGACACACACAGACATGCTGACACACACACACACACACACAGACATGCTGACACACACACACACACCGATATACTGACACACACACACACACACACCGATATACTGACACACACAGACACCCCGATATACTGACACATACCGATATACTGACACACACACACACCCCGATATACTGACACACACACACACCGATATACTGACACACACACACACACCCACACCGATATACTGACAGACACAGACACACAGACATACAAATACTGACACACCCACACACAAAATTTACACTTTAAAACCCACCCTCCAGTTTCCTACCTTTCCTGCTGGTGGCTGAAGGTGTTGGGAGTTGGGAGTCTGGCTCTCTTGGCCAGCCCCCCTCCACTCTGCCTACTCTTCTTTCCCGCGCGCTCCTCTCTTTGTGGGAGGAAGTGATGCATGGCCGTCCCTTCCTTCCAGCCTGCTGCTGAAAATGAAGGGGTCCACTCGCGCTGTTAAAGCGCCTCAACGCGCGACCAGACCCCTGCTGACAGAAGCCCACCGGGTGGCCCCTTGTGCATGGGCCAGCCGGTGGGCCTCCTTAGTGTGCGGATTACCGGCCGGGGGATGAGAAATAGTTGAGGCCAGCGGGGCTCACGGTGCAGCTGCCCCACTTGCCCCGCGTTAAAGACGGCCCTGCGTATATGAGCTATTATATTGTATATGTTCATGCGTAGTTTATGGTATTGTGTATGATACATATGAATGTAAGCTGTGTATGGGGGCTGCTTGTGGAATTGTGTGTGTGGATGGATATGTCACATTGTGTGTTTGGTAGTGTGTGGGGGCTGTTTGGGGTATTGCATGTGAGAGGCTGCATGTGGGGTTGTGTGCATGTATGTGGATTGTTAGTGGTGTTGCGTTTGTTCGGATTGTGTGTATGTTTGTGTGTGGGCTGTCCGTATTATTTGTATGGTGGGAAGGGTTATTCTGCATTTCTGTGTATATCTAGCAGTGTGGGTGACTTCCCTGGGTTCCAGTGGGGACCAGGCCGGCCAGGTACATGTCAAAGACAGGAGCTGCAACTGCGTGCTGCTCTACTACTGTGTGGATTCCCATTCATAAGTGCTGGGAGGAAGTGATCTGAGATCACTTCCTGTACGTGCTGCAATGCATAAATTGAGGATTGTCCTTCATCACCTTTTCGGATTAGCAGATATCTGAAGTTTTACTGGGACTCCTGATAGGCCAGAGCCTGTTTGGCTCTAGCAGCCTTGAGTGCCGTGCAAAGGCACCTCGAGTGCCGTGCATGGCACTAGTGCCGTAGGTTGCCTACCTCTGGTCTAAACTGTTAGCAGGTTTTCATCCCCCATTCCCCCCCATGACTTCTTTCCTGCAACTGTCAAAAATAACCTACTAAGTTCTCAGTGAATACTTTTCTAGCAACTTATTTCATTACCCCTACTTATACCCTTTGTGTCACTATAACCCACTCCCTCTAGCATGTAAGCTCATTGAGCGGGGCCCTCAACCCCTCTGTTCCTGTGCGTCCCTTTGTCTGGTTACAATTACGCGTCTGTTAGTTCACCCATTGTACAGCACTACGGAATTTGCTGGCGCTATATAAATAATAATAATAATAATTGTATATAATATTTAAATAATAAAATAATAATAATAATTGTATATAATATTTAATAAGATATAGCTATCAAATATGATGTCAGGTTCTTCTGCTTTCTCCCTTTTGCAATATATATCATTTATCAATGTGCACATAAATTGTGTACACTCATATCTACATCCTGGTATAGCTATTGCACTGTTATCAGCATTAATGCACATTGATATTTCATCACAAAGAAATTGATTGCTCAATATAATCCCTGTGTATAAAAGAGTAAGGCATATTCATCAGCCAAAACAAGCTGCTGGTTGCCAGAACAAAGGCTTTTTCTAACAGAGTATTTTAAACTGTTGACTTGCAGCTGTTTTGCTGAAAGATAAGATTCAAATCTTATTTATTCTTTTATTTATCAAAACATATCAATGAACAGTACAGGAATCAAGGAGATATATTGTATTAATCAATATGATGCCTTTCAATTTAAATCAGTAATAATATTGTCTAATACAGTATTCTGGAAGTCACATACAAAATTGAATTATTTTAACTCACTAGATGTAATTTAATTCCAAAAGAAAATTTATGTCACGCACTGTTCTCTTCATCATGTGACATACATAATTTAGTGGCCTCAATATAGTTGATAATAAAAAATACTACATGCATCTTGTCATCCCAAGACACCTCGCACTTAGCAGGTAGAGATTTTCATAGTTACGCATCATACCCTAATAGAAAACTTTGTAAGGAAAGCTAAAATAGGGCTCATAAAAACAATATGCAATTGACAATTGGTATAGTTATTGTATATGGATATTTTCCTTTTTGTCATTTGTATGGTCACTACGTACCCTAAAATTTAATTGTTTCTATAATATGAAATGGAAACTCAATGGAACAAAACAATTTTAACTTAATGAAGATGTTTTGGTGTATAGATCATGTCAATGAAGTCCTACTACTCAATTCTCTGCCATTTAGGAGTTAAATCACTTTGTTTTTGCAGCCCTAGCCACACCTTTCATGGCTGAATACAGCAGTGAGGTAGGCTCCTGGCCAGATTCAGGTAAGTTAAACTCACCTTTGCCTGCCTGACGGTCACCGGAACTCCAGCGGCAATGTCACTGTCGGGTTATTTGCAAATTATGCAAAGTCCCCCCTTTACAGTGATGTATATGAGATATGAGTGTTTGAGTGCATAGTGTGTGAATATATGGTATGTAGCATGTTTGTGTGCAGAGGAATGTAGATATCTAGATTGGAGAGAGAGAAAAAGTTAACTGGGCAATGTGCATATATAAAATGGCTATACAAATTGGTGAGTGAGAAGGTTAATTGTTAGATGGTGATATTTATTGTAAAGGAGAGGGTTAACTGAGGAATATGGATATAAATGGGGCTACCCAATGGGTATTGCTGAACAGGGATGCCACTGTGCGTTAACAGCGTGACTGCACCCCTGTAATATTGGGGATGCTGGGAGAAGGTGAGTGCAGGTCACTTCCAGCCACACACATAGAGAGCTGCGTAGGAAGCAGAGGGGAGGTGGATGAGACAAAAAGGGGGGCTGAGAAGCCTTCTCCAACATGGCACTTCCATCAACCTCATCCAGCAGCAAATTCCCCAGGAAAGTCACCCTCTTGCAGATGGCCGGCAGGCTACATATATAAAAAATATGATATGTATGTGTGTATATATGTGTCAGTGTGTGTATCTGTGCATGTGTCAGTTTGTGTATATGCATGTTGTATCTTACACGAGGCTAACAAGACATTTGCCTTGGGTGGCACTTCCAGGGGGCAAAAAGAAATGCCGCTCCCCAAGTGCCCTGGCAGATGCCTTGATTGATAGCCTCTTTCATGGGGGCCCAAGAGCTGGCTGGCCTTCCTAGGGCCCTCTCCCCCCGAGGCAGGCGCTACTAATGCTGGCGGGCAGTGAGGGAAACCTACCCTCTGAGCTCTTCCTGCTCAGCTCCCTCACACACCCAGCAGTGATGCCGGAACTGGAATAAGATGCCACTCCTGTTCCCAGCACCACTAAGCGGCATGCAAGGGAGCTGAGGAGGAAGATTACAGAGCCCAAGTTGTCTCCATTGATCGTCCATTTGCACACCCAGCAACAACCCAGCAGCGGATTAGATCAAGCAGCAGCCCGTTCATCAGCTCCACAGGACCCTAGGGAAAGAATCCACTCTAGCTCTCCCAAGGGTCATGAGGCATGGTGGATTTAAATTACATTTTAAAAAATAAATATCAATTTGTAAATGTGTGTGAGGCAATGTATGTGAGTATGAGTCAGTATCAAGCTGTGTGTGTTAGTGTATCTCAGTGAGTGAGTGTGTCTGTCAGTGTATTGTCTGTGACTGTGCGTGTGTCTGTCAGTCAGTGAGTGTGTCTGAGTGATTGTGTGTGTCTGTCAGTGTATCATATTAGTCATGATGTGTGTATCAAGTCAGTGAGTGTGTGTATGTCAGTGTATGTTTATCTGAGAGTGTATGCCTGTCACTGAGTGGGTGTGTCAGTGTGTGTCTTTCACTCAAAGTGTGTGTTGGTCTTAAACAGAAGAGGCTCTGCCTTGACAAGAAGGGGTTGGGCAAATTTAGATTGGGGGGCGGTGCATATGTTTGTATCTGTGTGTGTATATGTGTTTATCTGTGTGACAGCGTGTGTGTATGTGTCAGTGTGGGTATACTGTGTATCTGTATGTCGGTGTGTGTATATGTCAGTATGTGTATATCTTTGTATCTGTGTGTCAGTGTATGTTTTAATGTGTATCTGAGTGTGTGTGTGTATATGTGTCAGTGTGTATCAGTGTATGTGTCAATGTGTATGTGTATCTGTGTAGAGAGGAATGTATGTGGCAGTGTATTTGCATACATCTCAGCAATCAAACACCAACACTACATACAAACACAGCCCGCAATCAAACACAAACATTCTATAAAATTACAAACATTACATCAAAGCGCTCCACTACATTCCAGTGGCAACTACATACAAATACATCCCATTCCAAATACACACACTTCATTCAAAAACATGCTTACATTCAAACGCACAAACACAGCTCACAAATACAACCCTCCAAGGAAGGGCAAATAGTAGATTCCTGGCTGGCAAAACATTGTGGGAGTTGTATGACAGATGGAGATCTACTTTTTGGTCACTTTTTTATTTTGGGGTGGGAGTGTTCACTAATATTAATAGTAATCATTCATCGTGTTAATGATACTTGAAGACTGTTTCATATGATATGAGATAATGCTATGCACATATCTTGAGTCCCTGTCAAAGAACCATTGCTCCATCTTGTATTCAACCTTCATCTCCAGCCTTGCTTATACATGTTGGGCAGCACTGCACTTTACTATGCAATAATGCATATTATTTGACTAAAACAATTTAATTAAAATTGGATGGTACATTCATTTTGGATGAGTATACAATATGAAACCTAACAGCTGAATAAGCAACATGTATATATATATAACTTTGAATTCTAAGTGTCGTCTTGCTCAGAAATGCTTCAGACTTGAGAAAGGGAGGTTCTTCCGAAAGCTTGTCATTAAAACATTCTGTTAGTCCAATAAAAAAGGTATTACAAGATACGAATTGTATCAGTTTTTTTTACATATAAATATATATATATAAATAATATAGCTATATTTTTGTTAAATAAATTAAGACATAGTGTAATACAAGAATGTCAAACTCAAAGGCTAGTACGGGCCAAATAAACAAGGTTTAAGTTTATCTGGGCCGCAAGAAAAACAAAACTTAAATTTTCATAGCAACGTAGGTTAATTTTGAAAAGTACAGTATAAAAAAAAAGCATCCCCCTCTTCTAAACCTTAGCTCCCCTCTTCTAAACCTTAACCCCCCTCTACTAAACCCAGTCCCCCCTCTATAGTAAATCCCAGTCCCCCCATTATACTAAATTCCAGTCCCCCCCACTTTACTAAATTCCAGTCCCCCCCTCTACTAAACCCCTGTCCCTGTTTAAAAAAAAATATTAGCCAGCAGCAGGGGCGTATTAGCCGCGAGGCAAACAAGGCATTTGCCTTGGGCGGCTTTTTCCAGGGGTTGGCAAAAAAAGCCGCCCCCAAATGCCCAAGGAAAATGTCTTGTTAGCCTTGCGGCTAACAGACATGCTGGGCTGCCGGCGGGCTGCTGGGCGGTCGGGCGGCGCTGGTGGGCGGCCGGCGAGGGAGCACTTCCTCTGAGCTGTCTGCTCAGCTCCCTCACTCTGAGGCGCGCGAGGGAGCTGAGCAGACAGCTCAGAGGAAGTGCTCCCTCGCCAGCCGCCCGCCCGCCAGGCAGTGCCGCTCACCCAGCAGCCACTGGACCACCAGGGAGGAAGAGACACCCCCCCCAGCATTCCCAAAGGTAAGGAGGCTGGGGGGGGGGGGTGTTTAAATACATATAAAAAAATGTGTTAATGTGGGTGGGTAAGTGTGTGTGTGTGTCTGTTAGTGTGTGTGTCTGTGTCTGTTAGTGTGTGTCTGTTAGTGTGTGTGTGTGTGTGTGTGTGTCTGTTAGTGTGTGTCTGTGTCTGTTAGTGTGTTTCTGTGTCTGTTAGTGTGTGTCTGTTAGTGTGTGTGTCTGTTAGTGTGTTTCTGTTAGTGTGTTTGCCTGTGAGTGTGTGTGTGTGTGTATGTTAGTGAGTGTGTGTGTCTGCTAGTTTGTGTCTGCTAGTGAGTGAGTGTGTGTCTGTTAGTGTGTGTCTGTTAGTGAGTGTGTTTGTCTGTTACTGAGTGTGAGTGTGTCTGTTAGTGTGTGTGTGTTTCTGTTAGCGAGTGTGTGTTTCTGTTAGCTAGTGTATGCGTATCTGTCAGTGAATGTGTGTGTGTGTGTGTATTTAGAATGAGGGGCGGGGGGAAAGGTTGGGTGGGGGGGCGCGGGGGGGCACCTGAGTTTTGTCCTGCCTAGGGCAGCACAAAACCGGGATACACCACTGGCCAGCAGGCAGGCTCCATTCATATTGCCGCTGCCAGTATGCGACTCACTGACACACACACACACACTCACAGACACACACACTAATGCACTGACAGACACACACTCACTGACAGACACAGACACACACACACTGACAGACACACTCACTCACCCACAAACACAAAACACACACACACTGACAGACAAACTCACTGACAGACACACACTCACTGACAGACAAACACACTCACTGACAGACACAGACACACACACACACACTGACAGACACAGACATACACACACACTGACAGACACACTCACTCACTGACAGACACACAGTCACTGACAGGCACACACACACTCACTGAAAGACACACACTCACTGACAGACAGACAGACACACACACACACACACATTTACACATTCTTGCACACACTCACAAATCATTTTTTTTATTGCTGCTTACCTTTGGGAGCTGGTGTGGGGCATCTCCCTGGCGTCTCCCCTCCTGCTCCTCACTGCTCCCTTTTGCGCACAGTTTAGTGATGCCGGGCCGGAATTACATCATATTCCAGCACCCGGCATCATTACAGAGGGCGCTCGCGATGGATCAGGAAGAACAGACTGAGCTCCCGCGCTGCCACCAGCGTCCTCTCCTCCTGGCTGGGTAAATTTTAGCAGAGTAGGCGCCTGCAATGTGGGGAAAGCAGGTGCCTACTATGCCTTAAAGGGACACTATAGTTACCTGAACAACTACAGCTTAATGTAGTTGTTCAGGTATTATCTATAGCTCCCTGCAGGCAATCTAATGTAAACACTGTATTTTCAGAGAAAATACAGTGTTTACATTGATTGATAGGAATACCTCCAGTGGCCGTCACTCAGACGGCCACTAGAGGGACTTCCTATCACGCAGGGCCCTAAAAAGGCCCTGTACACATCAGACGTATTAAAATACATCTGACATGTTCAGGAGAGAGAAGGCACTGTGTGCGCGCCTTCTCGCTCCAGCCTGTCAGCGGAGGAAGGGGGCGGGCAAAGACCGCGAGCTGAGCTGTCACTCAGTTCAGCATCTCGGCCGCGCACACCGCGCGCATGCGCGATAGTGCGCTCAGCACTTCAGAGGGCGGCATGAATGCCGCCCTCTGAAGTATGTGCGCATGTGCGGCGAAGCCGCGCATGCGCACAAGGGACCAATGACGCTTCCAAATGGAAGCGTCTGATTGCTCCCTGCTCGCGCCCGCCTATTTCGTAATTTTGACGAAATAGGTGGCGCGGCTTCACGAGGCTCCCGGTGCTGGAACGAGGTGAGTAAAATGTCCTCCCTGGAGAGTCCCTTTAACATGTCAAACTTACAGCTCACTGGACTGCAAAGATATTCATTGTGGACCGCATGCGGCCCACAGGCCACGATTTTTTATTGGAAATCAAAAGAACATTCCAAGTGAATTTTAGATTTAAGGACAAAATAGGTAAACTGGAAAATCAACTATGCTTACACTTTGGCTATGTTGGCCTTAAATTTTAAATTCACTTTTAATGTTCTTTGAATTTCTGATCATTTTTAATTTAGTAATTTATCCTTTCACTGTTTGCATTTCACTTTGCAATTTCCTGTTTTGTTCTGCAGCCATTTGAGGACTGGGTCACGATTTGTAGGTTACGGAGCCTGATGACTAACACTGCTGATTAGAGCACACAAGTGAATTGCGCAATTAGGTGAATGTCCAACAGTTTCACATATAATTTCTTATATAAACAGACAACACTGTCACTTCATTGCTCAGGTATTTTGGTTTATTATGATGTCTAGACATATCTTGAATTGGGATTGCTATTATATAGTGCATGTTCTAAATGCTGGCTGAACATGTAGCCATGTTTGCTCATTACCCTTTTATTGACCTTGTCAAATGTGTGTAAGTCATTTTTAAGTTTTTCATGTGAGCGTGGTTTTCTGTTGAAGTCAAATCATGTTATCAATACTTTAAGGCCCTACTAGGAAGGCATCTTTTGTTGGTGACACCAGGCATGGAAACTATGGATCATCCATTTTCCTCAATGCACTTGAATAAGTTCAGAGAGTTAAATAAAGGATAAGGTTTTCTGGAGTTCAGACAGATGCACAATGCATCCTCGCAGAATTAGGTACAGGAATTTTGCATATCAGAGAGATACAGATTGCAACGTAATATATTGAGGTTCAGTCACATAAAGATATGCATGTTCAGGGTGTCAGAGGAATACCTGGAGAGCTTAAGGCTCAGAAAAAGAAAATATTGTATAAGATTTTCAAAAGGATGGAAGAAAATGGAATTCTTGGAGCAGCAGGCATGGAAGTAAAGTCCCCAACACTCCTTTTGATATAGATATCTCTCTGGATTGTTCGTGCAGAAACATCCAGCAAGCTCAGAATGTGGTGGCTGGATTACTAATTAAGCTAGTCAATTAGAGCATATTTCATCAGTTCTACACAATCTGGAGTAGATGTTACATATCCATTACATGACTGCTTGATGGCTGATAAAGCACAGTGTGACCTGTGGGCTTGTAAAAAATAATAATCACTTTTTAAATCAATTGACAAATGTCTAAGGTCTAAGATCAGAAGGTCATCAGCAGTCTAATGTGATGTTACGCATATCTCCTTGTTTGGGCTGGAATGTAAGAAATTTATCATTTTGCTCTTTCCTTATTATTTATCTAACGCCAATAAATTCCGCAGCGCTGTACTTTCCTTAAGTTTTATTTTACTGTCCTCTTACTGTTGTTTTAACTGAACCTTTTTATTGAATCCGTTTTTAAATCCTTTTAGGGGAGCTTTACCATTCATCTAAATGAAAGATTTTTCTTTATTTTTAATCATATATGCTGTCTATTCAAGGTCAATGTCTTGATTTCATTAGTCAGTAATCAATAAATTGCTCTTCAGATTTTTTTGTTAAATTTGATAGGAGGGTAAAGGGTAGCAGTGTTAAATTGTGATTCAGATCTGTGCCTTCCTGGAGGTTTTCTACATTCCTTAGAAAAATATTACTGAGGTAACAACAGACAAAAAAGTATCTTCTCACCAACTAACAAAGAGAACATTTTTCCGAAAGGTCTGCTAGCTAACATGTAAAAAGAGACTCCCTGAAACCTATGTGTGTAAAGTGGGAAACCTGGAACCTTTTTATTTTCAATCTTTACAGGGAGTGCAGAATTATTAGGCAAGTTGTATTTTTGAGGATTAATTTTATTATTGAACAACAACCATGTTCTCAATGAACCCAAAAAACTCATTAATATCAAAGCTGAATATTTTTGGAAGTAGTTTTTAGTTTGTTTTTAGTTTTAGCTATTTTAGGGGGATATCTGTGTGTGCAGGTGACTATTACTGTGCATAATTATTAGGCAACTTAACAAAAAACAAATATATACCCATTTCAATTATTTATTTTTACCAGTGAAACCAATATAACATCTCAACATTCACAAATATACATTTCTGACATTCAAAAACAAAACAAAAACAAATCAGTGACCAATATAGCCACCTTTCTTTGCAAGGACACTCAAAAGCCTGCCATCCATGGATTCTGTCAGTGTTTTGATCTGTTCACCATCAACATTGCGTGCAGAAGCAACCACAGCCTCCCAGACACTGTTCAGAGAGGTGTACTGTTTTCCCTCCTTGTAAATCTCACATTTGATGATGGACCACAGGTTCTCAATGGGGTTCAGATCAGGTGAACAAGGAGGCCATATCATTAGATTTTTTTCTTTTATACCCTTTCTTGCCAGCCACGCTGTGGAGTACTTGGACGCGTGTGATGGAGCATTGTCCTGCATGAAAATCATGTTTTTCTTGAAGGATGCAGACTTCTTCCTGTACCACTGCTTGAAGAAGGTGTCTTCCAGAAACTGGCAGTAGGACTGGGAGTTGAGCTTGACTCCATCCTCAACCCGAAAAGGCCCCACAAGCTCATCTTTGATGATACCAGCCCAAACCAGTACTCCCCCTCCACCTTGCTGGCGTCTGAGTCGGACTGGAGCTCTCTGCCCTTTACCAATCCAGCCACGGGCCCATCCATCTGGCCCATCAAGACTCACTCTCATTTCATCAGTCCATAAAACCTTAGAAAAATCAGTCTTGAGATATTTCTTGGCCCAGTCTTGACGTTTCAGCTTGTGTGTCTTGTTCAGTGGTGGTCGTCTTTCAGCCTTTCTTACCTTGCCCATGTCTCTGAGTATTGCACACCTTGTGCTTTTGGGCACTCCAATGATGTTGCAGCTCTGAAATATGGCCAAACTGGTGGCAAGTGGCATCTTGGCAGCTGCACGCTTGACTTTTCTCAGTTCATGGGCAGTTATTTTGCGCCTTGGTTTTTCCACACGCTTCTTGCGACCCTGTTGACTATTTTGAATGAAACGCTTGATTGTTCGATGATCACGCTTCAGAAGCTTTGCAATTTTAAGAGTGCTGCATCCCTCTGCAAGATATCTCACTATTTTTGACTTTTCTGAGCCTGTCAAGTCCTTCTTTTGACCCATTTTGCCAAAGGAAAGGAAGTTGCCTAATAATTATGCACACCTGATATAGGGTGTTGATGTCATTAGACCACACCCCTTCTCATTGCAGAGATGCACATCACCTAATATGCTTAATTGGTAGTAGGCTTTCGAGCCTATACAGCTTGGAGTAAGACAACATGCATAAAGAGGATGATGTGGTCAAAATACTCATTTGCCTAATAATTCTGCACTCCCTGTAAAGATGAATCCTATGAAAAAAATACATTGTGATGTGTACTCATTTCATTCTAAATGTCTGTCAAAGTTCTTCCAGAACCTGTATATTACCTTGATTTTTCTACTATGATACTAGCAGATCATTTCCAGGATCTTTTTAAACATGATCCATTTGCAATGATTTAAACAGTAATCTGAAAATACATACATCACAAAAAATATATAAATTTTGCAAAATCATCTGAATTAAATTTATTAGTCATTTTCTAGGTAGAGTAGATGTACAAACTACTTGCCAAATATGGAACTGAGAGCAGCCATTCACTGTTATAGTGACGTATAGCTTATTGAACAGGATAGTCATACACTAAGGAATTTGTATTTCCCATTAAACAGTCTCTATTGTATAAAATATTTCTGGGAGAAAATAAACAGTATACACTATGCCATGAAACTGCATTCAGTAAGATATACTCAGGTTAAACATGACCAAACAATCAAGTAAAGAGACAATCAATATTAAGGGAGGCTTCTTTTTAAAGTTAGATTATTATTTTTTTTACTTTAGATTTAAAATAAAAATGTCATGAATGCCATTAAACGTACCTGTAATCCAGTTCTGGTGCAGTCTTCTCAGTGGAGCCACTTCCCACCATGAGATCAACAAGTACTGATGATCTCTGGTCCATTGGAATGCTTCCCAAAGAGAAGCATTGTGGGCCTACAGTGCATGCTCAGCAATTTCTATGTTTCACCAATTTATGGGGCTGATGTGGAGAGAGGCAGCTGGGTATCATAAGGTCTAATAAAACGAGTTGGAGCTAGCATTAAGATATGCGAGAAAGATGGCTTGGGAGACTGCATTCAAAGTGGTTCTATATAGTGATAAAATTAAATCGTTTAATAGGTAATAATTAAAAGTCCAAGTGGACAAAAAACAAGACAAACAACACTCAATGGATATGGATCAATAATATGTCAAAAGTAAGAGTGACAAGAACATACACACACATAAACAATATATATATATAAATATATATAATAGAATAACTCCTCACTCCTAGTTTCTTATCACCGAACTAATAAATTATTGAACAATATTTATCCTTTGGATATCCGAGTAGACTTTTATACTAACCTTTAATATTGACACTTTTTGAACCAACTGTTTCCATTGATCAGGATATAAGTGTGGGCAGACCGTAGCCTATATTCATCTATATATACTATTACATATATATATATATTGCAACTGGATATATTTATATATATATATATATATATATATATTTATTCTATTATATATATATTTTTATGTATGTGTGTGTATGTTCTTGTCACTCTTACTTTCCACATATTATTGATCCATAAGAGTGGTGTTTGTCTAGTTTTTTTTGTCCACTTGGACTTTTAATTATTACCTATTAAACAATTACATTTTAACCCTATATAGAATTTTTCAGGTTACCCTCTCCATTTTCTCTTTTTCTTTCTAATAAAAAAATAATAACATAAAAAGGTGTGAATGATCCTTAAAATTAGAGCTGATCTGCCTTAATTTTGTGTGACAAAGACTGGAGATTGACATAAGCATTGTGACTTGTGTTTCCTGCCTAGCACAGCCCTTGAAGCCTGCCATTGCACTGACACCGTCATTCATTTAAGTAAAATCTCCCTTCTTTTTGCAAGATTTGCTGTAAAACTAGTTCAATTGTTCCACTTTAGCTTTGTTCTAGGTTTCCACCTTTGTTTAGCTTTGTTCAAACTTTCTACCTTTGTTTAGTTTTTTACTACACTTGTATAAAGCCCTCTTTGTTTTATTCTCTGCAGTGAAAGAGGTAAACATACATTGCCTGATCTGCACTGTTCACCAAGAATAGAGTTAGCACTGGCTGATCCCTCTTGTGGCTAAAAGGATACTTTGCATATCATAACGATTTTCCCATCTACTTTAATGGATAATATTATTATTAATGTTAAGATGAAAAATCAAGTTGTAAGCTCAAAAATTATTTATTAAGAGACAAAAAGTTTTACAATTTGAAAACATTTAATATTGATTTTTTTTAATAGAATGGCATGCATTAGAAAATATCTCTTTAAACTCACTCATTATAATGTACATGAATATTACACACAAAAAATATATATCAAAGTAATGCTTACATTAATGTAAGTTAAAACCAGTTCAACTGGTCTTTGAACACATAGAATTTAACATTTAAGATCAAAATAGCTGAAATGGAAAAATCAAGTCATCTAAGCTTTCAATTTGGCTACTCTGGCCTTAAATGCAAAATTCCATTTGAATTAGCTTTGAATTCTTATTAAGGTGAGAATTCAACATTAATTTCATATTGAAAGTTAAAATAGCCAAACTGGATAAGCCAACTAAATAACACCGGGTAAGTGATACAACACAGGAAAGTGTTAGGGATCCTCACCAACACATGTTCACATCATTTCTCATTGGCAGCATCACACTTGCTCCTTTCCCACTGTATTTTATAATGGCTGCTGGTCTTGTCATTTTGACTGAAAATCCCTTTTATAATTCAGGCTTTTTCAATTTAATAAATCTGGATACTAACAGAGGGGAAGAGACAGGCATTTTGGGGGGGCTGGTCGGCAGCAGGGCCGAGCCACGAGCTGATTTTGGAATGTAGGCTCCAGACCCTACCCACCATCTTCTGCCTTCTACTCTAAGTCCACCTACCAGACCTCCTCCTACTACTGGGGCACTAATAGAACCAGAGGCTACCAAGGCAGTGGTCAAGGATGCCCTACCACAGAGTCCACCATTCCATTCAAATGTCTCTACACTAACTGCAAGCAGGTTATCCCTTCAATTACAAGACTGGGAAATCATCCAACGCATGGATCCTACAAAGCGTTCAGGGTAACATCATCGAGTTCCACACTCTACCACACCAGATGCAGACACCACCTCCGCTGCGGACCTCCACGGACCACGAGGACCTGATCGATTACGCAATCCAAACTCTTTTCACAAAAGGTGCGATTCAATACGCTCAAGACGAAGACAGTTTCTTCAGCAACATTTTCCTGGTGCAAAAGAAAACAGGAGACTTCCGTTTGGTCATCAACCTACGACAGCTCAATTCATTCTGTTAAGAACTGAACCTCGTTGCGGGCTCTTGGAGGTGCCTGCTTGCCAGCCTCTTGCTCCAGGACTATGGCCCATATATTAGACTTTGGTTCAAGACCGTGGAAAGGCTTTGTTTGTGCCTTTTCCCTTGTCTGATTCGGTATATAGGACTTACCGAATGGATCAGGAGTATTCTGTTCGTATACCAACTCCTGAACTCTTGGACCACCCATGGGAGACGTGTGCTGCTTATTAACCTTATTGAGCTTGTTAACTGCAGCATTCTAAATGGTCGGCTGAGGGGCCGCCATTCTTTTTGACGAACACGAGGTGGTGGCCATCTTGTTCCCGCAAACGCGTATAGCGGTGTTTGGTCGTTGAGTGTATGGAACCTAAATCGGACACTCGATGGTGCGAACACCGCTGGGACTTCCATCTCCAAGTATGTTCGGTAACGTTCGTATGAGAAGAGCGGCGTTCGGTGGGAGCAAACTCCCGAACGAGGGACACAAGGCAAGCACACGTACGCACAGTTCTGTTTGGTGTATTGTTGTATTTTGTACTCCCGAAAGAGACCGGCCGCATAGTCTGATTTCATGGAACTCTTTTGGGCAGGAGCCTTGTGTGTGGTCGGTCAAATTATGACCTCCATGGAAATCCCAAACCCCTGAACTGATCTGGGTGATTTTTGGATATGTTGGTCCCCCAGATCGGGGCTATCAAGGGATGTGACTGTTGTGGGGTTTTCATGTGTTTTGGGGGTACTTTCGGGAGGTTGTAAAATGTGTGTTTTCTGTGCCTGGAGATAATTGAGTTTAGTACAGTTCCTGACTCAATTATCTCCCAGGCACAGAGGAGGGTTTATCTTGTTTTATGTGGGAGTGTCCTGGACCTGAGAGCCAATGTAATCATGTGTATGTTTTTGCTGTTAGGTCCAGTGGGGAATGCCCCTGGAATATGTTTGAGGAAACCCCTTAAATGGGGACTGACATAAAATGCGGTGTGTGGTTCCCATTAAACAGAACACTTTACCACTTCATGAAGTCTAGGCTCATGAGGGATGGGGATTGGAGAGCTATATTCACTCTGGGGATTGCAACAATCACTATACTCTCTGGACTAGGAGAGGTCTACCCACTGGAAGCTGGATCCTGGTCTTGGGTCCAGGGTGGGTGGAGGACAGCAAGACCCTAACCAAGCTGCGGCAGTTTGTGGGGTTTACGGTGGTTATGGTAACTGGTGTGGTGCTTATGGTGCTCAAGGATTACAAGGAAGCAGCGATTGGTGGAGGTACCCACTCGGGGTGCCAGGCGGTCCATCACACATTCGTTGTATACCACCATTTCAAGATGGAAGGGATACACCTACTTCGAGATTTGCTCGTCAAAGACGATTGGTCCACTCAACTGGACCTCAAGGATGCCTACCTGTTGGTACTGATAGCGTAGACAGGCCGAGGATTCGTATGATTCCGTTTGCACGATTAGGCATGCCAGTTCACCTGCCTACCTTTCGGACTCAGCTTGGCTCCTTGGTGCTTCACAAAACTGCTGAAGCCGGTCATGGCATGACTACGATCTCTATGGATCCGATGCATAATCTATTTGGATGACTTACTACTCTTTTGCAACACGGTTTTTGAAGACTACGTTCTCAAACTAACAAAGTAGTAGACTTCCTTGAGTCCTCAGGGTTCATGGTAAATCTTGACAAATCAGCGCTAGAACCATCGCAAATTCTCCAATTTCTGTGGTTCAAAATAGATTCCACCTCATGCGTGCTTCGGCTACCTCTCAAAAAGATAGCCACTACACGCAAAGAAATTCAGAAAATACTGAATATGGATCACATCCAATTCCGTCTTCTCGCTCGGGTCGTAAGACTACTCTCAGCCTCCATACAGGCTATTTATCCATGTCCCCTTCACTACCAGGCCATGCAATGGCTGAAGGCACAATAACTATGATCTGGAACCTCACACGACTAGACGATTCCTCTCACAGACGAGATACGCACAGAACTCCATTGGTGGCTTCTACACATACAAGCCTGGAATGGGAATGCCATTTTTGGTCCCACACCGGATTTCGTGGTGGAGTCAGATGCCAGCCTACGGGGTTGGGGAGCACATTGTGCAGGATCATCCACAGGAGGACTCAAGTTGCACGAGGAGCAGGATTTGCACATCAACTGCCTGGAACTGATAGCAGGCTTCTTTGCCATCCACAGTCTGGATGGCCACATGTCCGACTGCTGCATCCTTGTGCACATGTACAACGTTTCTGCGGTCCAATATATCAATCGTTTAGGCGGAGCTCGCTCCCAGGCACTAACATATGCTACAAAGGACATTTACAGTTTCTGTCTCTCCCGCAATATCAATCTTACAGGTAGAATACTTACTGGGAATCTCCAACCTCATGGCAGACTGGTACTCGCGACACTGGAGGGACAGCAGCGACTGGCATCTCCACGAGTCGATATTCCAAAAATGTAACGAATGTAGAGGTCTCCTCACCACCGACCTATTTGCATCACGGACCAATTGCCAACTGACCAGGTTCTTCAGCTGGCTACCAGATCAGGAATGCGAAGCAGTAGATGCATTCCTTCAGACCTGGCCGAAGCTGGGGGCTTGCGCTGTTCTCCATTCTCCATGCTGGCGAGAGTGATGCACCAAATACGCAACCAGAGGATATATCTGCTCCTCATGGCACCACTATGGCAGAGTCAAGTGAGGTTCCCGGACCTTCTGGAATCATCCTACGAGCATCCTCTCCTTCTACCCTCGTTTACCCTCCTACTTTCCGGCCGGCAGGGAGAACCGCATCCCCTGGTACTTCAAGAATGACTAGATCTAGTGGCTTGGACGATTTCAGGGGAGCTTGGGCTACAGACGGCCTATCACAAATCACTAAGGACCTGCTATGGGATTTATGGGCACCCGGAACCAGACGGAGCTATCCCGCTGCCTGGAACAAATGCTTAGCTGGTGTTTGGAGAGGGACTCTGATCCCTTTACAGCTCCTGCCACCATGATTCTCAATTTTCTGTCTCATTTATTCTCGCTGGGTAGATCGTATCGGTCCATTAATGTTTCACTTTTGACAATTTCGGCGACTCACGTTATGATCTAGGGCCGACCGGTGGGACAGGATCCTCTGATCTGTAGACTAATGAGAGGTATTCGTTTGTCACATCTTCCAGCTCCAAAATACTTGAGATTTTGGGACATCAACATGGTATTACGATTTTTACAGGTATGGAAGGACAACGCTTTGCTGTCCTTACGTCAACTTTCAGCAAAACTGACAGTTCTGCTTTGCCTGGTCTCCTTTTGTCGGGTGGCGGACGTTAGGGCCTTCGATGTCGAAGGTTTATCGTTCACTCCGGATGACGTGTCTTTCTCAGTGTCCTTAAGTACTAAGATGGGTTCTGTGACGATTTTTTACCCATTTTTTATGATGGAACCATAACTCTGCGTGGTCAAGACAATACTTTGCTACATGGAAATTACCGCCCCTTTACGTGGCTCCTCGACGGGACAACTTCTCGTGTAATACACCAAACCACACAAACCGGTCTCGACTACCACTCTTGTAGATGGGTTCGTTGACCCCCCTTTTTGTTGTTTTTCCCTCCCTTTGTCTATATATATTTTGTTCTACTATTATCTATGTATTACCTTTTACTATGGCTTCTAGTTTCCTCTAATATGTAATTAATGACAACTCTGGCGGATTTAATTGGATATTTTTGATGTTGTTTTGTTCTGAAGAAACTTTAATTTGAGTTCTTATAGTAGTACATTTATAAACACTATAAGATGTAGTTATGGACAAGTGTGAGATATGGAATCACGGTCACTACCAATACCTTTCACTTATTTCTTCTTCTTTTCAGTATGAATACTTCCATCAACTAAAAGTGGAACGTACTTCCCTCTCGCAGTTTTGAGTTTCCAGGATGTTCAAGTTTCTACAGTTTTATGTTTCCAATTAAAGTGACTATCTACATTCACACCAAAGAAAGAGGGAGAATTGGGGGCTGTCCTACCTTATATTTGTCATGACTGTTGTTTTCTGATTGGTTTAAAAAGTTTGATTGACTTGTTGCTGCTGGAGTTTTAAGTAAAGAAAGTCAATGCAAAATACTCGCCTCCTGTCATGACTAAAATTAAGATTATTAGTACACTACGTTAGCATAATCTACAATTTTACCTACATAAATGTACTAGTGACAGCTAAAGGACATCACTAGACAAGCATGTCAGCATACAATTATAAAATGGAGAATTTAACCTTGGGGTTTACCACTTGAAAGAGGAAGCATGAATAGTGATATAAGATAATAAGGGCTGTTAATTATGTTAGAGAACTGTTTCATAAAGTTAAAGGTTATGAAAAGTCTGAAGAAGAAACATGTATTTATAGTGTCAAAAGTAGCTGGAAGGCGAGATGAAATTAGTAGAGAGTATGCTTTTGAAACCGGTAGCTACTTTTGTCACTTTGGTTAGAGTACATTTAGTATAGTGACACCATTAATTCAAATTAGTTCTAGTGCAGAGTTGTAAATCAAAAGGTATCACACAGTTTTATGCAAAAAAAAAAAAAAAAAAAGAAATCACTTGGAGGTGAAATTTGAGTGTAGAGATATTTTTGTATTATTGTTACTGCTGCCATTTATAAAGTGCCTGCATGTTCCGTGCTGTGCTGAACAATTGGGGAAATGAAAGTACAATATATACAGCCAAATACAAAAGGTAAAGAGGGCTCTGATTGTAAGCATGAATAGTGATATAACCTGAGTAAACTCACTCGTTATAATGTACATGAATATTACATGTATTGGGAGGCTAATGTGCATGTGCAGCAAAACGCTACGCTGCACCAATCAACATCTCTCATGACTCAATGCATCTCTATTGGGAATGTTCAGCACCTCCATTCAAAGCGTGGAGACACTGAACGCAGATGGCATTGGGTGTAGTTTGGTTAATAGGGGTAAAATAGCAGGGGGTGTAGTGAGTTAATAGGGGTAAGATGGCAGGGAGTGTAGTGGGTTAATAGGGGCAAGATGGCAAGGGGTGTAGTGGGTTACTAGGGGCAAGATGGCTGCTTATTTTATTTAATAATTAAAATATATATATTCCACTCCCCTTCCCCTTAATTACTTTGCCAGGGTACAGGGCTGCAGGTTGATAACGGCTGATAATGATCCATGGTAATCCAGCCGAGCCGGTTATTTGGTCTGTACCTCCGCAGGGTACAGATCATGCTTCTCCATCTCGCGAGCACCGGCATTACCGAGTGTTGCTGTGTGTTACCATGGCAACACTCTGATAATATCGGAGCTTGGGAGAGGGAGTCAAGGAGGCTGCCCGGTACGCATGGATTCCAAAAACTTGAAGTGGTCCCTCTTGCGGCCAGTGGCTATCGCGGCCCACTGGGCATTTGCCTGGTTTGCCCGATGGCCAGTTGTGACAGCCATTAGAGGTGTTCCTTGACAGCAATGTAAACACTGCCTTTTCTCTGAAATGGGAACACTATAGAGTTAGGAACACAATGCTGTATTCCTAACACTATAGCGTCCCTCTGCCACCTTACCCTTCCACATGGCAATGAAACGGTCACACCCTCTTTTCACTGCATTGCAGTCGGGAACCTAAGGCACAGGTGCTTTCCAATGGGATTTTGATGCAAAGAAAGAGGACATCCAGCATCATTTTACAGAGTTAAACTCTGTGAAAAAGCAGGAAGCTCCTGCTGCCACTAGAGGTAGTCTTAACACTGCAATGTAAACATTGCAGTTTCTCTAAAAACGGCAATGTTTTACATTGCAGGTTTATGGTGACAAGGACAATGAGATTAAGTGGTCTGGGTGTCTTTAGTTTTCCTTTAAGAGCCTCAGGGAGTCTGTGCTCGATCTGTAATGCAGTGAGCTGTACTGGTTATGGCGCTTGTAATGTTCCTTTAAGTATTAATGCAGATACACTTAAACTAACTTATTTTGAGCATATTTTAAACTCAATAAAACATTCCAATTTATTGCTTACTTTCTCATAGATTGTCCACGAGAGAAAAGAAACAAGACGAATTGGTATCTCATAAATCCAACCCTTTTGTATATATTAGATGTCAGAACAGAATGCACTCACCTGTTACAATAATGGAAAATGTTCTGTTGTGAAATAAAGTTAGACATGCACATATATTTCTATGTTTTTGTCACAAATGAAGAAAAATAACATTGTATACACAGGGCATGTTATAGCACATGTTGTGCTCATGTTGTATCAATGGGTTTTGTTCTTATTGTTCTAAACAATAAAGGAATTGTATCTGCTATTTCTCTGTAATCTAAGTGTTCAGTGATTCATTTTATTTCTGTGGGAGTACACAAAAGAATATCCTTGATACAAGGTAAAGATCTAAAAATAACTCCAGATACATGGTTATTATTTTTCCATAAAACAGCTTATTCTTTGTTAATTGTTAATACCTCCAGCATTATACCATGGGGTGCATTCAGTGTCTTGATGAGGAAGGTAATTCATGTTTCTCATATGGTTTCTTATATGGTGTTTTTGCCAATACAGGTATCTCCAGTGACGTTTAACTCATCTCTGAATGGATTCTACGTGTGGGTGATATGGATGAGAACAATTTTATCAGGTTTGTAAGTATATGATACAATATGGTACAGACGGACTTAGATGGCCATTAGAAGCTCTGATTAAAAAGGAGATTTAGTTATTATTTGACAGTTAGTGAGTGTAAGGGGATACTTCCACCTCCCCAATAACTTAAGTTCATTTAAAGGGACACTCCACTGCCCAAATTAAAAAATAAAAATCTCTGTTTAGTAGATATACTGCCAATGAACACACGCCTGCATTTGATTATGCATTTCTTCATTGAGTGTATATATAAAAAAAAAAAAACTTGCAAAAGCTGCAAATCTTTTATCTGAATCCTATGCAAGCCCTCCCCTTCTTACCCCACCCAGGCTTTCTGTGGCTGACCAATCACAGACTTTCCAATGCAGCTCAGTGAAAAGTCTCTGCAAAGCAGGTGATAGACTGAGAGTGTCAGCTTTTTCTATTACAAGCTGATGTACTATTTTGTATGTGCTATTTTTCCCATGGGCAGCCAGTGATTGGCTAAAGTGACACTTTCAGTCTATCACTGGCTTCCATGCTAAGCCTTCCTCATACTGCAGCGAACAGAGAAAGTAACCCCTGAAAGTAAGATGGTGACCATTTATTTAACCAACAATGTGATGTTAAGGGAATGCTCTAAGCACCAAAACAACTACATATTAATAATTGATTTTGCTGCATAGACTCTGTTCCTGTACTCTGACAAACAATTGTGAGAAATTGTAATGATTACAATTGTTTGTCAAAATGCATCTAGTTGAGGAGATCAGACAAGGTCTGTATCGTGTTTCATTGTAGTCAATGTTTCTCTATGTGAAAACATGATTGGCTGTGCTCAGCTTCCATGAGACGCATTGGATTGGACCTAGGATAATCCATCAGCTTAATGCTTTAAGGGCTTGCCAGTGGAAACAGCCCGGTACTGGATTAGCAATGAGCTAACCAGCATTATTTGGGGATGGAAGTTTCACAGAAATTTACTTAGTGGATGCTTAAAGGGTTACTCCAATCATTTGTAAGTCTTTAAATATTTCCAGTTCTCTTCCTTTATTCTGCATTCCTTTATTAGTTGTTTTTTTGTGAAAAAAATATTTAAAATAACTAAAGACTTACTTTGAAACCAACTTCTCTCCCAATCCGTTCCATGCCTCCTCTGTCTTCACCATGCATCATATGAGTCGGCTCCAGGCCAGGTCCAGAAGAGAGGGAGTGAGAGCTGGACAAGGGGAAGTATAGAAGAAGGGAAACAAAGTATAATAAACAAGGGCAGAATTCCCAGATTTTACTATTAACATGACGTAAAGTCATGATTTTATTAAAGACACGGAGGCGAGTATTATGCATAACTCTTTCTTTATTTCCTCAGCAGCAAAGATAGAGGAATATGAATATTGTAAAAATGAAAGAAAAAACAGTATAGATACACAGGCAACCAATCACATAACAGAGGAAGTGAGTATATAAGGCCTGTGTTTCCCACAATCCCCCTCTTTCTTGCGAAAACCGAAGATCAGGTAAGAAGAACGAAATCCAACTTGTCCAGAACAGTAAACGGTAACCAACCGATAACGTCAAGCTAAAAGAGAGAGAGAAATATGGTAATATCCAAACTCCAAACTGTAGACTTACCAAAACAAACTGTAGGCAATTCAACGAGAGAAAAACTTGAATCAAAACATAATGTCGATAGCTCCAATGACAGAAAAACTGGAATCTGAAAAACATAAGGAATATCATTAATATAACATATAAATGACATGCGTAAATCTCAACAAAAGACAGACCGAATTGAACTTACCCGAAGAGTCCAATAGCATCTCATCCCAAAAACCCACATCGGGAGGGTGGGAGGGAATAATACTCGCCTCCGTGTCTTTAATAAAATCATGACTTTACGTCATGTTAATAGTAAAATCTGGGAATTTTATTAAAGACACGGAGGCTCATATTATGCAAGTTTAAAGCTGTGCTATCACCTGAGATGCGATATGTTCAATAGGTCTGAAATAGAAATCGCGGAAGGTCGATTCCCTAGACCAGTCCGCTGCACGCATGATGTCCTCCAGTCGACAGCCGACCGCGGACGCCTTCGAGGCCATGGCACCCCGAACAGAGTGAGGCGTAAAGACCGAAGTGTCAATACCTGCTGAAGATAAAAGCCAGCGCACCCAACACGCCAGAGTCGGAGTCGACACAGGTCGGTGAGGCGCTTTAAAAGACACGAAGACAGGATTTAGGTCCAAGGAGCGGATAGATTGGGTAGCGTCCAGATAAGCCTTCAAGCATTCAACCGGACATAGAGCCGGACATTCTGGGAACCTAGGATACACAAACGATTTGGATGCCGATTTTGTCCCTCTGGATATGTTGAAAGCGACACCTTCCGGGGTAAAAGCAATAGCGTCCCAATCAAGGGCCCTAACATCAGACACCCTTTTACACGAAACCAAACAGAGAAGCATCACCAGTTTGGAGGACAATCGCTTGAGGCTCAGTTCATGATTAGGGTACCATGAAGAGAGGAACTGTAACATGACGTTGACGTCCCAGAAGACCGAGAAACAGGATCTAGGAGGGCGAGCGAGACGGATACCCTTGAGAAGACGACATACAAAAGGATGTCTGCCGACTGGTGAACCATCCAGACCACTATGCCCGGCCGAAATCGCCGAGCGGAAAAGGTTGATCGTGCGGTACGCCTTGCCCGCATCAAATAGCAACGTGAGGAACTCCAGGATCAGATGGAGAGGAGCAGATATGGGATCCACTGCCCGTTCCATGCACCAATTAGACCATGATTTCCATGAGGCCCGGTAGGCCGATCTTGTACCGGGAGCCCAGGCGTTATCGAGGAGCAGGAGAGTTGATCTCGGAACATCCGGGACAGTCCAGGTTCCCCTGAAAGGAGCCACGCTACCAGAGGCAGTTGCTGTTGGAGCACCAGACCGTGCGAGTTCCCGTCCGGATCCAGAAGTAGGTCCTGGAAGCTCGGAATCAATCGGGGGTAGTCTATTGACAACTCCAACAGGCGTGGGAACCAAGGCCGGGATCTCCACAGGGGAGTGACCAACGCCAGGCAACAATCGTGACGAACCAACTTCGAGATCGTTCGGGCGATCATGTTGAATGGGGGAAACGCATACAGGCATCACGATGGCCATTCCTGGAGAAATGTGTCTGTCGCCACAGCCGCCGGGTCCGACCTCCAACTGTAAAACTCCGGTAGTTGAGTGTTCAGACGGGACGCGAACAGGTCCATCCTGAACCGTCCCCATAGCTTGTCTAGGCTTTGGAATACCGAAACGTGCAAGTGCCAGTCTCCCGAGTCTCTCAAATGTCTGGAGTTCCAATCCGCGTCCGAATTGTCTAGACCCGGAATGTGTTCCGCTGTCATTGTTGGAAAGGCAAAATTGCCAAAAATCCTTCGCCAACAGGGCTAACATCCTGGACTTGGTGCCCCCGAGATGGTTTATATAGCGTACTGCCGATACGTTGTCCATCTTGAGGAGAACGCAGCAGTTCGCTCGTCTTGGGGTGAGGCTGCGAATCGCGAATGCCCCTGCTAAGAGTTCCAGGCAATTGATGTGCAGGAATCTCTCTATCTCGGACCATCTGCCTCCTGTGGAAACGTTGCCACAGCGAGCACCCCAGCCGTGTAAGCTGGCATCTGACTCGATCACCACGTCCGGGACAGAACCGAAGATGGCCCTTCCGTTCCAGGCTTCCATGTGCGCCAGCCACCACGCCAGCTCGTCCCTGGATTCCTCGTCCAGTCGTATCCGAGATTCGTATGAATGACCCGACCGGAGGTGCGAACCTTTGAGCCTCTGGAGGGCACGATAGTGCAGCGGGCCCGGGAATATCGCTTGTATGGAGGCCTCAAGGAGGCCAATAACCCGTGCCAACTGTCTGATGGACAGGTCTGATACATGAAGAGCCCTTCGCAACTCCTTCCGGATGGCCTTCACCTTTGAGTCCGGTAGGTATAGAAACTGGCGGACGGAGTCCACCTTGAAACCCAAGAATTCCATCGACTGAGCGGGTTCCAGGACCGATTTGTCCCAGTTGACCATGAAACCCAGGTTCTGAAGCAGATCGATCGTCCACCTCAAATGTACTAGAAGATGGTCTCTGGACTGGGACATGATTAGAATGTCGTCCAGGTAAATGATCAACCGCACTCCACGGGTGCGGAGGAACTCCATTACAGGCTTCATGATCTTGGTGAAACACCAAGGAGCCGAGGAGAGGCCGAATGGCAGGCAGGTAAAGCGCCAACGCCTTCCGTGCCAGGTGAAGTGTAAGTAGTCTCTGTAGTCCACCGCTATTGGGACCGTGAAATATGCGTCTTTCAGGTCCAACTTGGCCAGCCAGTCTGACTGCCGAAGGAGGTCCCTGAGGCAGTGGATACCTTCCATCTGAAAATGTTGGTAGCGGAGGAATGCGTTGAGAGGGCGGAGGCTTATCACTGGACGGACTCCGCCCCCTTTTTTCGGTACCAGGAAGAGATTGCTCGTAAAGCCCGGAGCGGTGAACGGCAATTCTTCTATGGCGCCTTTGGACAACATCTCCTCGACCTCCGCGGAGATCATCCTGTCCTGATCTGGGGGAAGAGACAGTTCCCTGGGGACATAAGATTGGACAGGTAGAGAGACAAAGTCCAGGTGATAACCTTTCACACATTGTAGGACCCAAGCGTCCGAAGTAATATTTGCCCACCCTTGGTGGAACAGAGCCAGCCTCCCCGCTACCCGCCCATGAGCGACAGGGGAAGAAAGGGTACTCACCATAAGGGCGTCTGCCCGAAGCGGCACCGCGGGGGTATCTGGAGCCCCAAGATCTCCCTCTGGCCGGGAAGAAAGGAGGCGTCCTTGAGTCCTGAAATCCCCGGGACGGGAAAAAGGAACCTCTGGAGGCACGGAAGGAGCCTCGGAAACCACGGCCGGGTGGACGGTTCCTGCTACGCCCGGCCCCTCCAAAAACCTTGGGCGCGAACATGCGCTTCATGTTCGCCTGTGCTTTGTCTATGGCCGTAAAGGTTTTAACATATGACCCCAGGTCCTTAACAAAAGAATTACCGAACAGGACCCCTTCCTCGGAAGGGCCCGGCTCCGCTACCGTCATGGCAGCCAATTTCGGGTCAATTTTGAGGAGTATCGCCTTGCGCCTCTCTGTGGACATGGCGGTATTTGCGTTCCCCACAAGGCATATAGCCCTTTGTACCCAACCGATGGCTACATCGATGTCCAAAATCGAATCGCCAGCTCTAGTGGCGTCAAGCATCTCGTAGAGCTTTGAAAGTGGGCCCAGGGTATCCAAAATCTTGTCCTGAAAGCCCTTAAGGGAGTAGTCTAGGCCCTTTTTGGACTTCCAGCCCGATTTATTCAGGAACTGGGCAATTTGGGGGTCAATATCGGGAGTCTTGCAGGCCGAGCCCGGGAGGGAAGGCCTGGGGCACTCCGCACGCAACTTATTGCGACCTTCCTTAGACAGGGGGGTACGCATGCGTCTGGCCACATAATGGGCTATGTGTTCCGGGGGAACCCATTCAGCTGACCGGGGATGGCGGAGGTCGTCGGGGTCAAACAGGGGGTTACCCTGAGGGTCAAATAATACTTTACTATCCCCAGCGGGGTCCTGAACATGGCCCTTAGTAGCGGCAGAGGATCCCGAGGGGGTTACACCCGTAGGGGGCAAATCCTCGCCTGAACCATCCTCATCATAGGAGTCATACTCCATAGCGTCAGACTCATTCTCCACACTCCGGTCGGAATCCGACACATCATTGAGGGCTCTAGCCCGTTTCCATAATCTAGCCTTTTTAGCCCGGCCAGGCTCTTTTGCGCGTGGGATGCGCGCTGTCTGTGACCGCGTCAAGCGAGTCCATCATGGCAGGCATAGCCTGCATCGGGGAGTGGGAGCTGACGTGTTTCGCCTTAGCCCTTGCCTTACGGGCCCCAGGCATGTCGGGGGCCGGCGGGGGGTCCCATCACCCAGGGGGGAGGGAGCCGCCAACGAGGGCAAAAGCATACTCTGTAGAGATTGGGAAAACGATGTGGACACCGTTCCCATGGCAGAGGCAAAGGCCTTCTGCAAGGATGAAGCCATAGTGGCGTCCAAGAGGGCATGGAATTCCTGGGAAGCTATATTACCCTCTGGAGCATCCTGAGTAAAAGTGCCAGTAAGGCCTTCCTGCCCTTCATCTTTGTCTTGCATAATGGCAGGGACAAATACTCACAGATGCCGTGGGAAAAAGGATATGCAGAGCAACAGGGTTGAGTAACCCACGAGAACAGAGAAAAAATGCTGTTAGGTGTGCCAGGGGACCCAGGGGACTGCAGAGGCGGACAGCAGGCTGACCGCGAGCCGCAGAGGAGCAGTAGTACCGGCCGCGAGTAAGCTCCGCCTCCAAAATGGCCGCCGCACGAGGAGGCCGGCGGGTATCTCTCGCGGCCCGGACCTACTGGGGGAAGGGGCGCGTGCACCTTATCCCCGCGGCACGTATGCCGAGAGGGCGAGAGACATGTAGCCCCGGTCGGAAGAACAGACCGCGGTAAACAGCCGCCCACGAAAAACTGCGAGCGAGCACCCAGAGGGGAAACCAACCGCAGGGAAAGCAAGGGAGGGGATCCCCTCCGCGGAGAAAAAACAGTAACAGAGGGAGGGAAAACCCACTAGGCACACCAGGAGATAAACGTTAAATACACAATCAAACGAGCAAAGTGTAAACAGCAATAAATATCAATAAATGCTGAAAACATGCAGAGCAAGATAAAATACTTAGCTGATCTGAGGAAGCAGCAAAGAAAGAGGGGGATTGTGGGAAACACAGGCCTTATATACTCACTTCCTCTGTTATGTGATTGGTTGCCTGTGTATCTATACTGTTTTTTCTTTCATTTTTACAATATTCATATTCCTCTATCTTTGCTGCTGAGGAAATAAAGAAAGAGTTATGCATAATATGAGCCTCCGTGTCTTTAATAAAATTAGTGAGGAAGGAGGTGGGATTGAGGGAGTATATAGTGAGACAGGTCTGGCTTTAGGGAGGTATTTGACAGATTAAATTGTGATACGTCGTAGGACTGTGTGTGCGGGCTTCAATACAGGTGTGCTCATAGCGCTTCCCTCAAATAAAGAAGCCAATCAAGCCTGTCACCAGAGTTCTGCTACACATATAGATTTCTTGCTAAAAGCAGAAGTAGTGATGGAGATTGGAGTAAACCTTTAAAGTAAAAATGGATATATTGTCGGGGCAGTGCCTTGAGGGGGCTGTATTTAAATCATGAACAATAAACTGTACATATTGTATACATTTACATTATTTTATCATCTGAAGTAAAATATACCATTTAATGAGATATAAATACTCATGTGAGAATATTGTGCATTTCAACATTGACAATAAGGGGTATATTCACAAATACAGAATTTCAAAGTGTTAAGTAAAGAAATGCTGTCTGAAGAAATCAGTTTGTTGATAACAAGAGTGTGGGCCAGATTTCAGAATTCATCTTAATCCATCTTCAAAAAGCTGAGTACAGGGAAAATAAAAATAGCATCATTCAACTTCATCACGAGCCAACCTTGCAGCCCTCTTGATGCAGATTAGATATAATTTATTGTTCTTTTATATCAAATATGAGTGTAAATCTTTTTATCATAAAAATGATTTGTATGAGTCACCACATCTATTTCGAACATGTCTTTACTAGAAACACCACCCCTACTGGGAAGATGACTTTGCGTGAAGCTAAAGCTTTTAAAGCAGACTTTATGAGCCCCCTTTTTTGTTCTGCTGGCTCTTATGCACCTTCGTGATATACATTGCACAAAACACTTTTGTCAACCTCACACAGAAGAATAAAAACTCTTACATATAAAAACAGTGCTGCTTGATTGTCTCGCGACAAAAGCATTTAGCACACAGCCAGTTTAGAGATGGTTACTGCATGATGAACCCATTCACCCAATGTCTGATATTTCTCCTAACATGACATTGAGATGTCACAATATCCTCTACGTGTTTGCCTGATTAATGGGATTTCTCAAAATAATATGTGCAATGTTCTCTCTGGGCCGCTGTGATTAAAAAATGTTTGGGCCAGTTCTTTCCCAGTCTGACCCTGTTTTAGGCTAACATAAAAATAACATTCTGTGGCCAAATTTTAGTAGTCCTTCATATTTCAGAGGATTTGATACTTACTTGGTAGATGATTTTTGTAGGAATTTGGCTGCCTGTTCATTCTATTGTCATGTCTAAATTGCTTGATAATGACAGAACCCATGATCCATGGCTTTCGGTTCTTAGGCAACCTATAAATGTAAAGTGTCAGATATAGTCAGTCATGGTATTTGAGTTGCCATATTAGTCCAGTAACGTAGATGGAAAATAAAGAAGTATAGTAGTTTAAAAATGTTTTAGACTTGAAAAAGGAAGGAACTCCTGAAAGCTTGTTACTACAAATTTCTATTATTCCAACAAAAAAAAAATATTCTCAAAAAACTTAAATCTGGAAAGAGTCACCGAATTTCAAGTCCTATAACTGTAGTCACTCTTGTTTAAGAATTCCACATCACTGGTTCAATAAAATTCAGACTAAAAGTCAATCTATATGATAATGTAATAAGGATATGATATATTTTTAAAGCGAATCATCATCTTAACAAAGGCAGATAAAACTCAAATAGTATAGTGCTTTACTTCTAGAAATGTTTTTTTTAACCACGCTGGTGTTATGAGGTACTTACAGTCATGGGAAAAAGAAAGTACACCCTCTCTGAATTGTATGGTTTTACATATCAGGACATAATAACAATCATCTGTTCCTTAGCAGGTTTTTAAAATTAGGTAAATTCAACCTCAGATGAACACCCAGTGCTGTATTTGCCGCGAGGCAAACAAGGCATTTGCCTTGGGTGGCACATTCTAGGGGCGGTACAAAACGCCGCCCCCAAATGCCAAGGCAAATGTCTTGTTAGCTTCGGGGCAGGCAGCTAGCTGAGCTCAGAAATCACCCCTTCCTTGCCACCTGCCTGGACCTTAACTGGCTGCCAGCCTGCCTGCATGCCTGCCCAAACAGCCCGGCCAGCAGCCCCACTGGATCCCCGGTAAAAAATTCCACCCAGCTCTCCCAAAGGTAGGGAGGCTGGGTGGCTTTAAATCACAATAAAAAATAATCTGTGATTGTTGGGGGGCAGGAGGTAATGTGTGTGTGCATGTGTATGTATGTCTGTCAGTGTGTGTGTGTGTGTGTGTGTGTGTGTTTGAGTCTGCGTGTATGTATGTTTTGTCAGTGTGTGTGTATTTTTATGTTAGTGTCTGTCTGTCAGTGAATATGTGTGTGTATATCTATCAGTGCGTGTCTGTAAGTCTGTCTGACTGTCAGTAAATGTGTTTTTGTCTGTCAGTGTGTGTCTGTGACTGAGTGAGTGTCTGTGAGTGAGTGTTTGTCTTTCAGTGTGTGTCTAAGTGATTGTGTGTGTCTGTGATTGAGTGTTTGTGACTATGAGCAAGTGTATGTGTCTGTGAGGTAGCCTGTGTGTCTGAGTGACTGTGTGTGTGTCTGTCAGTGTGTGTCTGTAAATGAGTGTGTGTCTGTCAGTGAATGTGAATGTGAATTTGTTTTTGAGTGAATGTGTGTGTCTGTCAGTGTGTGTCTTTGAGTGAGTGTGTGTCTGTGAGGGGGCCTGTGTGTCTGAGTGATTGTGTGTGTCTGTCAGTGAATGTGTGTGTGTGTGTCTGAATGATTGTGTATGCCTGTCAGTGTGTCTGTCAGTGAGTGAGTGTGTGTGTCTGTATCAATGTGTGTGTATGTCAGTGAGTGTGTGCAGGTCTGTCAACGATTGTGTGTGTCTGTCAGTGTCTGTGACAGAGCTGTCTTTCCGCATAGGCACACTGGGCAGTTGCCCAGGGGCCCCACAAGCATGGGGCTCCACAGCGTTGCCCATGTACCAGGCCGACAGGGGAGATACTTTGATCTCCCCTGCCGGCCCACGGAGAGCCAGCCCTGCTCGCTTGGCTTGTGCCCTTTCGGGCCAGTGGGGAGATCCAAGATCTCCCTCACCGGCCCAAAGGTTCTTTGTTAGAGAGATGGAGGGCGGGAGGGAGGCAGTACCTCCTGCGAGCATGCTGGTCTGAGCATTGCCGAGCATTTCCGTGTCAACGCTCGCTCCAACACAGCATTCTGCTCGCGGGAAAAGTGAAGATGGTCTGCAGTCAGAGGAGCTGCAGGCTGTAGATCATTACTCACCACCGAACCCCCAGGGCTGGCAGCATCCCGCCCTCCCACCAAAGAAGAAGGGTGGGGGCCCTGTGGGGGGATATGAAGCTTTTTTTTAAAATTAATTTTAAATAAAAATAACAAACGAAAAACCCCTTTTCCCTTTGCACCCCCTCTCTCCACACAAACACAGAGCACCCCTCACACAGCACCCCTCACACTCACACACAGAATCCCTCTCACACACACAGCACCCCTCTCACACACACACAGCACCCCACACACACACAGCACCCCTCACACACAGCACATGTCACACACACACACAGCACCCCTCACACACACAAAGCACCCCTCACACACACACAGCACCCCTCACACACACACAGCACCCCTCCCACACACACAGCACCCCTCCCACACACACAGCACCCCTCTCCCACACAGCACCCCTCGCACACACAGCACCCCTCGCACACACAGCACCCCTCGCACACACAGCACTTCTCACACACAGAACTTCTCACACACACACACTGCTTAGCAGTATATGTATGTATTCAGCAGTCTGTGTGTTTGTTTTCAGCAGTCTGTGTGTGTATGTTCAGCAGTATGGGTATGTATTCAGCAGCCTGTGTGTATGTATTCAGCAGCCTGTGTGTATTCTGCATTATGTGTGTGTGTATTCAGCAGTCCTTGTGTGCGTATTCAGCAGTCTGTGTGTTTGTAATGTATAAATGTATTGCATTTGTTGGAGGTACCAATAAATATAAGCATAATTTTATTGATAATTTAAATTTGTATTCCTCTGACTGGTTGTGTAAGCAGGGTCCCAGTGCACTGCTTTGCCTGGGGGGCCATAATGTTGTTAAGATGGCACTGGTCTGTGAGGGAGTCAGTGATTGTGTGTGTCTGTCAGATTGTGTCAAATCAGTGAGAGTGTGTGTGTATGTATGTTAGTGTATCTGAGAGTGTGTCTCTGTCAGTCAAAGTGTGTCTTAGTCTTTAACAGGAAAAGGTGTGGCTTTGATAGGAAGGGGAGTGGCAAATGTAAATTAGGGGGTACCCGAGTTCCGTCATGCCTAGGGCAGCACAGATCCAAAATACACCACTGTGAACAACAACACATGTCATATTAGACCGTGTCATGATTTATTCAACAAAAAGAATGTCAAAATGGATAAACCATATGTGAAAAACTAAGTACACCCTTATTGCTCACAAAGGAATTAAAAAGCTAAGTAGCAGACAGGTACTTGATCATTAGCAAGTGTGACCACCTCTATAAAAGTCAAGGTTTTAACAGTTTGCTGGTTTGGAGCATTCAGGTGTGTATTAACACAATGCCAAGGAGGATAGACATCAGCAATGGTCTTTTAGAAGCAATTGCTAGTGCCCATTAAACTGGGAAGGGATGTAAGGCAAAAATCCAAACAATTTAAAGTCCATCATTCTACAGTGAGAAAGATTATTAAAAAGTGGAATATTCAAGACAGTTGCTAATCTTCCCAGGAGTGTACATCCCAGCAAATGTATCCCAAGGTCAGATAAATTGCTCAGAGAAATTGCAAAAAGTCAAGAGATATATCTCAGACTTTACAGGCTTCTGTTAGCATGTTAAAGGGACACTCTAGGCACCCAGACCACTTCTGCTCATTGGAGTGGTCTGGGTGCCAACTCCCACTACTCTTAACCCTGCAAGTGTAATTATTGCAGTTTTTTATAAACTGCAATAATTACCTTGCAGGGTTAACTCCACCTATAGTGGCTGTCTATTAGACAGCCACTAGAGGGAACTTCCTGGTTTCTAGCACAGGAAACCTGAGCTAGAGCGTCGCTGGACGTCCTCACGCTGTGTGAGGACCTCCAGCGTCGCTCAAAACCCCATAGGAAAGCATTGAAATGATTTTTCAATGCTTTCCTATGGGGAGACGTAATGCGCATGCGCGGCATTGCCGCGCATGCGCATTAGGTCCCTTCGGCCGGTGGGCGAGATCAGTCTCGCCCACCGGCCGACGCAATGGATAGGAGGAGCGTCGCGGAGGCGGAGACAGCGGCGAGGGACATCGCCGCTGCCTCAGGTAAGTCACTGAAGGTGATTTTACCCCTTCAGTAACCGGGGATTGGGGGGTGGGAGGGAGAGGGACCCTCCAGTGCCAGGAAAACTGATTGTTTTCCTGGCACTGGAGATTCCCTTTAAAGATTAAGTTTCATGATAGTACAATTAGAAAAAGATTGAACAAGTATGGTTTGTTTGGAGGGATTGCCAGGAGAAAGCCTCTTCTCTAAAAAGAACATGGCAGCACGGCTTAGGTTTGCAAAGTTGCATCTGAAAAAACCACAAGACTGGAACAAAGTCGACGAGACCAAAGTAGAGATGTCTGGCCATAATGCACAGCGCCATATTTGGCAAAAAAAAAAAAAAAGCATATAAGCAAAAATACCTCATACCAACTGTCAAGCACAGTGGAGGTTTGATGATTTGGGCTTGTTTTGCAGCCACAAGACCAAGGAACCTTGCAGTCATTGAGTTGACCATGAACGCTGTATTTTAAAGTATTCCAGAGTCAAATGTAAGGGCTGTCTGTCTGACAGCTAAAGCTTGGCCAAAATTGGATCATGCAACAGGCAGTGACAGATCCGGGGGTGGGGGCAAGAAAATATTGAAGACCGAGACTCTCCCTTGCTGGCCCATGCAGGGCCAACACTGTCTGAGCGTCAGCCGTTCTCTGTGTCTACACAGACTGGAGGGGAGATCAGAGATTTCCTTGTTGGGCTGCCAACATGGTAGGGAGAGGAGACCCAGGAGCTCTAACCTTCAGCTCGGCTGGATCCTCCTCTCGTGAGCTCGGAGCATTGCCCCGATTACCATGGCAACACTCCATTCTAGTCACAGAATCTTTTGGCTAGAGTTCACTTCCCATTAGGACCACCAGGGCTTGGAAGCAGTGTCCCCTCTAGCTGGGCAAAGGTACAAAGGGAGGGTGGAAATCAAGTTTAATAATTTTTATTACAAAACATTATATATTTGCTTTGTTGCCATCTACCCCACCAAAACACATTACCCACTTACACACTGCACCCCTCACACACATACACACTGCCACCCCACACACACTGCACCCCTCACACACTGCACCCCTCACACACTGCACCCCTCACACACATACTTCACCCTTTCACATACACACGCACACACACACTACTGCCCCTATCCCCTACTACACGGCCTATCTCTTATTACAGCCCCTTTCTTGGCAGCGTGCAGGTAAGTTGGCAAAATGTTCTTAAAAGTTTTAACTACTTACTCTGGAGGACGTTATGGTACTCCTGGCACCATAACCACTACAGAGAGCTGTAGTGGTTATTGTGCCTAGATTGTTTCTTTAAATAATCTACCAGTGCCCCTCCAGAGATTAGGTTCTGGATCCGCCCCTGGCAAAAGGACAATGATCCCAAGCACACCAGCAAATCTGAGACAGAATGGCTGAAAAAGAAAAGAATCAAGGTGTTGAATGGCCCAGTCAAAGTCCAGACCTCAACATGATTGAAATTGCAACATTTCCTCCACAACAATGTAAGAGACTGATAAAGTCATACAGAAAACTTTAAGTTATTGTTGCTAAAGTTGGTTCTACTATCTAAAGTGTATATATAAAGTGGACCTAGTTTTTCACACATGGTTTCTCCATTTAAGTTTTATTTTTGTTAAATAAATCATGAAACGGTGTAATATGTTATGTGTTGTTGTTCATCCGAGGCTGTATTTACCTTATTTTAAGACCTGGTAAACAACAAATCATTATTATTATATTGTTATTATATCCTGATATGTAAAACAATAGAATTCAAACAGAGTGTAATTTTCCCATGACTTTATAATTGCCTAAATGTAGACATGCCAATTAAAAAAAAATAAAAATGCACTGATCTGTCTTACTTCCAAGTTCCAAAAAGGCTGTCACTTAGTCTTCTTGAGTTAGAGAAACATTGGCAAAAAAAATATTATTTTTTGGTGACAATAGTGATATAAATTGATATTTGAATGGTAGATACATATCTCAGGAAACATGTTAAGATTATTATTAGCATTTACACAGCAACTACATATTCTGCAACCTATAACAATGTAAATTACTTCCCCACCACCTGAGTGAGACCTTGCAATGGTCGTGCTCTTCTATATGTCCTGTATGTACTTATAGTGTGGGTACTCCGTGGTGACACTGCTTCGTATTCCCTCTTATAGGGAGAAATGGGAAAGGAGTAAATAGGTTGTATCCAACAGGAGTAAAAGAAAGAAACCAACAATAAGGTTATATAAACTTTTCAACTGTGGTACTGGAGAAGTCCCTGGTGTTATATGGGATCTTGGTAGCGAAGACATCAGCCTCCATGGCTCGGCTGGCTCCCAGCCAAGTTGCAGCATCGGTGCGGTGCCGTCCGCGGCATGAATTCTCTGATCCTTGCTAAGTCTATAGTGGACAGGCTCCGTCTCTCATCAGTGGAAGGCGGGTCAATTCGCAGCTTCCTCAGAAAATCTTCTAGTGCCTGATAAGTTTCCGCACAGTGAGTGGTGCCTTGAGTGGTGATCAGGACTGTGCGGGGATTGCCCCATAGGTATGGCACTTCATTTGCACACAGCAATTGAAGCAATGGTTGCAGGGATCGACGCCACAAGAGAGTATTTCTCGTGAATCTGGGAACAGGAGTAATGTGGCACCCTCAAAGGTAAGTGGGGTCTTTCCTCTAACAGCATCTAGAAGGAGGGTCCTAAAGCAGAGGATCTGGTCCAGAGCAGCGAAGGTGGCGCCCCCGCCAGCTTGGGGATGTGGAATATGCCATCTAGTTTCATGGCCTTGGCGTGCTTCAGTGGTAAGTTGGCTGCAAAGAGCCATCTGACAAAGTGAGGGAGATCGGATGGTCCCACCGATTCCGGTACCCCCCGAAGTTTCTGGTTGTACCTGGTCGTTGATCCTCAAGGGCATCGATCTTGCCTTCAGCCCTTTACGGAGGTCAGCCAGGAGGATAGTCAGGATGGCTGTGGCAACCAGGGTTGAGACGCTTGCTGCCTCTGGAGGGGGCAGCACAGGTCCTTTGTTCTATGCAGGGGGACATCATCTGAGATGTCGGAGAAATCACCCAGTGCGTCCACCATGTCCAGCCAGCGCGCACCATGGGACCTTTGAAAGAGCTTGCTAATATCAGCTGAGAACCCGGACCGATCCGGCCTCAGTTTCTTGTCTTCCGCCCCATATACTTGAGAACACTTTTGGCTATTGCCAGTGCAGTTTGTGTTTCAGAAAGGCCCCTTCTTTGCAGGTTATTTCTGCCTTGTCTACAGAGCTCCGAAGACATGCGACCGCCAAGAAATCAATATTTTAAACATCAAATAGAACAAATTTGATATTTTAGAGGTGACTTCTGAGGAGAACAGCATTCTTCTGATTCTCATGCCTCCCCTGTGCTACGGTACTTTGTCAAGTTAATGGCTCTATAGTTCATGCTGGGAGACTATAACTCCCACAATACAGCAGGTGGTGTGAGGGCATGCTGGAGCATCACAGTAGTATTCTCTCTGCTCCCTGATCCCCATTTCCTCCCCCATAAACATAAATCAGAAAGCAAGACCTACCTGAGGTGGAGCAAACCTTAATATGGCTGCTCCTTTTTTAATGTAGCATGTCTCTGGAGCCCGTTGGTGGGAAGTGCTGATGTCTGCTGCAGCCTACATGCATATAGGGACCTCTTCCGTCTTGCCACAGCATTCAGAAGTGGATCAGCGGAAGGGAGGCCTGGTATTTGTATTGGCCGTGGCATGCAGCAGGCGCCATCTTAACTTAGGCCCCGCGCAAAAGTGTTTATTTTTAACCCCTGCAGTGACATTCCGTGTATAAGATGACTCCCAATTTTAGCCTAAAAATGTTTTGAAAAAAACATACATACAGTCTTATACATGGAAAAATACGGTATATATGTAATGGGTGCATAACTCTTTCTCAGAACTCACCTCAGGCACACATAATTACACGTAAGACATGTAGGCAATAACTTTAGAATGGTTTGAGGTGTGGTTGTATGAATTCACAAGGACAGTGACTAATGCCTCTGGAAACACCTTAGTTGTGACAACACCGCAAGCTCTATTTCATGAGAATCTATTTTATGATTTTATAGGTTATCAGGTCAAATCAATCACATCTGTACTACAGTCCTTATTGTTACAGAAGAAAGTTACATAAACAGTTTTACGAGGATAATTATTCTGCAGTAATTATATACATACGCAACAACTAACTTTTAATGTAACACAATTTAAATTACCATCTGCCATGTATAAAAAGCCAAGAGGAGGTAAAAATATTAACACCAACATCAAAGGGTATTCTTCTTTTGTAATTAGAGCAAATTAGAAGGAAGTGAAATAGTATTCATTTGCAAGCAGGAGATTCCACTACCTCTCTCAACCCCTTCACTACCTTGTGTTGAAAAAAGAAAAAAGTAAATGTAGCTTTTATTTGCAGCGTGGGATAATTACAGGAGGATTTATGTAATGGCTGCAAAACCACCATAGCTAATTTAATGAGTTACAGTTTGAAGTCAATAAAAAGATCCATGATATTTAATGTTACAGTTTGCAGGCTAATTTCTGAGTGTAACTAAGCCAGTTCAACGTATTGCTTTCCCCAGAATTTGACCAACATTGGAAAAAAAAAAATATTGATAAAATACACTGTCATAAGCTCCTAACTTAAAAAAAAATAATAGATATCAACTTGTAAGGTGAGATCTGCACTGCAAAATTAACCCTTTCAGCGGCACAAGTTATAATCATACATGCTGGAATCTGGTCCATCGTATAATGCCATCTGTGAGCCTGATGACAATGGTGTGTCTGATGGAGTACGCAAAGTGCATGGTGCCAGAAATTACATTTCTGCTAAATATCAGGATTTTCCAAATACTAAGCATTTCCTCCTCCAGATCAATGTTGGGATCATTTCTGTATACTTAACTTTCACTATACACTGATCTGCCACAACATTAAAATCACCTGCTTCATGTTCTCTAGGTCACCTTGTGCTGCAAAAACAGATGCGTTGAGGCAAAACCTCTGAACGTGTCCTGTGGTATCTGGCAGCAATACATTAGCAGCAGATCCTGCAAGTTGCGAGGTAGGTCCTCCATGTATCTGATCTGTTGTTCCAGCACATCCCACAGATGATCAATTGGATTGAGATCTAGGGAACTCTCTGTCATGTTGCTCAAACCATTCCTGAACAATGTTTGCAGTATGGCAGTGTGCATTATCCTGCTGAAAGAGGTCACTGCCATTAGTGAACACCAATCCCATTAAGGGATTTATGGGGTGTGCAAAAATCTCTAGGTAGGTGGTACATGTCAAAGTAACATGAAAACCAGGACAGTAATTTACAACAGAACATTGCCCAGAGCATAATAATGCCTCCGCCAGTCTGCTTTCTTCCCATAGTTTATCCTGCTGCCACCTCTTCCACAGGTTAATGACACACATGGACCTGCCCATCCAACTCACCTACACGTGATTCATCAGAACAGGCAACCTTCTTTCATTGCTCCATTGTCTAGATCTGATGTTCATGTCCCCAAGGAAGAGGCATAGAGCTACAGTAGCTCTATGTGATTGGACCAGATGGGCTAGCTTTTCCTCCTCCTGTGCATCATTGAGCCTTGGGTGCACATGACCCTGATGTCGGTTCACCACTTGTCCTTCCTTGCACCATATTTGGTAGGTACTAACCACTGCATACTGGGAATACCCCATAGACATATCCAATAATTTAAAAACTAACTCATCTGTAGAACTCGGAATCGTTCTAGAACATATTCATATCTTATAATAATAATTTGTGTTAATTACAAACAATTGTGTTTGTAAGTGTGCCTCTGCTTTAATGTTCCATCAAGTTCTGAAACTTTATACACATCTCAGTAAAGTCTTCTTTAAAACAGCACATGTTATCACTTGAATGAATAATCCTTAATAATCATGTTTTAAGCATGACAAAACCTTACTAGCAACAAAGCAAATGCTGACCAATGTTACACTTGTCAAGCCTGTTGTTTATAATGAATTCCAATTCTATAGTGCCAGAAAAACACATTCGTTTTCTTGGCACTCTAGCTTCCCCCTCCGCCAAGGCCCCCACCCCCATATGCAAAAGGCGCTAAAAACAGATTCTGTCAATTACCTGTGTCCAGCGCCGATGTCCCTCATTGCTGACTTGGGGCCACCTTTACTTCTCCCCTACTGACATCAGCCGGTGGGGAAGACCTAATGCGCATGTGCGACAAAAGCCACTCTCGTATTAGGATTTCCCATATAGGAAAGCATTATTAAATGCTTTCCTATGGGGATTTCGGTGACGCTGGATGTCCAATGTCATTTAGGTGACCAAAAGTTGCCTAAACACCTGAAGTCCCTCTGGTGGCTGTCTGGTTGACACTTCGGATCTTCGGCAACTTCGGCACTTCGACAATTCAGCAACTTCGGCACTTCGACAATTCAGCACTTCGACACTTTGGAACTTGCCACTTCGGAATTTCGGTAACTTCGGCACTTCGGAATTTCGGAACTTCTCTTACAGCCGCTTGGTAGATAACTCCCTAATTCCCACGGTATTAGGGAGCTATCTACCAAAAGGCTGAAAGACCTAAATTGGTCTTTCAGACAAATTTACTAATACTAAGTAAAGATTAATAAGGGGGGGACCTATTGCCCCAGCCGCCAACCCTGAGCGGCGGGTGGGGGCCCTAAAGTAAAATAATGGGGGGACCTATTGTCCTCCCCCCAGGCCCCCACCCCTGAGTGGTGGGTGGGGACCCTAAATACTAATTAGGGGAGGGACCTAATGTCCTGCCCCCTGGCCCCCACCCCTGAGCGAAGGGTGGGGGCCCTAAATTTTAATGAGGGGGGACCTAATGTCCTCCACCCTGGCCCCACCCCTGAGCGGTGGGTGGGGGCTCTAAATTAGAATGAGGGGGGAGGACCTAATGTCCTCCCCCTGGCCCCCATCCCTGAGCGGTGGGTGGGGGCCCTAAATACTAGCTACTCAGGGGTGGGAGCCAGGGGGGAGGACATTAGGTCCCCCCCAATTAGTATTTTAGGGTCCCCACCCACCGCTCAGGGGTGGGGGCCATGGGGGGACATTAGGTCCCCCCAATTAGTATTTAGGGCCCCCACTCACCGCTCATGGGTGGGGGCCAGGAAGAGGACATTAGGTCCTCGCCCCTCATTCTAATTTAGGGCCCCCACCCACCGCTCAGGGGTGGGGGCCATGGGGGAGGACATTAGACCCCCCAATTAGTATTTTAGGGCCCCCACCCACCGCTCAGGGGTGGGGGCCGGAGGGGGACATTAGGCCCCCCCAATTAGTATTTAGGGCTCCCACCCACCACTCAGGGGTGGGGGCCAGGGGGAAGACATTAGGTCTCCCCCCCATCAGTATTTTAGGGCCCCCACCGACCACTCAGGGGTGGGGGCCAGGGGGGAGGACATTAGGTCCTCCCCCTCATTCTATTTTAGGGCCCCCACCCACCGCTCAGGGGTGGGGGCCAGGGGGGAGGATATTAGGTCCCCCCAATTAGTATTTTAGGGCCCCCACCCACCGCTCAGGGGTGGGGGCTGGGGGGGACATTAGGTCCCCCCCAATTAATATTTAGGGTCCCCACCCACCACTCAGGGGGGAGAACATTAGGTCCCCCCAATTAGTATTTTAGGGCCCCCACCGACCGCTCAGAGTGGGGGCCTGGGGGAGGACATTAGGTACTCCCCCCTCATTCTAATTTAGGGCCCCCACACACCGCTCAAGGGTGGGGGCCAGGGGGGAGGACATTATGCCCCCCCCTAATTAGTATTTAGGGCTCCCACCCACCGCTCAGGGGTGGGGGCCAGGGGGGAGGACATTAGGTCCCCCCCTAATTAGTATTTAGGGCCCCCACCCACCTCTGGTTAGGAAGGGGAGGGGGGCGTGTTTTTTTTTGCTTTGTTTTTTTAACAGTGAGCAGCCATAGGCTGCTGACTGTTTAATAGACATGCCCCTACTCACGGTATAGCGAGTAGGGGCATTATTTACTAATACTAAGTAATCTTTACTTACTAAGTAATCTTTACCGAATTTCCGAAGTGTCGAAGTACCACGGTATTAGGGAGCTATCTACTAAAAGGCTGAAAGACCTAAATTGATCTTTCAGCCTTTTAGTAGATAGCTCCCTAATACCGTGGCACTTCAACACTTCGGAAATTCGGTAATTTCGGAACTTCAGGACCTCGGTAATTCGGCACTTCGGCTATTCGGAATTTCGGAAGTACCCGAATGTCCGAATTGCCTGAAATTCATCCGAATTCATATTCGGTCCGAAACGAATTGCACATGTCTCGTAATTATTGCAGTTTATAAAAAATTGCAATAATTACATGTTCAGGGTTAAGGGCTGAAGTGGTCTGGGTGACTATAGTGTCCCTTTATGCTTAGTTTCTGTAAACACAGGTTAACTATTCTAGACAGACAGACCAGTCACAATCCACTTTCTGCGTGTCCACAATTCGAATCCTAGTAATTTAAGAGTAATGGGTATAGAGTGGACACCATGGAGACCAAATGTCTGTTGGCAGTTGAATCAATAGGAGTATTTTTATTAAACACAGTAGCCCCTAGAGGCTTACACTAGCAATTTGATGTTTTATACAAATAACTTTTTTAGTTTTTATTTCTTGTTGACATTCTTCCCTTTTTTATATTCATTGTTCCTTCTATTATTTATTGGTATCATCTTCATTCTGCTAGGATTGTTTATGTAATAGTGTGAAGGAATGCCCCCATCACTTTGTTCGGTAATATTTGTTTTTCCCTGTTCGTTTGCTCATTCAAAACTCCCCTAGTTCGGTTCCCAAACAAGGACCACCCAACATCTAATGAGAACGTGGAATACAAAATACCCAGTGCAAAACCACAAAGGGAACTATTAATGAAATGCTCCACTGGGTAGCCGCCAATTCATGCAACCGAATGCATGTGGTCCACCTTTTCTCCTAAACGCCGACATCAGTACCTGGTGCTCGAGTGCCTGGAACTGATTTCGGCTAGGCACTCTCGTGAACACCGGCGAAGATGGAACTGCTGCTCTTTCAAGTTCCCAACCGCCTATATGAATGGCGTTCGGGAGATATGAACTACCAACTGGGGGAAGCATTCAACACTTAAAAGCATTTGGATATTGTGTGTGGTTTTCGTATAAAAAAAAACCTCAAACTGAGACCATGCATTGCCATGATTTCTCTAGAACTATTTTGGAATTCTACCTAGTGGCCAGCCAGTCAAAACTTTCCCTCAAAGGCAATTCCAAACCATCATACCAATCTATGTTCTTTTTGGATATTTTAGGCACTCAGGTCAGGGCTATCCGGGGATGTGACTCTCGAGGGGTTTCCATGGATTTTGGGGGTACTCTTGGGGTGTTGAAAAATGTTCATATTTTTTTTGTACCTCAGAGATAAGTGAATTGTAAGTTTTCTGACTCAATTATCTCTCAGGCACAGGGAGGAGTTTACCGTATGTATACATTGAGAGTGCTTGCCTGAAATAAACAGATTTACTCCCAGCATTCACTTTCAACTAATTCATGGGGGGAAAGGCTATACCAGCGATATTTACTCTCATTGGCCGATAGAGCTTTGTTGCTTTGGGAAAGGGAGCCCGTGGCGGCGATATAATGGCAGTCTGCCACATAATATATAGGTTTTGTTCCCTTCTATTTATTTGTGATATTATGATTTAATGTTACTGCTGTGGAATATTGCTTGGGTAGGTGCCCCTTGTTATTTTTTTTTTTTTTAAATTCTTGTGATCTTTTGGCCAATTTAATTATCATTTTTTTTTATATTCGTTTTTGGGTTTTACTTTTTTTTGCTGTTAAGGTGATTGGCCTATTTTTGTCAATCTTTCTTTTATTGAGGCATGAGTCAAGCGGGGATACAGAATAAAGAAGAGGGGAAGCACAGTATTTGTACAGAGTGGGAGCACTTTAACACAACAGTACCTCTCCCTCTAATGGTAGCCTCCTTTTATATTATACAAGTTTGCCGAGAGATTAGTAACATACATAAAATAACAGTTATGAGAGTAGCTTTAAACTATACGATTGTATTGTCAAAGTTAATTTGAGTAAACAGGTGTTAATCAGATGAATTACAGCCTAAACTTGTCGTTGCTGACCTAGTCATGGTGCGCAGTCAGATCAGGATGTTGCACAGATTAACCTTCGGGGTGCATAAACGTAACTTAGATGGGTCACATAAAATAGGCAAGACCTTGCTATAAACAAGGTTGCTTAAGCGATATTTGAGATTGAACAACATGCTGAGTGGGGCACCACTGCGATTACTCGTGTCGTTACGGGCTGGGTTATGCGCAGGAGGCGCCGATTAAGTGGCAGTCAAGAACGATCAGACTGGGGACATACGACTAGAGCGAGTAGGTGCAGCTAAATTATTTTAACAGGATTGTCTAGACTTATAGGTTGGTAGCATAATACTGAATGGTAGGATTTGATGATGCATACAGTTGTTATCTTATACGCTTGACGCTAAACATTCTTGGCAGTGTATGCACTAGCTATTGGGTAGGCTTAGAATCCGTTACTCGCGGTATTGATTATGCAGGGCAGCAAATACGCGTGGTAATGATAGTAGTTATGCTTGGCCACAGATACGCGTGGGAATGAAGTTGCGTAGTGGCACATACGCGTAGGGTTGAATATGTTTGGCACCTTTTCCGCGTCTATATTAAATATGCTTGATGACAGCTGTTCTAAGATAGTGAATGTGTTCGGTATCATATATGCATGGAGTGCAAGGGTATCACCTAGAAAGAGAACAATAACAATGGCAAAGGCTCCCTAGGAATTAAAGTAAAACATTATAACATAACTGAAGAGCCTGCGATAGGCTCACGCTGAATACCTGTCTATCGTAGGAACATGACAGTCTGACCATGGCACTCTTTTAAAGGTAAATTTGTGGTTCGCTTAACGTAAACTGCACATAAGGAAAACATAATTGTGATGTACAAGGTGAAAACAGTTGAGGGTCATTCTAGGCCAGTCTGTCTAGTTCCTTGATGCTTTAGCTGTAGCTGGCTCTGACATGAACATTGAAATGGTTAGTACTATGTTTGAGGGAATATATGTTAAAAACACCATGAAAGTGGGGCACAGTACCCGTTTGTGGGGCACGAGTATATAATCAGCAGGTGCCAGGCTATCTGGGAACATGTCTAGTGGGCGTGATCAGGCGGTATCAGGTTGGAAATGAATATTTTAAGAAGTGCAAAACCAAATAAAAATGAGAAAACAATGAAGAGCACTTAGGAGTTCAGTGTTGTCCGTTAGGTGAGGCCGGGGCAGCGGTGACCCCTGTGTCGGTGCCCGGAGACAGTCCGAGGCCTCTTACCCGGTCGTCCAATGTTTTGTCCATGCGGTGATCGGAGGTCGCCTGGCAGTTGGTAAGTATCGTTCGTGTGGGCTGTACAGCCGTCGTCTCGAGTGGGGAGCTGCCTGCAGTCCAGTGGTCTGGTTAATTACATTTCCAGGGATGGGTGAGTTGCAGCAGTGAGCGCTGATCAATAGTGGTGTTCGGAGTTAGACATGTCATCCTCGTGTAACTTGCGGTGTGGCCCCAGACGTTGGGAGCATAAAACACAGTTCAGGTAGGTTGTGGTAGGCTGTTTAGTGACTGACCCGACTGCAGCTGTGGTTTGATATGCTGGGAGTTCCGCATGTCCATGCCAGCCTTCGGGACCGGTGGGCCATGCGGCCGCCAGTCGCGGGTCAGTTCAGGTGGTGATGGTAGCGTATGGGTCTGGTGTGAGGCCTTGTGGGACAAATGGGACAGTCCTGGTTGGGTCCCATCCGTGTCGCGGGGAAACTTGGCTCGTCTGGCTTTGTGGTGTGAGGGAGTCCAACGTTAGGCCTAGAGATTGTAAGAGTGGGACTGCGTCGCTCGGTTCTCGTATCTGGTGTAAGTCAGTACCTTGTTGGACCATTAGGGTGTGGGATGGCCGCCAGCGGTAACTTAGGCCTCTTTGACGGATGAGAGTGGTCAGTGGCTGAAGGGATCTTCTCCAGGCCAGGGTGCCGTTGGAGAGGTCCGCGTAGAAGCTCAGAGCCCTTCCGTCGAACTGCGGGGGCGTTTTGCCCCTTAGGGCGTCCAGTAGCGCCTTTTTGTCAGTGCTGTTCCGGAAAACAAGTATAGTGTCTCTGGTGGACCCGGCAGGTGCCTTAGGTGACTTGGGGACCCTGAATATGTTTTCCGGGTGGATGGTCTCTGCCTGTGCCGGCGGTAATATCGTTTTGAGTAAGCGGTTGACGACCTGTGGGAGGTCTGCCTCCGTTGTATTCTCTGGGAGCCCCCTTAGCTTCAGATTGTTACGCCGTCTGGCGTCTTCGTTCTCGGCCATGCGGTGTTCTTGAGAACGTTGCTGTAGTTGGAGCTCCAGGACAGTGCTTTTGAGTTCTTTAATGTCCTCAATATTCGTGTCGGTGAGGGTCTCCACTGTAGTTAGGCGGCTTGTTACTCCCTTTAGGTCCCCCCTCAGCGCTGTGATCTCCTTGTGGATACCGTCGTGGTGATCCGACAGCATCTGCCTGAGGATTGCCACTGTTACCGGCGCGGAGTCCTGGGTGGCGGTAGACGGCGGTGAGGGTCGTCCAGCCGAGTGGGTTGGTAGATATTCCTCCCCTGAGAGGTCGTCGGAGAAGTCCGAACAACCTCCGTGGAGCGCCGCCATGTTAGCTTCGTTTGCGCCTCGGGCCTGCCGCCACATGTCTCCGATGGTGAGTCCAGGGTTGTTTTTCCCCGGGTTTTTTTTGGTGGTTTTGCGACCCATCTTGTTACGATGTGGGCCTGGGGTAGTTGCCGTGGTTCTGTAGCCGTTTGAGTGGATTTTTGTCAGTTTTTGCTCGTTTGGGCCTCGGAGCTCTAGAAGAGTGCGACCGTTTGTGTCGGCTGTCAAGCTCCGCCCCCGATTTGCCAGTTTTCTGATCTCTTCTTCCTTCTAATTCCTGGAGAGCTGGTGTGGATCATTCCCTGGGGTCCAGTGGGGCTGCAGGGCGGCGTGCGGCAGGGCTGCGATCAGGCGCTGCGAGGGAGCTCTAACCTCTCTGCTCTGCTCCCTCGCGGGCTGTCTGCTGATGATTGGCCTATTTTTGTGTGTGTGCTAGGTCCTCAGTATAATTGACATGTTTGGTCACCTACCTTGAGATATCCTATTGCTTTGCCCACAATCTTGTCTTTGAGAATGTGTATCTACAATTTTAACACTGCTGTGATTTTACTATAATGCACCCCTTTATTCATGTAATTTGTCTATTTTGGATATCAGAGTAGCCTTGCAAATGAGACTGTTGCACTTTTATTTTATTATTTTCAGTGAAGTAGTCTGATGTTATTTATATATTTATATGAATTTACCTACTTGCATGCTGATTATTGACTCATTTTTTTCTATTTGTATTTTTTTTTTTATTTCCAGCTCAATATGTACAACGAACACAGAACTGTTTCTGTATTATCAGTTGCAGATATAAAGCATTAACACAGGTTCCAACTACCAACACTGAAATACTCTTGTCAATGGTAAACATAGTGGCTTGTGCATAGGCATAATATACATCTAGATATGTCTGTGAGAAATGTACTTTATCAACAATAACTCTTGTCTTTGACTTGGTGACACAACCAATTTTTCTGGAGTTAATTCAATGGTTGATGTGATGTTGACTGTGTGTTTGAGATTGGTGTTTGTGTAACATTTGTTAATGGTGGCTGTGTTCCAGATTCTCTTCATTGGGCTGATCAAGCACATCAGCTGTTATTATTGGCTCATAACATATTGCATAAACAGAAATTGGTTCTTGATGTGTAATGCATCAGCATTTCACAGTCACTGAGTCTAGTAGTAATATAAGCTGCTGGAGTGAATCAATCAATTATTCATTTTCTGTTTTGATGCTTCAATTATTCAATGCAAGTGCCAATATTTACCCGTACATATGGATGGCCTCAGAATATAAATACAACTTCTTTAATATTTATAGAATGGTGTAATATGTAATAAAACAAAAATCACTGATTAGATAATCTAAATTATTGTTTTTGGTGACATTTCTATGGGACTTGAATATCACTGTTCTATTTATTACTGTTATAGTGAAGGAAATCACACTTCTAAGGTTTGCATAATTCCATCTATATTAATATCACATCTATGATAATAAAAATGTTTAACTAAGAATGCATGAAGGAGATTATTGAATGTCGGTTCTGTAGAATTAGACAAGAATACAATATTGGTATTCTATTGCAAACATTACTCAACCCAATTCATTGAGCAAAGTCACCAAGGTTTCTTATAAAGGTGTTACGTGGACAGATTGTTTGGATTGCATCTTAAGTGAATTGCAAAATCTGAGGGAAGTCTGGACAGCCAACTGAGTCTAGTGAGTGTATTTCCTGAGTTAAATGTCAATGAAGCCAAAGTGGACATGACTAATAAATTAACTGAACAAGTACAAAACACTTACAAATACTGAGCCCAACAGTAGAATGCAGTGCGGATCTCACCAATGAAGGAAACTTTTCTTGTACGTTTATTTACTGCCCCATCGCTCCCTTTGTACATAAATCCTAATGATCCTAGCTGCTCCCTCTCATTGTTTTACTCATAAATAAACAGGGAGAAGGCACTGTTTATGGCATTATGTTATGCCATTATTTATTGTATATATTGATTGAGACAGCCTGGACAGCAATGGAAGAGAGGCTTTGAAATGGGTCTTACATGGTGCCTGGTCAATTGTTTTCAGCAGAGATGCAAACTGCATAATTAAGAAGAAATATCGTCTGTGTAGAAATGGAGAGAAACACACATTTTAGTTGCTTTGTGTTATAAACATTATAAGAATAGATAAAAATAAGGATTTGTATAGGTTTGCATATTACTAAAAAATTAAGAAATATATTGTCATTACCTTTGTATATGATTGTGAAAGATTAAATATAATCATAATTTATCACATGAATAACTCGTCTTATTCATATTAATGACATAATCTGCGGAGGATCCTCAACTATTAAACTGTCTATGAATTGGGTTAACCTCTTCAGCAACAGTCCAATGTATACACAGGTTTAGTTTTATTTCATGGTGTTACTATGCAAATAAATATTTAACTCAAACTCCTCCATTCCTCATTGTTCCTGTGTTAATCATCATCAGATGTATGGATTAATTAAGATTGCACCTGAAATCAGGTGCAGTGAGTCCAGGAGTCAATTCACTCAGTGAGGCTTGTTATAGATTCTAGTGGTTCAAGAGGAACACAACCCTCACATATATGGGGTGTATGGTTTTAAATCTGCTAAAGGCAGAGTCAAACTTACTACACACCAAATAATATACTTTTTAATTAAAAGCTGCAAAGGTGATATAGGAAAACAGTATGAGGAACTGTTTCCTATTTATGGTATAACTGGCACAAATATATACGGTGTATACGTCTTTAAATCTGTTAGAGACAGAATAAGGTGAGGTATAAACCAAATATTATACTTTATGGCAAAGATGTAAACCTCATGAAATAGACATACAGTATGTATAACTGTATTCTGTAATACATTAAAAAGCCCTAGCACTTTAAGATATTAAAAATGATTAAATAGATAGATGGATAGAATTAATGCCGAGTTTATTAGACATATAATTAAATCAAGTAAAAACACTAGAAATATATTAAAAGTATTAAAAATATTAAAAATATGAGCCAGGAACGTATTGCAAGGATATTACCAGTAGTTGGCAGTTCTTAAATCAGGTAAACCGCAGGGACCGTCCAGGATGGATATAGATACAGTGTTGCAAAAACTGATCTCTGGCTGTCGTCTGTGAGGTTGGCGTGCGTCCCAGACCTCACTCTGGGTGATGCACGCTGTTGGCCGATCGGTCCCCAGATCTCAGGGTGTTACACTCTCGATGGAGAGGAGAAGAAATCTCTTGCTGCTGGTTTTGGAATCCTGCGTCCGTATCCTGCTCAGTCTGATATAGTCTCATCAGATGTATGTCTATAATCTGAGCTACATATACAAACCATTTATGATGCCGAATGTAAATTCCCTGCCGATGTTTGTGAATGTACAAGTGAATGTGTCTATGTCTGTGTGTATATTTTTTTTTTGTAAATCTGTTTATTGAAATGGTATAATCAACATAGGTGGCTCGCAGGCCGGACAAAAACGTAAAATTTCCAAAATAAGATAAAGCCAGCATAGAATATTTTAGTATCAGAGCAGTTTGAGTAAAACAGTTAAAGTACAATTAAACATCACAAAATCAGATAGACAGTTTATGGACCTCGTCTGACAAATTCCGTGATTATTTCCCTTTATTTGTGGAAGCAGGGGGCAGGGACCAGTATTAAGTGCCTACATGTAGCATTTGTGTGTACATGAGTATTTACCCATGTCCCGATGCACTTCTGGCTAGACATGGGTCACAGATGACGCTAGCCTGTGGTGGACAGGGGATGGATATGTCACATAGGCAGTTATTACCTCAGATAGTCGGGGTTAGTTCAGGGTATAAAACAGTGTCAGGGCGGAGAGATCAGTGAGTCTCGAGTTTAGTGTCATCCAGGGTCGAGACCGTAGAGGCCGAAAGATAGCGTATGGGCAATGAGACCAGCAGGCCTTCCACATACGTGGGATCATTGGTGATAGGGTCCCAGGTGCAATCCGGGGTACCTCCGAGGGAGAGGTATAATCTGATCAGTGGTGGTGAAGTACCTCCTGTTGGGTAAGGTATGTGAGGGACCCATCCCACTGAATCTCCATGACCCAGTACCCCCATCTAGTCTGTGTGTATATTGGCCCGAAATCTATTTTCTATCAAAAGGTACCTGGAAGTCCTCTTTATATTTTTAAAGGTGCAGTCTGGGGGCAAAAAATAGGATAGTATTAGCGCTATTTGAGTGGTGTGTTTTATTTATATATATACATATATTAAATCTAAATAGCTGCCAATCACCGTGAATATCTTTTAAACCAAGGTGGTAAGAAAATAGAAAGGTGTACTGGTGAAGCGCTTATGTATAAAATGAAATAGATATGGGATCAAATAAACTTTTACCTAATAATTTTTTTTTCTTTTTTAAGTAGTCAATAGTCTCTTATTAACCCCTAGGTAAAACACAAAAAGATACATAACATAGTGCAAACTGTATTTTAGAAACAAATACATTTATGAATAAATGCCAATTGGCAACTCACACTTTTCTGAGCTTTTTAATCTAGCTCAGATTTTAGCGCCTTAGGGTCCATGTAGGCTACCCTCTCCCTTGTTCTTATTTCTGCAATCCAATCCTATATAGGTACAGAAGGGGGTATATAGTGCAGTACTGTCTGTACTATAAATAATATATGTGAATTAGGTACTCACAAACCCAGAGCCGATATATAGGCTCACTTCAATGCGCATATGTGGTTAAGGACCACATTCCTTCTTTATATCAACAGGAAAAAAAGCCATAAGTGTATAAAAATTATAATTTATTGACTATATTAAAATTTATTCAACAATATAAAATCATATAAAAAGTATATATAACTAAACACTTATTCGGCTTAAAAGTCCAATAGAGTCCAAAAAAGTCTCTGTGCTCACTTTTCCTTCAGAACGCGTTTCGCCAGAAGGCTTCTTCAGCTGGAAAAATCTGTGTTGCTTCCATGGACCTCTTTCCTGCTTTAAATATCCATCTTGATTGTAGAAACAGCTGTGTATGCTTGGATTTTTGCGGGTATTCTCCATGGTAACGGAGATACCTTGCGTTCCAAGCCTCCTTTGCATGCATTTTGTTTCCTCATTCTAAGCCGATATGTCACTTCCGGTTTCGGCTTTTTTAATGCTATGCGTTCCACAGTGCATTCCAAGCCTCATTACAAGCCGATATGGCACTTCCGGTTTCGACTTTTTCAGTGTTATGCGTTCCACAGTGCGTTCCACTGTGGATATTCAATCTGCTATCTGTCCTTCATTGCTCATTGACGTTTTTTTTATCATTGGCAGAATAAAGAAATATTAAAGATCTATCAGTTATCACATAAATCATTTCATTTCTACACTGTTAAAAAGGTATATTAAATTAAGTCTTACATTAGATTGAAAAGGCATAAAACAGAATACAAAAAGAAAAGGGTTTACATCATTAACCCCTTAAGGACACATGACATGTGTGACATGTCATGATTCCCTTTTATTCCAGAAGTTTGGTCCTTAAGGGGTTAAAGGACATTCTGGTAAAATAACAAAATGTATTAGTATTCTAATGATATCAAACCTATTATAAAATATTGTGGGATACTGAGGGGTTCTTAATTTCCAATGTTGATAAGGTATTCCAACTTGAACTAATATCCCAAAATATTAAATTAAAAGAGGGATGTGTATACTTCTAAAAAAAAAAAAAGATTATAGTACAGTACAATTAAATTGAAAATGGGTTTAGTATGACATTATATAGTAAGAAGAAAATAAATATATAAATAGATGGCAATTTTATATATATATATATATAAGAACTATTAAAAGCATTAAATAATAATATTATCCTATACAGAAATTGGGATAAAAAACGCATAAGAGATATTTGCGACCATTCTTTAGGAATTAAAAAAGAAAATGACACATTTCAAAGTCTGCATTTAGACCATTTGGAATAAGGCTGTTAAGTTTAACCCCTTAATGACCAAACTTCTGGAATAAAAGGGAATCATGACGTGTCACACACGTCATGTGTCCTTAAGGGGTTAAATATCTATTCCATTTCTATTTTACTTAGCTTTTGGTTAAAATCTCCTCCTCTCCAATCTTTAGTTATTTTATTAATTCCTATAAAGATGGTCCCTTTTAATTCACAATCATGGTGATTCTTGTAATGTAGAGACACACTATGTTTTTCAAATCCCTTGCTTATATTGCGGCCGTGTTCCTCCATCCTTATGTGTAATGGTCTAGTAGTTTTTCCTATATAGTTTAGGCCACAGGGACATTGTATGAGGTAGATTAGGTTCTTCGAATAACAGGTAATAAATTCTTTAATTTGGTATTCTATACCTTCAATCGACTTAATTTTTTTTAATTTGCCTTTTTTTATTATTGGTTCTTTTACAGGCTAAACATTGTCCACATCCATAGAACCCTTTTTCTGTATTAAAAAATGTAGTGTTGCTTTTAAGTTTTTCTTTTATATAACTTGATGTTAGGGAATCTTTTAAATTATTAATTCCCCTATGTATAAAATAAGGTTTATCGGGGAGAAAGGTTTTAAGAGCAGGGATTTAGGGGTGATTATTTCTGATGACTTAAAGGTAGGCAGACAATGTAATAGAGCAGCAGGAAATGCTAGCAGAATGCTTGGTTGTATAGGGAGAGGTATTAGCAGTAGAAAGAGGGAAGTGCTCATGCCATTGTACAGAACACTGGTGAGACCTCACTTGGAGTACTGTACACAGTACTGGAGACCATATCTTCAGAAGGATATTGATACCTTAGAGAGAGTTCAAAGAAGGGCTACTAAACTGGTTCATGGATTGCAGGATAAAACTTACCAGGAAAGGTTAAAGGATCTTAACATGTATAGCTTGGAGGAAAGACGAGACAGGGGGGATATGATAGAAACATTTAAATACATAAATGGAATCAACACAGTAAAGGAGGAGACTATATTTAAAAGAAGAAAAACTACCACAACAAGAGGACATAGTCTTAAATTAGAGGGACAAAGGTTTAAAAATAATGAGAGGGTAGTGGATGCATGGAATAGCCTTCCAGCTGAAGTGGTAGAGGTTAACACAGTAAAGGAGTTTAAGCATGCATGGGATAGGCATAAGGCTATCCTAACTATAAGATAAGGCCAGGGACTAATGAAAGTATTTAGAAAATTGGGCAGACTAGATGGGCCGAATGGTTCTTATCTGCCGTCACATTCTATGTTTCTATGTTTCTATGTCTTGAAGTAAAATTGGCCAATATTTTGATACGGTTTCTCTTACTTTATAATTATCGGAACTGAAAGTGCATATAAATGGGATTTTACCCATTTCATTATTATTTTTCTCTTTATACTGTATGAAATCTTTCCTTTCTATTTCCTTAATTTCTAGTCTTGATTTTTCTAATTTATTTTCTTCATATCCCTTTTCTAGGAAGTCTTTTCTTTAATTTTAGTAGACTGTACATAAAAATGTCTATTTCGGTGCAATTTCTCCTTATCCTCAGGAATTGTCCCTTAAGTGCATTTTCTAACCATGGTGAAAAATGGCAGCTGTCTCTGCCTATAAAGCTATTTGCTTCCACTGCTTTAAAAAGATTTTTAGTTTTAATAGAATTATTTTCGATATATATATGCAGGTCTAAAAAAAAAATATTTCTTGCTTGCTCCAGGTGCATGTTAATTGAATCCCCCATGTATTAGTGTTTATATGGTTTAAAAAGGAGGACAAATCTTCCTCCCTCCCTTCCCATATAAAAAAGATGTCATCTATATATTGGCCATAGGTGACCAAGTTTTCCACCCAGTCATGTTGCCCATATATAAATGTGTTTTCCCAATGGGCCGTAAATAAGTTCGCATAACTGGGGGCAAACTTGGTCCCCATGGCTGTCCCTTTAGTTTGAAGTAAAAATTCTTCCCCGTACCAGAAGAAATTTTTAGTTAAAATTAATTCTATCCCTTCCATGATAAATTCTATTTTTATGGGGATAAAGTATTTTACTGCTTCCTTTTCATACTTGTGGGGGATATTACTATACAAGGATGTTACATCACACGTAACAAGGATACACCTATCATTCCATTTACAATATTCCAATAGCTTTAGTACCATTATAGTATCTTTTATGTATGCTTTCGTTTTTTTAACTGTAGACTGTAAATGTACATCCACATATTGTGACAGCCTGCTTGATACAGAATCAATGCCTGCCACAATAGGCCTTCCTGGGGGATTGGTCGTGTTTTTGTGCACTTTTGGTAAAAAATAAAACACAGGAATCTTTGGGAATACATTATTTAAAAACTCTTCAAGCCTTATATTTGACTCAGTAACTTTTGAAAACACCATAAAACCTGTACATGGGGGGTACTGTGTTTAGTCGGGAGACTTCGCTGAACACAAATATTATTGTTTGAAAATAGTAAAACGTATCACAACAATTATATCATCAGTGAAAGTACATTTTGTGTGTGAAAAATGCAAAAATCGGCATTTTTACTGACGATATCATCGTTGTGATATGTTTTACTGTTTTTAAACACTAATATTTGTGTACAGCAAAGTTTCCCAAGTAAAACAGTACCCCCACATGTACAGGTTTTATGGTGTCCTGGAAAGTTACAGGGTAAAATATATGGCTTGCGTGCCAAATTCTCTGGACTTTCTGCCTGTTAGGCAGGTCCCTCAGATTGTAATTAATAAAATGACTTAATTATGTAAGAATATTATAGAAATATATTTGTAGAATTTAAATATATATATTTGTATTATTTTTATATACATACATACATACAAACTTTCATCAGGACATCAATCTATCTATATCTATATCTATATCTCTATCTCTCTCTCTCTCTATCTATATATATATATATATATATATATATATATATATATATATATATATATATATATAGATTGATGTCCTGATGAAAGTTTGCTGATGTAAACTGAAACGTTGACAAGTTCTATGGATTAAAACCCTTTTCATTTTTTACAAGTCCTTGAGTGCTGGCTTCATTTGGCAGATTGTATTTTTGTGCAGCTGAGCACCGGGCATTTAACCAAGAGGAAAGCAGGAGTGCAAAACACCAACAAATTGTGTATATATATATATATATATATATATATATATATATATATATATATATATATATATATATATATATATATATATATATATATATATATATATATATATATATATATATATATATATATATATATATATCGTCATTCTACATGTATTTTAATATCCAAGGGGTCCATCGGGTGGCCCGTGCTGTCAGGGCCACCCGATGGATATGGATTGTAAGGGGGCGCTTTAACAGCGTAATCGGGCCCTCTGTGATTACATCACAGTGCTGGGAGGAAGTGACCGCACGTCACTCCTCCCAGCTATCTGACAGAGCCCGCGCGGGAGGAAGGAGGAGGGAGTCAGAGTGGAAACTCTGACTCCCATCAACCTGAGCCACCACTGGACCCCCAGGGAATGTCACCCTCCTGCACCTTAAAGGTAGGAAACAGGAGGGTGACTTAAACATTTTGTGTGTGTGTGTGTATGTCTGTCTGTCTGTCTGTCTGTGTCTGTCTGTGTTATGTGTCTTTGTATGTATGTGTGCCTGTCTGTATGTATGTGTGCCTGTGTTTGTATGTGTGTGTCTTTTTGTGTGTGCCTGTCTGTGTCTGTATGTATCTATGTATGTGTGCCTGTCTGTTTGGATGTGTCTTTGTGTGTATGTGTGTCTTGTGTGTGCCTATCTGTATGTATGTGCCTGTCTGTATGTGTGTATGTGTGCTTGTCTGTGTGTGTGTCGGTCTGTATGTATGTATGTATGTGTCTGTGTGTTTCGGTCTGTATGTATGTATGTGTCTGTGTGTCTGTCTGTATGTATATATATGTGCCTGTCTGTTTGTATGTGTGTGTGTGTGTGTGTGTATGTATGTATGTATGTATGTATGTGTGTGTGTGTGTGTCTGTCAGGGGGGTGGCCCACGGAGTGCCTGTTTGTGACTGTGTGTGTGTCGCTCTGTATGTATGTGTCTGTGTGTCTGTCTGTATGTATATATATGTGCCTGTCTGTTTGTATGTGTGTGTGTGTGTGTATGTATGTGTGTGTGTGTGTGTGTGTGTGTCTGTATTTATGTGTGTGTGTGTGTCTGTCAGGGGGGTGGCCCACGGATCAGTTTCGCACCGGGTCCCCATGGATTGGGTGTACGCCACTGGTGGTCCTTTAAGTATATATTATTTATTTATAAAATATTTTACCAGGAAAGATACATTGAGATTTCTCTAGTTTTCAAGTATGTCCTTTATATATCCTTTCTGGGTTTTCTAACAATAAGGTTTGCAGTCTATTTTTGGATGTCTGAATTTTGTATCATGAATTGGCACCTATTTACATGTACTTTTTGTTATACAGTTTCTATCTCCTAGATAGGAGTTCATATATTTTTTTGCAGTTTTACTTTTTTTTACTTTTATGTTGTGATTGTATTTTACTTTATTATTATTTTTGGATGCCATCAACCTATCTGTTCTTCTTATTCTCTGCTTACACTGCTCTCTCAGCTACAGTCTTTATTTAATTGCACACTCTCTGAGGGACTTGATGTGCAGTTGGAAGATTTCTCTTCTCTGCACATGTTGCTGTTATATGAATTTTAGTTTGTCTATGCTGGTATATTCAGAACGGACTGCGCATCCGGTTTCCATAGTGATGACAGCCGATGACGTCATGACGCCGGAAGTGGCATGATGACGCAATTGGGGTCAATTAATCATGGACCTACTTACAAAATCTTATCGACAGAAAACAATAAACAGTTATACCTCCCAGGCGTCATATATCTGATAGAGATGGTGCTGGAGGGAAACTCACAGGAAGCAACTCTATGCTAATCTCTCGATTTCATCTTTCATGTAAATACATACCCCTAACAGCAGTGTCTGGTGAAGCAGGATGTCGATGGGTGGGATAAAAGGGTTGGCCACTGATGCGAATCACGTATCCAGAACTGCCCACAGGGGCAAACATGCCCGAAGAGGGGGCGTGTCTGTCCAAAGAATTAGAAGGTCAGCCTTGCGTGATTGCTTGCTTATAATGCAGGCTGGCCAACTAAGGGCATACTATGCCCTGAACTTGTCATAAATACGACTAATGATGCGCTCGCTCCACGCTTTCTAAGGACTGTGCTCTAGCCCTAACATGTCCACTCCTCTCCTTAACTTCTTACTAGCAGGCAGAAGCTCCAGTTATACAGTCTGGGACAGAGAAAAGGTATAATTAGTGAGTGTAGAAAAAAGGGAACATGCCACAGTGTTAGAGAAACTGCAGCAGCAAGAGCATTTGCATAGTGCGCAAAGTAAGCTTTATCTTAACTAATTTAACTGTCAACCAATACACACAAGTTTTGTTCAACTAGATCTCTCTTACATTTCCATACTTAAGCATTTTTGTTTAAATCAATGGGCCCATTCCATGAGCATGGGCCTGGAGCTACAGCTCCATCAGTCCCTATGTTAATCCGGCCCTGGCTCTCAGCACACTTCTTGCACAGGCTTAAAGCAGCAGGATACTCATAGACTCCTTGTTACCTTTGCGGCCAGCAACATAATTAATATGCAGTTGTAATATGGAGCCAAAAAGTGGCTGACATAGTTGACAGAATTAACAATCATTACAGATAAAAACAGATTAAAATCAGATCAGTACTCAGAGTCCCAGCCCCAGTTTTGCAGTTTGAAGCTTCACAACTTTTCAACTAGACACAACATGAGGTCTCAGGTCTCAGTTGTAGAGTGACTGAACACTTTAAAGAAGGTGGTGGTATGTGCAGTAGGAGTAATTAAAACTATTAGTGACAGGCAGAACAGTGGTCTGTGAAAGAAATTATTGTAGTATTAAAGAAACTGCAATAATTATCTGCTAAGGCTAACTCCACTTCTAGTGGTTGTCTTCCAGGCAGCAACTAGAGGGACTCATGGGATATTAGGTGACTTTCGGACACCTAACTGATGCTGGATGTCCTCTTTGCTATGCATGGGTACATCCAGTGTCTCTCAAAACCCCATTGCCGCGCATGCGCATTAGGTCTTCCCCGCCGGCTGACTTAGGCAAGAGAGGAGAGAAGATGGACTTCAGTCAGCGCCAAGGGACATATTCTGTGGACCCCACCATATGTTGTGGCTTATCACCCTCCAAAAAAAATTATCTTAGTGTTTCTAAAGTACTGCAAAAAATTTCTTTCCTCAAATAAAAACGGTTGTGCCTCTATGAACAAGACTTCACTGGTCTCTTGTATTCCTCTCTTTCAGTCAAAACGTTTAATTCTGGGTTTTTTCTCCACTCTATTTTCACTTTAGAATAGAACTAGACAAGGATGCCCATTACCTCCCCTGATTTTTTCCTAGTTTTAGAGGCGCTGGCAGTGGCGTACATACCAGGGTCGCAGGGGTCGCGGCTGTGACCGGGCCCGGCCCACCAGGGGGCCCGGCCGCCCCTGCGACCCTGTATGTACCCACTGGGCCAGCCTCTTTTCCTGGGGGGCCCTGAAGCCGGCCACCTCTGGGCCCCCCGAGGCTGGCCCTGCTTACACCCGGCGGGCAGTCAGGCTGGCCAGTGCGCGAGGGAGCACTCTCCCCTGAGTGCTTCCTCTTCAGCTCCCTCACGCACCGCACTGATACCGGAGCCAGAAGATGACGTCATCTTCCGGCGCCGGCATCCCTACGCGGCGCGCGAGGGAGCTGAAGAGGAAGCACTCAGGGGAGAGTGCTCCCTCGCGCACCGGCCAGCCTGACTGCCCGCCTAGGAGCCCAGCAGCACCACTGGATCCCAGGGAATCCCCTCAGCACTCCAAAAGGTAGGGAGGCTGGGGGGATTAAATAAAAAAAAAAACATGTGTAAGTGTGTGTGAGTGTTAGTGTGAGTGTGTGTGTGTGTGTGTTAGTGAGTGTGTGTGTGTGTTAGTGAGTGTGTGTGAGTGTTAGTGAGTGTGTGTGTGAGTGTTAGAGAGTGTGTGTGTTAGTGAGTGTGTGTGTTAGTGAGTGTGTGTGTGTGTGTTAGTGAGTGTGTGTGTGTGTGTTAGTGAGTGTGTGTGTGTGTGTTAGTGAGTGTGTGTGTGAGTGTTAGTGAGTGTGTGTGTGAGTGTTAGTGTGTGTGTGAGTGTTAGTGTGTGTGTGAGTGTTAGTGTGTGTGTGAGTGTTAGTGTGTGTGTGAGTGTTAGTGTGTGTGTGAGTGTTAGTGTGTGTGTGAGTGTTAGTGTGTGAGTGTGAGTGTGTGTGAGTGTGAGTGTTAGTGTGTGTGTGAGTGTGAGTGTTAGTGTGTGTGTGAGTGTGAGTGTTGGTGTTTGTGTTTGTGTTAGTGTGTGTGTCTGCTAGTGAGTGTCAGTGAGTGTGTTACTGTGTGTGTCTGTTACTGAGTGTGTTTGTGTGTGTGTGTTAGTGAGTCTATTTGATGTCTGCTAGTGAGTGTGTTTGTCAGCGAGTGTATGTTTTGTAAGTGAGTGTGTATGTATGTCTGCCGCTGAGTGTGTCTCTGTCAGTAAATGTGTGTGTCTGTTAGCTAGTGTGTATGCATTTGTTCATGAGAGTGTGTGTGTCTTCAGCACTTACCTTTCTCCAGCGCCGGACTCCCATGGCGCTGGGGATCCCTCCGCCTCTCAGCTCCGAATGCGCATGCACGGCAAGAGCCGTGCACGCATTCAAACCGCCCATAGGAAAGCATTACTCAATGCTTTCCTATGGACGTTCAGTGTCTTAAAATGGCGGAAGCGCCTCTAGTGACTGTCATTGAGACAGCCACTAGAGGCTGGATTAACCCTCAGGGAAACATAACAGTTTCTCTGAAACTGCTATGCTTTCAGCTGCAGGGTTAAAACTAGAGGGACCTGACACCCAGACCACTTCATTGAGCTGATGTGATCTGGGTGTCTGTAGTGGTCCTTTAAGTGTGTGTGCATCTGCATGCACTGGCGTACATACCACGGTCGCAGCCTGCAACCCCTGCGACCAGGTGCCCAGCCGCCATGTATTGCTGCCCCGGCCCGCGCAGAGTAAGCGCGAGTGGGGGGCCCACGGATCAATTTTCGCACCGGGGCTCCATGGGTCATGTGTACGCCACTGGGCGCTGGTTTATAAAATTAAATATACTGAAAAAATTCAAGGTCTCAATACAGCCTCCATGACAAACTAATCCTTCATTGACAATATAATTCTCAGTTTGACGGCACCATTATCTTCTCTACTGGAGCCTTTACAGATCTTGTATGAATATGGCAAAGTATCTTTTTACAAAATAGTAATGATCTTAGCAAGATGCAAGCATTGCCTATTGAATTTCCCTGTAAGACTGTAGATATGTTAAACCAGTAACATACTTCTGACGGGAAATTTACCTTTTTATCATACTTAGTCAGAGGTTTATCATACTTCAGTTAGAGAAATCTATCTATGCTATGATACACCTTAATAACATGCTACTCCTTAATAAACTCAAAACTACTACTGCTGGTTGGAGCAAGTCCCTGTTTGGGAGGATTTGTTCCTTCAAGATATCAATCTTACAAACTATTATATACCTGTTCCAAATTGTACTTTTGTAGATTCTGACTTTAATTCTTAAGTGCGTCCCCCTTCCTCCCTGATTTTTTACAGAACCTGTTAGCTCTCTAAAACCATGAGTCTATTGGGGATTCCTGATCTTAAAATATATCATATGGCATTATGACTAACTCAGATTATTATCATGTTTCACACACCTTCTACTCAGCTGGAAAATGATTGTATGAAACCATTCCAGATTTCACATTTATTGTGGATTCCTAAATACTTACAGCCCCCGTCACATTCCCTTTCCATGACTAAACACACTCTTCATTTGTAGATGGTAGATGGTCTTTTGAACTATTTGATGATTGTCCGTCCCTTTACATGGTACCTCAATCCTCTCTGCTGCTTTTATTCTCAGTTTTGTCTTTTAGGGATTGGTGAGATTCTGGAATTTACTCAGTATGTCATTGACACTACACCTCAGGTTTGAGCTCGTTCCTAGATTTATCAGACAAATATGCATTAAAATCCTATGAATTGTTTACATATTTTTTTATCAAACATAGTTTACATAGCAGTATGATCCAACAGATAAGCCCAGTAGGTTAGAACACTTTTGAGAAAACGCTATTGTTAAAATCTTGTGCAGCGAAGCCACTTTCCATATGTTACAATACAAATAAACACCTTTATATGTTACAATAGGAACAAAATGTAATTAAACCTTAACAGTCACTGAGTGGCAGAGAGCTCTGTGCTACATGCAACATGTGTCAAGGTATCTCAACCAAAGGTAAAATAATAGAAAGGTTTGATTCAGTCCCACAGAGCTTAGCCTCTATTTATTTCACAATCAAAACTATCTGTGCTGTGGGCATACTTGAAGTGCAATGCTTTGTGTATTTTGGGAGTACCCAGTTTGACATCAGTTTTGGTGTGGGATCTAGGCAAAAATAAAGGATGCTATCTCACTTTTTCTTTCTATCATAAGGTTTTCCTTTTAAATATGTTTGACTCACAGTGCAGGATACTATTACCTCAATTGCTCATGCTTTGAAATTTACTCAGATTCCTACCTTGTAGTCAGACTATTTTAGACTTGGAGCCACCAAACATCATGAATTTATTTCTTACAAAATCACAATTCTTAGATGTGTGGAAGACCCTAAGATGACCATTTGGGACGAGTGTCTCTCTGTGTCCTGTGACTCTCCTTTTCCAAATAGAAAGAAAAAATTACTTAGACCGTCTGGATAAAATACCCAGGTGTCCAAAGTAAGTACTGGAATTAGAAAAAATGGGATCTTCCAAGTTATATAAACGTAAGGAGTCATATAGCAAACATAACCAAATTAGTGGTCAAACACCCGAATTGGGTAGAAAATCTAGCCTTAATGGCACACCTCTAGGTATCCTAGTAAGTGGAGTACTTGTAGAAGTCTCTAAATAGCTACAGATAATAGACTTTAATCATGGTAGGTCAATTCTGATAGCTACAGACGATAAATAGACTTAGCTTAAAATTGCTAAGTATAGTACTGGCTAGGACCACTGGTCCTTAAGCGGGGAGTAGTCTTAGTTTGAATGCTCTGCAGGCCACATATGACATTTATAGAAGTGTCAGAAAATTAAGCCAAATTAAATTAAAGTAGTACTAGGGCTAGGGCCCCTGACGAAGGTGCATCATTTAAAGCACCGAAACGCACGTCGGGTTCCTTCTTTCTTTCACTTATTTTTTCACTAGGGCACTGTCACTATGTGTAGGTAACCAACAATCTAAGTATGGTTCTGCACATTAGTTCACCTTAATTTTCACTTTCTATTTTTTCACCTCTTTACACTGGCCTTAACTTACAATTGTATCATATGAGGATTGAACTCACAAGGATGGAGCCTCTTAGGCTCTATGTACTTCGCTCTCGGGTGCCTATTCAGGCTTTCGATAATTTTCAGTTGAAGACCCAGACTCCACGAATTCAAGAGTAAATAAGGGTTTATTAATTGATGAAATATTATATTAAAATATTAATAATATAGGACAAAAATAGGCAGATATATGTATAAAATACAGCGTGGTATGGTACTGCAATAATGGCCAAAATTAAAAGCAGCAAACAAATAATACAATAATATAGTAGAATAAATAAACAAATTGAGTAAGCTGTGAATAAATAAATCGGAATAGAAATATAAAATACAAAATATTTGTTAATATAAGTACATATAAAACATCATATATAAAATAGAAGAAATGTAACTCAGGGGGATGTGGAAGGGAGAGGAAACGTCCTAGAAGAAAAGATATTAATATAAAAATGTAAATATAATATTTAAAAAATATATAAAATATTATATTATAAAAAATGGACTAACTCAAAATCTATGTTGAGACCTTTAGGGCACATAGTGTCCAAAGTGAAAATCCATTTACCCTCTAACTTACTAAGTTCTCAGACATTATCCTCTCCTCTCCAATTCATCCGCTTCTTCCCAATAACCATAAAACTTAAGAGAGAAGTGTCACCATTATGGAATTCAATAAAATGTGCTGACACACTATGTTTAGTGTACCCCCTCCGTATGTTCCCCATGTGCTCCATAATGCGAGTTTTTAGGCTTCTAGTGGTCATGCCGACATACTGGAGCCCACAGGGACACCAGAGGAGATACACCACATTAGTGGAGTGACATGTGACAACATCGCGTATTTTAAAACTAGTTCCTGTAACATTGGATTTAAACGTGCTCTGTGTATCTTTCTTAAAAGTAGTATTCTTGCACGGTAAGCACATTTTACATGGCTAAAAACCTGGTCTTTGGTTAAAAACATTCTTGTCTCCCTGTTTGCAATTAATAAAGCTTTTAACCAAGTGATCTTTAATATTTTTAGCCCCTTTAAAAATAACTAAATAAACACAAAAAGAATTCAGCGCTAGTAATCACAAAATTAGTCAAGGTAGGCAGCAACCCAAATGAAGGAAAACCCCTCGGATCCTTCGGTGGATAGATACAAAAAGATATGGAAGGGCTGCGCCAAATAAGGGTAGATAGTCCAGTAAAGTATTGCTAGGGTGCCAATAGATGGTCTAGGATACTTGATAGAGTTCCTCTGTGGATGCGTCTAGTGTAGACCGTTCCGTATATGTAAATACAAGAGAGGTAGAGGCGACTAGTGGTATAGTATGAAAGTTCAGGGTGTGATAGGTAACAAAATGTAGAGAACTCACATTCAAGAGAGCTATGGCCAGCTCTGGTGTGGATTGCGTACAGCGGTATAATCCCCGCTTATGGGATATGTAGGGAGGGGGTCTCCGTCAACACCGTCTGGTAGTCCAGAACTCGGAAAAGTAAGACAGAAAGCGACAATAGTGCTCTCAATTTTGATGTGGTTCAGTGTGCAGATAAGAAGAGGTAAAAAAAAAAAAAACTCACATTTGAGGGAGCTATGGCCAGCTCTGGTGTGGATAGCGTACAGCGGTATAATCCCCGCTTATAGGATTTGTAGCGGCGATACGTCCGTCAGCACCGTCTGGTGATCCAAGGCTCCAATATAGAAAAATAAAAAGCAGCAATAGTGCTCTCAATTGTGATAGGTTAAGAGAGTAGTAGAGGAAATAAAATAATACTCACAAAGATAGAGCAGAGGTACTGCTCTATGGATAGGCGCTGGTGGTATGATCCCCACCTAGGATTTCTTGGAGTACTGGAACTTTAAAATTGCCAGTGGAAGTAAAAGTAACCAGGAAAGGTTAAAATGCCAGGAATAGGTAAAAAAAAGTTTAAAGTGCATAGAGAGTGCAATAAAAAGAGGATTGGTACAATAAAGTAACCAAAAAACTTTTATTGATCTAAAATACACAATAAAATACAGAATTAATAACCATAAACGCGTTTCACCATAAGTGGCTTCTTCAGAATGGGATAAAAGTAGTAACCTGGCAGGGGTTGTTTAAATAGGGCTATGTTAATTTGAAAATTGCGCCAAAAGTGTAATTGGCCAATCAGAGACAATTTTTAAAAACACTTTTAAAAATTAGGATTCAAAAGTATGGGAGTTATGTTATAAGGGTGATGAGTCCATTTAAATTATTTAAATGTAAAAACTAGGGTGAGAAAGTTGTTTTTAACAATAAAACAACAACAACAAAAAAAGGTTGTTTTATAAAGTTCATTAAAAAAAAAAAAACAGCAAAGGTTGTATATAAAGTTCAGAAAAAAAAAAGTTGTTTAATAAAGTTCAGGAAAAAAAATTAAACATAAGGAGATGGTTTAAAGGTACAGAGATACAGAGATATATGTAAATGGAGTATGCATGAAAAGGGGGTAATATAATCCCAAACATAATTATTTAAATAGGGGTTACAATATACCCCAGAGTAATAATATATTACAGATGTTAAATGAAAATAGATAAAATAAAAATAAAAATAAAAATAAAAATAAAAGGTAACACAGAATGCAAGATACATAAATGGAAAAGCATAGATGAAAAAATTATTAAAAATTATTATTATGAGGGTTGGTTAGGTCCAAACAAAGAATAAAGGCATGTAGATAAGGGTTGTATATAGGAATTTAAATAAAATTGAACAGGTCAAAATCAACATTTAAACCAGATGGGGTAAGAGTTTTTAGATTAAAAACCCATTCCATCTCAGCTTTACCTAATATATTCTTAATGTTACCACCTCTCCATGGTATTATACATTTTTTATGCCGATGCATTTTAGGTGTCTTATGTCGTTATTATGTGTACAAAAGTGTTTGGAGACTGAGTGATTCAGGTAGCCTTTTTTGATATTTCTACAGTGTTCACTCAGTCTCACTTTAAGACTTCTTGTGGTCATGCCTACATACTGGAGACCACAAGGGCACTCCAGCAAGTAGATTACATTTTTGGTATCACAACTGATAAAATCTTTAATTTTATAGGTTGTGTTAGTGATATTTGATTGAAAACTGGTGGTTTTGGAAGGGACGGAGGGGTCTGTGTTTTTGCATACAATGCATATTTTACATTTATAAAAGCCACTGGCATTGGGCATAAAATAATTAAAAGTAGGTTTGGTTTCTTTTGTAAAATTGGTGGTTAAAATGGATTTGAAGTTTGGGGCACCTCTAAAGACAACATTAGGTTTGTCAGGTATAATATTTTTAAGTATTTCGTCTTCTTTTAAGAGGTGCCAATGTTTTTGGATAATTTTTTTGACATGGCCACTTTTGTTATTAAAATTGAAAATAACAGGAAGGGGCATGGGTTGGTGGTGGGTTGGGTATTGTAAGTTAGGAGGTCTGCTCTATCTTTTTTGGTGATGGTATTTATAGTGGTGTTGAGGCGGGTTGGTGAGTAATTTTTCTCAATAAATTTTTCTTTTAGATAATTTGATTGTTTATTAAAATCTTCTATTTGGGAGCAATTCCTTCTGAGACGAAGGAATTGGCTTTGAGGGGCACTTTCCAACCAAGGTTTGTAATGGCAGCTAGATCTTTCGATAGCTGTGTTAACGCAGACTTTTTTAAAAAATGTTTTGGTGTGGATGGTGTTGTCTGTAATGAAGATGTTGAGGTCTAAAAAATTAATAGATTCCTTACTTGTTTCGTGGGTTAGGGTGATGCCTCTATTGTTGATGTTGAGGTGGTGGATAAAAGAGTTAAAAAGAGCTTCTGTGCCATCCCAGATAAAAAACAAATAGTCTATATATCTAAAATATGTTACAAGGTTCGTACACCAAGCGTGCCTTCCCCATATGGCCGTGGATTCCCAGTCGGCCATAAAGAGGTTGGCGTAGCTTGGCGCGAACCTTGTACCCATCGCACTGCCTTGTTTTTGTAGGTAAAAGGAGTCAAAAAACCAAAAATAGTTGTTGGTTAAAATTATATTAATACCTTCTAAAATAAAATCTATTTGGGCTGGGGGGATTCTGTTTTCTTTAGTTAAAATGTCTCTGATTGCCTGGCATCCTATATGGTGGGGTATAATCGTGTATAGGGATTGGACATCACAAGTAGCTAAAATGTAATTAGTTTGCCATTTGAATTTGTCTAAAAAACGTAGTAGTGACATAGAGTCTTTTAGGTAAGAGCGCATTAATTTAACAGATGGTTGGAGGAGGATGTCAATGTATTCTGACAGATTGCAGAGTAGGGAATTTATCCCTGACACGATGGGTCTGCCAGTGGGGTTATTAATATTTTTATGTATCTTTGGTAAAAAATATATGACAGGGAGTTTAGGGTATTTGATGTTAAGATAGTTGTATTCGTTTTTGGTTAGGATGCCAGAATCCAAGCCTTTTTGTAAAAAAGTGGATAGGGTGATTTGGATGGTAGGGGTGGGGTCAGAGGGTAATTTGTTATATGTTTCTGTATCGTGTAGTTGTCTATGTGCCTCATCTATGTACCTCTTGCTAGATAGGATAACGATCCCACCTCCTTTATCTGCCGGCATTATGACAATACCTTTGTCTTCTTGTAGTTGTTTCAGTGTGTTACGCTCGGCATGGGTGAGGTTGTGTGAGTCATATTTGTTATATTTAATTTTTTAAAAGTCTTTTAACACAAGTTTTTCGAACATGATGAGGGGTGCAGATTTGCAGTAGGAAGGGTAAAATTTTGATTTTTCTTTCAAATGAGTGTTGATGTTATTGGGGTTGATACGAGGCGTGGGGGGTGGAGAATTGGTTGTGGTGGGTAATTTGTCGTTAAAAAATCTCTTTAGGGTAGCTTTGCGAACAAATTTGTTGATGTCTAAAAAGGCTTCGAAAGATTTAAAAGGGTTAGTCGGTGCAAATTTCATACCTTTGTTAAGGACGGCTATTTGGGTGGCGGATAAGATTTTGTTGGATAGATTAAAAATACCGTTGCAGGAAGTGTTTGAAGGGTTTACTGTCTGTCTAGCCTCTCTCTTTTGTGCTCTTCCGCCGCTGCGTTTACCTCTGGGCTTAAAATTCTTTTTTTTTGTTCGTGGAGGGTAAGGTGTATTGGCAGTTAAATTTGGGTGGGTGCGAATCTCTAAAAAATGATCTTCGTTTTCTATTTCTGAGTCAAGTGACAGTAATTGGAAACGATTAGGGTGATTGGGAATAGTAGGTGATTGGGTGAAATTGAAATATTGTTGGTGACTATTTGCGTATTGTGGTCTTTGGGGTTTGGGTGAGTGTTCAGGTACATTGTAATAGTGGGGTGATCGTGGTGGTTTATATGAAGTTTTGCGATATCTTTGGGGTGCTGGTAAGTGTTGGGGAGGGTGAGAGTAGGATGGCTTGGAGGTAGGTTGGTGGTGGTGGTGGTTAGTTCTATAAGTGTGTGGTTTGAAAGGAGACCGGTAGGGGGGTCTATGTCCTTGGTAGTGGTGGTCGGTATGAGGGTTTGGGTGCAATTTGTTGGTGATGAGATCTGTCATATTTGTATGGTTCAGAGGAGTATTCATTGTGAGGAGGGTTGTCAGAAATGTATTTTTTGTTTAAGTGATATGTCCTCACTTGTTTGTTTGCGTAGTCGTGTTTGTCTCTAATATATTTCTTGATTTTGAGGTGTTTGGTGTCCATTTCTATTTTTTCTATTTTGCTTTGAATAAGGATAGAGTTTTGTCTGTATACACGTGTATCCATAAATGGCATTAATTTCTCTTTTAGGTCATTAATTTCTATGTCTAGTAGTGACAATTTTTTACTTTTTTTAGTGACTAGAGTCTCCATGAGTCCGAATGTGCATAGTTCAAGTTTACTGTACCACTCGTCCATAAATTCTAAGTCATCTTGATCTGAGGCAGGGAGTTTGAGCAATCTTAAGCCTCGGGGAGTGATTTGCTCTTCTATGTATTTTTTCATGGTGGCTATTTCCCATTTTAGTTTAATTTCAGATGTTAATGCTTTTTCTAATTTTATGAAAAGTTCTTGTTGGCTTAAGGTGTGGTGTCTGATGGGTACAGGGCTAATGGGTCTTGTAGGTTCAGAATCAAATACATTATTAACATCAATAACATAATTATTCCTAAAGTCAAAGATGGACATAATTGAGGAGAACAAGCAGCTAAAGACGAGGGGAATAGATATAGATAAACACAAAAAGAATTCAGCGCTAGTAAATCACAAAATTAGTCAAGGTAGGCAGCAACCCAAATGAAGGAAAACCCCTCGGATCCTTCGGTGGATAGATACAAAAAGATATGGAAGGGCTGCGCCAAATAAGGGTAGATAGTCCAGTAAAGTATTGCTAGGGTGCCAATAGATGGTCTAGGATACTTGATAGAGTTCCTCTGTGGATGCGTCTAGTGTAGACCGTTCCGTATATGTAAATACAAGAGAGGTAGAGGCGACTAGTGGTATAGTATTGATACCGGAGAAACTGACGGAAGCCAAGCACAGAGAGATGGACACAGGTTTCTTCAGGAAGGAAGAGATTCTTTATTGGATCACCGATCGGGACTCAGAGGGACTAGCGTCACCAAAATACCACAAGTTCTGAGCCCCGGACAATAGTGCAGGCTCCTTATATAGGCATATAACTCCTCCCATATTAAGCTCCACCCGCACATTCTCTTAACCAATCAACACAAATAAGAATTAACTTCCTGTTTGACCGCATGGCTTGTCCAGCACAATGGAGGAGGGGAATACTATATCCTGTATTCTTGCACATGCTCCGTACACTACTGATCGTATCTTGCCTCGTGCAACCAACTGATCGATACGTCAGCATATGCACGTACACATGCCACGTGGTAATCTCGGCCTACTAAATTTATTTTTACCGAGATTCCACCACATTCCCCCCTTTGATGCCTCTTGATATTTTACAATTACTTGAGGCATCACATAACCTTAGTTTTGCTTACACAGCAAGTTACCTTGAACCAGACCAGACTTATCTTATGATGTGAATCTCTTAACACTCATCTTCCTGCATTGGTTCTCCTTGATCTAGAGCCTTATACTTATATATCGCCATTATCTGTGCAGCAGCCTTCCTCTCTGCTATACTTCCTATCAGGCTTTGCACAGACCTAACTACTAAGGGTATAAGACACGGTAGGAGTAGACACAACAGTAAAATCAGTAGGACTCCACCTACCACTGCCTTAAGCCCTCCAAACCACTCATACCAGCTACCAAACCAACTACTTGGATTATACCCTTTCCATACCTGAGTAGGCACATGCGCTAGTTTAACCATATGGCTAGTAAGCTCAGCTATTGCTTGCCCTTCGTCATCTATTTGAAGACAGCAATTGCTTAGGTTAAACTTCCCACATACACCTCCCTCTACTGCCAAAAGGTAATCCAAGGCTAATCTATTCTGGTATACTGCTGTCCTCATCCTGGTATTATGTTTCACTAGGAGATTGAGCGCTTGTGATGTTTCATTAGTGATAATCTCAACCACCGCCTGTAATCTTATAATGCGGTTGAGCATATAAATAGGGGTTCTATAACCAAAGGTACCATCTTCTGCCCACGTGGCTGGCCCATAATAATCTATGATACGCTGGGGAGGCCATTCATTATCTTCCCAGGTGCCTATCTCTAAGGGTCCCCTTTTCTTCCTATGATTCACATCATACACTTTAACACCTAAAGTCTCACCTGTTTCAATCGGTAACAAGAAGGATGGTTTGAGCATACCCAACACACATGCCCCTTCCCAGTCCTGTGGCAACTCCGAATAGGCTTTCTTACCACAGATCCAGTACAAATTTGCTGGGGCTCTCCAGGTAGATGTGATGGATAAATCAAACCACACATCCTTTAAACTGGCATATCTAGCAAACGGGTTAGATGGTTCTGAGACATTTGAAGCCGACCACCAAGTTGTATTTTTAGTATCATCATCATAAGCTTTTTGCCCTAGACAAGTTAATTCTCCTACAGAAGTATTATACATTATTCCTTTCCTTGCTATGCAAACATAACCTATGATGGAGGTCTTTAATCTCCACTCAGATTTACCTCTAACACTCAAATGATAATCGGCTTGTGTAGATATTAGTTGGTCAACTGCCTCAGAACCGGACATTACCTCCTTTGCTTCCCAAGGCCATTGGTCTCCCATGTTAGTACCTCCACACACATAGCAGTTGGTAACATTAAGACTACCGGCAATACTTTCGGCTAAATCTATGAACAGGTTTTTAGCGTTATGGGGGATCTTATTATCTATACTCATCTCTTCATAAAAGGAATGGTATACTTGATGAGTCTGGGAGGATACCGTATCAGTCTCTATCCCTATAAACAATAATGTCCCAGGATCTAAACCCGTCCCGTATATCTGAAACCCAAATAAATTGCCATACTTATCTAAGAACTTGTCGGGGTTATTAATAAGTATATGGACTGGGTTACATTCCATAGACTTACAATAAGGGCTAGTCGGCAACTTAGTCACTATCATGTCTTTATCTACAGTCTGTCCCCAAGTCGCCCACCCCACACAAGACCAATATGGGCAAAAGTTATAGTCTTTATTTGGGCATCTAGGACTCACATATTTATTTTTACTACTGGGACAAATAGATTTATCGTTAGATCCATACGTCCTCTCCCATCTAAGATCCCCACATACATTCCACGGTTTTCTACCACTTGATATCGCCTTACATGCATCAAATAGCAGAACACCCGAAGAATATACGGATTCTAACACCGTCTTATTAATTAGGGTCCCCTGAGGATCTCCATTCCTGAGAGTCAACCAAATTGTACGAGGTTGATACTCTGGACTGAAGCACTTAGGTTCTCCTACTCCTAAATGGCACACACTATAGTCTATATTTAGGTATCTACATCTTGATACCTCTCCTTTACATTCGTATTGTGAATGCCAAATTAGGGTTTGGGAAATATGGTTACCTGTTCTCGTAGTCTTAATGCATACCTCACAGCTAGGAGTGTCGGTACCTCTACCTTCCTGAATATAAAAACACATGTAAATAAACACAATCAAAAGCACATCTTTCGCCGTCATCCTCAGTCTTCGTCCGTGCGATGGAACCTCAGCTTCCAGGATGTGAGGGCTGCAGGGAATGGAGTTCTGCTCGTCTTCACAGGTGTCCCTTCGAGACTTTCCTGGCTTATACACTATGTGTTGGTAAGCGGACAGGCTTTATTATGGCCTTCTCACTCACACCTGTAACAATAAAATTTGTAATCCACAATAATTCCTCGTTACTCCGACTGAGTAGTGCGTTTCAACCGGATCTTGCAGGGATTCTCTGGATCTGCTGTAACTTGCCAAGAATCGACTGCTGCTGGTTTAACCCTGGAGTGATGTATCCACGGAGTCACTTCGGCTACTTTTATCGCTGTAGGGGTAGACAAAAGAACAACATAAGGACCTCTCCACTTGGGCCCTAACGGTACATTATTCCACTCTTTAATCCACACTTGGTCTCCTGGATGATAACTATGAACAGGGGGATAAATATTCACAGGTAATCTATCTTGTACCCATTTCTGTACCTCCTCCATAGTCTTACCCAACTCTACAACCTGCTGCCGGGTAATTCCTTCTCCCAACTGACTCAAATCCCCCCTTAAGTTACCAAGTACGGGAGGTGGTCGCCCATACATAATTTCAAAAGGAGAGAGACCCATCCTTCTGGTAGGGGTACTGCGGATTCGCAATAGAGCTATAGGTAAGAGAACGTTCCACTTAAGTTGGGTTTCCTGACACATTTTAGCCAACTGGTTCTTAATAGTTCTATTCATTCTCTCTACCTTACCAGAACTCTGGGGTCTATATGCAGTATGAAGCCTCCACTTTATACCAAGCATATGAGTCAGTTGTTGTAGGCACTGGTGAACAAAAGCTGGACCATTGTCCGATCCTATAGAACAGGGTAGTCCATATCGGGGTATTATTTCTCGTAGCAGGAATCTCACAACTTCTCCTGCTTTCTCTGTACGAGTAGGACATGCTTCTACCCAGCCTGAATAGGTGCACACAATTACCAGCAGGTAACGATGTCCACCCGATTTAGGCATCACTGTAAAGTCTATTTGTAGATCGGACATGGGGAGTCCCCCCATAAACTGGACTCCTGGTGGCTTTACTGGTCCTTGTCTTGCATTATTCTTAGCACACGTTACACATCTGCGTACAATGGCCTGAGTCAAGTTGGACAATCTTGGTATGTAGAAATGTTTCCTGAGAGATTCTTCTGTACTGTCTCTCCCAGAATGTGTCCCGTTATGATAATTTTGGACAATTTCTACTGCTAGTGATGCTGGTATAACTATTCTTCCATCTTCTAGCTGATACCACTTGTTCTCCAAATACTTTCCCGGTTCAGTCTTTAACCACTCCTCTTCTTGAGTTGTATAAACTGGAGTCCATTGAGACAGTGGGGTTGGTATTAGAGCAGCTATATGCCCCACATACTCCTGTCTTCCTGATTCAGCAGCACGCTTAGCTGCACTATCTGCCATCCGATTTCCTTTGGTTACATCACCATCTCCTCTCAGATGCGCTCGACAATGTATAATACCGACTTCTTTCGGCTCCCACACTGCTTCCAATAGTTGTAGGATTTCGGCTGCGTATTTGATTTCTTTGCCTTCTGAATTCAGTAGTCCTCTTTCTTTATACAAAGCTCCGTGGGCATGAGTGGTTAAAAACGCATACTTAGAGTCCGTATAGATATTTACTCTTAAACCTTCAGCCAATTGTAACGCTCGTGTTAGTGCTATTAATTCTGCCTTTTGTGCTGATGTTCCTTTCGCCAGTGGCCGAGCTTCTATCACCTTGTCTATTGTTGTTACTGCATATCCTGCATAGCGGATCCCTTCTTTCACATAACTACTGCCGTCGGTGTAATATTGAACATCGGGGTTCTGGATGGGAAAATCACGAAGATCTGGTCTACTTGAAAATACTTCATCCATTACTTCCAAACAATCATGTTGACTTTTAGTAGGTTGCGGCAAAAGGGTAGCTGGATTTAAGGTGTTTACAGTCTCTAAATGCACTCTTGGGTTTTCACACAACATTGCTTGATACTTGGTCATACGGCTGTTACTAAACCAATGATTTCCTTTGTAATCCAACAACGTCTGTACTGCATGTGGGACTCGTACATAAAGTTCTTGACCCAGAGTGAGTTTATCGGCTTCAGCTACTAGCAGTGCGGCTGCAGCTACGGCTCTTAGACAAGGTGGAAGTCCGCTGGCCACTGCATCCAATTGCTTAGACATGTAGGCAACAGGTCTTTGCCATGATCCCAAGTACTGTGTCAATACTCCCACAGCCATTCTTCTTTGCTCGTGTACATATAAGTAGAATGGTCGTGTGTGATCAGGTAGACCTAATGCTGGGGCACTCATCAAAGCCTTCTTCACATCTTCAAATGCCGTTTGCTGTTCTTGAGTCCATAAGAAGGGGTCGTGCTCTGTACCTTTGATGGCTGCGTACAGAGGTTTTGCCAGTATCGCATAGCTGGGAATCCATATCCTACAGAAGCCTGCTGCCCCCAAGAATTCTCGCACTTGTCTTCTATTCTTGGGTATTGGTATTTGGCAGACAGCTTCTTTTCTCTCTGGCCCCATAATCCTTTGACCTTCAGAGATATGGAATCCCAGATACTTGACAGTTGGCAAACACAACTGAGCCTTCTTTCTAGACACCTTGTATCCTGCCTTCCAGAGAATATGTAGTAGATCGTGCGTTGCTTGCTGACATTTTTCTTTTGTAACTGCTGCTATCAACAAGTCATCTACATATTGTAACAATACACATTCTCCTGGGATAGACTCGAAATCCAGTAGATCTTGACTTAGAGCTGAACCAAATAGGGTAGGTGAATTTTTAAACCCTTGGGGCAGTCTTGTCCAAGTCATTTGGCGTTTTGAGCCCGTTACAGCGTTCTCCCATTGGAAAGCGAAAATACATTGACTTTCTGTGGCAATTCGGAGGCAAAAGAAGGCATCTTTGAGGTCTAAGACTGTGAAGTAAGTAGCCCCGCCCGGAATTAAAGCAAGCAGGTTATATGGATTGGGTACAACTGGATGTATACTAACAACCGCATCATTGACTGCTCTCAAGTCCTGCACAGGTCGATACTCATCTGTACCGGGCTTTTGAACAGGCAGCAATGGGGTGTTCCAGGGGGAAGTACAGAATTTTAGGATACCATACCGTATGAACTTATCCAGATAGGATTGAATGTTCTTCTTAGTCTTCTGCGGGATGTGGTATTGTCTTAGGCTTACTGGATAAACCCCAAGTTTTAGTTCAATTTTTATAGGTGGAATATTGCGGGCCAGTCCTGGTGGGTTGTTCTCTGCCCAAACTCCTGGTATGTTGAACAATGTCTCATCACTCCTAGGGTTTTGGCTAGTCAACACTGTATAAAGTCGCCACTCTTCTTCCTTTGGTACGGATAAAGTCATAATACCTGAAGGTCCATTAAACTTTAAGGATGTTGTTCCATTTGGTAGGAACGTAATCTGCGCTTGTAATTTTGATAGCATATCACGTCCCAGCAATTGGACTGGACATTCAGGCATATAAAGGAATTGGTGTTTTACTACGTGGCCTCCCAATGTACAGAGTCGACTTTTAAGAACCGGTTTTTCAGCACTTCTTCCAGTTGCTCCTATCACAGTAATAGTCCTTCCAGATGGAGGAGCAACTAGATTAGTCACCACTGAATGTTCAGCACCAGTGTCGATCATGAACGCACTCCTTTTTCCCCCTATTGATACATCGACCATAGGCTCCGCTCGACCAAGGGGGATGGAGCCCGGTCGGTATCAATAGTCCTCCATGACCGTGTCAGCCAATCCTACAAAGTCCCTACCTTCTCTATCGCGGGACCTTTGCGCTGCTGGAATGTACCTGTCTTCCCTAACACTTCCTCTGTTCCCATTACTCCCTCTATAACCATTACTCCCTCCGGGGCCTCCTCTACCTCTCGCTCTGCCTCTAAAGTTTCCGTAGCCTGCCCTGGGTTGGTCTCTCTCGTACTGCTCTCTTTGCGGACATTCGTTCCTCCAATGCCCTTCTTCCTTGCAATACGCGCATTGATCCCTACTCAAAGGCTCCCTACTCCATCTATTATTGCCTCTATCTGGGCCCCGTTTATCTACGCCTGCGATCGCTACCGCTAGCATATCAGCCTTTTTACGCATCTTGCGCTCTTCCTCTTTCTTACTTTCTGTATCCCTGTTCATATAGACCTTATTTGCTACCTCCATTAGTTGGGTGATGGACATACCTGCAAACCCTTCTAACTTTTGTAGCTTGCGCTTAATATCTCCGTATGCTTGGCTGACAAAGGCGGAGTTAACCATTCGGGAATTGTCTGCGTCTTCCGGATTAAAGGGGGTATACAAGCGGTATGCCTCCAATAATCGGTCATAAAAGACACTGGGCGCTTCATCGCTTTTCTGGATCACCTCAACTGTCTTCGACATGTTAATGGCCTTCTTTCCTCCTGCTTTCATGCCAGCAATTATAGCGTCTCTATAGGCTCTGAGTTGAACCATATCAGCACCATTTACGTTCCAATCGGGATCAGTGTTGGGATAATGTGTTGCGGCCCATGCTGCTGGATTAGCTTGGTTCAAAGCACGGGCTCTATCCTCTAGTGCTTTTATGGCTGCTTGATTTATTCTTGTCCTTTCCTCATTGTTAAATAAAGTCATTAGTAACTGCTGGCAATCAGCCCATGTCGGATTATGCGTCTGTACTATTGAGGTGAACAGATCAGTCATAGCTTGTGGTTTCTCAGTATACGAGGAATTATGGGTCTTCCAGTTTAAAAGATCGGTTGTGGTAAATGGGACATATACGCAGACTGGGTCAGCGTGTGCCATTTGACCTGCGGCATCGATATAAGCTGACCCGGGATTCAGACGAAGAGGCATCTGATAGTGCTTTAATTGTTGGGCACCAGTCAACTGTCGGGTTTGGATGGGGCTACGTAGAGAGGCGTCAGTCATGGGTTCCGGTCGGGGAGAGATAGGGTATGGGGATGTGGGAGGTTGGCTTTGGGAAAAGGTCGTAAATAAAACACTTCGAGTCGAGCTAGATGAAGCTTGACCGGAAGTCTGAAGTGGCGCCAAATCAGGATATTCGTTTCTAATGGGGGTGGGTTCTGGTTCCGGAAGGGGAGATTTAGTACGAGGGGGGGTGGATCCTGTACTGGAGGAGGAAGCGGAAGTGGATGGGGGTAATGAGGGGAGGGGTGCAGGGCTTCCTGCGTTTGCGTCACTTCCTCTTAACGGAAAGTAAGGGGGCGGCAAAGGGATCTCGGACTCAGGGGGCGTGTCCAAAATGGGCCTAACACCAGTCCTAGTGGACGAACAAGTCCTAGCTACCATGAGGCGACACTGCTCCTCGTGGCATGTCTGGAGCCATTTTGGCGAGTCATTTACGGCCTGTCTCCAACAGTCAATATAAGGAAACTGGCCGTAAAGTTCAGGCCTACCTGATACAGCCACGTGTAAGCGCTGTACCAGAGTTAGATCCAAACTGCCACGTGGCGGCCATGCCGCAACCAAAGTAGGCCACTCCCTAGTGCACAAAGTAACTAAACGCACAGGAGACATCTTAACCCCAAAATCACAAGTTTTGAATCCCTTTTTAAAATTCTTCACCATACAACCTAAGGGATCCGGAATCGTTGACTGCGACGCACCCATACTTAACAATGGAACGTCGTCGACAACGAATACTATGCACGCGTACTATTCAACAGTCACACCCGTTTCCTCTGGCAACAGCACCACGTGGTACGGTTACCAAGTGAAACGTACACAATAACAATAAACACTCAGGGAATTCCCGTACACACACAGCTGTTACACCAGTCACTAGATAATCAATATTATGCCCTTTGGCGTAACTATACAGTCACCCACGCTATAATTCTCTATATACGAATTACCCGTCTATAACACACCCCAGTAACATCGTCTTTTACAAATAGCGGTTACAGTACGGTTAGCATAGGTCAAAGCACAAGTTAAGGTCACAATACAATTATTAGTGGTTATGGTGTTAAACATGCAATGGACAACAATGATTAGTACTTATATACAGTGTCAGTAAATATACAGGGTTATGGTACCGTGCACTATAATACAGCAACACACTATTAACACTCTCGCTAGACGGCTGAGCTCGCGCTATCTAACAAGATATCCACTTTACTAAAACAATCGTTAACACATTTACAATTCCCAACTAAACTATTGGCCAGTACCTTGAATGGACTACCTAAAACTATATACACCCGTTTTGGTTAGCCACACTGCCCAATCACCACATATATAGCGAGCTAGAGAACCGAATTTACACAGGCGCCTCTTAGTCGCACTATCAAAAGTCTAGTGGGTTCCAAATTTACACGCCTTCCCACTTAGCCCAGATAGGATGAGAACTAGCGAACCGAATTTACACAGGCGCCGCTTAGTCTCCCGGTCTCTCCGACCTAGCGAACGTAATATACACCCTAGAACGCTAGTCTAGACAAGACACCGGTGTCCGGCTAGGGCTATTTACACCAGGACCCCGCCTGACTAACCAAATCAAACGGTCTGACTAAAGAGCGTTCGATCGAGCGGTGCGCCTTCGCTCCTTCCCTCCGACAGAGGGGGCAGATACACAGATTCAAAAACCCCTTTGGGCCTACCGCACAATCGGTATACCCCTAGTGGGTCCTGCCGTCTAAAACAGCAGTTGTCTTACCTCCTCGTTCCTGAACCTGAGTTCACACTCATCGACGGGGACACCCCAGCACTTCTCACGTAGAGGCCGATGATCTCCTGGACAACGGCCCAGTGGCGCCGAGACGAAGGGAGGTCCACGCAGAAGTTCAGGGGTGCAGCCGTAGAGAACGTGGGCAAAGATAGACCGTCTCACGCCTCTGCCTCTCAGCTACCGTTGAACGATGAGCTTCCCGGCCAATGCACCAAATGATACCGGAGAAACTGACGGAAGCCAAGCACAGAGAGATGGACACAGGTTTCTTCAGGAAGGAAGAGATTCTTTATTGGATCACCGATCGGGACTCAGAGGGACTAGCGTCACCAAAATACCACAAGTTCTGAGCCCCGGACAATAGTGCAGGCTCCTTATATAGGCATATAACTCCTCCCATATTAAGCTCCACCCGCACATTCTCTTAACCAATCAACACAAATAAGAATTAACTTCCTGTTTGACCGCATGGCTTGTCCAGCACAATGGAGGAGGGGAATACTATATCCTGTATTCTTGCACATGCTCCGTACACTACTGATCGTATCTTGCCTCGTGCAACCAACTGATCGATACGTCAGCATATGCACGTACACATGCCACGTGGTAATCTCGGCCTACTAAATTTATTTTTACCGAGATTCCACCACAGTATGAAAGTTCAGGGTGTGATAGGTAACAAAATGTAGAGAACTCACATTCAAGAGAGCTATGGCCAGCTCTGGTGTGGATTGCGTACAGCGGTATAATCCCCGCTTATGGGATATGTAGGGAGGGGGTCTCCGTCAACACCGTCTGGTAGTCCAGAACTCGGAAAAGAAAGACAGAAAGCGACAATAGTGCTCTCAATTTTGATGTGGTTCAGTGTGCAGATAAGAAGAGGTAAAAAAAAAAACTCACATTTGAGGGAGCTATGGCCAGCTCTGGTGTGGATAGCGTACAGCGGTATAATCCCCGCTTATAGGATTTGTAGCGGCGATACGATAGATGCACTCTCTATGCACTTTTAACTTTTTTTTACCTATTCCTGGCATTTTAACCTTTCCTGGTTACTTTTACTTCCACTGGCAATTTTAAAGTTCCAGTACTCCAAGAAATCCTAGGTGGGGATCATACCACCAGCGCCTATCCATAGAGCAGTACCTCTGCTCTATCTTTGTGAGTATTATTTTATTTCCTCTACTACTCTCTTAACCTATCACAATTGAGAGCACTATTGCTGCTTTTTATTTTTCTATATTGGAGCCTTGGATCACCAGACGGTGCTGACGGACGTATCGCCGCTACAAATCCTATAAGCGGGGATTATACCACTGTACGCTATCCACACCAGAGCTGGCCATAGCTCCCTCAAATGTGAGTTTTTTTTACCTCTTCTTATCTGCACACTGAACCACATCAAAATTGAGAGCACTATTGTCGCTTTCTGTCTTACTTTTCCGAGTTCTGGACTACCAGACGGTGTTGACGGAGACCCCCTCCCTACATATCCCATAAGCGGGGATTATACCGCTGTACGCAATCCACACCAGAGCTGGCCATAGCTCTCTTGAATGTGAGTTCTCTACATTTTGTTACCTATCACACCCTGAACTTTCATACTATACCACTAGTCGCCTCTACCTCTCTTGTATTTACATATACGGAACGGTCTACACTAGACGCATCCACAGAGGAACTCTATCAAGTATCCTAGACCATCTATTGGCACCCTAGCAATACTTTACTGGACTATCTACCCTTATTTGGCGCAGCCCTTCCATATCTTTTTGTATCTATCCACCGAAGGATCCGAGGGGTTTTCCTTCATTTGGGTTGCTGCCTACCTTGACTAATTTTGTGATTACTAGCGCTGAATTCTTTTTGTGTTTATTTAGTTATTTTTAAAGGGGCTAAAAATATTAAAGATCACTTGGTTAAAAGCTTTATTAATTGCAAACAGGGAGACAAGAATGTTTTTAACCAAAGACCAGGTTTTTAGCCATGTAAAATGTGCTTACCGTGCAAGAATACTACTTTTAAGAAAGATACACAGAGCACGTTTAAATCCAATGTTACAGGAACTAGTTTTAAAATACGCGATGTTGTCACATGTCACTCCACTAATGTGGTGTATCTCCTCTGGTGTCCCTGTGGGCTCCAGTATGTCGGCATGACCACTAGAAGCCTAAAAACTCGCATTATGGAGCACATGGGGAACATACGGAGGGGGTACACTAAACATAGTGTGTCAGCACATTTTATTGAATTCCATAATGGTGACACTTCTCTCTTAAGTTTTATGGTTATTGGGAAGAAGCGGATGAATTGGAGAGGAGAGGATAATGTCTGAGAACTTAGTAAGTTAGAGGGTAAATGGATTTTCACTTTGGACACTATGTGCCCTAAAGGTCTCAACATAGATTTTGAGTTAGTCCATTTTTTATAATATAATATTTTATATATTTTTTAAATATTATATTTACATTTTTATATTAATATCTTTTCTTCTAGGACGTTTCCTCTCCCTTCCACATCCCCCTGAGTTACATTTCTTCTATTTTATATATGATGTTTTATATGTACTTATATTAACAAATATTTTGTATTTTATATTTCTATTCCGATTTATTTATTCACAGCTTACTCAATTTGTTTATTTATTCTACTATATTATTGTATTATTTGTTTGCTGCTTTTAATTTTGGCCATTATTGCAGTACCATACCACGCTGTATTTTATACATATATCTGCCTATTTTTGTCCTATATTATTAATATTTTAATATAATATTTCATCAATTAATAAACCCTTATTTACTCTTGAATTCGTGGAGTCTGGGTCTTCAACTGAAAATTATCGAAAGCCTGAATAGGCACCCGAGAGCGAAGTACATAGAGCCTAAGAGGCTCCATCCTTGTGAGTTCAATCCTCATATGATACAATTGTTTGTTTTTACTACATGGCCTACACTTATATTCTTGCAAGCCTTTATCATTTCTTTATTTCACAAATATGGGTAAGATATACTGTGAGTCTCAAGTATCTTTTTGATCTCATTACGGTTATTTAACCCTTAAATATGAAATGATTGTAGGCTTTTTTCGAGAATAGTCTGGTATACTACTTTAATTTTGTTTGGCTTCATTTTTTGACACGTCTATAAATGTCATATGTGGCCTGCAGGGCATTCAAACTAAGACTACTCCCCGCTTAAGGACCAGTGATCCTAGCCAGTACTATACTTAGCAATTTTAAGCTAAGTCTATTTATCGTCTGTAGCTATCAGAATTGACCTACCATGATTAAAGTCTATTATCTGTAGCTATTTAGAGACTTCTACAAGTACTCCACTTACTAGGATACCTAGAGGTGTGCCATTAAGGCTAGATTTTCTACCCAATTCGGGTGTTTGACCACTAATTTGGTTATGTTTGCTATATGACTCCTTACGTTTATATAATTTGGAAGATCCTATTTTTTCTAATTCCAGTACTTACTTTGGACACCTGGGTATTTTATTCTTTCTATTTCCTAATAGGGGTTAAGCCCCAGGACATTTCTGGAGTGTCCGTCTAGGTGTTTTTCTACCTGTGGAGAGGGGTTCCATCAGTTGGGCCCACCAACAAGGGTAGAAATTACTTTTTTGAGATATCCTTTTCCAAAGTTTTCTTTTTTCTTACCTTTATTTCCTTCTTCATTTGTCATTTGGTGTGCAATAGCTGTATTCAATGACACAAATAAAATACAATATACAATAATTTGTTTTATTCATTTACATCTTTATGCAATATTATCACGTTTGTTCCTTGGTCTTGTATTACATTTATTCCATACTAATACATATGATATATGACAAAAAACAATTGGGTTGTCGTATCTTTGGACATAAGACAAAAAGTACATAGCCATGTCTGCAGACAAAGGGATGTACAATCCAACACATTGCTACAAAAGGAGTAGATAATCCTGCCATATGGGCTGCATACCATCAGGAATAATGCTATAAGGTCTCTTGGCAGTAGGAACTCCCTTTGCAAAAATAGAAGGGAACATCATCCCTATTACCTCTTCATTCCCTGTATGTTTTACCTATAGCTGCAACTCTGTTAACTCTCTGTTAACTTGTTTTAGCCATCATTTGCATATTTCCCCTGATACCTCTTGTCTCAAATCCCCACTGTATCCTTTAGATTGTTAGCTCACTGGCTATATAGCTAAGCCCTTTGTATAAAAGAGCTTCAATAGCTAGATATCATATTACAGCAGGGCCCTCTCTACCTTTTGTATTTGTCTGTGTACATTGTACATTCTCCACTAATTGTACAGTGTTGCGGAATTTGTTGGCGCTTTATAAATACCAGTAATAAATAAATAATTCCCCCTGCACTTGAGACATATCTATAAAAGGTGAATCTCCAAGGTAGAATGCTGTCTCATTCTGTCAATAGCTTTGTCCCTTGCAAGCAGTGGCGTACACACAATCCATGGGGCCCCGGTGCGAAACTTATGCGTGGGCCCCCCTCCTCTTCCCCCCAACAGACACACACACACATACATACATAGAGACACACACACATACACACAGATACACACACACAAAGACACACATACATTCATACAGACATATAGACACACAGACCGACACACACACACACAGACAGGCACACATACAGACAGGCACACAAACAAAAAGACATACATACAAACAGACACACACACACAAAGACATGCATACACACAAGACACACATACAAAGACACATACAAACAGACAGACACACACACACAATGTTTAAGTCACCCTCCTGTTTCCTACCTTTTAGGTGCAGGAGGGTGACTTTCTCTGGGGTCTAGTGGTGGCTTCCCACTCTGTCTCCCTCCTCCTTCCTCCCACGCAGGCTCTCAGTGATAGCTGGGAGGAGTGACGTGCAGTCACTTCCTCCCAGCTTGTGATCTCATCACAGGGGGCCCAGTCGCGCTGTTAAAGCGCCCAGCGCTGACCGGGCCCCCTGACAATCCATCTCCATCGGGTGGCCCTAGCAGCATGGGCCACCCGATGGAACCCTTGGATGGCGGCCCTGGCAGTTTATCGCGCGGGCTGGGGCTGCAAAAGATGGTGGCGGGTACCCGGTCGCAGCGGTCCGCAGGGTGGCCAGGCCCCCTGGAGTGACTGGCCCGGTCGCAGCTGCGACCCCTGCAACCGCAGTATGTATGCCACTGCTTGCAAGTTTAACAGGCACTATAATCAGTACAGCTTACTGTATGGCTGTGTGGTAATTGCACCAAGAGGTTACAGGAGCTATTGTTAATGGTTAAAGAACATTTGTCTTTAGCTAGAACAAATCATGAAATTCATGAATATGATTTTATTGCTTTTACTCGTTACCTCAACATCTCATGGTACAATAATATTTTATGAGTAAATTAAATACACAGATATGCGTTTCTTAACACAACTCCTCAGATAGTGGGAGCATGTATAATATTTAAAGGTGTCATGACAAGAGTCAAGGCAAATCCTATTCTATCATCATCACAGTCCATCATGCCTCCCTCCCTGAAGGGATTAAGCAAATAACTGGCATTTGGTTCCTCAAAAGTTCACAATGTCACTGAATGCTAATTTTTCAAAAACTGTACCCTCGGGAGCATCTGCCTGTATTAATTCATGGCCAAGTTGTATGACCCCACGAGGATCAGTGAAGGTTGCAGAGATTATCTCTGTGTTATAATTTTATGAAGCCTTATGTGGTTCTGTGCAAATAATTTTTTTTCACTTTCAATTGTTCAATGTTTTGTAAATTTACCTCAGAGTCCATTCGTGCTGCTCAGCGAACTTCCGCTTGTGATCTTAAAATAATTTGACTTTATAAATGTCACCTGCTGTGTAATTTCTGTGAGTTATTTTTTAATCCATCTATGACTGACAGTGCTGTTTATTGCTACTGAATTCTGTGTGTTTACTTAACATGGAACTGAAATGAATTTTAATTATTAACCTACCCCAGGAAGCTGGTGGAAAATAAACCTTGGGTAGGTACAGCAAAGCATTTAGAGCGCCACCCGCTGGCATTGATAGGCACAGTAAACATTTCCAGAAGACACAAATTAACTATTTTGCTGTGGTATATATTTTAGAGAAATTATTACTCTTTAACCTCACATTCAAACTCTTACATTATTATTAAGATAATTATTTAATCTAGCATATGATATTTTAAAGCACCACCCAAGCCTCTCTCCTCTCTTTTTTTCTTCCCTTTTTTTTCTTCTTCTCTCTTATTTGCCTCCTCTCACATCTCTGTTCTTGCTTTCTCATGTTTCTCCCTGGGAACCACTCTATAGTTGGGGTAGGGTGGTTTTAGAAAAGAGGTAGAAAGAGGGCTGTTGTTACATAGGCTTAGTTGAATTTGTATTACAACCTGCGACCGAGACATGCAATGGCACTGGTAACATAAGTTTACATAACGGGCAGTGGAACAGAAACCCAGTATGATGCCTTAAGCCAGTAATGGCGAACCTTTTTGAGCCCGAGTGCCCAAACCGCAATACATGGCAACTTTTTTTCCTCAAGTGCCAACACGGCAATTAAACCTGAAAACTGAGATTCCCCTCTTCTCTCCCCCCAGCCTCTCCTTTTCCGTCCCTGCAGCATCTCCTCTTCTCTGCCCGCAGCATCTCCTCTTCTCTCCCCTCAGCATATTCCCCTCAGTACCCCAGCATATAACAGACGGCGCCTGATTGACGTAATTTCCGGTCTACCGGTGGCATATTTAAATTATAGATAAAATTAGGCTTATATTTATTAGTATCTCCAACAAATGCAATACATACATACAATACATACACACAGACTTCTGCACACATGCACACAGTTCGCTGCATACACGCACACACAAACATAAACACAGACTGCTGAATACGTACACAGAGTCCGCAAAATACACACACACAGACTGCTAAATACATAGAGACTGCTGAATACACACACAGACAGACTTCTGAGTATACAGACAGACTGCTGAGTACATATACACAGTCTGCTGAATACATACACACACATACTGCATTGAGGGGTGCAGTGTATGTGTTTGTGTGTACGGGTGCTGTGTGTGTACGGGTGCTGTGTGTGGGGGTGGTGCTGTGTGTGGGGGTGGTGCTGTGTGTGCGGGGAGTGCTGTGTGTGTGTGAGGGGGGTGCAGTGTGTGTGTGTTGGAGGGGCGCTGTGTGTGTGGGGGGGTGCGCTATGTGTGTGTGTGGTAGTGCTGTGTGTGTGGGGGTGGGGGATTGCTGCTGTGAATATATTAATACAATCTGTACCCCCCCCTCCTTTTTACCTTTGGTGAAGGAGGGGGAGACACAGAAGTCCCTGATGGTCCGGTGGTGGTGAGAAGGACCGAAACTGCAGCTCTCCTGTCCTCCCGCGCGATGCTGTGTGGAGCGTTGCCATGGTAACGCTCAGCAACGCTCCACACAGATTGCTTGCGGGAGGACAGGAGCGCTGCTTTTCAGATCCCTCCCCCTGTCCTCCCAACACGGAAGCAGAGTAGGCGCCTGCAGGCAGGTGCCTACTCTTCATTGATGCCGACCAGCGACCTGTGGCACGCGTGCCCACAGAGAGGCCCTGGCGTGCCACCTGTGGCATGTGTGCCATAGGTTCGCCATAACTGCCTTAATCCCCCTGTGCTAAGTGGAGATATTCATGACATAAGTTGGCGCAAGGAGTCCTACATCGTTCTTATATTGTATTTACTACTAATGCTTAAGCGTGATGCAAACGTCTTTGAAATGTGCAGACAAAACAAAATTAAAGATTGTCAAAAAAAAAATGTTATCTGCAGGTAATCTACATTAATCCAAATGTTGCAGGCTGTGAAATACACAGCATGTATTTATTTATTTAATTGTGTTTTAGACAATTCATTCATACCTGTCATTCATAGTCTGAATAGTAAAGTAACTAAGATTGATGTATTTAGTTCTATGAATAGTACATTTATAATTTATGTTGTACTAATTAGCCTCAAACACCTCTCTTTTAATGTACTACCGTAGAACATTTACACTGATAATTTCATGTAACAGAGGAATGCTTTCAATTGAGAATGGAATACTAAGATTAAACCAAGTGCATTAAATTATCTGTGAAATATGTTAATGAATGCTGTGCCAATTTTATTTATTTTAGTGTCAGAGGTTGGCAAGCATTAAACAATTTAACAATGGGAGACTATAAGGCAAAATATTGAGCGTGAAGAGAGACAGAGTAAAAGTATTGATGGCTCTTATGAAATAGATGACTTTTACATTGTAGCAGAAGTCAACGAGCAAGCAATAGAAAACCCATTGTGCTTTGAGAGAAAATAAAGGAAGCTTAATCAGAACATTGCCCATAAATAAGAGGACAGAAACAATTGCAAGAGACCAGAAGTGGAGATAATGACTCGTGATTAAGTGCTTATGGAGATACAGAAGTAGGTATCCATTTTCTTGTATGCATTTTGCAGATTATATTACAATGTTTGCAACACAATTTTAGTGTTGCATTGATGAGAAACATGTTTCCATGTATAATAGCTCAAACAAAATATATTTATTAAAAGCATTTTTTTTTTAAATTTTCACCCTATAATGTGACATCTTACAGAGGAGGGATAGTTGCACTGAATCCCTTGCACACAGTAGGCTAACAGGGACCCCAACGCCCCACATGTCTGAGGCTGCCAAAGGAATTACAAATAGACCATATGCTTGACCTGCTGGCCTATATGCTACCTTCCTTACTGCAGATTGTTGTTTTCATCGATTATCTTTTGGTTGAATATAATTTTGTATATGCAGGCCAAAAACCTAGCCTGACAGGGAACATGGACGGGTAGGTGAGAGAGTATGAGGGCGAATGGGAGCATTAGAGGCAGTCTTGTTGTGTGAGCCCTGTGTGCATACGTGCCCTTGCCAAAGAGCCCCAGATAGGTGAGAATTAAGTTGACACCTTAAAGAGGTGGGATTTCCCGGGCGCAGTAGTCTCACAGAGACTAGGGAAATGCTGAATACGGCCCAGGCCCGCTGGCTGCTGTACCAGCCTCCACATCAAGCACCAGTAGCAGGTAACTGCTCCTAGAATTACAACAGACCTTTTATGGAGTCCCTCTGCGTGCTCGCACTGTGTTCTAACAAGACGCACGTATACCAGGGCAGAGTGCAGGGGGAAAGTGACACAGAAGGGGAAGTGATAGAGGAGTGGGCTTTGAATTACCTTAAGGGCTCTATTTTGTTTTGTTTTGTTTTTTGTTCATCTCGAATTCAGTTTTTTTTTGTGTCATATACCAGTTTTTATGCTATAATTAGCTGTATTACTTCATGCAATGTCTGATATATTTATGCATTACCAAAATGTGTGGAAGCAATCCACATAAAAAATAAAGAATTCAAAAAAAACAAAAAACAAGCAGCACTTATATTAGTAAACCCCCTCACCAAAATAAATGTTTACAATATTCATTAAAGTGTACTGTTTACAAATTACACCGGAAAGGAGAACGGTGGGATCGCCAGCGAAGTAACAAAGCTTTTCTACACATAAAGCCGTTAACATGGATATGACTGTCCTCTCTTATGTATGATAGTGATTCTCTTTTTGTTTTGTTTTTTTTTTCCTTTTTTTTTGTGCCCCATATCTCTCATCTCCTTTAAAAATACTTAGATGCAAATTTATAATTGGTATTCTGAAAATACGTTAAAATATATTAAATGATATGTTAAATTATATGTTAGATGATATGCATGGCTTAAAAGAGGAAAATATATAAAAGTAGAATAGAAAGAGATTATGAAACAAGCGAAAATGAGTGGAATACCAGAGGGGTAGAAGAGGGAGAGGGAAAAAGAAAAAGGAAAAAATGTAATTAAAAAAGTAATGAAAAAGGGGAAAAAAGGGGGAGGGGGGAATTATAAAGGGAAAGAAAAAGGAAAATCATTTACCCCTACTGACGAAACTAGAACAACAATTGCAAAAAATGGGAAAAAATCTATAAGTGTCGTGGCTGGGCTGTGTAAACACGGATAAGATGATGATTTTGCCACACATACCGTAGATATTTAGATAAAAACAAGTAAAAGTGTTTGGGTGATCCACCCCACTTCCCAACACACAAAGTAAAACCAGTGCAGCGCTCAGAATTAAATTCACAGTTACCCCTCAATATATTGGGGAAATATCCACATGTAGAAAAAAGAAAGAAAAAATAGAAATCTGATAGTGTGATAAATGTATAGAAAATGTGAATTATAAAAAAATGAGTACCGGTATGTCAGTAAACTCACATTTTTTAGAGCCTTGGTGGAAATGGCTCTATACAAACAGCAATCTGGACATTTTAGGTGGAACCAGGGAACCTTCTTCTATGTTGATTCAAAATATTTCTCAGTAATTAATATGTTGATTGTCAGGGTGGCGGTCCGGTGCCCGGGACCCAGACACAGTGTCCAGGTGGCGGCGCATGGACCAGGACCCAATATGCCTGATGTTAAGTGGGAGTCTTCAGCGTGGAGGTGGATTAGCAGGGTCTGGTGCAGGGTAACCGCACGCCCCCTGGTGTTGAGCACCAGCGTTTGTGCAGCCACATACCAAGACCCTGAATCAGCTTAAGCGGATACCAGGAACTAGGAGCAAGGAAATTAGCAGACCTCCCAGGAGCTGAATAGGGAGGCTCTGCAGCAAGATTGTATCCAGTACTAGAAACAAGGCTAGACTAGAGATAGGCACCACACATGAAAACAAGACAGAACTAGTAGAACCCAGAACCAGAGAAGGATAGTAAGCTAAACCCAGAACATATACACGACATGAGGAAAACATGAACATAACATGGGCATGACTAGACAGGACTGTACATGGACTGGGATACAAACTAAAACAAGACAGGATAACATAGGCAAAACAAGAGGAGAAATAACTAAGTACTACATATGAAAATCATGGGGATTTAGTCACACTATATGATCATACATTGCATAAGCCTGCCAACAACGCCAATGTACCCCATATCTGGCAGGTCCTACACTGCCTAATGTATGCTAAAATAACCACAGATTCAGAATACATATATAGCACTTACCTGCAAGAAAGGACAGAAGCAGTGAGCAGCTGCCTGCAGGAACATTAAAACATAATGAAAGATGGAAACACACGGGTGTGGCAAATAAAACAAACATTTAAAGGAAACCTGGAGACTGGGAAATCCAGGGACGAACTATAGGAATGAACCCAGAAATCCCAGCATGAAGAAAACCAGACATAGAATAGAAAACCAAAAACCAAGCAAAACCAAACAAGAATTGAAACAAAAGTACTGGATACCAGAAGCCAAGTCCAGACATCAGAACAGAGCAGAGCAGATCATGACATTGATATCAACAGAGAGACAGGAAAACAAAGACTTGGTGTAGCCTAATAGCACAATGCAAGTTAAATATATAAAAGAATCTCCTGCTCACCTTCTCTGGAGCCTGTTGGATAACTGGCTCCAGTATATTCACTTAGTATCAGTTTTAAGGGTGACACTCCCCTATAGGAACCGGAGTTTATGGATGCAGATCGAAAGAGGAGGACTAATATAAATAAAATCAAAGTACAAATTTATTTCTATTAAGAACAAATAAAAAGCTATATAAAAAGTAACAGACTCAAAGGTCCTTCTTGTAGTCCTTCCTCTTGTCCAAGACGCGTTTCACCGGTAATGGTTTTCTCAATTGGCGTGTATATTCTCCTCTTCCCGGTTCCAGTTTTGAAGTATTGGGCTCCTCCCCCTCTTCACCGATATCCAATCGGGTGGTTGTTTTCACTGGCCGCCCAGTACGTCCATTTGGAACAATATATTTCCTGGTTCTCCGTGTAACCGGAAGTGACATCAGGTGTGAGACCGTCACATCACTTCCTCTCAAGTCCACATGGACTACATTATCCATGTTACATTACGCTCTTGCACGTTTATCACGTAAAAAAAAAATAAAAAAAATAAAAAAAATAAAAAAAAGAGTATCAATATATTAAATATGGGGCATTTAACTTGTTCAAGTTCTATTAGAATCTTAATGTTGAAGAGCATAAATTAATAGCCTTAATAAAAACGGAAAAATCACCTTTTCAAAGTGCAGAGTGATGTGCACACATTTACATGCTTTTATAGTAACATACATTTAAAGTGACAGTGTATAACATATCTTTCATATAACAATTTGCCTAAAAAACACATTTGTCTAAAAAACATAATAAAATCATCTTAAAAAGTGACATAATTCAAAGTCTTCATTCAAGCCCATAGGGCTAAGGGTGTTTAGGTTAAAAATCCATTGCATCTCACATTTTCCTAAACTTTGAATGATATAAACTAAAAACTTAAAAAAATGTGGGTCACAGTTATGTTTTTCTTTAAAATGTCTTGAGACGCTATGTTTGTCATACCCATTTTTAATGTTCCTAATGTGTTCATTTAATCTTACGTGTAAGTAACGTTTGGTCCTTCCCACATAGCACAAATTACATGTGTAGTTTAGTAAACATATTATATTTTTGGAGTAACATGTGGTCATTTCTTTAATTTTATAGACTTTCTTTTTATTGTGCGGATCTTCCAATGTTTCTATATATCTTTTTTCACTCTTGGTGTTCCTACAAGGTTGGCATAATCCGCACCCAAAGAAACCTGGTTTTTGAAAAAAAGGATTCTGCTTTTCTTTCCTTATATGATTTTTTATTAGAGTTTGTTTTAAATTTGTGGCTCCTCTGAACATAATATCTGGTTGATTTGGTAATAGATTAAATAATAAAGGGTCTTTTCTCAGCATTGGCCAGTGTCTTGATATAATTCTTTTGATTTGTGTGTTGTTTTGGTTAAAATCGCAGATAAGAGGGATTTTCCTGTCCCTCGTTTCACTCTCTTTTGTCTTATATTCAAGGAGCAAAGTGCGGGTTAGACTTTCAATTTCTTTTATAGAATTATCCAATATTGTGGATTCATAACCTTTAGATAGAAACTGTTCTTTTAATTTATTAGCTTGGGTATTATAGACTTCCACATCTGAACAATTACGCCTTATCCTTAAAAACTGTGACTTTGGTATGTTTTTTAGCCTTGGTGAAAAATGCCAACTTGATAAATGAACATAATTATTAACATCAACTACTTTAAAAAAGGCATTGGTTTTTAGTATATTCTCTTTGTAACGGATCACCTGGCACCCCGACTTGGTACCTCCGTTAATGGATGCTCCTAGTGCTTCCTGAGGACTCCAAGCACTCTGGCAGACACCATAATCACCGAATCCAAGAAACCTTTAAATTCTCCCAAGCGCATGAATGCTGTAGACCATTGAATAGGAACCATACGAATAGGCTTGTACCCCTAGCAGTCAACTGGAACAGCATACAATAAATCCTTCCCCCAATAATGAGACGACACATCACTTTGAGGTTAAAACAGGAACTCTCGACTGGCTCATCCAGCCTGGCTTTTATTTCCAACTCACACATACAGGCCACACCCAGGGGGAGGCATAAAAGAACCAATGAGATAGATGTTACCTCCCACACATCCCCTCCCCTTAGTGTGACACATAATCCCATTATGCATACAGTGTAAAATATACTTTTACACAACTTTCATAACTTTAAAACCATACATCACATTCACATAAAAATACATATCCACAATCAATCCATTCAGGGGAACAACATATTAAAAAATGGCATGAATCCGACCAGGGGTTCAAAAGTTACTAAAAGTATCTTTTGTTCCTTTCTGGCTGGCAGAAAAACATCCCCACAATGCACCCTGGTTTCCTCCCTTCTGCCCTGGAGTTAATTGGAGAAGTAATCCAATTACCCAGGACTAAAGGCAGACTCCATTAACCACATGGTTGCAAAACAACATAAAACACTTTAAAATACATAACGTCACATTTACACATAACACACAGACATTTCACCTATCCCCAGATAGCTGGGATCTGCACGCACAAAACTACCGAATAGCGCGCAGATCCTACTCACACAGTACAATTGCCATGGAGCTAAAGTCTTTCCCATAGTCTTTCATTATATGAATAGGCTCCATGGTATGGCTATCTGGGGCATCACATTCCCATAAAGTCTGGTCCATAGTCCAAAGGCAAGAGGCGGGCAATCAGCCCCCTCCAAGGACACGTGGCGAGGTCGGTTTCGCCACACTTCTCCCCTTTACCCCCCAGACTAACAGGGTATCTGACCTCCTGCCGGTCAGTGCCCTGGTTAGTCCAGCAACCCACCCATGAAGCACAAACAGCAGTACCTCCCACCCACAATAACTGGTTACTACACCTGGGTAGAGGAGAACTTTGTCCAGGTCCAGGTGCCTCACCACGGCTGTGTGGGGGACTGGTAGTCTGCCTTGGTGGGTTGCTGAGTGGGCAGAGACCAGCGGTACTCTGCCCTGGTGCCAGCGCTACCACTGAAGTAGCCTGATTGGAGCCTGGTTGTGGGAGGGGGAGACCGACCGTCTCCCATCTGGGTACACAGCTCTGCTGCTGGAGACAGACTGTCTCCCCTTTGGCTAAACAGCCCTGTCGTGGGGGGGGCAGGACCGACCGTCCCTACCCCCTGTGCTGGAAGTGCAGAGACCACTGTCCCATCTGCACAGGTGTGGGGCTTACAGTCTCCCCCTGGTACATTAAGCTGCCGCTGGGGAGAGGTGGTAACCAGCTCCTCTCCCATTAGAACACTCTGCCGCTGGGGAATGGAGACTGGGCTCTCTATTCCCTGTACATTAATGATCCGCCGCTGGGGAGAGGTGGTAACAATATCCTCTCCCATACATACTTCCCGTCTCTGTGGAGGGAGACCGACTGTCTCTCCTCCCAGCACAGAGTCCTGCTGAGGGGGAAAGGGGGCTGGGCTCTCCATTCCCTGCTGGATACTCTGCCGCTGGGGAATGGAGACTGGGCTCCCAATTCCCAACAAATCACACTGCCGCTGGGGAGGGAGGACGGCCCCTTCAGCTCCCTGTAACTTGGGCGCAGAGACCACGGTCCCATCTGCGCTGGTGTGGGGCTTACTGTCTCCCCTTGGTGTGCTAAGCTGCCGCTGGGGAGAGGGGGTAACAAACTCCTCTCCCTTACACACTTTCAGCCGCTGGGGAGCAGGGCTGACCCTCTGTACTCCCTGTAGGCAGGGCGCAGAGACCACGGTCCCATCTGCGCTGGTGAGGGGCTTACTGTCTCCCCTTGGTGAGCTGTGCTGCCGCTGGGGAGAGGGAATAACAAACTCCTCTCCCTTACACACCTTCAACCGCTGGGGAGAGGGGATAACAGGCTCCTCTCCCTGCACCGTAGACTGCCGCTGAGGAGCAAGAACGGCACCTTCAGCTCCCTGTAACGCACACTGCCGCTGGGGATCTGGGCCAACTGCCCAGCATCCCTGTAGGGCCGGTAGAGAGACCGCAGTCCCATCTCCACCTGCCATCTGTGGGTCTTCCCAGGACCAATCCGTGAGGCCCCTCAACATTTGTGAGTAAGGGCCACCTGCTTCCCCACCTGGCAACTCTGGCTGCTGTTGGGGATCTGGGCAGGCTGCCCAGCATCCCGGTGGAGAGACCTTGGTCCCATCTCTACCTGCCTGTTGTGGTTCCTCACAGGACCAGTCTATGAGGACCCCCACTTCGGGTTCCTCCCGCCGCCTCAGGGAAAGACGGCTAACCTCCTCGGATGCAGCCTCTACTCGGCTGCTGTAACGCTCCTGCTGCTGAGCATACTTCCTCTCTTTCGCCAACCGGAATTCTCGGTCCAGCCTTGTGTTTCGCTCGGCCATGACCTGGTTCCAGATCACTCGGCGTGTCTCCATGGGTATATCATCCCCATACTCGGCCACTCGCTGCCTCACCTCGGCCAGCCAATCATCTCCAGAGCCAGAACCTTCCATACTAGTCTGCTCCCAGGGGCGCTGCACGAGTGCTAGCGTTGCCCTCAATTTGTAAATCCAAACAGTGTCTCTGAGCTGCTTTACCTCGCACTAGGACGCCATCCCACCGCTGCCACCAATGTAACGGATCACCTGGCACCCCGACTTGGTACCTCCGTTAATGGATGCTCCTAGTGCTTCCTGAGGACTCCAAGCACTCTGGCAGACACCATAATCACCGAATCCAAGAAACCTTTAAATTCTCCCAAGCGCATGAATGCTGTAGACCATTGAATAGGAACCATACGAATAGGCTTGTACCCCTAGCAGTCAACTGGAACAGCATACAATAAATCCTTCCCCCAATAATGAGACGACACATCACTTTGAGGTTAAAACAGGAACTCTCGACTGGCTCATCCAGCCTGGCTTTTATTTCCAACTCACACATACAGGCCACACCCAGGGGGAGGCATAAAAGAACCAATGAGATAGATGTTACCTCCCACACATCCCCTCCCCTTAGTGTGACACATAATCCCATTATGCATACAGTGTAAAATATACTTTTACACAACTTTCATAACTTTAAAACCATACATCACATTCACATAAAAATACATATCCACAATCAATCCATTCAGGGGAACAACATATTAAAAAATGGCATGAATCCGACCAGGGGTTCAAAAGTTACTAAAAGTATCTTTTGTTCCTTTCTGGCTGGCAGAAAAACATCCCCACAATGCACCCTGGTTTCCTCCCTTCTGCCCTGGAGTTAATTGGAGAAGTAATCCAATTACCCAGGACTAAAGGCAGACTCCATTAACCACATGGTTGCAAAACAACATAAAACACTTTAAAATACATAACGTCACATTTACACATAACACACAGACATTTCACCTATCCCCAGATAGCTGGGATCTGCACGCACAAAACTACCGAATAGCGCGCAGATCCTACTCACACAGTACAATTGCCATGGAGCTAAAGTCTTTCCCATAGTCTTTCATTATATGAATAGGCTCCATGGTATGGCTATCTGGGGCATCACATTCCCATAAAGTCTGGTCCATAGTCCAAAGGCAAGAGGCGGGCAATCAGCCCCCTCCAAGGACACGTGGCGAGGTCGGTTTCGCCACACTTCTCCCCTTTACCCCCCAGACTAACAGGGTATCTGACCTCCTGCCGGTCAGTGCCCTGGTTAGTCCAGCAACCCACCCATGAAGCACAAACAGCAGTACCTCCCACCCACAATAACTGGTTACTACACCTGGGTAGAGGAGAACTTTGTCCAGGTCCAGGTGCCTCACCACGGCTGTGTGGGGGACTGGTAGTCTGCCTTGGTGGGTTGCTGAGTGGGCAGAGACCAGCGGTACTCTGCCCTGGTGCCAGCGCTACCACTGAAGTAGCCTGATTGGAGCCTGGTTGTGGGAGGGGGAGACCGACCGTCTCCCATCTGGGTACACAGCTCTGCTGCTGGAGACAGACTGTCTCCCCTTTGGCTAAACAGCCCTGTCGTGGGGGGGGCAGGACCGACCGTCCCTACCCCCTGTGCTGGAAGTGCAGAGACCACTGTCCCATCTGCACAGGTGTGGGGCTTACAGTCTCCCCCTGGTACATTAAGCTGCCGCTGGGGAGAGGTGGTAACCAGCTCCTCTCCCATTAGAACACTCTGCCGCTGGGGAATGGAGACTGGGCTCTCTATTCCCTGTACATTAATGATCCGCCGCTGGGGAGAGGTGGTAACAATATCCTCTCCCATACATACTTCCCGTCTCTGTGGAGGGAGACCGACTGTCTCTCCTCCCAGCACAGAGTCCTGCTGAGGGGGAAAGGGGGCTGGGCTCTCCATTCCCTGCTGGATACTCTGCCGCTGGGGAATGGAGACTGGGCTCCCAATTCCCAACAAATCACACTGCCGCTGGGGAGGGAGGACGGCCCCTTCAGCTCCCTGTAACTTGGGCGCAGAGACCACGGTCCCATCTGCGCTGGTGTGGGGCTTACTGTCTCCCCTTGGTGTGCTAAGCTGCCGCTGGGGAGAGGGGGTAACAAACTCCTCTCCCTTACACACTTTCAGCCGCTGGGGAGCAGGGCTGACCCTCTGTACTCCCTGTAGGCAGGGCGCAGAGACCACGGTCCCATCTGCGCTGGTGAGGGGCTTACTGTCTCCCCTTGGTGAGCTGTGCTGCCGCTGGGGAGAGGGAATAACAAACTCCTCTCCCTTACACACCTTCAACCGCTGGGGAGAGGGGATAACAGGCTCCTCTCCCTGCACCGTAGACTGCCGCTGAGGAGCAAGAACGGCACCTTCAGCTCCCTGTAACGCACACTGCCGCTGGGGATCTGGGCCAACTGCCCAGCATCCCTGTAGGGCCGGTAGAGAGACCGCAGTCCCATCTCCACCTGCCATCTGTGGGTCTTCCCAGGACCAATCCGTGAGGCCCCTCAACATTTGTGAGTAAGGGCCACCTGCTTCCCCACCTGGCAACTCTGGCTGCTGTTGGGGATCTGGGCCGGCTGCCCAGCATCCCGGTGGAGAGACCTTGGTCCCATCTCTACCTGCCTGTTGTGGTTCCTCACAGGACCAGTCTATGAGGACCCCCACTTCGGGTTCCTCCCGCCGCCTCAGGGAAAGACGGCTAACCTCCTCGGATGCAGCCTCTACTCGGCTGCTGTAACGCTCCTGCTGCTGAGCATACTTCCTCTCTTTCGCCAACCGGAATTCTCGGTCCAGCCTTGTGTTTCGCTCGGCCATGACCTGGTTCCAGATCACTCGGCGTGTCTCCATGGGTATATCATCCCCATACTCGGCCACTCGCTGCCTCACCTCGGCCAGCCAATCATCTCCAGAGCCAGAACCTTCCATACTAGTCTGCTCCCAGGGGCGCTGCATGAGTGCTAGCGTTGCCCTCAATTTGTAAATCCAAACAGTGTCTCTGAGCTGCTTTACCTCGCACTAGGACGCCATCCCACCGCTGCCACCAATGTAACGGATCACCTGGCACCCCGACTTGGTACCTCCGTTAATGGATGCTCCTAGTGCTTCCTGAGGACTCCAAGCACTCTGGCAGACACCATAATCACCGAATCCAAGAAACCTTTAAATTCTCCCAAGCGCATGAATGCTGTAGACCATTGAATAGGAACCATACGAATAGGCTTGTACCCCTAGCAGTCAACTGGAACAGCATACAATAAATCCTTCCCCCAATAATGAGACGACACATCACTTTGAGGTTAAAACAGGAACTCTCGACTGGCTCATCCAGCCTGGCTTTTATTTCCAACTCACACATACAGGCCACACCCAGGGGGAGGCATAAAAGAACCAATGAGATAGATGTTACCTCCCACACATCCCCTCCCCTTAGTGTGACACATAATCCCATTATGCATACAGTGTAAAATATACTTTTACACAACTTTCATAACTTTAAAACCATACATCACATTCACATAAAAATACATATCCACAATCAATCCATTCAGGGGAACAACATATTAAAAAATGGCATGAATCCGACCAGGGGTTCAAAAGTTACTAAAAGTATCTTTTGTTCCTTTCTGGCTGGCAGAAAAACATCCCCACAATGCACCCTGGTTTCCTCCCTTCTGCCCTGGAGTTAATTGGAGAAGTAATCCAATTACCCAGGACTAAAGGCAGACTCCATTAACCACATGGTTGCAAAACAACATAAAACACTTTAAAATACATAACGTCACATTTACACATAACACACAGACATTTCACCTATCCCCAGATAGCTGGGATCTGCACGCACAAAACTACCGAATAGCGCGCAGATCCTACTCACACAGTACAATTGCCATGGAGCTAAAGTCTTTCCCATAGTCTTTCATTATATGAATAGGCTCCATGGTATGGCTATCTGGGGTATCACATTCCCATAAAGTCTGGTCCATAGTCCAAAGGCAAGAGGCGGGCAATCAGCCCCCTCCAAGGACACGTGGCGAGGTCGGTTTCGCCACACTCTTCTATATAGATATTAATATCTAAAAAAAATCACACTTGAATTACTATAAACTGTATTTAAAACTATCCCCCAATTATTAGAATTTAAAATATAAAAAATTCCTCCAGGTCTGATATTTCTCCCTTCCAAATAAAAAAGATATCATCAATGTATCTGTGGTATGAGACCAGATTTGCACTCCAGCCATTATTATTAAAAATAAAAGATTGTTCCCAAAAAGCCATAAAATGATTAGCATAGCTGGGTGCAAATCTGGTCCCCATAGCTGTACCACATACTTGGAGAAAAAAATCATCCTGGAACCAAAAATAGTTTTTATGGAGAATAAGATCAATCCCACCCATAATAAAATCTATCTGGTCTTCTAAAAATCTATTTGAGGTAGATAAAAAAGTGCTTAGTGGCTTCACATCCTTTTGTGTGATTAATTATTGTGTATAATGAACATACGTCTGAAGTGACTAATACATAGTTGGATTCCCATTGAATTGTTTCTAGGATTTGTAAAATATTAAAAGTGTCCTTAAGATGACTCCTAGTTGTTTGCACTATTGGTTGCATCTATCGATATACTCTGAGAGCCTGCTAGATATTGAATTATTTCCCGAAACTATGGGTCATCCTGGTGAATTTGTCAGATTTTTGTGGACTTTTGGTAAGTGATAAAAGACCGGAATCTTCGGTGTCTGTATGTTTCAATATTTATATCCTTGGTTGTTTAGGATTCCCTTCTCTTTGCCTATATTGAAAAATTCCCTAAACTTATCTGTTATTTCTTTAGTTGGGTCTTTCGATAGCTTTTTATAAGTATTTTCATAATTTACCAATCGTAAGCCTTCCTCTATGTATTTATGTGTGTTCATTACCACTATGCAGGCTTGATTACTCTGTTTTGATCCTTCTCTAACTTTTTCAAGGTCATCCATTCTTCTTTGTTTAAGTTTTTTTTGTTTAGATACTTTAGTTTTATTTATATCTTCCATTACTGCCTTCTCAAAAGCAATCATCTTGTGGGAGATAAAATTGCTAGGATAAAAATTAGACTTATCTCTTAGATTGGTATAAGTATATATTGATTGGATGGGTTGGTTTTCAAAAAGGTGTCTATCATCAAGAAAACATTTTTAATACACAATTGTCTTTTACATTTATTTAGATCCACATAAAAATCGAATTTGTTTATTGATTTCGATGGGACATATTTGAGACCTTTATTTAGAACTTTATTCTCCATTTTTGTTAGTGGTGAATCCGTAAAATTAAACACAATATTTTGATCTAAAATCTGTCTCTCTTTTCCTTTCTGTAGCCTGATGACTCCCCTATTTTCTCTTCTTCGATATCTCTCGGTCTTTTTCCAGGAGATTATGGATTAAATAATCTTTCTTTGGACTGTGACCCACAATTTTGTAAGTTTTCAGCCATACAAAAAGTAAGACCTAATTGGAGGGGAGATGATATCATTCAAAGTTTAGGAAAATGTGAGATGCGATGGATTTTCAACCTGAACACCCTTAGCCCTATGGGTTTGAATGAAGACTTTGAATTATGTCACTTTTTAAGATGATTTTATTATGTTTTTTAGACAAATATGTTTTTTAGGCAAATTGTTATATGAAAGATATGTTATACACTGTCACTTTAAATGTATGTTACTATAAAAGCATGTAAATGTGTGCACATCACTCTGCACTTTGAAAAGGTGATTTTTCCGTTTTTATTAAGGCTATTAATTTATGCTCTTCAACATTAAGATTCTAATAGAACTTGAACAAGTTAAATGCCCCATATTTAATATATTGATACTCTTTTTTTTATTTTTACGTGATAAACGTGCAAGAGCGTAATGTAACATGGGTAATGTAGTCCATGTGGACTTGAGAGGAAGTGATGTGACGGACTCACACCTGATGTCACTTCCGGTTACACGGAGAACCAGGAAATATATTGTTCCAAATGGACGTACTGGGCGGCCAGTGAAAACAACCACCCGATTGGATATCGGTGAAGAGGGGGAGGAGCCCAATACTTCAAAACTGGAACCGGGAAGAGGAGAATATACACGCCAATTGAGAAAACCATTACCGGTGAAACGCGTCTTGGACAAGAGGAAGGACTACAAGAAGGACCTTTGAGTCTGTTACTTTTTATATAGCTTTTTATTTGTTCTTAATAGAAATAAATTTGTACTTTGATTTTATTTATATTAGTCCTCCTTTGGTTTTCTATTCTATGTCTGGTTTTCTTTATGCTGGGATTTCTAGGTTCATTCCTGTAATCCATCCCTGGGATTCCCAGTCTCCAGGTTTCATTTAAATGTTTGTTTTATGTTGCCACACCCGTTTGTTTTGCATCATTCACTCTGTTTCAGTGTTCCTGCAGGCAGCTCCTCAAGGCTTCTGCCCTTTCTTGCAGGTAAGTGCTATATATGTCTTTTGGTTGTTTTAGCATACATTAGGCAGTGTAGGACCTGCCAGATATGGGGTACATTGGCGTTGTTGGCAGGCTTATGCAATGTATGATCATATAGTGTGACTAAATCCCCATGATTTCCATATGTAGTACTTAGTTATTTCTCCTCTTGTTTTGCCTATGTTATCTTGTCTTGTTTTAGTTTGTATACCCAGCCCATGTACAGTCCTGTCCAGTCATGCCCATGTTATGTTTGTTTTCCTCATGTCTTGTGTATATATTCTGGGTTTAGCTTACTATCTTTCTCTGGTTCTGGGTTCTATTAGTTCTGTCGTGTTTTCATGGTTGGTGCCTATCTCTAGTCTTGCCTTGTTTCTAGTACTGGATACAATCTTGCTGCAGAGCCTCCCTATTAAGCTCCTGGGAGGTCTGCCTAATTTCCAAGCTCCTAGTTCCTGGTATCCGCTTAAGCTGATTCAGGGTCTTGGTATGTGGCTGCACAAACGCTGGTGCTATACACCAGGGGGCATGCGGTTACCCTGCACCAGACCCTGCTAATCCACCTCCACGCTGAAGACTCCCACTTAACATCAGGCATATTGGGTCCCGGTCCATGCGCCGCCTGGACACTGTGTCTGGGTTCCGGGCACTGGACCGCCACCCTGACAGAAGGTGAGTAGGAGATTCTTTTATATATTTAACTTGCATTGTGCTATTAGGCTACACCAAGTCTTTGTTTTCCTGTCTCTCTGTTGATATCAACATATCAATTACTGAGGAGTATTTCGAATCAACATAGAAGAAGGTTCCCTGGTGCCACCTAAAAGGTCCAGATTGCTGTTTGTTTAGGGCATTTCCACAAAGGCTCGAAAAAAAATGTGAGTTTACTGACATACTCATTTTTTATAATTCACATTTTCTATAAATTTATCACACTATCAGATTTCTATTTTTTCTTTCTTTTTTCTATATGTGGATATTTCCCCAATATATTGAGGGGTAAGTGTGAATTTAATTCTGAGCGCTGCACTGCTTTTACTCTGTGTGTTGGCAAGTGGGGTGGACCACCCAAACACTGAGTTTTACTTGTTTTTATCTGTATCTGTATTGGAGATTTGGGGACATCTACTTATTTGTGCAATAGCTGCTGTTATTAATATTCAATTTACTAGATCTGTTTACAAGCGCCTTATATACACTGATATACATTTCCCGTACATATTTAGAACCATACCAATTAAGATATCTAATGCTATTTTAAAGAAATTTCAGGTTCTTATTCATGCTTATGTATGGAAAAAGGCCCTCCTCGAATATCACATGGGTTAGCTAGAAGATCAACACAGAAGGGTTGCCGGGTATTCCGTGCATTCGATTATATTATATAGCATCGGCTCTCGCGCAAGGAGTATACCTCTTGACAAGCTCTCAGACCCCCCTGTGGTTACCCTTAGAGAATGCTTCCTTGAATGCTTTATGGATACCAAGCAATATGATTTAAATACACTGGAGAGCAAAACTCTTAAAGATTACGCAGAAAGTTCAAATTTCATGCACAAAACATATATTAAAATATGGAGCATCAGGGGCACCGAAATTAATGGGTTCAAATAAATTACTTTCAGTTGCCCCCTTACAGACAGTTACAATGTCAGGGATAACGACTGATCTCTCTATTACACAATGGGTGAACGCAGGGATTAATACGAGAGATAACCTCTGCAATATAGAAGGCATTAAGCCATTCTCTGATCTCCAAAAAGAGTTTTTATGCTACACAGAATAGTCCAATATAGGTATTAATACCAAACTTTCATATATGTCCAAATGGGAAGAAGAATTGGGGGTAATATTTCCTCTGGATCAATGATTTCAGACTATAAAGATCACTAAAGCTGCGTCGCACTGCCTAACACATTGGGAGACATTTTGTAAAGTTGTAATGAGATGGTACTTGGTTCCACAGAGACTCTCCCGCATGTACGCGGATATTTCTTCAAAATGCTGGAGATGCTTGCAGGAAATAGGTTCCTTTGTACATATATTTTGGAAGTCTTGTTACAACTCTGGAAATCCTTAGATTCAATTATTCAACAAATAACAGGCCTTAAGTTATTATTTTGACCAGTGTGTGTAGTGTGTGTGTGTATATATAATGCAGTGTGTGTGTGTATGAATGCAGTGTGTGTGTATGAATGCAGTGTGTGTAGTGTGTGTGTGTATATAATGCAGTGTGTGTGTATGAATGCAGTGTGTGTGTATGAATGCAGTGTGTGTAGTGTGTGTGTGTATATAATGCAGTGTGTGTGTATGAATGCAGTGTGTGTGTGTGTGTGAATGCAGTGTGTGTAGTGTGTGTATGAATGCAGTGTGTGTGTGTGTATGAATGTAGTGTGTGTGTGTGTGTGTGTGTGATGCAGAGTGTGTTTGTGTGTCTGATGCAGAGCCTTGGTGGGGGGTGGGCATTTTTTTATTATTATTATTATTATTATTTTAATATTAAATTATTATTTTTGTACATATTATATTTTATTTTGATATTATTATTATTATTTTTTTTCAATTTATGTTTTTATTAGAGTTTGGATATTCATGGAATAACTTTGCCATAATATACAGGTGATAGCAAGATTTAAGCAACAGTAAAATTACAACATCAACTCAAAATTTACTTTGCTGTAGTATAACTGGTGTCGACATGACTGAGTCTACATTTAACGTCAGGTTATAATAATAACATTCGTCTGATGGGGTTGCACTTGGTAAAGTTTAAGTGGAGATTAGGTGATTGTTCAGGCGATGTCGGCTCTTGCGCTACTTGCGCCCCAGCTAGTCATCTATGCGGGGTCCGAGGGCATGCGTGCAGCCACTGTGTGGTGAGGCTTGTGAGCGTCTTTTGGTCGTTTTCGATATGTACATATGTTTCGCCGGACTCAGATTACTATTGGGAGTGCGCTGCGACACTGTGTCTCCTTCTTTGGAGTCTGGCCCGTCTGGTTCTGGGAGGTGCAGCTAGCAAAGGAACTCCTTTTGGTCGTCTTTAGATGTCAGGGTGAGCGTCTGGTTTCCCTGTGGTACCTCCAGGGATCCATCTGCTCCCCACCTGTATTTGACTCCTGCTTCTCGTAGTTGTCTGGCAGCTGGTGCAAGTTGCCTCCGTTCCGCAAGTGCTGCGAATGGTAAGTCCCCATAAAGGGCCACCGTGCTGCCTTCCATTTGCACAGTGCCCAGGTCTCTTGAACGGGACATAATTGCGGAGCGGGTCGCCATGTCCTGTGTGACCACTATAGTGTCTCTGGTTGCGTTTTCCGGAGCTGTTGCAGCTTTCCGGATACGAAATGCTGATACTATTGCGGTGGGGTCAGGGCCTCCTTTAAGGCCCATTGTAGAGAATAGGCGGTGGATGTAGGGTAGTAATTGATCTCCTTCTATATTTTCCGGTATCCCCCTGAGGCGTATATTCCGCCTCCTGCGCCGAGCTTCCATTGTGGTGATAGTCCGGGTGAGTTTCTGGACTTGTGAGGAGAGGGTCAGCATTGTGTCTTGGGAGTTCTGTGTCTGATGGTCCCTTGCACTTTCTCTAGTTTCCAGTGCTGTGAGCCTTTGCTGGATGTCCCCCACCTCTTTCTGTGTACTTAGTATATCAGCCCTCCACACCTCTCTCATTTCTTGTAAGAGGTCCCTGATGTCTTTTTTCGTAACAGGGGATGATTCTGCCTCTGATTCTGTGTCAGGACATGGGGGTTCAGACTCTGCTGTGGGAGAAGTAAGGCTTTCCCTTTCATCCTGGGAATCCTCCTCCTCGATGCTGACTGCGGCCGCCATCTTGGCGGCTGCCTGTGGAGTAGGCCTTGAAAATGATATCCTAATATCGGACATTTTGGGTGTCTCTGGCTGGCGACTTTTTTTGTTTTTGCGCCCCATTTGTGTCTCTGTGCGGGTGGCGTGTGTGTGGCTGAATTCGGGAGCCGGTTGTCGGGTAAGTGCTTACTTTAGTGTATGCTGGTGCGGAGCTCCACACATTCACGTCTTTGTCTCTCGGCAGACGTCCCCCCTCCTGCTTGTTAGCTGGCCAGGGAGGGGGGCTCTCATTCCCTGGTGGTCCAGTGGATGGGCTGTGTATTACATTGCCATAATACAGACAGGACCGCCAGGCTCATTTCAAGCCCGCGGTCCTGTTGGGGGCTGGCAGCGAGCTGTAACTTACCTTTACAGCAGCTACTGTCAGCTCCCTTCTCTCTTCTCCGGTCAGCTCCCACTGCAAGTCTCGTAACCCGTGGCAACGCTCTGACCCCGCGGCTCTCGCAAGACTTGCAGTGGGAGCTGACCGGAGGAGAGAGAAGGGAGCTGACAGTAGCTGCTGTAAAGGTAAGTTACAGCTCGCTGCCAGCCCCCAACAGGACCGCGGGCTTGTAATGAGCCTGGCGGTCCTGTCTGTATTATGGCAATGTAAGTTGCCATAATACAGACATTGACTCGAATATAAGTCGAGTGGGGGTTTTTCAGCACAAAACATGTGCTGAAAAACTCGTCTTATACTCAAGTATATACGGCAAACAGAACACTGTAAAAAGGGAAAAGGCAAGGGAAAAGTAAAGTAAAAGAAAAGTAAAGTAAGAGTAAGGGAAAGGGAAGAATAGGGAGGTGGGGAAAAGAAAAAAACACTAATGGGTGTACATCAGTACATTAGACATTAGGTTTTAGCTGGTGTTTATTATGTAAAATAAGATATGCCTGAATATCCCTGATTCTGTTAACTTATGTCTTTGTCTTTTTTTTTTTTTTACTACGTGTCCATGAGAAAGACAGATAAGATAATTAAATCTAATGAGATGCAATGCTGAACTAAATCTGTGGACATGACCTCTGTAATATAGGGATGTATTACAACTGCCTAACGCAAATATATTGAATCACATTATAACATACTTGTATTTAGAATACGCTGACTATATTATGATCTGTAAAATACTCTAACTCAATGTATATGTTACCTTGCTTCTGAATCAGCAGAGCCCCTCTTGGGACATATGACCTACTATGATGTTTTGCGTATTTTGATTCTGTTATGTATTTATTATGTATTATTATTATTATTTTTATTTTTATTTTTTGTATTTCTATGGAAAAAATGAAATCTTTCTCCAATAAAAAAATAAGACATTGAAAAAAAAATTGGTCTTTTCATTATGATACAATAATTCTGAAAAACATAAATTTGAGGCCTTAGGTGTAAACGCCCTGTGCAAAATATAGGAGTGGCCCATTCCCATGTCTACCCATTGACATCAACCCATTGACTTTTTAAAAAATATATTTTTATTGAAATAATTTTAAAACGTAAATGTGTGGGGACTAGATAGCACCTCAGTACAATTTTTTGCAGGAGCTCGATGTGATTGGTGCTGTGACCCTTTAAATGGTCCACGAGGGACTTCCACTCCTCTTCTTATATTTATCTGCCCAAGTCTTGTTCCTATTTAGGCATATATAAAACTTTAACTCTTGAAAAGAGTAGGGTTGGCCCTGCAGAACCACAGTTAAGCTTAACAGTTTGCACACCCTGGCCAAAAAAATTAAATTTTAGCATTGATTTTGAAAATATGACTGATCATGCAAAGAAATTTATTTTATTGAAGGATAGTGATCATATGAAGTCATTTACTATCACATAGCTGTTTTGCTCCTTTTTAAATCATAATGATAACAGAAATCATCCAAATGGCCCTGATAAAAAATGTACATACCTTTGAATGTTTGACCTTGCTACGGACACACAAGGTAACACACAGGAAAAATATACATTTAAGGCTAATTTCCCATACCTGTGGCTTTTTCATTTTTTTTTTTTTAAATATATCTTTATTTGATTTTACATTTTTTTGAATCAATATCAAAACACATAAGTCATACAAAATACAAAAATATAGACAGTTACTATAATAGTAATAAACATCAAACCATTCAAGCTATATCATATAACTTCTGTCGAAGTTCATTCATAAATCCTACATACATACATAGTGGGAGTAGGCCGCAACATACAATAGGATCAGTTATACACAGGGCTGCCATCAGAAATTTTGGGGCCCCTAACACAGCTCAAGGTCTGGGCCCCCCGGCGCCTGCACCCGAGTTCTCCCCTCCCCCCGAGTCCGCCCACAGGGATGCAGTGTCTGCAGGGCCGGTGCAAGGATTTTTGCCGCCCTAGGCAAAAGTAAAGTTTGCCGCCCCCCATGTGACATCACAGTGCCCCACCCATATGATCTGCCATGTTAACTAACACAGTGCTGCAGTGCCGCCGTGTTTACAATAAAAGGCCTGCAGGGACAGGCTATAGACACCAGAACCACTACATTAACCTGCAGTGGTTCTGGGGACTATAGTGTCCCTTTAATGTGAGGTAAATTAGAGATAAGTGCCACGAATAATATACTAGATTGCCTACTTACAACCAGATGAGGATGATGATGGGCTTCAGCTGCCGTCTGGCTCCACTGGTCTGGTGTAGAACAGGCTCTCTGGAGGCGGTTTGTAACTGTGGTCACAAAAATCAATGTTCTGGGAGAACGGGAAGCAGCTCCATTTTTTGAGGGCCCTTTACACAGCTCAAGGTCTGGTCCCAGGGTCCACCTTCATGTTCCACCAATGAGTTTGTTCACAGGGATGTGTGTGTGTGTGTGGGGGGGGGGGGGGGTGTCCAGATGTGTGTAAGGAATGCATTGTGTGAATCTGTGTTTGTATGTGTAAGGGCTGCAAGGTGAGTTTGTGTATGTATGGGATGCAGTGTGTGTGTCTGTAAGGGATGCACTGAGTGTGTGGAAGGGGTGCATTGTGTGTTGCTGTGTGTAAGGGATGCATTGCTTGTGTATGTGTGTCTGTGTGTAATGCATTGTGTGTTTTTCTGTGTGCAAGGGGTGCATTGTGTGTGTGTGATGGATGTCAATCTCTCCCCCTACCCCCGTCAATTTCCTTCTTCTCCCCCTCCCTCTCATTGCCTTCTCCCCCTTCCAATTTCCTTCTTCTCCCCCTCCCTCTCATTTCCTTCCTTCTCCCCCTCCCTCTCATTTCCTTCCTTCTCCCCCCCTCTCTCATTTCCTTCCTTCTCCCCCCCTCTCTCATTTCATTCCTTCTCCCCCCTCTCTCATTTCCTTCATTCTCCCCCCTCTCTCATTTCCTTCCTTCTCCCACCCTCTCTCATTTCCTTCCTTCTCCCACCCTCCAATTTCCTTCCTTCTCCCACCCTCCAATTTCCTTCCTCCCCCCTCCAATTTCCTTCCTCTCCGCCTCCAATTTCCTTCATCCCTCCCCCCTCAAATTTCCTTCCTCCCTCCCCCCTCAAATTTCCTTCCTCCCTCCCCCTCAAATTTCCTTCCTCCCTCCCCCCTCAAATTTCCTTCCTCCCTCTCCCCTCAAATTTCCTTCCTCCCCCCTCAAATTTCCTTCCTCTCCCCTCAAATTTCCTTCCTCTCCCCTCAAATTTCCTTCCTCTCCCCCCTCCCTCAAATTTCCTCCCTTCCTCTCCCCCTCCCTCAAATTTCCTCCCTTCCTCTCCCCCCTCAAATTCCTTCCTCTCCCCCCCTTCAAATTTCCTACCTTCCTCTCCCCCCCAAATATCCTTCCTCTCCCCCCTTCAAATTTCCTCCCTTCCTCTCCCCCCACTCCCTCAAATTTCCTCCCTTCCCTCCCTCTCCCCCCACTCATTCAAATTTCCTCCCTCTCCCCCCCACTCCCTCAAATTTCCTCCCTCCCCTCCCCCCTCACTCAAATATCCTCCCTCCCCTCCCCCCTCACTCAAATATCCTCCCTCCGTCTCTCCCCCAACCCCCACTCACTCAAATGTCCTCCCTCCCTCTCCCCCACCCCAACTCACTCAAATTTCCTGACACCCGGCGGGCGCGCGAGCGAGCACTCTCCTCTGAGTGCTTCCTGTTCAGCTCCCTCGCGCGCCGCATACTGATGCCGGAGCCGGAAGATGACGTCATCTTCCGGCTCCGACATCAGTACAGTGCGTGAGGGAGCTGAAGAGGAAGCACTCAGAGGAGAGTGCTCCCTCGCGCGCCCGCCAGGTGTCAGCAGGGCCAGCCTCTGGGAGGCCCTGAGGTGACCGGCTGCTGGGCCCCCCAGGAGAAGAGGCTGGCCCAGTGGGTACATACCGGGGTCGCAGGGCCCCCTGCGACCCGGTATGTTCCCACTGAATGTGGGGCCCGGACGACCTGAGCAGTCCGGGCCCCCCAGGACCGCCGGGCCCATGACAACCGTTGCGGTTGTCATGCCCTGATGGCGGCCCTGGTTATACATACATAGTCAATTTTATCATTTAACATTTCAGTGTATACATCATAAAAAGTTATTGATATTGCTCATTGTTTTCAACTCTTGAAAAGAGTTGGGTTGGCCCTGCAGAACCACAGTTAAGCTTAACAGTTTGCACACCCTGGCCAAAAAAAATTAATTTTAGCATTGATTTTGAAAATATGACTGATCATGCAAAGAAATTTATTTTATTGAAGGATAGTGATCATATGAAGTCATTTACTTTCACATAGCTGTTTTGCTCCTTTTTAAATCATAATGATAACAGAAATCATCCAAATGGCCCTGATAAAAAATGTACATACCTTTGAATGTTTGACCTTGCTACGGACACACAAGGTAACACACAGGAAAAATATACATTTAAGGCTAATTTCCCATACCTGTGGCTTTTTCATTTTTTTTTTTAAATATATCTTTATTTGATTTTACATTTTTTTGAATCAATATCAAAACACATAAGTCATACAAAATACAAAAATATAGACAGTTACTATAATAGTAATAAACATCAAACCATTCAAGCTATATCATATAACTTCTGTCGAAGTTCATTCATAAATCCTACATACATACATAGTGGGAGTAGGCCTCAACATACAATAGGATCAGTTATACATACATAGTCAATTTTATCATTTAACATTTCAGTGTATACATCATAAAAAGTTATTGATATTGCTCATTGTTTTCAAAGAGTTTTAGAAATTTTTTCCCCATTTCATATTTCTGTACAATATCCTTCCTCTTAAAAAGCCCTATTTCATTTTTAATCTGAAGTATTAGTTGTTTCTCCCAATGTTTAATCTCAATTGTCGCAGAGTTCTTCCATCCTCTTGCTATCAAAATCTTTGCTGCCATAAAAGAATGGCAGACCAAAAATTGTTGGTATATTAATAAATCAGGCCATTGAAGGTGTAAAAGGGCCGTTGTTGGAGATTTTTCTATTAGAATTTTGTCCCAAACATACAGTTTTCTAAAGACCTCATCCCATAAATTCTTAATTAATCTACAACTCCACCAAATATGAATAAAACTTCCCAAGTTGCTTCCACATCTCCAACATATTTTAGATTCATTGTGATCAATTCTGTTTAATCTCATTGGCACTAAATACCAGTGATAGCAAACTTTATAATGTGTCTCAAACAATGTAACATTGTGAACATTCCTTTTTAACTGTGTCAACATATTTCCCCACTTTATTGGGTCTATTTTTAAATTACATTCTTTTTCCCAACTTTTTATTTGTTTGGACCTTATATTTTTAGGGATCGCTCTTATCAGTGCATAACAATTTGCCATGTTTTTCCGAGAGCTATTGTTTCCAAAAATCTGTTTTATGAGGATACTACTGATTATATTACTCTTAGCAAGTGATTTATCTATAAAGGATTTTATTCTTAGATAACGAAAAGCCTCAGCCTGAGGGAGACCAAATTCATTGGATAAAGTTGAAAAATCTTTGATTTTATCTCCTCTTAATATATCATCCACATTTTCAATTTGCATATCCTTCCAAGAATCTATTTTTAAGTCTGGCATTAGGGCTTCTAGTATTTCTATCTTCATAAACCCAAAAATATTTCCCAAGATTTTTTGTTTTTTTCTAATCTTATTCCAGTCATTCAGTAGATATTTTAGAATTACACTACTAGCTTCTTGCCCAATCTTCTTGGGTTGCCAGATGTACCTAAACAGTTCTTTTCCATTTAGGGCTTGAGTCTCTAAACCAAACCAGCCAGATTTTTCAGAATCTTTTTTAGTTAGTAACTGAGTATGGAATATGATAGAGGCTTCATAATGGCCTACTATATTCGGAAAGTTCACCCCTCCATGCTCTACAGTATTTGTTAATTGATCTAAACTAATCCGAGGTTTTTTCCCCTTCCAGATAAAGTTTTTAATAAGCCTCTGTGTTATCTCCAGCCATGGCAATGGGATTTTTAGAGGAACCATTCTAAAAAAGTATGTCCATCTAGGCACTATATACGCATTTATTACGTTTATCCTTCCCAACCAACTAAGAAACAGGGGGTTCCATTTTTTTAACGATATCCCAGTGGACTTCAGAAGCCTAGTGAAATTAATCTCCACCATTTTGTCCAAATTATCCGATAATATAACCCCTAGATATTCAAAACTCCCCTTCGCATCCGTAAAGCAATATGTCTTCAAAAATTCATTTTTCCACTCTTTGCTACAGTTCTTAAATAACACAATTGTTTTATCTGAGTTTATTTTGTAGTTTGAGATAGTACTAAATATTTCTATTTCTTTTATCAAGTTGTCAATTGATTTGGTTGGGTCTATGAGGGTCAAGATGGTATCGTCGGCATAAATATTTATTTTTAATTCTCTATCAGAGGTTGGTACTCCCCGGATATCCGGGGTTTCTCTTATTCTAATTGCAAAGGGTTCCATTGAGAGAATATATAAAATAGGTGAGAGTGGGCACCCTTGCCGTGTGCCATTTTTCAATGGAAACCAATCTGAGCATAAGTCTATGCCGACTACCCTCGCCATAGGATTTTGGTAAATAGAGCCTATTGCAGACAACATCCATCCATCTATACCCATTGCCCTTAACACCCCCATCATGTATCCCCACCCGACCCTGTCAAAGGCCTTTTCTGCATCCAGTGACAGGGTCAGGAGGGGAATTCGCGTTCTATCACTCCAATCCAGAGCATTGATCATTCTTCTTATGTTAGTACTAGCCTGTCTAGTTGGGACAAACCCTATCTGGTCTCTATCTACCAGTTCCATAATTATCTTTTTCAACCTGTCTGCCAATATAGATGAAAATAGTTTTGAATCGATGTTAATAAGTGAAATCAGACGATAGTTCTTTAAATCTTGCGGATCCTTATCTTTTTTATGAATAGGGATTATATTTGCTTGTAATAATTCTTTAGGGCCTGTACCTTTCAGTGAGATTTCATTATATGTTCTAGTCAAATATTCTGCCAAAATATCTCCATATATCTTATAGAATCTATTGGTCAGACCGTCTGGGCCAGGGGTCTTATAGTTCACGAGTTTTTTAATAGCACCTGTAAATTCCCTAATTCGTAAAGGGGCATTAAGCATTATTTTTTGATCTTCAGAAACCCTGGGGAAGTTAATTTCCCTCAGGTAATCATTTATAGCCTCTTCTTTTGATTGATTTGGTAAATTATACAATTTTTCATAGTATATTTGAAATGCCTTTGCTATTGTTTCTGGTTTTCTACAAATTATTGATTCATTTCTAATGCTACTAATCCTATTTTTACCATTTTTTGTATTCTTAAGTTTTTTTGTTAACCATTTATTAATCTTGTTGCTATCATAGTAAAAATTGGATTTCATCCTCTCTAGGTTTTTCTCTATTCGTTCTTTCTCCATTTTTTCTATTTTCATTTTAATCTCAGAGAGTTGTTTAGATGATTCATTATTTAAAAATCTTTTATTTCTTCTGGCCAACAGATAGTATTCTATATATAGTTTTTCTCTAGTCAGACCTCTATCTCTTTGGATCCTTTTTTTTAAGTTTAATCAGATACCCCCGTACCACCGCTTTAAATGCACACCATATAGTGGTTATTGGGAGTTCTTCAGAGATATTCTCTCTAAAGTACAGTTGAATCAATTCTCTAATTTGTAATTGTTCTTTACTATTCTTCAAAATACTATCATCTAGACGCCATGTCGTATTAGGTCTATATTTTTTTAAATCATTTATGAAAAAAATAATATAACTATGGTCTGACCAGACATTCTCTTCTATATATATGGTTTTTATTTGTTCTACTAAATTAGCTTCCCCCAACACAAAGTCTATTCTGGAAAGTGAGGAATGTACCCTTGAGGTGTGCGTGTATTCTCTTTCCTCTGAGTTAAATACTCTCCATATATCTAATAAGTTATTTTCTAGCAGTATATTTCTCAAGATCCTAGCTTGATTTATCAAATGTTTAGTTATGGGTTTATTATTTTTTGTTTTTTTATCTAGAACTGTATCCAGCACACAATTGAAGTCTCCTGAAATAACTAATAATCCTGTTTTGACTTTATCTACTTTTTCCATGATCTCTTTAAAACATTTAATTGGCAGTACGTTTGGGAGGTATACGTTTACCAAGGTGTAAACTTTCTCGTCCAACTTACATATTAATATCTGATACCGTCCTTCTATGTCTACATCTTCGTATATGATTTCTCTATTTATTCTTTTTGAAAGGATTATGGCCACTCCTCTTTTCTTTTTCTTATTCAAGGCAGCTTGTGAAATTATCTCATATCCTTCATAGGTCCACCTATTCCTATCTTCGCGTTTCCAATGTGTCTCTTGCAACATCGCTAAATCTATTCCTTTTTTTTTTAGCAATTCTCTCATCATAACTCTTTTATATGGGGTATTTAGCCCTTGTACATTTAATGAAATACACATCATGCTGTTATATTTTTCAAGTAACACCTATTCCTGCTGCCATCCCTCCCACATCATTCACACACGTCTGAGCTCTCATAGGACAGAGAAACCCATTCCCAATCATTCTTACTTGTTGTTTCAAGAGATAATAAATATTAATCATCATCTCGTCAACCTGTAAGCCTTGACAATATCTTGTGTACTGTCTAGGGCTAAGGTCTATCTCTGACCTTAAAGTGGTAGCTACTCAGGGGCAATCAGAGCAATCTTATGTATTTGTTTGTGCATGCAGCCATTCTTTCTCCCTCCCTCTTCTTTAGTCCCACACAGTGAGACAGAGAAAGGAGAGAGAGGGAAAAAAACAAACAAAAAAACACCCTTCCTTCCCCTCCCCCCATTCTCCCCTTTTTCCTTTCCTTTCCCTCCCCCCCCCCCTTCCCTCTCTCTACCCCCCAATGTGCACATAGCAATATATCCATTCTATTTATTTATAATCCTCCATAGATCACTAATTCATCTCACAAATTTTTTGGTAAAACTATGTATTTTCCCTTGATACTTAAGTGTTCATATTAATTTACCCTTAATCCCTTATTTGACCTTATCCATACAGAGTGCTATATTATCGTGTTCAGTTATATCCCCTAAACACACTCCATCTATAATAATTTTTTTAAGAGATCTCTTATTAATTTATCCATTTTTGCATATCCCTTGTCAAAATATCACAATCAAAATATCACCCCTCCATTTGTGCAATATCCTTATATCCATCTAATTATTTATAATACCTCCTGTGATCCTTTACTTATTTTATCAAAAATCCTCTCTAAATCCCAAAATACATCTCACAACTCCATTGGTGAAAATATAATATTACTCTTAATACTTAAATGCTCATATTATTTTACCATTACTCCCTATTTCCCCTTATACTTAAAAAATTCCCGTTCAAATTATATCCCCTAACCCACTCCATCTAGTGTATTTATATTTGGGAAATCTCATATTAACTTATCCATGACTACATATCACATTTCAAATATCACATTCAATACTCATATTCGCCCATTTAAATATTGCTTTTACCATCATTTAACATTTCCCCCTCGTACCAACCATTCCCCCCGTATACAAAAAAAAATGTCTTTTTTTTTTTTAGCAGACCCGACCAGTTGCTTCTTAACATTAACATTTAAGGCTAATTTCCCATACCTGTGGCTTTTTCAATTGCAATTAGTGTCTGTTATAAATAGTCAATAAGTTTGTTAGCTCTCAAGTGGATGCACTGAACAGGCTAGACACTGAGCCATAGGAAGCAGAAAAGAACTGTCAAAAGACCTGCGTAACAAGGTAATGGAACGTTATAAAGATGGAAAAGGATATAAAAAGATATCCAAAGCCTTGAAAATGCAAGTCAGTTAAGAAGTGGAAAATTCGGGGATCTCTTGATACCAAGATTTCAGCCACAACTGCCAGAAGAATTGTTCGGGATACAAAGAAAAACCCACAGCTAACCTAAGGAGAAATACAGACTGCTCTGGATAAAGCTGGTGTGGTTGTTTCAAGAAGTACAATACGACGATACTTGAACAAAAATGAACAGCATGGTCGAGTTGCCAGAAAGAAGCCTTCACTGCATCAATGCCACAAAAATGCCCAGTTACGATATGCCTGACAACACCTTGACACGTCTCACAGCTTCTGGCACACTGTAATTTGGAGTGACGAGACCAAAATAGAGCTTTATGGTCACAACCATAAGCGCTATGTTTGGAGAGGGGTCAACAAGGCCTATAGTGAAAATAATAACATCCCCACTGTGAAGCATGTTGGTGGCTCACTGATGTTTTGGGGGGTGGGTGAACTCTAAAGGCATGAGGAATCTTGTGATAATTGATGGGAAGATGAATGCAGCATGTTACCAGAAAATACTGGCAGAAAACTTGCATTCCTCTGTACAAAGGCTGAGCATGGGAAGCGCTTGGACTTTCCAGCATGGCAATGACCCTCTGCACAAGGCCAAGGTGACTCTCCAGTGATTACAGCAGAAAAAGGTGAATGTTCTGGAGTGGCCATCACAGTCTTAATTATCATTGAGCCACTCTGGGGGGATCTCAATGTGTGGTTCATGCAAGACGACCAAAGACTTTGCATGACCTGGAGGCATTTTGCCAAGACAAATGGGCAGTTGTACCACCTGCAAGAATTAGGGGCCTCACAAAAAAGGGAGTTTTTGCTGGTCACTGGACGATCCCCCAGGGGGAATCTCAAGAAGTCTAAACGTAATCCACTTACTATGTTTAATGAGAGAAAATGACAGAACTAATAACAATGGCTGACAGGGAACCATTATAAAGGAGCCCAGTTCGAAGACAGATGTAAAAACCGTGGTAAAGGAGCAATTAGAAACAGAAATAGGAAGAGAAAAATGTAGTCTTAGTGCTGTAGTGTCCTAGTAACTATTTAGGTGCTCCCTCATTTGCAATATAAAATGCTGTTTTACTTTTCAGTCCTCGCTGCGCTGGTCCTCACCTCCCTGACTGAGATCGACAAGTCTCAGCTAATTCAATGCTTCCAACAAGACAGGTGATCTCAGCCAATCCAATGCTTCCCTCTATAGAAGTATTGGGAGGCAACTGCACATGCTTTGCAAATCACCATGATGCGTCAATCAAATGCTCTCTACGAGCAGTATTTGATTGAGAACTGAATATGACTCGGTTCTCACAGAGGAAGCACCTCTAGTGGTTGTAAGGAAGTTTAAATAAGCAATTAAAACATTGCAGAATCTACAAGATGGCAACATTTTACGCTGCAGGATTAAAACGGCAGGGGCACTGCACCAAGACAACTTTATTGAGACCATTTTAAAACAGAAAGATAACTTTTTTTCGCATTTTTATTCACATGCTTTTGAAGCAGCTGAAAATCTTTTCTTCTATGAAAATATCCAGGTTTTAAATGTGCCCCTTAAAACAGGTACACACACAACAGGACATTTAACTTGTACTCAGCTTGATTTGGCTATTATTCAGTGATTTACATAGATTACCACACACAAGCATCTCACTGACAAATCAGTGAGTCATCTGCCTGACAAATGTCAGGCGCAATCTTAACCTATAGAACACAAAACCATTTTGCACAGGACCCCTGAGAATTCGGCAATATGAACAATTCAGTTAGAGAAAAACAGCTGAATAGAGATCACAGAAAAATTAAATTTTGGTTTTGAAAGTAAGCCAAAACAACCTAGGACATTACAACATGGCTACAACCAAATAATAGGAGCACATGGTCACATGATGACCATATATTATGTATGTTACAAGCACACACAAGAGACACATACAGACACATATATGTATATATATATATATCTTCTTGCTAGCATGCTGTCGATCACTAAAGCGTCTGCTATATCAAGGGGTTCTGATTGCATCCCTATAGCTTTTAAACCACAACTCCCATTATGTCTTTCTCTGTCTGGGCATCCTGGGAAGTATTATAATACTAGCCATATGGCTCGGGATAACTTTTTTGTTTTTTTTCTTGGTTCAGGGGAAATACTAAAACTAACATGAATATTTAACCAAGTAAGTCATATGTTATGTAATTTCTGTCTGACACAATTCCCATGGAGTCTCTGGCAAACCTTCAGACAGATATTAATAAAAACATATGTCAGGCCAACACCACCCAATAAATAAAACTAATTTATTTAGACATGAAATACCATCTAAACTCAGTCTGTTGTATATTTCCAACTGTTATTCAGATGAAATAGATGAGAATGAGAACATATGACAGCTAATTGAGCATGCCTTACAGATTAATCATCCAGAGTTCCCACTGACTGTTCTTTAAATCAGATATATTTTGTACTATTCCTATAGAGGCTATGCACTTTTCAGCATACTAGCGAGAACTTTGTACATAATGGGAAAGTACACATTTTCACTTCATAAATTTGGTAAAGCTGTGCTAATACTTAGTACCTTCCCTCCCAACAACATGTAAACATGTGCTAATTTTCACTACACTTTAAAAAGCAAACCTTTATTCACAAATAAAGCTTAAAGCCCCAGAAACAACATTCTCTGGTGGGGTTCCATTCAGTCTATCTGCATCTCTGCAGACGGACTAGAAATGATGATTCCATCTGTCCTCTCACTCTACAGCAATATTTGTGCTTACACTTTCTTAAATGGATTCTAACATCCAGGGAGGTGGTACTGGCAGGAGTTCTGAGTGCATGACAAGGAGAATGTTGTTTCCCAACCTACATAACAAGTCAACATGAGCCTTCAAATGTCACTAGGGATAAAAGAACCACCAAGAGAGATCATGAGCAGGCCTCCCATCCTATTGCTTCTGTATACATAAACGTCTGTTTGTATTTTATTTGTAAACTACCTCATACAGGGCCAGATTAAAAGCCCAGTGGGCCTGGTGCTGACAATTATGAGGGGCCTAAGTACAGAATCTTATCGACCAAAAACACTAAAACAGTCATATATCTCAAGCGCTATGTATCTGGTGGAGACGTTGCCGGAGGGAAACTAATAGGATTCAGCTATAAGAAAACTCAGATTCTCTTAAAATATGCTAATCTCTCTCTAATTCATGCTTTCATCTTTTCATCCATACTCCCTAACAGCAGTGTCCAGTGAAGTAGGAAGTCATTGGGCTGACCCGAATCATGCAACCAGAACGCCCGAAAGGGACGAACATGCCCAAAAAGGAGGCATGAATGCGTCTAATGATGCGCTTGCTCCATGCTTTCTAAGGACTGTCCCCCAGCACTCACATGTCCACTTGTCTCCTTAACTTCTTACTAGCAGGCAGAAGCTCCTGGGACACAGTCTGAGACAGAGAAAAGGTGGATGTAGTGAGTGTAGAAGAAAGAAGAAAGGGAATATGCCACAGTGTTAGAGAGACCAAAGTCATCATTACTTTAACTAATTTCATTTCAGCTAGTCCACACAAGTTTTGTTTCCATATATCCCTCTTAAGTTTCCATACTTAAGCAAGAGTATGTAAGAGTGTCAGGGTTGCCACCTTTTTTGGAAAAAAATACAGGATTCTACTGATTTGCATAACTAAATATGTATGCGTGACATCACATGATGTAAATCACAAGGAGTAAGAAACATAGAAACATAGAAACATAGAATGTGACGGCAGATAAGAACCATTCGGCCCATCTAGTCTGCCCAAATTCGGCCTATCGGCCCTAAGAGAAAATTCAGTGAAATCCCCAAAAAACTACTTACAGTTTGATTCTGCTGTATATTTTTCTTTCCCATTTAATTTTTTATTGGTTCCAAAAAGAATAACAACACGCAGTTGAGTTGCATATTTTCCCCATCACAAAGAGAGAGAGGGGAAAGAGAAAACAGACAAAAGAAGGAAGAAAAGTAACTCCTTTTCCTTCATCTCATTACATTATAACATTACCTTTATAACATTCATTAACATTGTAAACATTTATATTCATATTATATAATATAGAAAAATGTTCATGTTGCTTTGTTAATGCTTCAATGCTTCCTTTCTGATTTATCCTATTCTCATCTATCTTACAACTGTAATATACTCCATTTAATTTGTTGCAGTATCAATTAATTAAACATTTCCTTAACCAAAAACATAACAAAAAAAAAACACACACAACCATTCACCCCACCGAACCCTAGTTAGTCACCCCATTGCCTTTTTATGTGCTCTATTTAACCGCTCTATATATATAGAGAGCATACTTCAGTCGCTTTTTATCCAGCTGTACCATTCTTTTTTATACTTGTCAAAACATCCGTTAACTTCACTGGCCATCTTTTCATATGAGCTAATCTTGTTCAGTTTAGCATATACTACCTCATCTGAAGGAATGACTTTCTTCTTCCAATTGCTTGCTAAGGCTATTTTTGCTACAGTAAGGATATTTAAAATTACCTTTCTGTGAGCATGTGTATTAATCCCAGGAATAATATGAAGTACGAATTTCTCCGCATGCAATGGAATCATAAGCTTTGTTTTTTCATAATCAAATTCTGAATTCGCTTCCAAAACTCTCCTAAATATAGACACTCCCAAAAAATATGCAGCATAGAACCAACTTCTTTCTCACACCTCCAGCACAGCCCTGATGAGTCAGCATACATATGTGCTAATCTTTGTGGTACCAAGTACCACCTCATTGTCACCTTACAATACGCCTCCCATAACTTGCTTGGTGCCGAGCATAGCTAAGTCCCAATCTCTCCTAGAAAATCGCTGCCCTATTTCATTCTCCCATTTAATCATATATTTTAATTTTTCTGGTGCATCACTTTTAATCAATGCATTCATGGGCGTCCGCAGAAATTTTTCCAGGGGGGGGCATAATTGTAATGACATCTATGCTTGGCCCCTTTTTGACAGTGTCATGAAGGGGAGAAGCATAGTGATTATCACATAAAGCCAGGGTGAATAATGTTTTCACAACTATGGTGTCAGGAATACATGTTTGTATTCCTGACACTATAGTGTTCCTTTAACCCCCTAAGGACCAAACTTCTGGAATAAAAGGGAATCATGACATGTCACACATGTCATGTGTCCTTAAGGGGTTAAGCAAATTAAAGGAACATTCTGGTCACCATAATAACTTCATCTAAATGAAAATGCTATGATGACAGGAAGCCCCTGGGTGCTCTTTCATTTAAGGGGTTAAACCGCTCTCAAATGGTTTAACCCCAAAGGCTTCCTCCAGCTCCAGGTCCCTCAGTTGTATTCGGCATCTGAAACGAAGTGTCAGGAAGTGCAGACTTACGTCAGGCATGGGTGCCGCTGATTGGCTAGAGTTGACAGTTGACGCTCTAAGCCAATCGCTAGTTCCCGGTTCATAATTTTTAAAAACTTTTTATGAATAGGGAGCTACTGATTGGCTTAGAGTGCCAGCTGACCGCTCTAGCCAATCTGCAACACCCCTACCCAGCGGCACTCTGTGCTTCCTGACACTCAGTAAATAAAAGTGAACACATTAACACTGATATTTTTTTTTACCTGGGGAGATGAGAAAGTCCAGAGTTTCCCTGCCAGGCCCAGGTACCAAAGCCTTATGATGTGGTGTCCAGAATAAAGTGGAGGGTTCAGTTCATTTGTCCTTCCTGCTCCAATCTCCTTTTCTTCTCCTTCATTTGACAGTCTTCTTTTTCTTCTGACACTGTCTTCTATATTTTGTCTCCTTCTGCTCCTTTACCTTTCTGCTCCTTTCTGCTTATTTTGCGCCCTTCTGCTCCTTTCTCATTCTGATTCCTTTCTGCTCCTTGCAGACCCTTTCTGCTCCTTCTCCTACTTTAGCTTTGTGCTCCTTGCTGTCCCTTTCTACTCCTTCTTCAACTTTACCTTTGTGCTCCTTCTGATACTTTCTGCTCCTTTATCTTTGTGCTCCTTCTGTCCCTTTCTGCTCCTTGCAGACCCTTCCTGCCCCTTGCTGCCCCTGCTCCTTGCATACCCTTCCTGCTCCTTGCTGCCCCTGCTCCTTGCTGACTCTTCATTTAGCCCCCCCATGCCTCACTTGCCTAATCTATAGGCTGACCCCCCATGCCTCACTTGCCTAATCTATAAGCTGCCACCCCCATGCCTCACTTGCCTAATCTATAAACTGCCCCCCCCATGCCTCACTTGCCTAATCTTTAGGCTGCCCCCCATGCCTCACTTGCCTAATCTTTAGGCTGCCCCCCCATGCCTCACTCCCCTAATCTATAGGCTGCCCCCCATGCCTCACTCCCCTAATCTATAGGTTGCCCCCCCATGCCTCACTCCCCTAATCTATAGGCTGCCCCCCCATGCCTCACTCCCCTAATCTATAGGCTGCCCCCCATGCCTCACTCACCTAATCTAGAGGCTGCACCCCCCATGCCTCACTCCCCTAATCTATAGGCTGCCCCCATGCCTCACTCCCCTAATCTATAGGCTGCCCCCATGCCTCACTCCCCTAATCTATAGGCTGCCCCCCATGCCTCACTCCCCTAATCTATAGGCTGCCCCCCATGCCTCACTCCCCTAATCTATAGGCTGCACCCCATGCCTTACTCCCCTAACATATAGGCTGCCCCCCATCCCTCACTCCCCTAATATATAGGCTGCCCCCCATCCCTCACTCCCCTAATATATAGGCTGACCCCCCATCCCTCACTCCCCTAATTTATAGGCTGCCCCCCCATCGCTCACTCCCCTAATGTATAGGCTGCCCCCCATCCCTCACTCCCCTAATATATAGGCTGCCCCCTCCCCATCCCTCACTCCCCTAATCTATAGGCTGCCCCCATCCCTCACTCCCCTAATATATAGGCTGCCCCCCATCCCTCACTCCCCTAATATTTAGGCTGCCCCCCCATCCCTCACTCCCCTAATATTCAGGCTGCCCCCATCCCTCACTCCCCTAATATATAGGCTGCCCCCCACATCCCTCACTCCCCTAATATATAGGCTGCCCCCCCCACATCCCTCACTCCCCTAATATATAGGCTGCCCCCCCACATCCCTCACTCCCCTAATATATAGGCTGCCCCCCCATCCCTCACTCCCCTAATAAATAGGCTTCCCCCCACATCCCTCACTCCCCTAATATATAGGCTGCCCCCCATCCCTCACTCCCCTAATCTATAGGCTGCCCCCCCACCCCTCACTCCCCTAATCTATAGGCTGCCCACCATCCCTCACTCCCCTAATATTTAGGCTGCCCCTCCATCCCTCACTCCCCTAATATATAGGTTGCCCCCCATCCCTCACTCCCCTAGTATATAGGTTGCCCCCCCATCCCTCACTCCCCTAATATATAGGCTGCCCCCCATCCCTCACTCCCCTAATATATAGGCTGCCCCCATCCCTCACTCCCCTAATATATAGGCGTCCCCCCCATGCCTTACTCCCCTAATATATTGGCTCCCCCCATGCCTTACTCCCCTGATATATAGGCTGCCCCCATCCCTCACTCCCCTATTCTATAGGCTGCCCCCCCATCCCTCACTCCCCTAATATATAGGCTGACCCCCCATCCCATCCTTCACTCCCCTAATATATAGGCTGCCCCCCCACCCCTCACTCCCCTAATCTATAGGCTGCCCCCCACCCCTCACTCCCCTAATCTATAGGCTGCCCCCCCCATCCCTCACTCCCCTAATATTTAGGCTGCCCTGCATCCCTCACTCCCCTAATATATAGGTTGCCCCCCATCCCTCACTCCCCTAATATATAGGCTGCCCCCCACATCCCTCACTCCCCTAATATATAGGCTGCCCCCCCACATCCCTCACTCCCCTAATATATAGGCTGCCCCCCCATCCCTCACTCCCCTAATATATAGGCTTCCCCCCCACATCCCTCACTCCCCTAATATATAGGCTGCCCCCAATCCCTCACTCCCCTAATATATAGGCATCCCCCCCATGCCTTACTCCCCTAATATATTGGCTCCCCCCATGCCTTACTCCCCTGATATATAGGCTGCCCCCCATCCCTCACTCCCCTATTCTATAGGCTGCCCCCCATCCCTCACTCCCCTAATATATAGGCTGACCCCCCATCCCATCCTTCACTCCCCTAATATATAGGCTGCCCCCCATCCCTCACTCCCCTAATCTATAGGCTGCCCCCCACCCCTCACTCCCCTAATCTATAGGCTGCCCCCCCCATCCCTCACTCCCCTAATATATAGGCTGCCCCCCATCCCTCACTCCCCTAATCTATAGGCTGCCCCCCACCCCTCACTCCCCTAATCTATAGGCTGCCCCCCCCATCCCTCACTCCCCTAATATATAGGTTGCCCCCCCATCCCTCACTCCCCTAATATATAGGCTGCCCCCCACATCCCTCACTCCCCTAATATATAGGCTGCCCCCCCACATCCCTCACTCCCCTAATATATAGGCTGCCCCCCCATCCCTCACTCCCCTAATATATAGGCTTCCCCCCCCCACATCCCTCACTCCCCTAATATATAGGCTGCCCCCCATCCCTCACTCCCCTAATCTATAGGCTGCCCCCCACCCCTCACTCCCCTAATCTATAGGCTGCCCCCCCATCCCTCACTCCCCTAATATTTAGGCTGCCCCTCCATCCCTCACTCCCCTAATATATAGGTTGCCCCCCCATCCCTCACTCCCCTAGTATATAGGTTGCCCCCCCCATCCCTCACTCCCCTAATATATAGGCTGTCCCCCATCCCTCACTCCCCTAATATATAGGCTGCCCCCCATCCCTCACTCCCCTAATATATAGGCGTCCCCCCCATGCCTTACTCCCCTAATATATTGGCTCCCCCCATGCCTTACTCCCCTGATATATAGGCTGCCCCCCATCCCTCACTCCCCTAATATATAGGCGTCCCCCCCATGCCTTACTCCCCTAATATATTGGCTCCCCCCATGCCTTACTCCCCCGATATATAGGCTGCCCCCCCCATCCCTCACTCCCCTAATATATAGGCTGACCCCCCCATCCCATCCTTCACTCCCCTAATATATAGGCTGCCCCCCCATCCCTCACTCCCCTAATCTATAGGCTGCCCCCCCATCCCTCACTCCCCTAATATATAGGCTGCCCCCCATCCCTCACTCCCCTAATATATAGGCTATTTAACCCCCACCCCATCCCTCACTTCCCTGGTCTGTAGGCTGTCTCTGGCTGCATGTGTTGCTCCCCTGAGGATTCAGTCAGAGAGAAGCAGGGATAGATGCAGCTTCCTGTCCCTGTCTCTCTCCATACACAGCGCCTCTCTCCACCTACTGGCCAGCGCCGGTATTGCACTGTATTTTCAATTTCACACGAAAATCAGCAGAACAGGGGTGGGGGGGACAGAGCAGGGGGGGGGGGCCTGCGGACGCCCATGAATGCATTATAACACCAAGAAAATGGTTTAATAGCCTTACGTGACAGAATAAATTCTGGTGAGGGTAAAGTATTTGCCTCATTATCTGGATTGTCCATAATATATGCCTTTATTATATTCTTAACCCTTAAGTATACGAACACCTCTTTAGCATCTAAGTTAAATTCTTTTTGAAGATTGGGAAATAACTTTACTTGTGGTCCAATCATTAAATTGCCAATTTGTCTTACCCCCTTCTCTTGCCACCTTCTCATCTGAAGGTCCAAAGAGAGGGCTGCTAATGCCGTTATTAGTGCAGCTTTAAACATCAGATTAAGATTTATTACATATGGACACCATTTTTTCCATAGTCTTAGTAAGAGTTTTGTGCTTTGTAACATGGGTTTTAAAGAAGACTGGGGAACCGAACATGTTCATAAGTAGTATGTTATATTGTTTGCATCTAAGCATGCATTTTCAAATGTTAGCCAAACTGGGTATTGAGAGATTTTTCTCATTCTGAGTACTCTAATCCCTTCTGCTAAAAAGGATGCTCTATAATACATTTTAATATCTGGCATTCCCAGACCACATTTTACATATGAAAGACCTAAACTCCCTCGTGCCACTCTTGGGGGTTTCCTCTTCCAAATATGAGCATTTATAGTGCTCTGAATCTGTTTGAGTAATTTGTTAGAGAGTGCTATGGGTAATGTTCTAAAGAGATATAGTATCTGAGGTAGTATCATCATTTTATTAAGATTTATGCGTCCCAGCCATGAAATCTCCAAACCTTCCCACTTTGCCATTATATTTTTAATTTGTTGAAGCATTGGATAATGGTTTACTTTGGTTAATGTTTTAGTTGCTTTGGTAAGTTTAACTCCCAAATATTTTATAAATGTAGTACGCCAATCAAATTTATATTGTAACTTCAATTTATCTATTACTGTTTGTTGTAATTTAATAGGTAGCGCCTGTGTTTTAGCTATGTTATTTTTATAATACGATACCTGCCCATATTCTATTAACAGTTTAATCAGTGCTTGTAGGGAAGACTCTGGGTCTTTAATAAAGAGCAGAATATCGTCCGCAAACAACGCTAATTTTTAAATACCCCCTGGTGTAATCAGCCCTTTAATATTATTATCTTGTTTAATAACCCTTACTACAGGTTCCATACATATAATAAAAATAAGAGGGGAAAGGGGACATCCTTGACGAGAACCGTTACCTATTTTTATTTTATCCGAAAAAAAGCCAGTGTTAAGCACTCTTGCACTAGGATTTTGATATAGTGCTAATATACTAGTTAAAAAATTTGATGGAAAACCCATTTTAATAAGCGTGAGTGACATGTACCCCCAATGGGGCTGACCCGAATCATGTAACCAGAACGCCCGAAAGGGATGAACATGCCCAAAAAGGAGGCATGAATGCGTCTTATGATGCGCTTGCTCCATGCTTTCTAAGGACTGTCCCCCAGCACTCACATGTCCACTTGTCTCCTTAACTTCTTACTAGCAGGCAGAAGCTCCTGGGACACAGTCTGAGACAGAGAAAAGGTGGATGTAGTGAGTGTAGAAGAAAGAAGAAAGGGAATATGCCACAGTGTTAGAGAGACCAAAGTCATCATTACTTTAACTAATTTCATTTCAGCTAGTCCACACAAGTTTTGTTTCCATATATCCCTCTTAAGTTTCCATACTTAAGCAAGAGTATGTGAAGAGTAGTCAGGGTTGCCACCTTTTTTGGAAAAAATACAGGATTCTACTGATTTGCATAACTAAATATGTATGCGTGACATCACATGATGTAAATCACAAGGAGTAAGAAACATAGAAACATAGAAACATAGAATGTGACGGCAGATAAGAACCATTCGGCCCATCTAGTCTGCCCAAATTCGGCCCATCGGCCCTAAGAGAAAATTCAGTGAAATCCCCCAAAAACTACTTACAGTTTGATTCTGCTGTATAAATGGATTGCTCTCAGTGTCTCTCTGTCTCCCAGTGTCCCCATGTCACCCAGTGTCCCCATGTTGCCCAGGGTCCCCTAGTGTCTGTGTCTCCATGTCTCCCAGTGTCCCCATGTCACTTGGGGACACTGTGAGTCATGGGGAAACTGAGACATTTGGGGAAACTGGGAGACTGGGTAACTGAGACTATATATCACAGTGTCCCTATGTATCACAGTGTCTCAATGCTCCATGTCTCCCAGTGTCCCCTTGTCTCTGTGTCCCCATGTTGACCAGTGTCCCCATTTTGCCCAGTGTCCCCTAGTGTCTGTGTCCCCATGTCTCCCAGTGTCCCCATGTCACTAGGGGACACTGATACACTTGGGGACACTGGGAGACATGGAGACACTGGGAGACATGGTACACAGACACTGGGAGACATGTGGACACTGGGAGACATGGGGACACTGAGACACTAGGGGCACTGGGAGACATGGGCACACAGATACTAGGGACACTGGGAGACATGGGGACACTGAGACACCAGGGACACTGGCTATGAGACATGGGGACACTGAGACACTTGGGGACATTGTGTCCCTAGTGTCTAAGTGTCCCCAAGTGTCTCAGTGTCCCCATGTCTCAGTGTCCCCATGTGTGTTTGTTTCCCCATGTGTCAGTGTCCCCATGTCTCCCAGTGTCCCCAAGTGTCTCAGTGTCCCCAAGTGTCTGTATCCCCATGTCTCCCAGCATCCTCTAGTGTCTCAGTGTTTCCTAGTGTCTCAGTGTCCCCATGTCTCAATGTCCCCATTTCTCAGTGTCCTCATGTGTCTTCATGTGTCTCAGTGTCTCCATGTCTCAGTGTCCCCATGTGTGTCTGTGTCCCCATGTCTCCAAGGGGGGGTGTACTAACTTGTCACCAGATGCTCCAGTCAGTAACTCTGCATCATGTAAATTAACTGTAAGGTGCACCTCCGTGGCGCTGTACTAATGCCTACATGTCTCAGTAAATACAGTGCTACTGAATAGCAGTCAGGAGACAAGGAGAGAAGGGAATATTTGAGCACATATATGCTACCTTAATGTGTGTTTCACATTTAGTCACAGAGCTGTATTTACTGTTTCTGGGAATTATGCCCAATTAGAGACATTGGAATCTAGTCAATAGGCATGAGTAGTGAATTGAAAACTAAACTAATAATATTTGGAAAAAGTCTGCAGGTATAGTCACAAAATAAGCACTAGTTCAGTACCATGGAGGTGTACCTTACAGTTAATTTGGTTATTGTATCCTACAGTTTTTAATACACTACAATTTGATGTTTACTGAACTCAAATGTTTACATAGAGGATGAAGATTCCAGTAGATTATTGGAACTGATTATGATCATTGTGGAGAAAGTAACCTCGCCACTGGCTTTTGGAGGAGCCTGTTTGCAGCCTCCTACCCTGTGACTATGGCCCCTGCAATAGATCTGGCTAAAATACTTCAAACAGGCTCTGTTCGTGCAATTGGGACTACATGGTTAGTTTACCGAACAACCGCACGAACAGAGATCACCCTGAAGCTTGTTAACACCTATTAACAACTTGGAACGTTTCTCACCGCAGTGTTCTAATTGTTCGTCTGGGTGGCCGCAATTCCTATGAACAACCACAAGGTGGCGGCTATCTTGTTCGCATGAACGCAGGCAGCGGTGTTTGGGCATGAATCTCATGGAACTGAAATCGGATACAGAAACTCCCGAACACCGCTGGACTTCCATCATCACCTGCGTTTGTTTCTATTCGACTTAGAAGGGCACTGTTCAGTGAGATCATTCGTCTGGATGAAGGGAACAAGCTCCAGGATAAGACTATTGACTCTGTTTGTAGTTTTTTTTTTGTTTTCAAACTACCGAACTAGACCAACCGCAAACCCTGAGTCTCTGGAACTGTTTTGGGCATGGGACCATGTCTGCGGTCGGTCAAATACATGACTTCCATAAAATCTCTGAACATTAGGCATTTTTATGTGTTATTTTTCTCTCACATTGTACTTTAGGCATGGATTCTCAGTTCCTGTTATGTGTTACTGACCAATATGTGTTCAGCAACATCTCCTGAGTACAACAGTGCCCCCAATGTACAGGTTTTATAAACTTACCCCTCAAGTATAGGTTTTTTGGAAAGTTACAGGGTCAAACATAAGATTTGTCAATTTCTGTTTTTATAAATTGCTATTTGCCAGATTGGCTATATTGCATTTGAGCCGGTATGGCAGCCCAGAAGTTAAAATTAACCTTTTGACATACCTTTTGACATACTTTTTGACATGACATACCATTTGAAAAAGTAGACAACCCAGGGTATTTAAAATGGGGTATATCCAGTCTTTTGTAGTAGCCACTTAGCCACAAATGCTTGCCATTTTTGTTTTTTGCATTTTTTTTACACAAAAACTGCACTTTTACTGGTGATTTCATCGTCGTGATATGTTTTACTGTTTTAAACACTCATATTTGTGTTCAGCGAAGTCTCCCCAGTATAGAAATACCTTCCATGTACAGGTTTTATGGTGTTTTGTAAAGTTACAGGGTCAATATAGGGCTTGCCCAATTCAGTTTTCCAGATTGGTTTGCTAGGTCTGTGTTGCCTTTTGACACCGTATGGTAGCCCAGGAATGTGAATTAACCTCATCATGGCATACCATTTTAAAATGTTGACAACCCAGGGTATTAAAAATTGGGGATTTCAAGTCTTTTGTAGTAGCCACTTAGTCACAAACGCTGGCCAATGTTAGGTTTTATGGTGTTTTGGAAAGTTACGGGGTTAAATATAGGGCTTGCCAATTGAATTCTCTGGACTGTTTGTCTCAGTTGTCAGGCAGGTCTCTGAAATTATAATTAATAAAATCAAATAATTATGTAGTTAATAGTTTAATATATATGTAGAATATATGTGAGTATATATATATATATTTTTTTTATCACCTTTTTAAAATTTATATTATATATATATATAATTGTTTGTGTGTGTGTGTGTAGGAGCACTCGCTTGGATTTTCCAAAAGTGTATTAAATCATCTGCATAAATCTCATCAACGTTTCGACCCTTCAGGGTCTTTATCAAGATAATAACAGTGCATAAAATGTACATAGATATACACAATATATTAACAAGCAAACTTACACCATCTGTGTAAAGTGATTCCCGTTTGTCATCAAGTGAAAACCGCCAACCTGCGTGGTGACGTGGGCGCGTGCGTGATGATGTTGATACGTGCGTGCGCAATGACGTACACGATCACGGGATGACGTGACGTCATCGCGTATACATAAACCGTAACCATGGTGACCCCACCGTGTACCTATACCACTCGTGCTTCATGGAGGAAAGCATGCCAGAATCATACAAAATACTTAACCTATTAGCAATAATACAGTGGGAGGTGATCTTCCACAGCTATAGGATACCTTAATACACAAAAGAGGTGAACAAGTGTACAGGTGTATAAATAAGAAATGAAGAAGAATCAAAAAAGAAAAAACTATGTGAAAGTGACTAGTATGATGTAGTAAAAAGAATAAAAATGTCTGTAAATGAATATGTGAATATATACATGTGTGTGAATGGAAGAGAATGAAAATGTATGTAAATGATTATGTGAATATATACATAAGTGTGAATAAATGTGTAGAAATAAACAAACCACAAAAACCAACAAGTGTGAGAAAAAAAACACCCTAATGAGTGACCCAACCCCTGAATGTAGGCAAAAAAATGCATATAGTACACCTCTATATATATACACAACAATCTCATAAAGGACCATCCAAAATATCTAAATAGATCTACAGCATCCACATCTAATCATAATAACTTATATGTATACATGCAAAAAGACACCTTAACGATAAAAGGTGATAACACTAAGCTGCATGTAAGGGTCTACCCCCTAAAAAATCATATGGTAATAATATAACGTCTGCATGAGTGTGTATCTCAATCCCTCCCACTAATTAAAGCTGATCCTGAATCAACATATATAGATATATAAAAAAAATCGGACCTGGGTGAAGAAGAAGTATCTATAAAAGCTAATGAGAAAAAACTTGAGCAAAACTATAGAGAATAATCATGTATCCAGACTAACGGATACAAAATGCAGAGGGTAAATAACAGCCCCTAGTCACAGTAACAAAAAATTATCTAATCTAGACTCCAATTAATAACTATAAATCAACGAGTATCCAAAAATGAAGAGAACAAAATATATTCGTTTAGTCCCTTAGGTTGAAGAGTATCCAATAGCTTGATCCAAAAGGTCTCTTTCTGGAGCAATAATCTAGACCGGCCCCCTCCTCTTGTTAGGATTGGTATTACGTCGATAGCTATGAATTTGAGAGTGGGTAGACGGTGGTTGTATTCAAAAAAGTGTTTTGCCACCGGTTTGTCCGTTTTCCCATCTCTAAACGCAGTCATGATAGCTGATCGATGTCCCCTAATTCTGTCCCGAAGAGTGAGGTCAGTTTTGCCAACGTAAAACAATCCACATGGACATGAGATGAGGTATATGACATGATCTGCCAAACATGTGATATGGTGTCTGATCTTGTACCTTTTACCAGAATGTGGATGCACAAACGATGAGCCAGTTAACATGTGCCCACATGTCACACATCCGGTACATCTAAAACAACCCATTCTATTGGATTTAATCGAAACCAAGCCCTATTGGATTTACAGAACACCTACCCACCTTACGGATCTCCTACCTACTCACAGCCCCCCTACCCACTCACAGTCCCTCTACCCACTCACAGCCCCCCTACCCACCTTACAACTCCCCTACCCACTCACAGCCCCCTACCCACCATACAGCCCCCCTACCCACTCACAGTCCCCCTACCCACTCACAGCCACCCTACCCACCTTACAGCACCCTACCCACCTTAAATAACCCCTACCCACCTTACATAACCCCTATCTACTCACAATCCCTCTACCCACTCACAGCCCCTTACCCACCTTACCACCCTCCTACTCACTCACAGCTCCAAAATGAGAGCACTCAATGGATTTAGTGAATCAAAAAAAAATATATTAAATATATACCCACCTTACCACCCTCCTACTCACTCACAGCTCCAAAATGAGAGCACTCAATGGATTTAGTGAATCAAAAAAATATATATTAAATAACACGCATATAAATGCGTGTTATTTAATATATATATTTTTTGATTCACTAAATCCATTGAGTGCTCTCATTTTGTTCCGTTTATATATATATATATATATATATATATATATATGGAGATAACAATAAAAGCTGCGCCTGGTAACAGTAAAATAAATAGTCCAAATAAAATAATTGGATAAAAAGGAGAAAGTCTTATCTAAGAGTGTCTCGTGCAGTCGTCTAGTTCGGCAATATTCGGTCTGGAACGATTGTCCTTATTTGATTCTTCCTTGTAAATCCACTCATATGTAAGAGACAAAGGGTATATACAGGAAGCCAGATAGTGTAGTAAGTTAAAATATAAGGAAATAAAATATGTAAAACTCTTGAATGCAAACTCACATTTGAGAGAGCTAAATCTGCTCTGGTGTGAAGGGCGTTCAGCGGTATAATCCCCGCTTATGGGATATACAGTGGGTGATTCCGGTTTCCATGACGACGGCTGCTACCCGCCGCGTCATATATTCAATGTCCCTCCCATGTCGACGGCCGCAGCCTTGTGCGAGCCGTCGTTGTTACGGTTACTCTTAGGCTTGCTGAGAGCTGGACCGCTTAGTCGTCTGGATTCCTAGTTGCTGAAGAGGAGAGAGCTGCTTTCCCTAATATTCCATAAGAGTCCTGTAAGTGTAGAATAATCCCACTAGCTATAGCATAGCTAGGATACCTTTCTGCCCAACAAAACGAGTCGAGGCTGCGATTTGAGGGTCAAGTAAGAACTGAGGACTGGGCTGACCAGCCTGCTTTTTATTGTGGTTACATACAAAAAGGATACTCCCAGGGGGAGGCATAAAATCACCAATCACATATTGGATACCTCCCACACATCTCCTCCCCTCAGATAAACAGTTAACATAATTATGTAGTACATATTTTTAACCAAGTCCTGGATGTACCCCAAAACCAGAGGGTACCCCTTTAAATCCTACACCGCTGTACAGATCTCGTTCAGGGGAGCAACATATCCGAAAACCAACCCGTTCGGATGAACGGTTCGAGAGTTATGGGTTTTCAAAGTTTTGACCGACCGCACAGACTTCCTGGCCGAAAATGGTTCCACACGTTTAGGCCTTGCGGTCGGTCTCCGTTCGTACGGTGAAACTCCACGAACCCATTGCCATCCATAGGTATCCTGGGGGTCGCTGTACTCCCCCTGCGAAGAATAATCGTCCTACCGAACGGTGGGCCGCTCGGTAGGTCCAGCACGAAGTTATGCTATCCTGGAGGTCTCAGCGGTGTTCGCCTGGGTGCGTCTCCGTTTTTAGTTCCAGACGATTGCTGGCAAACACCGCTGGTCGTACGTAAGATGGCCGCGAACACGTGCAAAGTCCCGAAATGGCGGCCACCCATACGCTTACACAAAGGATTCGTGCTGAACCATACCAACGACTGCAAATAAGTCAGACAGGTGAAAATAACATTTAAAGGCACATAGTTCAATAAGGTTTTTGTAACAGTGCTCCCTTTTTGTGGAACACTCTGGCAGACACCGTCTGACCCCTTTTCGGGGCAGACTAAGGCTGTCCAGACCGCTGGTTATGCTGGGCTGAGGTCCGTTTGTCTGGACAACCCGTCCGCGTTGCCATTCTGTTTCCCGGGTCGGTAGGTAATGGTAAAATTGAAGGGTTGCAATGATAAACTCCAACGTAATAACCTGCCGTTATCTCCAGAGACCCGGTTTAGCCACACCAACGGGTTATGGTCGGTGACCAGAGTGAACTCTTGTCCATATAAATAGGGAGTCAATTTCTTTAATGCCCACACCAAGGCCAAACACTCCTTTTCGACCGCTGCATAGCTGACTTCGCGGGGTAGGAGCTTCCGGCTGATGTAGGCAACGGGGTGCTCCCCTCCATCTTCACCTACTTGGCTGAGGACGGCTCCCAGCCCGAACATGGAAGCGTCTGTATGGACGATAAAACGTTTATTAAGAGCTGGAGCCGCCAAGACAGGAGCATTAACCAAAGCGTTTTTGAGGGCCTGGAAAGCCTCTTCACAGTGGGGAGACCACAGGACCTGTCGAGGTAAGTTTTTCTTGGTCAAGTCAGTCAGGGGTTTGGCAAGTGTGCTGTAGTCGGGTACAAATCGTCTGTAGTACCCTGCCGTGCCCAGAAAGGCTAGAACCTGGGTTTTAGTGATGGGGGTGGGCCAATTGGCAACAGCTTCTATCTTGGCTGGCTCTGGTCGCTGTTTTCCGCACCCCACCCGGTGACCCAGGTATTGTACCTCGGCCATCCCAAAGTGACATTTTTCTGGTTTCAGAGTCAGGCCAGCAGCCCGGATCTGATCCAGAACCATTCCTACATGAGCTAAGTGGTCCTCCCAGGACTCACTGTGAATCGCTATGTCGTCCAGGTATGCACAGGCAAAACTCTGGAAGCCATCCAGGAGCCTATCCACCAAGCGCTGGAATGTAGCTGGGGCATTCTTCATCCCAAACGGCATTACCTTAAACTGGTATAAGCCGAATGGGGTGACGAATGCCGACTTGGGGATAGCCTCCGGGGCCAGGGGAATCTGCCAGTAACCCTTGCAGAGGTCGATAGTGGTCAGGTAATTTCCCCTGGCTATACGATCGAGTAGCTCGTCTACCCTGGGCATAGGGTACGCGTCCGTCACTGTTTTTTCATTGAGCCTCCGGTAATCTACACAGAACCGGGTTGTCCCATCTTTCTTGGGTACCAGGACAACCGGGGAGGCCCAGGGACTATCGGAGGGCTCAATCACCCCGAGTTGGAGCATCTCATCTATCTCCTGCTTCATTCCTGTTCTAACTGCCTCGGGGATGCGATACGGGGGCTGGCGTAAGGGTGGTTGCCCGGGGGTATCGACCTGGTGGGTGGTTAGGGTAGTGTACCCTGGCTTCTGGGAGAAGGTGAGGTGTTTGGCCTGGAGGAGTGTATTGAGCTGCTCCCTTTCAGTGGGGCTAAGTCGGTCTCCTATCTGAACCTGGGTTACTATCCCTGTGGGGGGACTTTTTTCTAGTAGGTCGGGAATGGGTAGACTGTCGGGGTCTTCCTGGGGAGGACAACATACGGCTGTCACGTTCTCGGGTCGCTCCAAGTATTCTTTGAGCATGTTTACATGGAACGTCCTCCTAAGGTTGTTGTCGTGGCAACTGGCTATGACATAAGTTGTGTCGCCCCGTTTCTCTACAATCTGGTAGGGGCCCTGCCAGGATGCTTGCAATTTGTCTGTCTTTACCGGTTTAAGTACCAACACCTTTTGTCCTATGGTAAAGATTCTCCTCCGGGCCCCCCGGTCGTACCATACCTTCTGTCTTCTCTGGGCCGACTGGAGGTTAGCCTGCACGGATCTGGCTAGCTGTTCCATTCGGTCTCTGAGTTCCAGCACGTATGGCACAATGGGGACACCGTCAGTTTCTGTCTCTCCCTCCCAGTGCTCCCGGATCAGGTTTAGGGGGCCCCGTACCTTTCTTCCGTAGAGCAACTCAAAGGGGGAGAACCCTGTCGTTTCCTGGGGCACCTCCCGATAGGCAAACAGGAGGTGCGGCAGGAAGCGTTCCCAATCTCGGTATTCCTGAGTGAACGTTTTGAGCATTTGCTTGAGGGTTCCGTTGAACCTCTCACAAAGTCCGTTCGTCTGGGGATGGTAGGGGGAGCTCAGAAGGGATTTAATTTTGCAGACCTGCCAGAGTTGTTGGGTCAATTCGGCTGTGAATTGGGTGCCTCGGTCCGACAGGATTTCCTTTGGAAATCCTACCCGGGAGAACACTTGTACCAGTGCATTCGCTACCGTATCCGCTTGGATGTTGGACAGGGCGACAGCCTCGGGGTACCGGGTAGCGTAGTCCACTACGGTAAGGATGTAGCGCTTACCGGATGGACTAGGGGTGGCCAGTGGTCCTACTAGGTCAATAGCAACCCTGCTAAAGGGTTCCTCTACGATGGGCATATTGACTAGATGGGCTTTAGGGTGATCGCCCCGCCTTCCTACTCGTTGACACACATCGCAAGTATTACAATAAGTCCTAACATCAGCGTGTACTCCTGGCCAAAAGAATGTGTGGGTAATGCGGTGTAGCGTACGGGTTACAGCTAGATGACCTGCCAAGGGGATGTCGTGTCCTATCTTGAGGATTTCTCGACGGTATTTGTGGGGCACTACCAGCTGTCGCCTACGTTGTCCCTTTTTCTCTGTCAAGCGGTATAGTTTGCCTTTTTCCCATAGAAAAGTTTCGCTATCTGCCCCGCTCCCCCCGGTCTCTGCTCGTTCCCGGTATTTTTGTAAAGTCGGGTCATTCCTAGACTCGGTCTCGAAAGTATCTGGGGTGTCCCAGGGTATGGGGCCTAACATGTCAGGAACAGTCGGGGTCGGTCTTACCTGGGTCTCCCGCACTGGTGAGGGTTCTCGGTCCGTCCGGGCTTGTGCTCGGGTAGTCACTGGGTTCGCCTCGTTGTTGTACGCTGGAGCGTAGGCAGAAGTCATGGGGCCCAAATCGTTGCCCAGTAGTACTTCAGCAGGTAAATTATCCATTATGCCCACGTTCACAGCCCCCTTTCCCGCTCCCCAATCCAGATGTACTTTAGCGGTCGGAATTTTGTACACATCCCCCCCCGCCACTCTAACGGCCACGGTCTGCCCTGATCGCTTGTGTTCTGGCACCAAATGACTCTGCACCAGTGTGATGGTAGCTCCTGTGTCCCTCAACCCCTCGGTAGATCGCCCTTCGAGCCATACCTTCTGCCGATGGTGCTGGCGGTTATCTGAAGCAGCATATACAGGGTCTGCCTCGTGAAGCGGCCCCAAATATTCTTCCATCGAGGCCTCTTGGTTAACACAGAGGGCGCGGGCAGAACGGTATGGCCCAGAGGGGTAATTGTAATTCCTGGGTGTCTGGTGCGTGTTAAGAGGGCAGTTAGCCATGAAATGCCCTGGTTGCTTGCATCGGTGGCAAGTTGGTCTGGGACGATCAGAGTTGTTATTGGGTGGCCCTGAGTGTCGGGTGGGCCCTGCGGGTACCGGGGCTCGGAACTCCGTACGAGGAGGGGCACGGTAAACCTCTCTGGGCTCAACCCGTGCTGGAGCCCGGTAGCTCGTTGGCTCGTGAAGGCGGGAATCATAATGTTCATCCGCTAATTTGGCTGCTTCTTCTAGGGTGGAAGGTCGCCTGTCTCGCAGCCACTCCTTCCCCTGCTGCTCCATGCCATTATAAAAATGTTCTAAGAGAAACAGTTGTAAGATTTCCTCACCAGTCACAGCTTTACTTCCGCTCATCCAGTGATTTGCCGCTCTCCGCATTCGGTGCGCCCATTCCATATGGGTATCGTTAGGCTTCTTTTTCGTGCCTCGAAACTGCCGGCGATACGTGTCTGGAGTTACAGCGTACCGTCTTAGCAGTGTCTCTTTAACTCGCTCATACTGTGTCACTTCCTCAGTACCCAAGGTACGAAAAGCTTCCAGGGCTCGCCCGGATAGTTTCCCAGACAGGATCGTGGGCCACTCTCTGATGGGAATCTGGTGCAGGGCGCATTGCCTTTCGAAGTCCGCCAAGTATTCATCAATTCCTGTCTCGCTCTCTAGGAAGGATCTAAATGCCGCAAAGGGTATCTTGGGCTTCCCAGCGTTTTCGACAGGAACGATTACCTGCGGGGCTTCAGCATTGCGTTGTGCGTTTACTAGGTCAAGTGCGTGGGCTCGGGCCTTTCGTATATCCTCGTCTGCCTCCGCCATCAACTGCTGTACTAGTTCTATAGGTGGGTTTGGCCCGTATAGGGAGAGCCTCTCCCGAACAATCCTTGCCTTTTCATCACCATTCGTGGTTGGTGCTTCCGCCATTGTGAAGCTTTGATCCAGTTCGGTCAGTTCTGCGATCAGTTCTCTCCTTGGCCGGTTGCTGGCGTACCCTCCTCTGCTTTCCAGTAAATCTTTTAGGGTGGTACGCTTCAATTTTGTGTAGGTGCTCTCCATCCGTTCCGTACCTCTCCTAGGAAATCCAGGATAATCCCGCCGCTGCCACCAAATGTTACGGTTACTCTTAGGCTTGCTGAGAGCTGGACCGCTTAGTCGTCTGGATTCCTAGTTGCTGAAGAGGAGAGAGCTGCTTTCCCTAATATTCCATAAGAGTCCTGTAAGTGTAGAATAATCCCACTAGCTATAGCATAGCTAGGATACCTTTCTGCCCAACAAAACGAGTCGAGGCTGCGATTTGAGGGTCAAGTAAGAACTGAGGACTGGGCTGACCAGCCTGCTTTTTATTGTGGTTACATACAAAAAGGATACTCCCAGGGGGAGGCATAAAATCACCAATCACATATTGGATACCTCCCACACATCTCCTCCCCTCAGATAAACAGTTAACATAATTATGTAGTACATATTTTTAACCAAGTCCTGGATGTACCCCAAAACCAGAGGGTACCCCTTTAAATCCTACACCGCTGTACAGATCTCGTTCAGGGGAGCAACATATCCGAAAACCAACCCGTTCGGATGAACGGTTCGAGAGTTATGGGTTTTCAAAGTTTTGACCGACCGCACAGACTTCCTGGCCGAAAATGGTTCCACACGTTTAGGCCTTGCGGTCGGTCTCCGTTCGTACGGTGAAACTCCACGAACCCATTGCCATCCATAGGTATCCTGGGGGTCGCTGTACTCCCCCTGCGAAGAATAATCGTCCTACCGAACGGTGGGCCGCTCGGTAGGTCCAGCACGAAGTTATGCTATCCTGGAGGTCTCAGCGGTGTTCGCCTGGGTGCGTCTCCGTTTTTAGTTCCAGACGATTGCTGGCAAACACCGCTGGTCGTACGTAAGATGGCCGCGAACACGTGCAAAGTCCCGAAATGGCGGCCACCCATACGCTTACACAAAGGATTCGTGCTGAACCATACCAACGACTGCAAATAAGTCAGACAGGTGAAAATAACATTTAAAGGCACATAGTTCAATAAGGTTTTTGTAACAGTCGTCCTTCCCCCTCACGTCAGTCGCATGTATTAGTGCGTGCTGACGTGATTCAGACCGCACCCCCTTCCCAGCCGCTTCCCAACTAGGACGCCGGCAGCTGCGCAGTGCTCGCCGGCGTCCGACTACATTTCCCAATACCCCCCTGGTTGTTTATGCCGGTCATGTGACCGAGCTATATTTTATATACTTTACTGTTTTTCTTCTTTCTATAGTTCGTTTTACATGTGTATTGGTATACTGTTGCTGAAATTATATAATGTAACCATTCCATAGCAGATTTAAACTGTTTTTAATATGATTTTTTATATTAGTTTTTACTCTCTCTGTGATTGGTCACCTAATTTTTGGTGCCAATTTTAAAGTATTGTACTTGTTATTTAAAGCTCTTTCTGCCAGGTATCAGGTTCTTTATCCCATATTGATAACGCCGTATTGACGAAACGCGTTTATGGTTATAATATTGTGTATTTTTAATATTAAAGTATATTTTGTTACTTTTAATTGTATTTTTTAATACACATTTATCTACTTTTTACCTGGCATTTTAATCATCACTCCGGACTCCAAGTAATCCTAGGTGGGGATAATACCACCAGCGCTATCAATAGGGAGCAGTTGTTCTGCTCCCCCCTTGTGAGTACCCATTTTATTCCTTTATTTTATTAATTAGCTTTTTATCCAGTGTGCACTATTGGTTGTTTCTCTCTACCCGAGTGTTTATCGTACCAAGGACGGAGAAAACTTACCACAGACGAAGGACACCCACTGTATATCCCATAAGCGGGGATTATACCGCTGAACGCCCTTCACACCAGGGCAGGTTTAGCTCTCTCAAATGTGAGTTTGCATTCAAGAGTTTTACATATTTTATTTCCCTATATTTTAACTTACTACACTATCTTGCTTCCTGTATATACCCTTTGTCTCTTACATATGAGTGGATTTACAAGGAAGAATCAAATAAGGACAATTGTTCCAGACCGAATATTGCCGAACTAGACGACTGCACGAGACACTCTTAGATAAGACTTTCTCCTTTTTATCCATTTATTTTATTTGGACTATTTATTTTACTGTTACCAGGCGCAGCTTTTATTGTTATCTCTTTTTATTGTATTATCTTTAAGGGTTTTTGAGGGATTCCCTTATTAGGTTGCTGCCTACCGTGTTATCTAGCGCTCTCTCATTGTTCTGTTTTTTATATATATATATATATATATAATCCAAAAGAATGAGAGCACTCACTGGATTTAGAAAAAAAGACTGCTTGACGGTCGAAACGTTGATTTGTTTGCCTAAGATTTAATACATGTTTTTCTAAATCCAGTGAGTGCTCTCATTCTTTTGGATTCTATATACGCACTGAGAAGCACCTTGGTCAGAAATTGTTTGGCGATTGCTTTTTTGGGAAGAGTGCCAGAGTTTGTGAATATTTGTATATATATATATATATATATATATATATATATATATATATATATATGTGTGTATATATATATATATATATATATACACACACACATAGATATAATATGTGTGCATATAATACTTGTGTGTGTGTATATATATATATATATATATATATATACATATATATTTATGTATATATGCCAGTTACTGACCAATATATATGTATATATATATATATATATACACACACACTTTTATTTCCTATATATGTATAATATATTGTAAAATTATTTAAGCATTTTATAATATAGTATACATATATAATGCATATATATGATTTCATTATAAGTGTATTTTGATATATAAATCACACTTATAATGAAATCAGATATATGATTTATATATGTATAATATATTATAAAATGCTTTCATTATTTTATAATATATTATAATATATTATACATAAATAACATATGTATAATATATTTATTTTATCATTTTATTATTTATTTTTTTACTTATTAGCAGCCTGGGAGACTGACAGCTCAGACAGTCCCCCTGCTGGCAACTTCAAAGGCTCCTAATGCGGCCATGTGATCATGGTGATCACATGGCCGCAATAGGGCCATGTGAAGGGCCAGGGTGGTCAGAGCTGCTGAAGGGGGACTGCTGGGGTCTCAGGCAGTCCCCCCCCCCCCCCCCCAACCGGGATTGCGGTCCAGGTAAGTCCAGGGCTCCTATTTGCCTTTGAGCTGCGGTCCTTAACGACCGCTTTTTGTCGGACATACCTAGTACGTACGTAGTACGTCCGCGGTCGTTAAGCGGATATATGTATTTAGAACATCATTCTAAATGTATTTTAATTTAAATATATATATGTATATTAATATCAAAATACAGTTAGAACAAATTTAAATCGGTATATAATTTTATTTAAATTTGATTAAATTTAATTTTTTTATTTAATTTTTTCCTTTTTTCCCGTTTATTTATTTATTATTTTTAGTTTATATATAATTAACGTAAATAATATTTAAATACAGTTAGAATAATAGATTGTGTATGTGTATATAAAAGTACTTAGATTATATATATACATATATATATATATAAAATGTAATTTATAAACTGTTTTATAACTTTTATTAACTTTTAAAAACTTTTTTTTGCAGGCATGAGGGGGACAGTCTGAGAGCTCAGGCAGGCCCCCTGCATGCACCGCACAAGCTGGCTATGTAATCGCGAGGACCCTGCGATCACTTGGCCCAAGGGGGCCAGATCAGCTGCAGGGGGACTGCCTTGGATGCCACATCGCGATCACCGTCTGGTTACGCCCGCGATCAGGTAAGTGCATAATTTGGCACAGACCTACCAGGTACATAAGGTCGTTAACAGCCGTTTTTTGTTGGACATACCTGGTACGTCCGAGTTCGGAAGAGGTTAAAGAAGTTATAAGTACAGTGACAACTATCTGTATAGTTAGATGCCTGCTAACACTAATACCCAAAATGGAAAATTCACCGACATCCAAGACATATAGGCTACATATGTGGGTGATATCTTATTTGATCACCAGAAAAAAAAGGGGGATTGGAGGCAGATCCACAACATTTCTAAGTAATGGTGCAGTTGAAAATACCAAAATATATACAAAATACAAATTAACGAGCAGCGCACACACACAAATTGTTGCTTTAAATTTCACAAGGCTACTTAAAATCGCCTATCACAGCATATAAATATGGGGATTCAGTTCCACCATATGGCCATATTGAGTTAAGCCCACAGTATTCCAATATCAGTGGGCATATGTTATGCCACAGTATCCCAATATCTGTGGGTCCTACACTCATTTTAACATGGGAGATTAACATGCTAACTGCAATTCCTACTGCTTAAACTGTTTTCAGAGACTCTCATCAATTTATGCTTTCCTGTGGTCACCTCAAGGGGCATCTGGAGTAAAGGCACAGGATGATTTCAATATTTTAAGTATTTTAAATATGTTTGATCACCAAAGGAACCGATGGAAACATTGGGCATATTCCCCTTTTTACATCTATGCACCTCTTTTTCAGATAAATCTCACCAAATGTTCCTGTTTTCCTCCTCAGCATTGTGTGCCGTGGCTATGTTTGTGCTGAAAGGTACAGTAGCTGAATCTTTAATTTACATTTAGAAGAAAACAGAGCATCACATGAAAATAGTGTACTCAATACATAGGATATTTTCATTGTTTTATTCAATGCTGTAATAAAGTGACTACTCCCTTTAAAATTAATGTGGCACAGAAAATCTATATGCATGTAAAATCGCAGGAAAGAGCAATGTTTTCTTAGTAAGTTTAGACAAAATAAACAATGGTAGAAGATGTGATTAACTGAATAACAAGTGACTAGTGAATAGTGACCTAGTCGTGCCAATCCAGTTAAAGAACACTCCATCAGTCTTTTTGGTGGAGAGTTGCACACATTTTTCTACATTTAATTGTTAAAGGACCACTCTAGGCACCCAGACCACTTCAGCTTAATGAAGTGGTCTGGGTGCCAGGTCCAGCTAGGGTTAACCCATTTTTTTTATAAACATATCAGTTTCAGCCTTCCCCAAAATCCTCTAGTGGCTGTCTCATTGACAGCCGCTAGAGGCGCTTGCGTGATTCTCACTGTGAAAATCACAGTGAGAGCACGCAAGCGTCCATAGGAAAGCATTGTAAATGCGACCGGATGAATGCGCGCGCAGCTCTTGCCGCGCGTGCGCATTCAGCCGACGGTGCGGAACGGAGGAGAATCGAAGGCAGAGATCTCCCCGCCCAGCGCTGAAAAAAGGTAAGTTTTACCCCTTTTCCCCTTTCCAGAGCCGGGCAGGAGGGGGACCCTGAGGGTGGGGGCACCCTCAGGGCATTCTAGTGCCAGGAAAACGAGTATGTTTTCCTGGCACTAGAGTGGTCCTTTAATCTTGTCTATGAATAAAGCATCCATTATGGTCATCATTTGCATGTTGCAATCTAAAATCTTTATAGGCAATGTAAGTACTGTAGTGATGAGGATATCTGATGGAAAAAAGGTTTGTCGACTTAAGGAGTTTATATTCATAAATGTTATATTAACGTTATATACACTGGAGTATGTTTTGTTACTTTGTGCTCAGCATAGCTGTAATTGAAGATTTACTAATGAAACGTTGAATAGTGAAAGTTCCAATGGTTCCCTAGAGCCCCATTCTAATGCTACTGAATAGGATCCATAGATAGAATGACAAATTACTTCTCTATCTAACATTAGATACATTTGATTAATATTCCCTTTGAGAAACAAAACAAGAGTAAACTGTTCAGAGCTAATGGAATCCAGCCAGTTGCTGACCATACAGTGGGTACTGCTGTATGAATATGACAGATGTATACATACAAGTACATGCTGCCCATATAAATATTCATAGTGTTTTTCTAAGTTGTCATTTTACCTAGGATTTCATACAGCTATGGTTACAGCTATTTGGAAGTCCTAAATACAAACAATCCATTGGATTGATATCTGTGAATGAGAATACAAAGAAATACATATTGAACATTAACCAAGCGTTACAATAAACATATCTCATAGTCAATATTTTCGGGATGGATTGCTAATAAATATTCTGTAGAATCCAAACCAAACATTAAATAAAGTTGAATGTATTAGCTGCACATGTAAAGCCAGCACTGATATGATATTATTTGTGAAACGCTATTGGACACAGCCAAGAAAAATCTGTTTCTAACTGCTCAAACAAAGCTAGGAATATTTTGTGTTCTGTTTTAAATTCATTATAAAGTAATTCCGTTACACCTGAGTCATATTTGTAGCTCAATAGTCAATGCAATAAACATATTTCTGTTAAGATGATTTCTCTGTCATATTCCTACATAGACTGAGCTTGACACATGCTTATTTAACCCCTTAAGGACACATGACATGTGTGACATGTCCTGATTCCCTTTTATTACAGAAGTTTGATCCTTAAGGGGTTAAAGTAAGTTGCAGAATATAAAATACAATCAGAACCACGTATTAAAGTACATTTCCATGAATTAATTTAGGGCCTTGCTGATGCATATGACCCTGCATTGCAGACTTTAGAACTATCATGCCTATTTAATATAATAAAGAAAAACAAAGGACAGGAGGTTATTATTAGATCCTATAATGGCCAGGCTTCATTGATAGAAGATTATTAAACTCTAGCAGTGCATACTACACTTTCAGATAACAGAGATTATGTCATGGTACAGGATAGTCTGTTTACTTGGTCTATCTACGCATCATAGAGGTTTTTATTTGTTAGGCGCCTAATGGTGTATGAATGGCATGTTGGAACTTGTGTTTGAATAATGACACACAGCATCAAGCAAGTAAGAGGACTCCATGGTACATAGGTCAGCATCAAATATGATGCCAGAGCAGCACATGGCATCATTTGACTGGAATGCAAGAGCATGAATGTTATGTAATTGGACGCAGAGGACATTTCTAATGTACATATTAAATCATTGGATAATCACTTACAGATTTGATTTTTATTGAACATACATTTGTGTCCCACACAAAACACATCAATAGTAAACATTAATCAAGAATGTATTTGCACCGGAAATTGACCAACTACCTGGGGCAGAACTAACGTTGGAACGGTCAGTGCAACTAACCTGAGCCCAATAAGCTTGAGAGGCTCATCAGGTGGCCCTCACACTAAGAGCCTTCAAATCAGCATCTCCCATGGGAGGCTCAGTTGGCTGCTGTGGACCTTTATCAGGCCCCTGTCAGGTTGGCCAATAAGTATGGCTTGTATATAGAGTAATGACAAAGAGAGCTTTATTTGCTGAAATTCAATATTTAAATCTAAAATTCAAAAGTGATCAAAATATTTTTCTTTTGGCATTCAGTAAATGCAACATGGGGCTTAGTTCCATTGCCACCTCTCAATGGTAATAACAAATGTAAATAAAAATTAAACACAACAATGTCAAATAAGGATTTGTATAAATGTTTTGGATAACTATGCTTTATAGGTCTTTGCAAGCTGAAATTGCAGAAAGGAGTTTGATTCAAATATTAAATGTCTATTGTCCATAATGAGATAGTGAAGGGTACAGATATAATGAAGAATGTTTGACAATTACAGGTGAGGTATTATTGCATGATCTTTAACTTTCATGGCTCCCACATTTCTTTATCGTTCTCTTCGATGCAGATAGTGTGTCTGTCTATCAGAGTTTCGCTCACTAAGACATCTCCTTGTTGTCCTTATGCATTCTTTGTATGTGGGAAATATCTCTGGCATCCTCAATGTATGCAATAATTGCCCCTTATATATTTAATATACATCCCAAATAAACACGCTTTTAAAAAACAGAAGACATCTGTAATAAAAAACATACTTCTATTTTGAGAGCTCAGGCCATTGAAATCATATGCTCTGTCAATGGTAAATGTTCACAATTTCCAGACCTACAAACAGTCTTGCTAACAGTGCAATATCAAAAATCGCCACTGAACAATGAAAGAACAATATGCTTTCTAGGTGTGGTAAGCCACATCAACTACAACTTTTTTTTTGTCATTGGTGTGCGTGGTTTGATGTGGGATTATATGATTGTGTCAATACAAGTTTTTGAAGTTTGTGTTTTGAACTTTACAAAAAGACTTGAACCATTAACGGAACTCTAAAGCATTAGGAATACAAATTTGTATTCCTAACACTTTAGTGTCCCTGTCCCTTCTCAAAAAAAAGATTTATTTACCTTTTTTCCTGTGCAGAGGTTCCCTCATCAAGGAGGCATTTCCTACTCAATAGTTGGTCGAATCCAATGCTCCTCATAGAGGAGCATTTGGGACTTGATGCACATGTGTGCATCCAAGTTTCCCCATACTAAAGCACTAAATGAATGCTTTCCTATGGTGGCTTCCACATCACTTGACCAGTTTTTACAGCAGAAGCTGGGAAGAACAAAAGGGTTGGTGTAGTGCATTGATGGCTAACCTTGACACCATAAATTGTTTCTGGACTACATTTCCCATGATGCTTAACTAGCTTCTAGAGTCTAAAAGTTAGCTGAGCATCAGGGGAAATGTAGTACAGAAACAAATTATGGTGTCAAAGTTAGCCATCACTGGTCTAGTGCCTAGGTTGAGAGACCCTGGATCTAGCTATTAAGCTGCCTTTTGAACTATACCAATATTACACAAACACTGAATTCTCCTTTGTTTGTAGTCCTGCAGAAGCGCATCTAGAGGTTGTCAGGAAGACAACCACTAGAGTTGTATTTAACACTGCAATGTTTTACATTGCAAGGTTAAATCTAAAAAAACACGACACCCAGACCACTTCATTGAGAAGTGGCCTGGGTGACTTTAGTGGTCTTTCAATAGTGGATCAGAACATTGTAACCATTGTGAATACATTAAAAGGAAAAGTCAGAAGGATAGACTGCCTGGATGCCTGGTTTTCAGGAAGTTGAAAAATCTAGAACAGGAGACCTGCACATGTGAAAATTCATCCACTCAGGTTCTGATATATAAAACTAGCACCATGGACTGAGGTAATAAATGTCTAGCATGTGATAAAATCTTTAAGAAATTCCTAGTTTTGTATGCCTTCAGGATGAGTCAGAACATCATCTAGAACCTCCATGGAAGTCAGTGCAGATTGCAGGACAATGGAGTAATATGTTTGAATGGGATAACTCAGATAGATATACATTTAAACTTGCAGTATGTGACTATTCTTTAAAAGTAGTGTATCGTGTCTACCGCTATATATACAGTTAACTTTAATAACAACATAAAAACAACAGCTGTCAAATTCCAACATATGAAAAACCATATGTGTCCTTTATGGACAAACTGTACATGAATATTTTATTCAAAGAAGCTTAAAATATGCCTTTGCCATGCAAATGATTAACAGGCAGGGAATAGAATGAAGGGTCTGCGTATAGGCCCTGATTCTAAAAACTGTTATGATTATTCCTTACAATAACAAGAGGTGAGTCACTGTTCCTGTGAGTCATTTACAGCACAGAAATACGATTAGCAGGCCTTGCCATTTTAGGCACAGACACAGCTTTCAAACCTGCTTACTCACTGACTGTGATCACAGGCTAATTGCTGCAGATATTTAAAAAATAACATATGCCTCATAATCATTGTCCAGAAACAGACACGTTCTTAACCCTACATGTTCCACATAACTACATCCACAAAACTATGGGTGATCAGACAGTCAAGAATATATGTCCCTTGATGTCATAGGTATGTGGAAGCAGTGTGCCAAGTGTGCCCGGGTACATCCTATTGCATGGCCCAACTGCCCATCCTTTCCTTCCCCTTAGGACTATCATGTACCTTTTTGTCGGACTTGGCTAGGTCACTATTTGGGAAAAACATGAAATCAACAACCTATGTGTACACAAAGTTATCAGATAACAATGGTATTTTGTTCTTCACATATTATTTTATATTTTGTTAGTAGAATTATCAAGTTTTCTTTTCTCCGATGAGCAAAAAAAAAAATCCATTTTGACAAATTTGTCAGTAGTTGTTGGCATTATACTTAAAATATGGGCTCCTATGTTTCATACTTGGAGATATGGTGCTGGAAACCTTGAGCTTCCCATTCACAAAAACCAAGACAATTCCACTTCTTTCTGTCACATACAGAGTTAAGCCTTATTTTCATCAGGAAGTTAAGACTGATATCAAGGAGATAAAGGTGTCACATTTACAGAGGTGTTAGTGTCTAGAGTGTACTCTGTGACTTGAATCTTGAGTCACAACCAATTTGTATTGTGTTCTTTCACACTGTTAACATTGTGGTTGATATCTATACTCTACTTTTTTTTTTTTTTTTTTTTTTTCATATAATATTCTTCCCAGTAGGCACGGGAAGCACTTGCATTATAGGATCAGAAAGTGTGCCTGTTGTTTAATCACATTATTTTATATCTTTCTTACTTCCGAGCATTTCTCAATGCCAATTATGGGGAAGTGACATGAATGAAAAAGACTAGTTTGATCATCTCTTACTATTAACAAGCAGCTTGAATATTTATTAGCATGATGATTCACAACATTACTCTGCCTGACAACAAAAATCATTAGCTTTAGCTTGTAATACTGAAAGGTTTTTACACTGGACAAAAGTTCCATTCTGATATACCATGGCAATCTATTGACTAATAAAGTTATAATTTAAATAATACATTAGTTTTTATAATTTTTTTTTAAACCTACTTTTTTACAACACCTGTGTAAATGGTTCAGGATGTTGACCGTGTTAGACATATATATTTTCTTAAATTTAGGAAGATTGTAGTCTTACCAGTTACTCCAACAATAGAAAAGTCACAGCTACTGCAAATTCAAATTAAAACGCAGTCACATTCCCATAGTTATCGAAAGGGTTTCGGCCAGCATTGGACTTAATCATAGACCAGGGGTTGGCGACCTTGACATCTCTTATAATGTTCTTACATCCATAATGCTGGCAAAGCATCAGGGGAGATATAGTGTGTAACATATGGAGTGCCGAAAGTTGCCTACCCTGTCATATGGAGAATGTTTTCTTGTTCGCAGATTAGATAACTTTATCCAAATGAAGCATCAGTTACATACCACAACTCACCTAGATAGTGCCAGGGCCGGCGCTTCCTATAAGGCGAACTAGGCAGCCGCCCCCATCGCCGGCCCTTTAAATGTTGCAGCCACCTGAGCGCTCTATAGAGAGCGCTCAGGCGACTGCTGCACTGCCTCACCTCCCCTGTAGCGTGGCCGAGCTCCTCTCGGCCACGCTACAGGGGAGGTGAGGTTAGGAGGAGAACTGGGGAGGGTAAGGAGAACTGGGGGAGGGGGGGGTAAGGAGAACTGGGGGAGGGGAAGGGGGATAAGAAGAACTGGGGGGTAAGAAGAACGAGGGGAGGGGAGAGGGGGTAAGAAGAAGAGGGAGGGGGAGTAAGAAGAGGGGTGGGGGGAGTAATAAGAAGAGGGGTGGGGGGAGTAAGAAGAAAGGGGGAGGGGGGAGTAAGAAGAAGACAAGTTGAGGGGGAGTAAGAAGAAGACAAGTGGAGGGGGGAGTAAGAAGAAGAGGGGAGGGGGGAGTAAGAAGAAGAGGGGAGGGAGAAGTTAGAAGAAAGGGGGGAGTAAGAAGAAAGGGGGAGGGGGAGGGGGAGTAAGAAAACGACAAGTGGAGTGGAGGAATAAGAAGAAGAGGGAGGGGGGAGTAAGAAGAAAGAGGGGAGGGGGAGTAAGAAGAAGACAAGTGGGGGAGGGAGTAAGAAGAAGAGGGGAGGGGGGAGTAAGAAGAAGAGGGGAGGGGGGAATAAGAAGAAAGGGGGAGGGGGGAGTAAGAAGAAAGGGGGGAGTAAGAAGAAAGGGGGGGTAAGAAGAAGAGGGGATGGGGGAGTAAGAAGAACACGGGGGGAGTAAGAAGAACACAGGGAGGGGGCGAGGAGAGGGGGAGGTGAGAAGAACACAGGGAGGGGGAGTGAGAAGAACACAGAGGGGGAGGTGAGAAGAACACAGGGAGGGGGAGTGAGAAGAACACAGGGAGAGGGGGGTGAGGAGAACACGGGGGAGGTGAGAAGACACGGGGGGCAGGTGAGAAGAACACAGGAGAGGGGGTGAGGAGAAGTGGAGATGAGGAGAAGGGGAGGTGAGGAAAACACAGGGAGGGTGGGTGGGTGTTAGAAGAGACCCCCAGGGGAGGGTGGGGGGAGAGGAGATACCACTAAGGGGCAGGGGAGAGCTCTAAGGGACAGAAGGGAGAGCTCTTTTACACTACACGCACACACACAATGCATCCCTATACATACACAGAAACACACAATGCATCCCTTACACACACATGCAAACACACATACACACTGCTTCTCTTACATACACACAGAAACAATGCATTTCTTACACACACTCAATGCACACACTTACAGACACACACCTTGCATCCCTTATGCATACAAACACAGATTCAAACAATGGATCCCTTACAGACAACCACAAACACACACTGCTTCCACTACACACAAACACACTGCATCACCTACACAAACTGGTATGCCTATACACTACATTCCATAAGCACACACATTAGATTCTCTACAATAACACATAACACATGCCCTACACACTACACTCCCTGTGAGCGAATTTAATGGGTGGAACATATAGGTGGACTTATGGGTGGGCCTTATGGGCATAATCACCGTCAGGCCCTGGGGCCCAGACCTTGAGCTGTGTAAGGGGCCTCAAAAATGGAGCTGCTAGGGGGGGCGGAGCTAACTGAGCAGCAGAGAGGTCGCATTTTTCGGAGCTCCGTCTCTGACTATCAAAAACACTGAGATATATGGTGGAAACCGGGCTCAATATAACCCACAATCAACTCTGGTGTGAGCAGACACACCATGGGCAGAAAATCCAAAAAGGCGAAAGCTGAAAAAAGCCAGCACGGGAGGGATATCGGAGAAATGCTCCGGACCACACAACAGGCCGCATAGTCCAAAATGGCGCTGCCCGATGATATATCCTCGTACTCCTCGGAAGATTTCACCACAGATGTCCTGGAGGGGGCCTCATACAGACACCCTTCGGAAGGCAGAACCAAAAGCCTACCAACCAGGGACCCGGTCACGGCTGACCAGCTTAAGGCTATGTTGGCAGAACTCCGCAAAGATTTGGCGGCAGACATGGCTTACTATCGGAAGGCCATAGAAGGGGCCACAATAAAAATTACGCAGTTGGAGGCCTGCACAAGCACCCATGAGGAGAGGCTCCACAAAGTCGAACAGAAATTAACTGATCTGATCAACGGGCAAACTACGACCACCGACCGCCTGGACTCCATGGAGGACGAGAGGAGACGCTATAATCTCAAAGTAAGGGGGATACCGGAATCGGTAGCTCCTACAGACTTACCCCACTACATCAGGCGCCTCCTAGAAGACTTATTCCCACCGAAACGGGTAAAAACTATTAAACTAGATGGCATTTTCCGGCTGCCGAAATCGCCCCGAGCACCGACAGCGGCGACGGCGGACCTCATTCTGCGGTTTCAAACACTGGCCGACAAGACCGCTCTCCTCACCGCACTGCGGGGCAAAACCCCCCTAATGTTCGAGGGGACGTCGCTCACAGTGTTTCCAGACCTGACCAGAAATACGATAAACTGGCGGAAAACATTGCAACCCCTTCTGCACCACCTCCGGTCCAGAGACATCCCATACAGATGGGGCACTCCTCGAGCCATACAGTTCACCCATAACGAGACCCTATACAAGGCACAGAACCGACAGGAGCTTGAAACCCACCTGCAAACAATCGGCATCCTGCCAACGGTGCCAGCAAGCAGACAAAGCCTGTCCCAGCTGAACCCGGCCGGCATCCGGGAATTCGTCCCACGGAACTCCTCCAGAACCTCTCCTGGCGGATCGCCCACCTGAAAAGGCAAAGACAAGCCACTACAAGAGGAATTCTCCTCACCATCCCGTTCCACCAACCACGCAGATGTAACGGTCCGTATAGTCAGAGACTTACAATACTCGGACTCACTAACTCTCTTTGGACACTAACGTATAACGTTATAACACTCTTAAGTATTATTTATCCTTTTGTTTTTATTTCATATCAGTAATTGTATGTACTGCCTCTCTCTTATGGTATATGTGGGCAATATCGAGTTGCTTCGCTCTCACGAAGACGGCCACCTTTCGTGACAAAGCCAACCACACTAGAGAGCGCACACACACATAAACTGCAGATTTACTATACAACCCACACGAAGAGGCGGACACATACACATACCACATAGAGGCACAATACAGCCACATTGCAGCGCGATACCCTGATATCCCCCCCCCCTCCTCCCGCCGGCACAGAGCAGAACACGCAGAATATATGCACGGGGGGCAGACCGCAAGGCTACATTTGTCTTAATCCTTCACAGGGAGTAAAAGTCATTGCAACAAAGTTATGTTTCTCCTTTTCTTATAGAATTAACTATACTATAAAAAGTGCAAGAATACAAAAAGCCACGTTTGTTTCAAATGTATGTGATATCCGTGAACAAAAAGCTGTTGTGGCTTCATTCACGATGTTGTTACAACTTTGCACACAAAAATAAAGAATTCAAAAAAAAAAAATGGAGCTGCTTCCTGTTCTCCCAGAACATTGAATTTTGTGACCGCAGTTACAAACAGCCTCCAGAGATCCGGTTCTACACCAGACCAGTGGAGCCAGACTGCAGCTAGAGCCCATCACCATCTTCATCTGGTTGTAAGTAGGCAATCTAGTATATTATTAGTGACACTAATCTCTAATTAACCTCACATTAAAGGGACACTATAGTCCCCAGAACCACTGCAGCTTAATGAAGTGGTTCCAGTGTCTATAGCCTGTCCCTGCAGGCTTTTTAATGTAAACACAGTGTGCAGCACTGGCGTTAGTTCATATGGCAGATCATATGGGTGGGGCATTGTGATGTCCATGAGGGGGGGCGGCAAATTTTTATTTTGCCTAGGGCGGCAAAAATCCTTGCACCGGCCCTGGATAGTGCTGCTGAGTATTAACATACTTTTATTATCACAGCCTACCCCTCATCTAATGTCTGCTTCCATCAGGAAAACAAGCTATGTCACAAAACACAAATTATCTCAAACCAGTTGATTAAATTAACAGGACATTGAGCTCAGTGTACGTGTGTGTGTATATATATATATTTGTCTATCTATATACACAGACAGACAGATAGAATATTCTTGTTGTATTGGTAAGAAAATAAGAAATGTCAGACACATACCATCTAAGGAATGCTGGTGTCTGTAGATTCCTATTTTTATCTGGTTGCTATTTATGTGACTCTAGAAATATCATTATGAGTAAGGTCAATTCATGGAAAATAGAAATCTAAACTAATGCATCTAGTGAATGCTCCAGGGCCACCTGTCAAGGTTTCAGTGAAAGATCCAATAGAGATTTTTGCCCAATACAACTATTTCCATCAACCTTAAGCAAGTCAGCTATATAGTTAATACAACTCAAATTGTAATGGATAAATGCCAAAAACATGAGTAAACATCAGGTCACAGTTCGGGTAAGGTTTATTTTTGTCATTTCATTAATTGATACAAAGCAGACAAACCTCATTTTACACAAAATGTATTCTTATTAGAAAGGTTATACGTATCCCATTTTTGGTTCATTATTATTTATTTATTTATTTATTTATTAAAAATTCTTAAGAAAACGCAGTCTTATTACCCATAGGGTCTCGATGCGCATACCAGCAATAAAAACAGACAAAACAATATCCAGCAAAACCACAGCATTATAATCACATGCATTTGAACCAAGTTAAAAATTTCATGTCATCCCATACGCCTGAGCAAATAAAACTGTTTTTAAGCTCCGGCGGAATTTCAGTAGATCATTCTCAAGTCTTAATGTCAGAGGCAGGGAGTTCCAAAATTGCGCTCCCTGAACATCACTCGTTCTCCCTCCGCACTTTTTCTTTTTAAAATTTGGAATCTTCAATAAGGCTAAATCAGCCGATCTCAAGGATCGACTGGGAGCATAGCGTGTGAATTTATCCTTCAGATAGTCTGGTCCCATACCATGGATTGCCTTATATACCAAACAACCATTTTTAAACAGAACCCGTTCACGAACGGGCAGCCAGTGCAAGGCTCTTAATGATGGAGTGATATGGTCATTGCGGGCCACACCCGTAAGTAGCCTTGCAGCTGCGTTCTGTATCAACTGTAGCTTGTGTATGATGTTCTGAGGCAGTCCAAGGTACAGAGCATTGCAGTAGTCCAATCGGCTACCGATGATGGCGTTGACCACCGAGATTTGATCGGAGGGGGTAATGAATCTAAAAATAGACCTCAGAAGCTTCAGGTGGTAGTGGCAAGAGCTTACCACCTGATTAATCTGGGGCTTCAGTGTCAACCTGGAGTCGAAAATGACTCCCAGATCTCTGACCTTGGTGGCAGGACTCGGAGATGGAGAAAACGAGTCCGGCCATGAGGGAAAGATACTACTCACCTCCAGGTTACTGAAGATGATGCATTCAGTTTTGGAGCCATTAAGTTTTAGATAATTGGCTCCCATCCACGACTGGATATCCTGTAGGCAGGAAGAAAGATTGATTTGATCCTCCTTTTTCTTGGCCAGGCGAAAGTACAACTGGGTATCGTCGGCATAGATATGATAGGGAAGCATGTGGCGGCGGATGATATGGGTCAGTGGCCTCATATAGATGTTAAAAAGGATTGGAGATAAAGCCGAACCCTGGGGGACTCCACACGTCAGGGAGATGTTAGAGGAGTAAAATGTCCCCAATTTTACCCTTTGAACCCTGTCGTGGAGAAACGAGGTCACCCAAGCCAGCGCCCTGTCATCCACACCAGCCACAGTAAGTAGCCTCTCTGTCAATCTATCATGATCGATGGTATCGAAGGCCGCCGATAAATCCAGGAGTACCAGGGCAATTTCCTCCCCTCTGTCCAAGGCCCACAGGAGATCGTCGTGGACTTTAACCAGGGCAGTTTCTGTCCCTCTACCAGGTCGAAATCCCGATTGGAAGTCACCCAGAATGTGATTAGATTCCAGGTGAGGCTGAATTTGCCATACCGCCGCTCTCTCGATGATCTTGGCCAAAAAAGGCAAGGTGGAAATAGGTCGATTGTTGCTCAACTCGGAGCGTGGCACAGTTGGTGTCTTCAGCAGAGGAATAACCACAGCCTGCTTCAGAATGCCAGGAACAACTCCGGTGGCAAATGACATACTAACAATGTCTGCAATATAGGGGGCCAAAGCATCAGCGGCATCCTTCACCAGCTGAGCAGTGCAGGGATCCAGCGATGAGGACGATGCCCTGAGAGACTTGAGGATGATCAAGATCTCAGATGTACTGACGGGTTTAAAATTCGAGAACATCGAACCATCATAGGGTGTAAAAATTTCTGCATCAGGTTCCACCACTATGTTGCTCCTAATTAGATCAATTTTTTGTTTAAAAAAGTGAGAAAGGGATTCACAAAACTTTTGAGATGTTTCTTCTTGAGGAAGCGAACAGTTAGGATTTGCTAAGAGGTTTGTTGTGCGAAAAAGCTCTGCCGCTGAGTTTTTCGCTTTTGTAATCTTATCTGTAAAATATTGTTTTTTCGTATTTTTAATGCTAGATTCATATAATTTTAAAGATTTTAAATATTCCAATTTAAGGTCGGTATTGTAATCTTTTCTCCACCGTTTTTCAGCTGCTCGACATCGCCATTTCATCTCCCTGGTCACCTGATTAAACCAGGGAGGGTTTTTATCTACTTGTCTTACTAGACAAGTTTTTTTCATCGGGGCTAGAAGTTCTATTGATTCTACAATCACTGAATTAAACAGTAAGATTTTCTCTTCTACTGTGTGGGAATCATGAAATTTAATAGGGTCCATTTTGCTGGAAAAAGTTGTGCTAAGAAGAGGTCCGGTGACTTTGGAAATATCTCGAGACCATGAGCAGATATTATTTCTTTTTGGGATGTGGGGGATTTTCTTCATTTCAACACCTACTGCCTCAAACTTGATCAAGGTATGATCACTCCAGGCCGTGGGTTGAGGAGTGGCAGTCGAGCAAATCAACCCATTGTGGAAAATCCAATCTAGTGTATGTCCGGTTCTATGTGTAGGGCCGGATACTGCTTGGTTATACCCTATGGTTTTAGCATAGATAATTAAACTCTGGGCATGAGAGTCCATAGGAGAATCAGCCCATAAGTTAAAGTCTCCCAAAATGATGGAGGAGGTAAACTTAAGACTTATAGTAGTTAGCAGTTCAGATATCTCCTCCATAAAGACGGGGGTACTAGTATTAGGCGGATGATAAATAAGAGCTAGACCTGCCGTTTCCCTCTCAGTGCGCTGCCATAGGAGAGAGAGATATTCAAATGTGGTGAAGGATGTCACCTCCATCTCAATTTCACAGATTTTAAGATGTTTTTTAAAAATAATCGCAATCCCCCCGCCTCTTCTTGTGGCCCGATTACACATAAGTATGTGATATCCAGGGGGGGCCAGTTCATCAAGACGAGGTGGGGTTGAGGGAGAAAACCATGTTTCTGTTAAAAACAAAAAATCAAGGTTGTTATCCTTAATTACAATATTGATGGCCTCAGCGTTCTTAATTGCTGAGCGGGCATTCAATAGAGCACCCTTAAAAGACGGGCCATGATTACTCTTTAGAGTATTATTAGTCTTGCTAAGGTTGCTAGCCAAATTAAGAATAGTTTTAATCTGGGAGCTTCCATAGTGAGATAATATTTTATTTTTCTTTAATTTGAGGGCAGTACGAATATCTATTGGGCCATTAGTATTTAGAGCCTTCAAATCAGAGGCAGAGTAATTCAAGTTACTCATGTTGCTACAAAGTTTCAACAACTGATGCACAATCTGCAGATTATATATAACAATAACAGATAACGACCAGGTTTACCAATTGTCAAAAATATGCGATCTTAACTTTTAGCAAAAATGATCAATAGCAAAAAATGCGAAGAGTAACACTTACAGTTGAAGACAGGCTAAAATTACCAAAATAAAAATAAAAATAACAGCATTAAAAAAATAAATAGATAAACAATAAGAAAATAAAAATAGGGGGGAAAATTAATCAAAACAAATAAGAGGTAATTAAATTGTCGTTGGTCCGCCCGTCCCGCCCGTCCGGGGCACGGACGGGCACAGACGGGCATCCCTCTGGCGCGCCTCCGGCGCGCCGCCGGAGTGCCGCCTGCGCCCGCTGCGCTCCGCGCAGCGCGCGGCAGCAAATAAGGGGATACCAAGCCCCTCCTCCTGGTAACAGGGATTGGCTCCGCCCACAGTGGTGCTGTCAATCAAGATGGCCACCAAGTGGAAAAATAGGTGGTTTATGCAAATATAAGCAGTGATGCCCGCGGTCTTCCCCGCCTGGGCAGAGTGCAAGTTCAAAGTGCAAAATGATGATGATAAAAGTGCTGAGGTGCAGTGGTCACGGCCACGTTTGAAAAGCTGGAGCTGGAGCTATTGTTCATGCGCAGCGCGCGGCAGCAAATAAGGGGATACCAAGCCCCTCCTCCTGGTAACAGGGATTGGCTCCGCCCACAGTGGTGCTGTCAATCAAGATGGCCACCAAGTGGAAAAATAGGTGGTTTATGCAAATATAAGCAGTGATGCCCGCGGTCTTCCCCGCCTGGGCAGAGTGCAAGTTCAAAGTGCAAAATGATGATGATAAAAGTGCTGAGGTGCAGTGGTCACGGCCACGTTTGAAAAGCTGGAGCTGGAGCTATTGTTCATGCGCAGCGCGCGGCAGCAAATAAGGGGATACCAAGCCCCTCCTCCTGGTAACAGGGATTGGCTCCGCCCACAGTGGTGCTGTCAATCAAGATGGCCACCAAGTGGAAAAATAGGTGGTATGCAAATATAAGCAGTGATGCCCGCGGTCTTCCCCGCCTGGGCAGAGTGCAAGTTCAAAGTGCAAAATGATGATGATAAAAGTGCTGAGGTGCAGTGGTCACGGCCACGTTTGAAAAGCTGGAGCTGGAGCTATATCTGGAGTTATAATAAGTTGCTAATAACATGCAAGTCAAGATGTTAAAAACTATAGAACAGACATGTTATACCAATACATTATACACACGTTGCCTCATTATAACTAAAATTGATTTTCATATATACTGTATATACTCGAGTATAAGTCGAGTTTTTCAGCACATTTTTTGAGTCAATGTCTGTATTATGGCAATTTACATTTCCATAATACAGACAATGTGGCTGTGTAGGAGGGAGGCTGTCAGGAAGTGTTTACTTACCTCTCCTGCAGCTCCTGTCAGATCCCTTCTCCTCCGCGCCGGTCTGGTCAGCTCCCCTGTCAGCTCCCAGTGTAAGTCTCACGAGAGCCGCGGGGTCATAGCGCGGCCGCGAGACTTACACTGGTACTTGCAGAGGGAGCTGACCGGACCGGCGCGGAGCAGAAGGGAGCTGACAGGAGCTGCAGGAGAGGTAAGTAAATGCTCCCTGCCAGCTCCCTCCACTGAACTGCCAATGCCACTGAGCCCCCCTCCCTGCCATGTATCAAGCAGGGAGGGGGGAAGAAAAAAATATAAATAATAATATTTAAAAAATAATAATATTAAAAAATAATAATAAAATAAAAAATAATATAACAAAAAAATTATTAAAATAATAATTAAAAAATAATAATAATAAAAATGGCCACCCCCACCAAGGTTCTGCAACACATACACAAACACACACTGCATCACACACACTCACACTGCATTCATACACACACACTGCACTCATATACACACACTGCACTCATACACACACACTGCACTCATACACACATACTTCACTCATACACACACACTGCACTCATATACACACACTGCACTCATATACACACACTGCACTCATACACACACACTGCATTCTGTGCACACACTGCACTCATACACACACACACTGTGTTCCCTTTACCTTTTTAAGCATTAAAGGGAAGTTGGGCAGAAGTGACGGTAAATAAAGGGAACCTTATGTTGTACAGGCCCATAGTCATTATAGGAAGCACTACCTAAACCATGGGTAGACAGCCTCCAGTATTCCAGATGTTGTGGACTACATCGCCCTTAATGCTCTTACAGCCATAATGCTGGCTCGACATCAAGAGAGATGTAGTCCACAACATCTGGAGTGCCTAAAATTGACTACCTCTCACCTAAAATGAGACAGATAAAGAGCACTCATTCCCAATGTTAATATTACAGCATAGAACTGTTTGATCCAAACATGGGTTTCTTTAGTCCAAGAACACATTGTTTGAAATTGGGGCATTGCTAATGTGGCAGGCATAAATTGCAGAAAAATTTGATTTTTTGTTTTTAAATTCCATTTTAACCCCTTAAGGACGCAGGACGGTTCAGGACCGTCATCGGCATTTTTCCATTGCCGACCGCTGACGGTCCTGAACCGTCCTAACTTTAAGATTTACTTACCCGATCGCCGTCGTTCCCCCGGCGGCAATCGGCGGTGCTCCCTTTGTGGGGAGACTGCCTGCAGCCCAGACAGTCTCCCCATGGCAGATTAGGACCCCTGTGGCCATGTGATCGCTCAACAGGGCGACCACATGGTCACAATAGGTGTCCATGTGTCTGCCTGCAGGGGGACTGTCTGTGCTGACAGGCAGTCTCCCTGCTAGTGTAAAATCAGAAATAAAAATAAAGTTAAAGTTAATAAAAAAATAATAATTATATATGTGTTCATATATAAATGATATATAGACATATATTATACCTATATAATATGTCTATATATCATATATATATATAATGTCATAGTAAGTGTATTTTTATATTAATATGTACATATATTAATATAAAAATACACTTATAATTAAATTACACACGTATATATAATATATATAATAACTATATATATTGTATATATATATTATTATAAAATACAAATAATAAGTAATTTAAATTAAATTAAACATGTAAAAATAATAATAAAAATGTAAAAAAAATTATATATCTATACAAAATTTTATTATAACTGTATTTTGATATTAATATATATATATATTTATATCAAAATACACTTAGAATGAAATTGTATATATATCTATGTATATATAAATAAATAAAAAGAATACGAACTATTCATATGTCCATATACAAAATTACATAAATAATTATATAAATATACACGTAGACTTCAAATATATAAATATGCATATATATTTAAATTCTACGTGCGTATTTATGTAATATTTTTACATAATTAAGTTATTTTATTGATTGCAATTTAAGGGACCTGCCTGCTAACCCAGGCCGAAAGTCCAGAAAATATAATTTGCTATCACTGTATTTTACCCTGTAACGTTCTACGACACCCTAAAAACTGTACATGGGGCGTACTGTTTTACTCGGGAGACTTCGCTGAACACAAATATTAGTGATTCAAAACAGTAAAACATATCACAGCGATGATATTGTCAGTGAAAGTGACTTTTTGTGCATTTTTCACACACAAACAGCACTTTTACTGATGATATAATTATTGTGATACATTTTCCAGTTTTGAAACACTAATATTTGTGTTCAGCAAAGTCTCCTGAGTATAACAGTACCCCCCATGTACAGGTTTTATAGCATTTTTGAAAGTTACAGGGTCAAATATATGGGTCAAATATTTTTACATTGAAAATGGCCAGGTTGGTTACGTTGCCTTTGAGAGCGTATGGTAGCCCAGGAATGAGAATTACCCGCATGATGGCATACCATTTGCAAAAGAAGACAACCCAAGGTATTGCAAATGGGGTATGTCCAGTCTTTTTTAGTAACCACTTAGTCACAAACACTGGCTAAAATTAGCGTTCAATTTAGTTTTTTACTTTTTTCACACACAAACAAATATGAACGCTAACTTTGGCCAGTGTTTGCGACTAAGTGGCTACTAAAAAAGTCTGAACATACCCCATATTGAATACCCTGGGTTGTCTACTTTAAAAAAAATATGTACATGTGGGGTGTTATTCAGCGATTTATGACAGATAATAATGTTACAATGTCACTATTGATACATTTTAAAAATTTATGTTTTGAAACCGCAATATCCTACTTGTACTTATAGCCCTATAAAATGCAAAAAAATAGCAAAAAGAATGTAAACACTGGGTATTTTTAAACTCAGGACAAAATTTTGAATCTATTTAGCAGTTTTTTTCATTCGCTTTTGTAGATGAGTAAAAGATTTTTCACATAAAAGTCAAAAAACATGTATTTTTTTCAATTTTTCATCATATTTTTTCATTTAAAAAAAATTAAATTACATGAGATTATATAAATAATGGTACGTAAAGAAAGCCCCTTTTGTCCTGAAAAAAACAATATATAATTTGTATGGGAACAGTAAATGAGAGAGCGGAAAATTACAGCTAAACACAAACACCACAAAAGTGTAAAAAGATGCCTGGTCGCAAATGTACAACATCGCAAAAACAGTCCGGTCCTTAAGGGGTTAATAAAGATATATATACATTTGAATAAGACTATATGCCCAAACTAAAACAAATAAATATATTTTCTATTAGTGCCAATAGTATTAATTTAACCTTTCTCATAGCAGGAAGTACCGCCTCTCCTTTTGATGCTGTCCTGCTAGCTTCTTTTGAAACACATTGACTAGTTCATGTACTGGCATGACTTTGGATGTCTTTGAGAAGCCAGGATTGTGCATCTGAGTGACTAGTTCTCTTGCACACTCTACAGATTAGAGAAGACTTTACACTTTTGCCATTGAAGGAAAACAAGACAACTATCAAGAGAAGGATCCTTCGGCTAATCATGAATGTAAATGTTGTCCGTGTAAGATGCAAATGGTATTGATGTCTATGCAGCAAAATTATAGACTTCTATCTTTACAGTTAAACTGATACTATAGGGCCAGGAAACCAAACAACTCATTTTCCTGGCACTATAGCTTCCCTCATTGCCAAGGCCTCCTCCTGTGGTGCAGAAGGGGTTAATAACCCCTTCTGTCACTAACCTGGGTCCAGCACCGATGTCCCTCAGCACTGGCTCAGCTCTGCCCTAATGGTTTTCCCCATAGGAAAGCATTATTCAAGCATAGGAAATAATTATTATGCAGAGCTTGAGCACATCCAGCGTCATGTAGGTGACCAAAAGTCGTCTTCAAGCCCGGAAGTCTACCAGATAGCCACTAGAGGAGGAGTTAACCCTAGCAGGTAATTATTGCAGTTTATAAAAACTGCAATAATGACATGCTAAGGGTTAAGGGTGATGAGAGTTTGCACCCAGACCACGTCAATGAACTGAAGTGGTCTGGGTGCCTACAGTGTCCCTTAAATATTTTAGTAAAAGTTTTCCCAATACAGGTACCTTTTAATACAAATCAAGTGCGAATTACATGTGAAACATTTAAATTGCGTTGGTGCCCCTACAATTATTCTACTTCCAAAATATATTTCCATGTATTACATGTCTCACATATATGTGCATTGATATGCATGTATGTTTTGTATTCATGAGTACCAGTTCCTTAGTATCTTGCTGAATACTTTACAGTACTAATGTTATTCATTTGATCCTTAAAGAACAGTATGCAATCTTATGAATTTGATTTACCATTACTAAAGTGACTAAGACCTACATCCTTTGTAAACTTATAATAGTATAAAATAATTCATTTTCCATTTATAGATCCTTTGAGTCATCAAATGTGAGTTAATGTATCACAATGTCATTTCTTTGAAACACACGTATAATTAAGTAGTAGAGCAAAAATAAATTGTCACAGTGAGCAGAAATCCATTTGACTTTATATGCTATATTACATTATGATAAGCAATTAATAATAATGTGGCTCATTGTACGGGCATACATCATTGATATTTGGTGCCTTTGTGCTTTCTGCCAAGAAATGTCAAAGTCAATTTTTAAACAATATTATTAAATAGCCCCGTGGTTAGATGCCACGTTTAAAGAACCATATGGTTGATGCCATTAATTAGTGCCTGTAGGCTGTATAACAGGCAAACTGCCAGGGTCACACTTAAAAAGTTATCCCGAATAAAAGCACGCTTTCTGTTCCCTTAATAAACTGAGTATTTCTTGTATACAGAACTATTATCATGTAGGGAAATATTAAACTCCTATTTGTCAAAAAGTTTTGTTATCTGAAAGTTTTCTTTTGGGTCCATTTCACAAGTAAAACATTCACATTTCAGAAATGTAATACATTAATCTACAGAATTCCTATTATATTGGTATTCAGTCATTGTACTCTGCACCTTATAAGTTGCAGTTTTGTTTGTCTCATGTGTTTAGTATTACTGGTATGTTTAAAGTTACTATAATAAAACTTCACATAACATAGAGTCAATGAATTGTTAAATCTTGCAAATAATACTGTGAGTAGGGATGGCCAAGAATAACATGTGCATTATTTTTGTGAGAATTTCCACATTTGACAACACAATCTTTAGAAAATTAATACTACCAGAAATTCACTGTTCTGCCATAATTGATTGATTGTCAGAAACCTGCCTCCCTTGCAAATCTGACTCTTCGGAAGGTTGGTCTCTGTATACCAGGTGGTGCAACTTTTGCCTTTCTCTGTTTAGATTAAAAAAAGATTAAGAAATATACTAGCATTTGAATCTGCTGAATTTGCAATAAATCCCCACACTTCAGATCATCAGCTACAAGCTATATTCACACTAGGAAGTAGATTGCCAAACTAGTAACCTCTCATCCTCATCTATAACCTCTTAACCTTTGGACATGTTTAACTCAGCATTGCAAGTGACAGTCACGAGTCTACACATGAAATAACATCTACCTATATCAGCCAAATTGTTTAGGTATATAGTGTAATAATTTCTTCATGTACTTAAAAACCATAAGGTGTGTATGCAGAAATATTCTGTCTTCACAAAACATAAAAATCGATATTGCAACAATGTAAACTATAGTCATCTTGTGTCAATTTGAACAATGTTAAAGATTAGAAACCTAGCATTAAAAATAACCACATGGGGAGGCGTGGCTTGGAAGATGAGGAAGATGGTAGTGTAATTATGCTTCCTAAAGGCTCCACACTTATCCTTGCCAAAAGTGCCTTTTCGGTACAAAAATGGGCAAAACACACTGAGCATCACATCCTCCCAAACCTACAGACACCCCCAGGGAGTCCTTGCATTCCTCCCTGTGACAATACCTGCTTGCCCTGGTGGACATTGATTCACAGGCCTCAAACGATTCAAAGGCCTCGAGCGGCCTGCTCTCGCCCTCTCCAGGCGGAGAGGCGACCCAAGCAGAATTACCTACTACCTCTCCTACGGCGGGACAACCTGACTGGGTGGCACTGCTGCAAGACCTGTCAACTATAGCGGACCTAAAGGCATCAAATACCGAGTTCCGTACCTCTATAACTTCACGCCTTAAGAGAAGATATATGCGGCCTACACCAAAAGGTATCCCAGCTCGAGGCGGACTGCGACCACATGTCATTGGCGCAGACTGCTAACACGGATGCCCTAAGACTCCTCACAACCCAATTATGGCAGATGGCCTACCACGTGGAAGACCTCGACAATTGGGGAAAAAGGCAGAACATCAGGACTTTTATTGATCTAAAATACACAATAAAATACAGAATTAATAACCATAAACGCGTTTCACCATAAGTGGCTTCTTTAGAATCGGATAAAAGATAAAAGATCCCATTCTGAAGAAGCCACTTATGGTGAAACGCATTTATGGTTATTAATTCTGTATTTTATTGTGTATTTTAGATCAATAAAAGTTTTTTGGCTACTTTATTGTACCAATCCTCTTTTTATTGCACTCTCTATGCACTTTAAACTTTTTTTTACCTATTCCTGGCATTTTAACCTCTCCTGGTTACTTTTACTTCCACTGGCAATTTTAAAGTTCCAGTACTCCAAGAAATCCTAGGTGGGGATCATACCACCAGCGCCTATCCATAGAGCAGTACCTCTGCTCTATCTCTGTGAGTATTATTTTATTTCCTTTACTACTCTCTTAACCTATCACAATTGAGAGCACTATTGCTGCTTTTTATTCTTCTATATTGGAGCCTTGAATCACCAGACGGTGCTGACGAACGTATCGCCGCTACATATCCTATAAGCGGGGATTATACCGCTGTACGCTATCCACACCAGAGCTGGCCATAGCTCCCTCAAATGTGAGTTTTTTACCTCTACTTATCTGCACACTGAACCACAACAAAATTGAGAGCACTATTGTTGCTTTCTGTCTTTCTTTTCAGAGTTCTGGACTACCAGACGGTGTTGACGGAGACCCCCTCCCTACATATCCCATAAGCGGGGATTATACCGCTGTACGCAAACCACACCAGAGCTGGCCATAGCTCTCTTGAATGTGAGTTCTCTACATTTTGTTACCTATCACACCCTGAACTTTCCTACTATACCATTAGTCGCCTCTACCTCTCTTGTATTTACATATAAGGAACGGTCTACACTAGACGCATCCACAGAGGAACTCTATCAAGTATCCGAGACCATCTATTGGCACCCTAGCAATACTTTACAAGACTATCTACCCTTATTTGGCGCAGCCCTTCCATATCTTTTTATAGGGTGAAGATATGGCCTACCGGGGTAGGGAAACCTGCACGCAAAGGGAGGGGGGACACCATATCACTCAACTACACCTATATAAATTCATCTTTCTTGAGATGGGTGAGGGCACGGAAACGGAAAGCATCCCAACATTATCATACGGATCTAGGGGGCAGGCACTGCACGCCGGTTTGACCATGAACAGTTGATCTCATACCTAACGAAGCGAAACTGTTTACACAGAGGTTTTCAAACTATCTAATTTAATATGTACATGTTGTTCTTTATATGTTAATCTGAACCATGTTTTACGTTGACACCCCAAAACCATACAAATCCTTTGGCGAGGATACCTGCCACATACTTTTATTTTGAGCCGCTCAGGGGAGACATGGGGCTCTGACTGAGTGGGCTTTACTAGACAGGCAGTGACCACAGGACGACCTGATTGGGACAGGACCCTGTCCGCATGGCCACGGCCCACTTGGAGGTTCCTGTCTTCCTTCTACTCCCCCTCGGGACCAAGCGTCATACTCAGGTGGGCAGGACCTCAGGCCCACGGGTGGTACGGGTTTAAGTGCCCCTCGACACTATTATCCCAACGTCACCCCGTGACGGTTCCCCTGAACTCCTCTCACCCTTCCACAGGTACCACCACCTATTTTCTTCCCCCTTCTCCTTCCCCTCCCTGACACACGACTGTTGACGACACAGTTTTTTTGACGGAAGCAGACCATGAAACTTACACCTGCTAATCTCATGAGGATTAAATAAAGTAGAAAAAAGATCAAATGCTCTGAGACTTTCACTCCTCTATAGTTTTTATACTCACTTTAAGGAAGGGGCTAGGCCCAAGATGCACGACCACCATTACCCCACTGGATATTAGAGCGACTGTCACGGGAGCAGAGCCAGAGGCAGGGCAATCCTAATCCACAAAAGGGTACCCTTTCTGGAGGGGGAGGTCCAGATGGACCGGGAGGGACGGTCCTGAAGTAGACAATCGCGGGACAGACATACACATTTGCTAACATATATGCTCCTAACCAGAGACACTACAGATTCCTATCACAAACCCTACATGAGCTGAAGAAATTCACGGAGGGAGTCCTGGTCCTAGGGGGTGACTTTAATCTTACGCTAAACCCGAGATGGGCTCATCCTCAGGCACCTCCCACATCCTGACCCTACACATATCCATGATTAAATCACTATTTTCTAAGAACAAGCTCGTGGATTGCTGGAGAGCCCACCACCTCGATGAACGGGTCTATACATTCTTCTCTCACCGACATAACATGCACACCCGAATAGATTATTTCTTCATGCCACATTATCATCTACCCCACGTCCTACAAGCCGAGCACGGCACGGCGACGTGGTCTGACGATCACACTTTCATCCCCTCTTTACAGGCCTACGGTAGCCATATGGCGACTCAATGAACATATACTCTCCCTACCTAATGTTAAATCAGAAATAGGGATGATCCTCAAGGAATATTTCACAATCAATACACCAACACAAACAACCCCAACAATACTCTGGGAGGCCCACAAAAGTGTAGTGAGGGACCACTTTCTGCATAATGAAAAAACATAGGGAGGGAGATATGACCACCATACTGGCGGAAATACAAGAGATACATGCCCTAAATAAAGACAAACAACTATCCACGCACCAAGACAGACTCCTAACACTCCGGACTCCGGAGGAAACTGACCCAACTGCTCCAGACCAGATACCACAGAGACGCATTGAGGCACAAGGTGTTCTTCTCCTTACACGAAAATAAGAGCGGCAGACTGTTGGCACAGATGCTGGTTAAACATAAACAGATGACGTATATTGACCGCATAAGAGATAACAAGGATATCCTACATCGACTGCCTACAAAGATTCAAGAGATGATGCGGTCCTATTACGCAGACCTATACTCCCTACTGCGACCACTGACACAGGCAGCAGACAAATGTCTGCTGGACTCCATCAATAACTACCTCGGTGTACACACGCTGCCATCCCTTTATAGGGAAACGGCGGACCTGTTAGACGACCCTATCACCCCTGAGGAACTAGATATGGAAGTAAAACAAATTAAACCTGGCAAGAGCCCGGGCCCAGATGGCTTGCCACTGTGCTATTACAAAAACTTTGTAGACACACTCTACACACCGCTCTTGGCCACAAATAACATCATTAGGGTGGACCACAACTTTCCGAAGCAATCGCTGGCGGCCATGGGCGTCCGCAGGAATTTTTCCGGGGGGGGGCATAATTGTAATGACATCCATGCTTGGTACCTTTTTGACAGTGTCATAAAAGGGAAGGGGCATAGTTATTATCACATAAGGCCAGGGTGAATAGCGTTTTCAGAACTATGGTGTCAGGAATACATGTTTGTATTCCTGACACTATAGTGTTCCTTTAAGCAAATTAAAGGAACATTATGGTCACCATAACAACTTCATCTAAATGAAAATGCTATGATGCTAGGAAGCCCCTGGGTGCTCTCTTTCCTATAAGGGGTTAAACTGCTCTGAAATGGTTTAACCCCAAAAGCTTCCTCCAGCTCTAGGTCGCTCAGTGGTATTCGGCTTCTGAAACAGAGTGTCAGGAAGTGTAGATTGATGTCAGGCATGGGTGCCGCTGATTGACTAGAGTGGACAGTTGCCGCTCTAAGCCAATCGCTATTTCCCGGTTGGCTTAGAGTGCCAGCTGATCGCTCTAGCCAATCAGCAACACCCCTACCCAGCGGCACTCTGTGCTTCCTGACACTCAGTAAATAAAAGTGGACACATTTTTTTTACCTGGGGAGATGAGAAGGTCCAGAGTTTCCCTGCCAGGCCCAGGTACCAAAGCCTTATGATGTGGTGTCCAGAATAAAGTAGAGGGTTCACTTCATTTGTCCTTCCTGCTCCAATCTCCTTTTCTTCTCCTTCATTTGACAGTCTTCGTTTTCTTCTGACACTGTCTTCTGACCTTGGCTCCTTCTGCTCCTTTACCTTTCTGCTACTTTCTGCTTATTTTGCGCACTTCTGCTCCTTTCTCATTCTGATCCCTTTCTGCTCCTTGCAGACCCTTTCTGCTTCTTCTTCTACTTTACCTTTGTGCTCCTTGCTGTTCCTTTCTGCTCCTTTACCTTTGTGCTCCTTCTGTCCCTTTCTGCTCCTTGCAGACCCTTCCTTCTCCTTGCAGACATTTCCTGCACTTCCCTAATCTATAGGCTGCACCCCACATGCCTCACTTCCCAAATCTATAGGCTGCCCCCCCATGTCTCACTTCCCTAATTTATAGGCTGCCCCCATGCCTCACTGCCCTAATCTATAGGCTGCACCCCACATGCCTCACTTCCCTAATCTATAGGCGGCACTCCCCCATGCCTCACTTCCCTAATCTGTAGGCTGCCTCCCCCATGCCTCACTTCCCTAATCTATAGGCTGCCCCCCCCACATGCCTCACTTCCCTAATCTATAGGCTGCTCCCCCACATGCCTCACTTCCCTAATCTATAGGCTGCCCCCCATGCCTCACCTCCCTAATCTATAAACTGCCCCCCATGCATCACTCCCCTAATCTATAGGCTATCTCAAACCCTCCCCCATCTCTCACTTACCTCATCTGTAGGCTGTCTCTTTTGCCTGCATGTTCTGCTCCCTTGTGGTTTCAGTCAGCAGAGAGAAGCAGGGATAAGATGTAGCTTCCTATCCCTGTCTCTCTCCATACACGCCGGTATTGCAGTTCATTTTCAATCTTACACAAAAAATAGCAGAACAAGCTGAAAAATCCAGGGGGGGTCAAGTGCCACCCCTTGGCCCCCCCCTCCCCCACGGACGCCCATGCTGGCAGCACACATAACCATTCTCCCTAAAGAGGGCAACGACGGAGAGCACTGTGGAAGCTATCAACCCATATCTCTAATAAATTGCGATCTCAAATTAATGGGAAAAATCCTAGCCACCAGACTACAAATTAACATATCCACAGTAGTGCACCTGGACCAGGTGGGGTTTGTGATGGGGAGGGAGGCATGGGATAACACCATACACTGATGCATGGAAGAGAGAGTGACCACGGAGGCCTTCTCCTGCTATCCATGGACGCGGAGAAGGCCTTCCATAGGGTCTGTTGGAAATACTTATTCCGGACTCTAGCACACATCGGTTTGGGCCCCAAGATGCTGGAATGGATTGAGGCCTTATTCACTCAACCCACCGCCCAGGTGGTGGGTAATGGGGCGCTGACTGCCGAGTTTGCAATCCAGAATGGCACCTGTCAGGGATTCCCCCTGTCTCCACTGCTGTTCGTCCTTGCCCTCGAGCCCCTTCTGGTGGCCATCAGATACAACCCAGACATCACGGAGGTGCCTGCAGAGAACACACATCACAAGATAGCTGCATACGCGGACTATTTACTCTTCTACATAACAAACCCGGAAGTGTCACTCCCTAAAATTCTAAAAGCCTTTCGCGGAAAATTGTCCAACTTAAAAATAAAATTCTCCAAATTGTTCATCCTAAATGTCAGTGTCTCAGAACATAGGGTGATTCCAATGCGCCAACACTACAACTTCCAATGGGCAACCCACAAAATCAGATACCCGATACACGCGACGTTTCGCACGGAAATGCAGGAGTGGGCATACCCACACAACTCTTGGCTGGGTAGGATTGAGGTATTCAAGATGAATTTCCTCCCACGCCTACTTTACCTCTTCCAAGCCATCCCCATAGCAATCCCTCACTCCTTTTTCACCTCACTACGCATGGCCCTTGGACACTACATCTAGAATGGGAAAAGACCCAGAATAAAACACACCCTACTAATCCAACCAAAAGATCAGGGTGGCCTGGCGCTGCGTGCCCACATAATGTTGTGATTTTCTATGCCTATTGCACTGTCTCCTCTTAGTTTTATAAGGGACCTGCATGCTCGGTACTGTATTTTCTGCATTTTCTGTATTTCTTGAGAATATGAAAATTATACTTACAAAAAAAATAACCATATGTACTTGAATTGTAGGCACTTTTTTAGGAAACAAAATCCTTTAGGCAACAAGTTGACAAAGTAGCCTCTTAGTGCAGGCATGAAGGAAGCAAGCAATACGAGGCATGTAGACAACAGAGTAGTTGATCATTACTGAACACAGAAGACAGAGAAACATACGTAGAAGAAATAAGAGATTCTTGAAACATAGTCTTAGTCTATTAGAAGGTTCAAGAGAGAACCAGATCCAGGGTTAGGGAAGCAGAAGCTGATATAACAATTTCTACAGGAGAATATCTGCTAGTGATAAGATGGCAAGATGCAGCGCAAGCAAACACACTGTAAAACACATTTAAGGGACAACTTTAGCTTAAAGACAATTTTGTGTATAAATCATGCCCCTGCAGTCTCACTGCTCAATTCTCTGGGATTGTTTCTGTTTATGCAGCCTTAACCAAACCTCCCCTGGCTGTGGCTCACACAGCCTTGTGAAAAAAAAAATGGTTTAATTTTCAATCAGATGTTAACTTGCTTTACATGTTTTTGTCTCCTGTCTGTAATTTGAACTTTAATGACATACAGGAGGTTCTTGCGGGGTTTAGATGGCTATAAACCTTTTCCTGAGGTTAGGGCTAGATGCCATCCTACAAAACGAGGACTTTAGTATTGTTAGGATGACATAGCATGCCTTAACGATCTGCCCTACCTCCAGGACAAATACTCACTAGTGATGTCGCGAACATGAAATTTTCCATTTGCGAATGGCGAATGCGAACTTCCGCAAATGTTCGCGAACGGGCGAACCGCCATAGACTTCAATAGGCAGGCGAATTTTAAAACCCACAGGGACTCTTTCTGGCCACAATAGTGATGGAAAAGTTGTTTCAAGGGGACTAACACCTGGACTGTGGCATGCCGGAGGGGGATCCATGGCAAAACTCCCATGGAAAATTACATAGTTGACGCAGAGTCTGGTTTTAATCCATAAAGGGCATAAATCACCTAACATTCCTAAATTGTTTGGAATAACGTGCTTTAAAACATCAGGTATGATGTTGTATCGATCAGGTAGTGTAAGGATTACGCCCGCTTCACAGTGACAGACCAAACTCCCCGTTTAACGCACCGCAAACGCACCGCAAACAACCGCAAACTCTCCATTCGCACAAGGTTGGATACCGATCGATGGTTCGATATTCTGAGCCCTCTCTGATTTACTGTACACGACTATTCGATATTCCCACACATTTTATATAGCATTTTATGTTTGTTTGAGACCACCTTAAAAATATTGGATATCGCTAAAAATCATGATCACTATATACTTTCTCTACAAACCTCTAAAACGAACCAAACTACTCATCCATCCGCTATACCACTTTATCCCACCTAGAACTAGTGCCCAGTTAAAATACTTGACTCTTACTTACCCACACTCAGTCATGCCACACACATGTCACCACTACTCTCACTGAATCCCTCTGACTACGGCTAAATTCATCTTCTACATCAGAACACTACTCCTAAGATTGGGTTGTATCCATGTCTCGGGTCTTTCATTTAGAATAGGGGAAGCTTCAGTCTCCTTCAACACTGACACTCCAGTGCATATTATTAAAAGATTGGGCAGATGGAAATCCTCAGTCTACAACCGATATATTCCTCATCCCAAGAAAGAAATGAGGAAAGCTTTTAAAAGCTTTTAAAAGTTTGGCTTTGTAAATTTGATGCAATAAGTGTGTTCTTCTTTAATACCTTTTCACCCTCTTTGCATGAACCCGATTTACATATATTACTAATATGTTTCTCAACATATATATTATATTATTCACTCACTCACTCACTCACTCACTCTCTGGGCTGGCCTAAGACATCATGCTGCCTAGGTCCAACGATAAATAACTATGGGGGATAATGTATAATAAACACAGGTTACTGGCTATGTGGGGATTATGTATAATAAACACAGGTTACTGGCCATGGGAGGGATAATGTATAATAAACACTGGTTACTGGCTATGGGAGGATAATGTATAATAAACACAGGTTACTGGCTATGGGAGGATAATGTATAATAAACACAGGTTACTGGCTATGGGGGGATAATGTATAATAAGCACAGGTTACTGGCTATGGGAGGATAATGTATAATAAACACAGGTTACTGGCTAAACACAGGTTACTGGCTATGGGAGGGATAATGTATAATAAGCACAGGTTACTAGCTATAGGAGAGATAATGTATAATAAACACAGGTTACTGGCAATGGGGGGATAATGTATAATAAACACAGGTTACTGGATATGGGAGGGATAATGTATAATAAACACAGGTTACTGGCTATGGGAGGATAATGTATAATAAACACAGGTTACTGGCTATAGGGAGAATAATGTATAATAAGCACAGGTTACTGGCTATGGGAGGATAATGTATAATAAACACAGGTTACTGGCTATGGGAGGGATAATGTATAATAAACACAGGTTACTGGCTATGGGGGGATAATGTATAATAAACACAGGTTACTGGCTATGGGAGGGATAATGTATAATAAACACAGGTTACTGGCTATGCGAGGGATAATGTATAATAAACACAGGTTACTGGCTATGGGGGGATAATGTATAATAAACACAGGTTACTGGCTATGGAGGGATAATGTATAATAAACACAGGTTACTGGCTATGGGAGGATAATGTATAATAAACACAGGTTACTGGCTATGGGGGATAATGTATAATAAACACAGGTTACTGGCTATGCGAGGGATAATGTATAATAAACACAGGTTACTGGCTATGGGGGGATAATGTATAATAAACACAGGTTACTGGCAATGGAGGGAAAATGTATAATAAACACAGGTTACTGGCTATGGAGGATAATGTATAATAAACACACAAAAAATAATAATAATAAAAAAAAAAAAGAATGCAGCTTCAGAATTAATCTAAATTAGTATGCTGTTTAGGAGGTGGGAGGGTCTGGGAGGGAGGTTCTGCTGCTGATTGGCTGGAATGTGTCTGCTGACTGTGAGGTACAGGGTCAAAGTTTACTCAATGATGACGACTAGGGGGCGGATCGAACATCGCATATGTTCGCTGTCCGTGGCGAACGCGAACATGCGATGTTCGCCAGGAACTATTCGCCTGCGAACCGTTCGGGACATCACTAATACTCACCTTAGCTGCCAATCCTAATCAGAGCACATACCTGACAACCCAGGGATTACCAGTGCCGCAATCCAGCCACAATCACATGATTCGGATAGGCTGGATTAGCTGTAGGGGGATTTTTTCGGTTGTCAATCAGGTCCAAAATCTTCACTATTTAAAATGATTAAATTCTATATATTTTTTCAACACACTTAGAATAAAATTTTATATATATGTATTTTGATATTAATATATATAGAATTATATAATTCATATACAGGGTGGGCCAAAATTCAGAGTAGGATTTGACAGGTAAATAACTTATTTGTTTGTAGTTCTTTTTTTTTGTTGTATATTATAACTGAATCTTCAGAAATTCAGCATGGCTAATTTCATGAGGAACAACCAATAAAAATAGTGGAATTTTATTGTCAAAATAGCAGGTCCATTATTTTTAGACGAATGGGAAAATCATCATGAAATGTGGTTTCAATAGTATGGTGCTTCTGCCTATACAGCCAGGGCCACAATGAAGCTCTTGAGACAACTGCTCAGTGAGCAGATAAATTCAAGAAGATAAATTAGCCGCCACTTTCGCCCGACTTTTCAACTCTTGGTTACTTTATGTATGGATAGCTGAAGGAGCAGGTATATGTGAACACTTGTGCATCTAACGGAGAATATATCCGGGCAGAAACTCGATCCCAGAGCCTCACACATTAAGATTATGAACAATGCAATCAAAAGAGCCAGACTTTGTGAGGTGGCAAATGGAAATCATTGAAATCATGTCATCATATCTAGTCAAACAAATCTCCATACATTAAGCATTCATTGTATGTAATATTATTGAAATTGAATCAGACCCATTGCACCTAGTCTGTGGTCTGCACGTACAAACATTTTTGAAAAAAACTGGTCGTTCTGTAGAGCTCAGTGAATTTAAGTGTGGTACTTGTGAAATTTCATCCATGCTAGGCATTCCACAGTTAACTTAGAGGTATTATTGGAAAGTGGTATAGATTAAAAATTAAAGCCATAAACCAAAACACCACATAAAGTCACAGGGCAGGGTCACCGAGTGCTGAGGTACATAGCATGTAAAAGTCGCCAACACTCATGGGTTTCCATGGTCTCACATTACCAAGTACAATGCCAACCGCTGGATTGAGTGACGTAAAGCACATCACCACTCTGGAGCAGTGGAAACGTGTTTTGTGGAGTGACAAATCACGCTCCTCTGTTTGGCAGTCTGATGGGCGAGTCTGGGTTTGGCAGATTCCAGGTGAACATTGCCTGCCTGACAGCATTGTGCCAACTATAAGGTTTGGTGGAGGAGTGATACTCGTATAGGGCTGATTTTAAGAGGTTGGCCTCGTCCCCTTTCTTCGGATGGAAATTTTAATGCTTCAGCATACCAAGACATTTTGAACAATGCAAGGCTTCCAACTTTGTGGGAACAGTTTGAGGAAAGCCCTTTTCAATTCCAGCATGTTTTCTTTTGGAAAGCACTGTATTGGCTGAGATCATCAAATTTGCAGAGTGGGGCGCGAAGCCATCCATGACGAGACCCAGGCAGTGCTGGAAATAGGGTGAGTAATATGCCTTTTTAACCTGGGACAAGGGGAGCCAGAGACCTAAATGGCACAATTAGAACTATAGTGTCATTCCTGACACTATAGTATTCCATTAACATGAAAGAGGTAAATTATGGTTGAAGGAAGGGGCGGAGCCTGCTTGCAGACCTAGCCAGACGCCATTTTCTTGAGCTCCTCCTCACCAACTACACCGCCTTGTATGCCGGCCATGGGTCGCAGATCGCAGAAACCCACCGCAGGGACGGATAACAGGGAAATTGGGGCAATGCTGCAGAGGCCCAGACAAACCCCTACTAGTGACCGGCGGGAAGCAGACCCCGAACCGGACCCCCAGGAACCGAAGGTACTGCTTCAGCCTCAGGCAATCCTTACCACACCCACGGACTACTCGTATGATTCAGCCCCGACAACAAAACGAGACCTGAAGGTCCTCCTGGCCAACATCTACAAGCTAATGGCGGCGGACTCAGCCATACTCAAAACGGAGCTGCAAACAGTTACCGACAGAGTCAAAGCCACCGAGGAAGATATTGTGGACTCTCAATCTACCATGACCGCAGTACAGGACTCTATCCACGAACTACAAACACACCAGAGCATCCTGACCGCTAAGATTACAGCCATGGAAGACATACAACGCCGCGCAAATATCAAAATCAGGGGTGTCCCTGCTGTGGTGACCACGGAGGAACTGCCTCACTATGTCAGACACCTTTTGGCCTCCATACTACCTCCACACAGTGCCACGAAAATTGACAGTGGATGGCCTATACCGCATCCCCAACACAACCAACACTAATACCAATCTGAACCGGGATGCCATTCTGCACTGACACATAATGACAACTGTAAAAGGCAAAACTCCTCCCTCCTTCGAGAACTCCAGCTTGAACTTTTTTCAAGACCTCACCAGAGCAACACTATTATGGAGAAAAACCTATGCACCAGTAACCACCCAATTACGAACAGCAGGACTGCCCTGCAGATGGGGGACTGATAACTCTCTAACAGTCACACAAGCTGGAACCACTCATGTTCTCCATACCATGGCCGACACAACACCTTTCTACAGAAATTAGGACTGCCCACACATACTACTATCCCGATACTACATGAGAACGCTGGGGATCTGGCCAACATCAATCCCTTCATCCCATGTGCAAGAGGGACACCGGTGCCAGTTCCATGACGGTGACAGAAGACAATCAGTGCTCCACAGCACTCCTTACTTATGGAGGCCCCAGTCTCCAGTGAATCAGATGGGACACTGGTATAGAATGAAACCTTGCACCTAGTGATAACTACTATGCTATTATGCTTACTATTTTGTTTGTCGTTACATACTGTTCAATTTCTTTTATTCTAATAGCCTGCCAATTACATTCTATAAATCCCTTGGTTAGGAGCACTGCGCTTACCTGCATTTCCTCTTAGCATTCCCCATTATTTTTAATGTAACTTGCCTAATGACATACTGCCTGGGATGACTAGGCTGTCCGCCCATACTGACCCCCCCGAAAATGCAGCACACCCCACCTTGGGAACTAGCTCTACTGCATACGCCTACGTATGTCAATTACCATTAGGTCCATTAACCAACCCTGATGACGCCGACTTTGACATTACAGGGGTTTTGTTAAATTGTTGTCTCTACTCTTGTTATGATGGCTCTGTATATATTACTTTTCTGATGAAAAAAAAGTGCACATTGCAAGATATGTCTAAGCTATGTACGCCTCATTAACTATTGTACAAATATCTCTTGTTCCTTTTGTAACCTTCATGCATAACCAAAATAAAGAATAAAAAAAGAAATTATAGCTCAAATGTAAAGGTTTGTTTTGGTTAGGAACATAAATAATTGCCTCCATCCTTAAGGGGTTAACAGATCAGGCGATAATAAATTCTAAATTAAACATACTGTGCTAGTACATAGATACAAATATTGGGTCAATCCAACTATAGGGGAATAAAAAATAACATAGTGCAACTCCGTTTGATACTATTATAATAATGATATGTGCCAATGGGTCACTCACACTTTAACTGTTAGAACAGGGCGTATCCAAAAAATCAATGTAGCTCTCAGGCAGTTCTCTGCTTCCAATGTCAGATCTTCCAGATCTCAATTACATGGAAAATAAAATGCATCAAGAATGAAAAGTAGAAAGATGTGTACAAAATATAAAAAGCATTTATTATCCATGTAAATGAGATCTGGAAGATCAGACATTGGAAGCAGAGAACTGCATTGATTTTTTGATACGCCCTGTTTTAACAGTCAAAGTGTGAGTGACCCTTTGGCACATATCATTATTATAATAGTATCATACGGAGTTGCACTGTGTTATTTTTTATTCCCCTATAGTTGGATTGACCCAATATTTGTATCTATATATCACATCCAAAGGTGGAAAAAGGTCCTCTTGCCCAGGGACAAAGTAAAATCTTACCCGAATGTGGAAATACAAGTCAGCAAAAATACAACCAAACAGAACCAAAACAAATAAACAAAAAAAATCAAAAAGTCAAATAAAATATATAAAAAAAGACCCTACGGTGTTTGAGTTTCAAGACTCGTTTTTGTTTTAGGTCCGTTCGCGTGTGCGCTCCATAGTGGTGTCTTGTCATATCCAGTTCCGGTATGTGTTCCACACATCAGTTATAGAGAATTGAATCATACAGCATATAAAAAAAAAACAAGCAAAACCCCCGCCCCCCTAAAAATTAGAATTTCATAAGGAAGATCCATACCTAATAATTGGCATTACGAATTAAGATAGGTATGTCATTAAAAAAAGAGAAAAATGCATAAATAAATGACAAAAAAATTACAGAAATAATACAAAAATTGATAGAGAACCAGGTTATTAAAAGGGTTAATAAGATATAAGATATTCTAATAATGAAATCCATAGAAAATAAAGAAATAAGAAAAATTGAAAGAATTTTTGTAGAATTTCTAATCAGATGTACCAGTTTTATCCTTACACATCTTTTTTTTTTTTTTTTACTTTGATGGACATTTTTATCTACAAATTAAAGGTACAACCATGGGCACCAAGTTCACGCCAAACTAAGGCCTTCTTTTGTTAAGAGAAGGCTAAGGCCTTCTCTTACTGAGACAATTAGTCTGTCTGGTGGATGATCTGCATTTTTGTGGCTCTTCGGCAGTGTTTAGGATGTTTAACTTGTAAAAATGTGGCTAATTTGTCTTTAAGATATCCCAAATTCAGATCGATAAGATCCCTTATTTTCTTTTGGAATTGTCTTACTGGATCAAATGTGAGCTTGTGATAAGTAATAACATCTTTGAGCTGTTGTATAATCTCTTGTCTATATTTCATATAAGACTGTATAACAATAGCCCGCCTTGTCCACTGGATGAATTACAATTGTTGGATCATGCATTAAATCACTCCGTTCTTTCATCTTTTGTGAGTTTGTGTTTGTGTAATGGTGGGTTTCTCGCTACTTGGTCAGCTTTGTTCTGAACCATTTGTATGAAAGATTTAATTGAACTATTGTTTGTATGGACTAGGAAATGGATTGGACTTTGTGGAAACCATGTCTTTCTTAACTCATTACTATAGAGAATTATTTGTAATTTATACAACTCAATATCTGTCTGAAATTTATCAAGCTGGTCACGGGAATGAATGTGAGGCCTTTGTTCAAGACAGAGTAATGATCAATAACATGTTTTAAATAATATAATATATATAAAGAGTGACCATGACTACAACGGTGTTACAATAAAATATTTATTAAAGTAAACGCTGATAATGATAATATCGCACAGTGGGGGGGGGGGAATTGAGCTTTTACGTTATGCCAAAAATAGCACAGAATTTATCAACCTTCAACAAGTGTAATATCCAGGAATAGTCCACCTCAGACCTCACAGAAAGTGAATTTGCCACAGTGAAATCTAGACATCTCGATTTGGATTCTCAGTCTGATATAAAATGCGTCTTCCTGGTCTTGTTGGAGTAAGGATAAGTATACCCAGGAAATGTTTGTACAGATATGAGCTGTGTCTTGATAAGGGGGGGATTATTGCATCTACTGATGAGATAATTGGACTACCTTTGGGTTTGATAAACTTTTATGGTTTTGGGGAATATGATGGAATACGGGAGTGGCTCCAGGAGCTGACATATTTTTTTTCCATCAATAAATAGTAATACCCAATAAATAGGCCTTGTTTATTTGTCTTGTCAATTAATTCTCAAATAAAAGAGAAGGATTACAGATTAGTTACTTCCTCCATATTGGTACTATATTATATAACAGAAATGCCCCCAGTGTTATCTGCTTTTTATATAACCAATACCTATATTAAATTTTTTAGGATAAGCTTTTCAAACTATTACAATCTGTTGGGGAAAAAAAAACTTTTCAAATGATGTATGTAGCGGAATGCAGTAAGCCTGTCCTGCAAAATGCCTGTGTGACTGTATTCGTTATATTTTTACCTATGTTGGAATTGCTATTCGTCTATTTAATATGTGAATTGTATGTTATTCGGTAGTTTCCATCCGTACTATATACTTATGGAAACTACCGAACGGAGAGACCACCCCGGAGAGAAGTGTGCCAGCAATTAAGGTTCACATTCTTTCCAAACCGCAAGTTAACCGGCTCATTAACATTGTATCTGGGTGGCCGCCATTCGGCATGCGTACACGTGGCGGCGGCCATCTTACGCATGAAAATCTCAGCGGTGTTTGGTCGTCGAGTGTCTGGAACTCAAATCGGAGACTCAAACAACCGAACACCGCTGAGACCTCCAGAGCTCCGTAACTGCCGAACGGAGAGACCTAACGAATCCCCATTCGGTAGTAACAAAGTACCGAATGAGGGAATCACTATCTAGGTGAATTTAAGTATGGATGGCAATTATAAATGTCTGTTTTAACTGCCGAACGGAGACCGACCGCAGGGCCCATTCTCATGGAACCCTTTTCGGATACCAACTCGTGTGCGGTCGGTCAAACTTTACCTTCCTGTAACTACCGAACCACCGGTCCGATCTGGGTGAATTTTGGATATTATATTCACCCAGATCAGGGCTACCTAGCGGTACCCTAATATTAAGGATATGTGATGGTTTAGGGGTACATCCAGGTTTGGGGTAAAGTACTGTACAAGTTAAGGGGATTATGACTCACTCTGAGGGGAGGAGAGGTGTGGGAGGTAACGAGCACTGCATTGGTTACTGTCCTAATTACTGTAGTTCCCTCCCTTGCATGGGAGCAGGCTTTATAAGAAACCTTGGAATAAACGATTGTCAGTTCTACTCCTGAAACTGTGTGTCGTCCAGTTATTGGGAGTGCTGTGGGGATTTTGCTGTACCTTTTTACCTGCTGGAAACTCTGCTGTGGATTTACTAATGACTTGTTCCTGAGCCTTCCTTGGATCTAAAGTGGAGAATAGCTGCGAGAAATCAGCTCTCCGCTACATTGGTTGGCAGCGCTGGGATCCAGACTCACAGAGGAACAAGGATTAATGGAGATTGACCTTTCTACGCTAAAGAGAACCACATTGAAAGACCTTTTGGAAGCGAAAGGTGTTTCTGCCAGCAGCAAATCCAAAGCAACGCTTATCACCGAAGTAATGGCAGAGTACAGAGCAGAAGAGGTCCAGGCCACGGAACAAAGACCTGAAACAGAACAGGAGGAGTTCCAAAGGCATTTACAATTCAGACTGGCCTTTTATGGGGAAAACCCACCAACAGAGATCATCTCTAAAACAATGACAGAGGTGCAGGAGTTTGTGATGAGAAACAGGAGACCACAAACACCGGAAAGAAGTGCAGCAGCTGTGACACAAGAGGGTAAGCCCAAAATTCCCTATCAAGCGTTTAAAACGTATGTAGAAGCAGAGGAGGATATAGATGCCTTCCTCCAAGACTTTGAGAGACTGTGTACGCTGCATAACATACCAAGGGAAGAGTGGGTACCCATATTAGCAGGACGGTTGTCAGGGAGGGCAGCTGAAGCCTACCGCACTGTACCAGATGTTGAAATTAGGAACTATAGCCGGGTAAAAGAGATTATCCTGGCTCGGTATGCAATAACACCAGAGGCATACCGGAGGCGCTTCAGGGAATTGAAAAAGGCGGACAAAGATTTGCACGCAGAGTGGGCTTGCCGACTAGAAAGGGCAGCTCTTGGGTGGATGCAGTCGAGTAAAGCGCGGTCCATGGAGGACTTGTTACAAATGCTGCTGTTGGAGCAGTTTTATGAGGGGATATCCTCAGAACTACAGGAATGGGTGAGGGATCGTAACCCCACCACCCTCACCGAGGCTGCCAAAAAGGCAGATGACTTTATGGATGCTCGCAGACAAACCAAGGCAGTGAGTACCAAACCGGCCATGCGGCCACTAGGGGGAAATTCCTTCTCTCCTAACCCTCAACCCCCACCAAGACAACTTCCTCCAACAGCACCAGCAGCAGCGCAGCAGAGATACCACACACCTGCTTCTGTGAAATGCCACCGATGCCAGAAGTGGGGACATTTCCAGCGAGAGTGTCCGCAGTCTAGAGACCGCAACACCTGGATCCGACCAGGGCCTCCACCACCACCACCGAGAGCAGCAGCGCATCACTACCAGGACGAGGTACCACTTCCCTACAGCTCTGCCGTTCCAGTCACAACTGTGGAACAGTGGGAAGTGCTGCATGAGGCCAACCCCTTACAAGCACAGGCGGATAATCGACAGCACCATAGGCAGACCGTGTATCTGGAAGGGAAGCCTATGCAGGGGCTCAGAGACTCGGGAGCCACCATCACCCGGGTGCCAAACTGAATAAGACTTTGGCTGTCAGGGTTGCAGGGGGAGCCGTGTATCGGCTAGACACAGCCAGGGTACACTTGCATTGGGGTGCGGGGTTCAGGAATGTGGAAGTGGGACTAATGCCGCAATTACCTGCTGAGGTGGTCCTGGGGAATGATCTGGGCAAACTCACCTCCGCATTTGAACCCCAAACTACTGAGGAAGCGCACCCAGTAGTCACCAGGCAACAGGCCCGCACCCAACACAACAACGCACTGCCGGAGGTCCAGGTAAGAGATTCCTCCCCTTCCCTAGACTGTATACCTTGGGCCCCTCCTGACGAGTTTGTAGCCGAGGTGATCACTGACCCTACCTTACAAGTATACCGAGACAAGGTCACCTCTATCCAACCGGGGGCGGAGGGGGAAAGATTTGTATGGGACAGACAGTTATTATACCGGGAAACGAGTAAAGAGATAGCTGGGTCGGACCCCATTGCTGCAAGACAGCTGGTGGTACCTCAGAGGTACCGAACCGAATTACTCCGGATAGCGCACGATATTCCGCTATCCGGACATTTGGGGGTCAGCCGTACCAGATATCGGCTGACCCAAAGTTTCTTCTGGCCAGGGATTAGCCAGGAGGTGCGCAGGTATTGTAATACCTGCGATACGTGCCAGAGGGTGGGAAAGAGGGGGGATAAGCGTAAGGCGAAGCTGCACCCCCTACCCATAATTGAGGAACCATTTCATAGGGTTGCCGTAGATATTGTAGGCCCCTTCCGGAAGCCTAGCCCATCGGGCAAACGGTACCTCTTGACCGTAGTGGACTACGCCACTCGCTACCCCGAGGCGGTAGCCTTAACTAATATACATGCAGAGACGGTGGCTGAGGCGCTGATGCAGATTTTCTCCCGGATGGGGTTACCCAGGGAGATCATCTCGGATCAGGGCACTCAGTTCACGGCAGAGGTCACCCAACAGCTCTGGAAGTTCTGTAAAATTAAGCCCATAATTAGTGCTCCGTACCACCCCCAGACTAATGGGCTCTGCGAACGGTTCAATGGCACCTTAAAACAGATGCTCCGAACCTTCGCAGAGACTCACCGAGACTGGGAAAAATTCCTGCCGCACTTACTGTTTGCTTACAGGGAGGTGCCGCAGGAATCTACGGGATTTTTCCCCTTTGAACTGCTATTCGGGAGGAGAGTAAGGGGACCCCTAGACTTGATTAGGGAACACTGGGAGGGAGACCGTAGCGCTGACGGTACCCCTATTGTACCATATGTGCTGGCCCTCCGAGATCGCCTGGAAGCACTCACCAAGACGGTAAAGGAAAACCTACAGGCAGCTCAGACGCGGCAGCGCACCTGGTACGATAGGGGCGCCAGGGACCGCAGCTTTCAGGTCGGACAGAAAGTTTTAATTTTAAAACCTGTCCGACACGATAAGCTACAGGCCGCCTGGCAAGGCCCTTATAAGGTGGTAGAACAACGATGTGACACCACTTATATAATTGGCCACTGCACAGGGAATGGGGGGGCGACGCATGATCCATGTGAACATGCTGAAGCCTTACCAGGAACGTTCAGAGGAGGTGACAGCTATCTGCGCCCCCACCTCTGAAGAAGGCGACAGCCTACCCCTCCCCGATCTGTTAGAGGACGGACAGCTGGCTGGGGATTTAGGAGCAGTTGTATTGGGGGATTGGTTGAGCCCACAGGAGCGTATCGAGGTACAACAACTACTGAAAGAAAAGCAGGAGACCTTTTCTAATGTACCAGGATACACCCCTCTGGCTACCCACCGAGTAGACACCCCAGGTCAACTTCCCATGCGCCAGACCCCGTACCGCATTCCTGAAGCGGTACGGGAGAATATGCGCAAAGAGATTGAGGAGATGATACAGTTAGGAGTAATTGAGCCCTCAGATAGTCCCTGGGCCTCTCCAGTGGTCCTCGTACCAAAGCGGGACGGCACGACCCGCTTTTGCGTGGACTACAGGAGATTGAATGAGAAGACCGTATCCGACGCATACCCGATGCCTAGGATAGATGAGCTACTGGACCGGATGGCCAGGGGTCAATACCTTACCACTATTGATTTGTGTAAAGGGTATTGGCAGATTCCCTTGGCCCCGGACGCCATCCCTAAGTCCGCCTTTGTCACCCCATTCGGCCTGTACCAATTTAAGGTCATGCCGTTTGGGATGAAAAATGCGCCGGCTACCTTCCAGCGGATGGTGGACCGCCTCCTAGATGGGTTCCAAGACTATACCTGCGCATATCTCGATGATATTGCCATATTTAGCGATACCTGGCAGGAACACTTGGCCCATGTAGGAGCGGTTCTAGACAGGATCAGGGAGGCTGGTTTGACCCTAAAACCAGCTAAATGTAGCATTGGGATGGCCGAAGTACAGTACCTGGGCCACAGAGTGGGCTGTGGTAAGCAAAAGCCGGAACCAGCCAAAGTAGAGGCGGTATCACAGTGGCCTACCCCGAAAACTAAAACCCAGGTGTTAGCCTTCCTAGGGACAGCAGGGTATTACCGGAAGTTTGTTCCCAATTATAGTGCCCTGGCCAAACCCCTCACTGACCTGACCCGTAAAAACCTTCCCCGCCAAGTAACCTGGACCCCGGAGTGTGAGCAGGCATTCCAACACTTGAAAGATGCACTTGTTAATGCCCCTGTCTTGGCCGCTCCCAATCCAACTAAACGTTTTCTTGTTCACACAGACGCTTCTATGTTTGGATTGGGGGCAGTATTGAGCCAAGTCGGGGCCGATGGCGGAGAACATCCAGTGGCTTACATCAGTCGCAAACTTTTACCCCGGGAAGTAAGCTACGCCGCCATCGAGAAGGAATGCCTGGCTGTGGTGTGGGCCTTGAAGAAATTGCAACCCTATTTGTATGGACAGGCTTTTTCTCTGCTCACGGATCACAACCCGTTAGTCTGGCTGAACCGGGTGGCTGGGGACAATGCCAGGCTGCTGCGCTGGAGTTTGGCGCTGCAGCCTTTTGACTTTAACATTCAATACCGCCCGGGTAAGCAAAATGGAAACGCCGACGGGTTGTCACGACAAACTGATCTGGAGAAATGATCCGGGAGCACCCCGGTCATCCCCAAGCCGATCCGTGTGGGATCAGACTGTGTATGCCGGCTTGTGGGCAAGGGGGAGCAGTGTAGCGGAATGCAGTAAGCCTGTCCTGCAAAATGCCTGTGTGACTGTATTCGTTATATTTTTACCTATGTTGGAATTGCTATTCGTCTATTTAATATGTGAATTGTATGTTATTCGGTAGTTTCCATCCGTACTATATACTTATGGAAACTACCGAACGGAGAGACCACCCCGGAGAGAAGTGTGCCAGCAATTAAGGTTCACATTCTTTCCAAACCGCAAGTTAACCGGCTCATTAACATTGTATCTGGGTGGCCGCCATTCGGCATGCGTACACGTGGCGGCGGCCATCTTACGCATGAAAATCTCAGCGGTGTTTGGTCGTCGAGTGTCTGGAACTCAAATCGGACACTCAAACAACCGAACACCGCTGAGACCTCCAGAGCTCCGTAACTGCCGAACGGAGAGACCTAACGAATCCCCATTCGGTAGTAACAAAGTACCGAATGAGGGAATCACTATCTAGGTGAATTTAAGTATGGATGGCAATTATAAATGTCTGTTTTAACTGCCGAACGGAGACCGACCGCAGGGCCCATTCTCATGGAACCCTTTTCGGATACCAACTCGTGTGCGGTCGGTCAAACTTTACCTTCCTGTAACTACCGAACCACCGGTCCGATCTGGGTGAATTTTGGATATTATATTCACCCAGATCAGGGCTACCTAGCGGTACCCTAATATTAAGGATATGTGATGGTTTAGGGGTACATCCAGGTTTGGGGTAAAGTACTGTACAAGTTAAGGGGATTATGACTCACTCTGAGGGGAGGAGAGGTGTGGGAGGTAACGAGCACTGCATTGGTTACTGTCCTAATTACTGTAGTTCCCTCCCTTGCATGGGAGCAGGCTTTATAAGAAACCTTGGAATAAACGATTGTCAGTTCTACTCCTGAAACTGTGTGTCGTCCAGTTATTGGGAGTGCTGTGGGGATTTTGCTGTACCTTTTTACCTGCTGGAAACTCTGCTGTGGATTTACTAATGACTTGTTCCTGAGCCTTCCTTGGATCTAAAGTGGAGAATAGCTGCGAGAAATCAGCTCTCCGCTACAATGTATCTAGTAAGTCACAATTAAAGTCTATATGAATTTTTGAAGATTAATGATTTGAAAAGATTGTGAGCCTTTGAAAAGCTTATACAAAATAATTAAATTGAGGCCTAAATTAGTATACTCATTGTGAGCATGATATTCACAGAGCCTCTACAACCATTTCATAACTCCCTTATAAAACCTAGCTATAGTTCCGTTTATAAGCCGTTGGGTAGCCTTATAGTAGTTATTCATGCATCCAACATCTCTTCACATCGTAAGGTATTATTTATGGAAGGATGTAGCTCTGCTAAAGTTATTAAAGTAGGAAAGGCTTGTTTATCCAAAGGATTATCCATATCCTTGCCAGGGTACATACTTTATATGGATAACTCTTAAAGATTTAATATGTAACTCAGATTTCTTTTTAAGAATTTTCTTCATGTTTTAACTCTATATTCTGGAGCTATTCTCTATTAATAAAGTCATCTTTTGGCATTAAGTGGGAGTATATTGTTTATCAACTTTGTTGTTCAATTCCCCAATTTCTATTATTGTAAAGCTCTGCGGAATAATTTTCTACTATATATATGGTAATAGATATTAACTTGTTTTTAATGTAGCTGTTCTTTTTTTTTTTTTTTTTTTAAACTCTTTATTTATCACACTGCATGAGAAAAATCACAAAGAGTAGTACTTTGACATCAAGTACACAGTAATCATTAGCAAAAACCACATATTATCAAGAATCGGAGCACATGCAGAATTAGTTTTTTTTTTTTTTTAAATAAAATAAAATGAAAAAGTATAGTAACCAAAAATGATTGCAAACTTGTAAACACTCAGGGAAACTTCACAAAATATAAACACATTTCTAGGGTGTTCATCTCCCTTTAGAAAATCAAAGGAAATTAACAAATCCCGTACTGCAGGCAACTTGGGGTGGAGGTGGGGGAAGGACAGAGATCTTTCTCCCATAAGGCCTCAATAGGAACAGCGTGAGCATGATTATGGACATAATAAGTGGTAAACAGCTCACACCAGTCATATATTTGCTAGTGGGACTAAAATGATGAGCCTCAGCTTGTGAATTCGAATAAAAGAACCAGAAATAAAAATGTGAGAAAGAAAGAAAGAAAGTTAGCTCTAAAACAACAGAAATGTCATTTCGATTCATGGTGGTGGAAAGGAGAGTGAGCAGGAGCCTCAGCGCGCCAGGTCGCGGCCCTTCAGGTTAGCTCTTTTGCTAGTGAATTGCACTGTGGTAAACGAGGAGTAAATTCCACAACAGTAGTTGGGACCATGTGAAACAGAGCTGTACCAATTGCCTTCTTAGGTTCCATCAGGCCTAGGTCGCGTGAGTGGCACTCCAGTTCTTGTGGGCTCTAAGCCCTATGAGTAGTCCCTGAATGAACATCATTCAATTTGAGCCCTCAAAGAGTAGTGAGGGGAGTTTTTCCCCAAGCTGTAGTCAATATTAGAGCTTTGTCTTGAAGCGATTACAAGTGGAGGATTGAGGTCCTCAGTTGCAGTGACAGGTGCAGATACCGATCTCAGCAGCTGAAACATGCCGTCCAATTTCACCAGTCATGCCTATTTAGGTGAAGGCAGAAAAGCGAATAGTCTCTTAGGTTGTATCTGCGACTCTGATCCTCCATTACATCTATACTCTCAGTGATACTGATTTGTTGGCACTAGATTTTGGACATTTTTTGTTGTTTGTCTTGTGTGCTTGTAGAGGCCTCTAGGAGTGTAATCCTCATGGTGATGCTTTTAATGCTATCCTTAAAGTAGGCCATGTCGTCTGTAATGTTCTTTCTAAGTTCAGACAGCATACGTTTTTAGAAAGTCCACCATGACCGGTTCCCCAGCTCTCAGTGATTTGGCTTGGAGCCCAGGCTGTAGACCAATTGATAACCCTTCCTCAGGGTTGTAGGAGACGTCCTCTGAAGAGTAAGAGGAGCCCTTGTCTCCCAGCTCCATCTTTTCCCATGTGGCTCTGTGAGCTCCGCTAGATATCGCCGATGTCCCAGTTGGCAGAGCCTTTATAAGCATTTGGTTTCTTTTTCCGGCCCATTATACTCTCCAATATTGGAGGCTGGATTTTGTAGCTGTGTGAGAGCCCACATTCCACCGTAAAATTGTTTATATCACTGAGTAAGGCACAGAGCTCTGTTTAAAACGTCCACTCTTGTCCTCTGCTAGCTCTGCCCCCAGCCACACAATGTAGCCGTTTTAATTAAATTTAAACATAATTACATTATTGATTTTACTTAACTGATCTCATATAGAGTGTAAGTCTGGTAGTTTAAAATGCATTTATTTTTATACTATACTTGAGTACTCACTGCGCCTCCTGAGGATATGTTTTTAGAAATAAATTGAATGGTATCACACTCATCAGGCAATCATCATCAATCAAATGAAGATCTCCACTTAAACATGCAGCACATCATATTTAAAAAAAAAAAAAAAAAAAAGAATATGTAGTAAAAATGCAGTACATAGCATGAAATTATCAGCTTACCGTATCTGGGAATGATCTGGCTAGCAGATTTAAAAGCTCCTTGTGCACAGCTTCAGTTCTGCTCAGTACCCTGGGACTTATAAAACCGGTTAACTTATCTTCAACTCCCAAAAGCATGTGCTGTGCTCCCTGATGACATATTATTTCAGATAGACTACTTAGATGAGAGTGACAGAAATGGTAGGCTTATGTGATATCACATACCTCTGTTCAGGGACTAGCATTAAGGAACTTTTAAGAATGAGGAGGCAAGCTGCTAAAATTTTATGTTATTGCAAAAACAATATTAAATTGAGCAAGTAAAAATATAGATAACTTGTGTTGTGTTATTATTATTATTAATTATATTATGTTTGCACCACGTATATATAAATTAACATAGAGTTTACCTGTCATTATGCAGGTATTCAGTGCAATTGTAATTTTACAGTTTGATTATGGTCTTGATTACACATTACACATCAACTGATCATGTGTATTGGCTGATTATCAGCTCACATAAAATACTTTTCAAATCTGATAAGTATTGGATCAAATATGAGCGAGTTCCAAAAAATATTGAAAATTGATCATAAGCTTTATAATGCGATTATCATATTTGTCAATTTAATACCATGTATTAAGGACACAATCCTCAATAAATGGCCTTGAAAATAATGACAGCCAAAAATGCATTTTTTAGATGCATTCATGCTGGATGCTAGTGCTGCCAGTAGGCAGATAATAAAAAATGCATTTTTGGCATTTCCATTGTTCAAATTATGTTTATTAACAGGTTTTTATAGAACAATACAATATTGGAATAAAATAGAAATGTAACAGTTATACACACACAGGAAGACATCCACACACACAGAGGCAGGCAGTCACACACACAGGCAGACAGTCACGCACACACATATACAGGCAGACAGTCATACACACACACAGACACACAGGCAGACAGTCACGCACACACACACACAGGCACACAGTCATACACACACACACACAGGCAGACATACATACACACACAGCCACACATACAGTCTTACACACATATACTTACATGCAGACAGACACACACACAGGCAGACAGCCACAAACACACACAGACAGCCACACACATACACACAGGCAGACAGCCACACACACACGCACAGAGTCAGATGGCCATACACACACAGGAAGACATTCACACACACAGAGGCAGGCAGTCACACACACAAACACACAGGCAGACAGTCATGCACACACACACAGGCAGACAGTAACACACAGAGACACACACACACACAGGCAGACAGTAAAACACACACAGGCAGACAGTAATACACACACACAGGCAGACTGTCATACACACAGACACACACATGCAGGCAGACAGTCATACACACAGACACACACACAAACACAGGCAGTCATACACACAGACACACACAGGCAGTCATACACACACAGGCAGACAGTCATACACACAGACACACACACACAGGCAGTCAGACACACACACACACAGGCAGTCAGACACACACACACAGGCAGACAGTCACACACACAGGCAGTCAGACACACACACACAGGCAGTCAGACACAAACACACACACGCAGTTAGACACACACACACACACACAGGCAGTCAGACACACACACACACAGGCAGTCACACACACACACACAGGCAGTCAGACGCACACACACATAGGCAGTCAGATGCACACACACAAAGGCAGTCAGACACACACACAGGCAGACAGTCACACACACACACAAGCAGACAGTCATACACACAGACACACACACACACACACAGGCAGTCATATACACACACACACACAGGCAGACAGTCACACACACAGACACGCACACAGGCAGTCATACACACAGACACGCGCACACAGGTAGACAGTCATATACACAGACACACACACAGGCAGTCTCACACACACACACACACACACAGGCAGACAGTCACACTCACACTGACAATCACACAGTTACCTGTGGAGTTCATTGTGGAGGCAGACAGGCAGGGCAGCTCCTGGAGACTGTTTGGTGGGGAAGAAGGGACTCCTTCCTGCTTCCCCTGCAGCAGTTATTCAGCGCTTTTAGCGCCGCACAGCTCGCACACCCCTAAGGCCAGCTCTGTACACTATTATACAGATCACAGCAGAGTATTCATCTTTGAACCTTTAAAGTGAAATACTGCATATCATCCTGTGCAGTCAAAGATTTTCCCATCCATTCATAGAAGGTTTGACAGTCACACACACACACACACACACACACACACACAGAGGCAGACAGTCATACACACAGACACACACACGCAGACAGTCATACACACAGACACACACACGCAGGCAGACAGTCAAACACACAGACACACACAAACACAGGCAGTCATACACACAGACACACAGACACAGGCAGTCATACACACACACACACACACACACACACACACAGGCAGAGAGTCATACACACAGACACACACACAAGCAGTCATTCACACACACACACACACACACAGGCAGACAGTCATACACACAGGCACACACACACAGGCAGTCAGACACACACACATGCAGTCAGATACACACACAGGCAGTCAGATACACACACACAGGCAGTCATGCACACACACACAGGCAGCCATACACACACACACACACAGGCAGACAGTCATACGCACACACACACACACACACACACACACAGAGGCAGAAAGTCATACACACACACACAAGCAAACTCAAAGGATGCAGCTATAAGAAAACACATACTGTATACTAATCTGTCTCTAATTTATGCTTAAATGGGTAAAAGGGTGGGCCACTGACGCGCATCACATGACCCGAGCTGCCAAAAGGGGGGAACATGCCCAAAAAGGGGGCATGTCTGTCCAAAGAATTGGAAGGCCAGCCTGACATCAGTGTCCCTATGTATCACAGTGTCAGTGTCCCTATGTATCACAGTGTCAGTGTCCCAATGTCACCCAGTTCCCTAGTCTCCCAGTGTCTGTGTCCCCATTTCTCCCAGTGCCCCTATGTCTCAGTGTGTCCCGTATCACTAGGTTACTAGGGGACACATTGAGACATGCGGACACATTAAGACATGGGGACACATTGAGACATGGGGACACTGAGAGACCGGGGGACACTGAGAAACTTGGGGACACTGGGAGACATGGGGGGCACTGAGACACTTGGGGACACTGGGAGACATGGAGACACTGGGAGACATGGGGACACTGAGACATTTGGGGACACTGGGAGACATGGGGTCACAGACACTAGGGACAGAGAGACATGGGGACACAAACATTTGGGGAAACTAAGACACTAGGGACACTGAGAGACATGGGAACACAGACAGTGGCAGACTAGGGAATACAGTGAGACATGGGGACACTGAGACACTAGGGACACTGGCTGGGAGGCTTGGGGACACAGACACTTGGGGACACTGGGAGACACGGGGCACCTGTGGACATAGACATGGGGACACTGGGAGACATGGGGACTCTGAGACACTAGGGACACTGGCTGAGAGACATAGGGACACTGGGATACATGGGGACACTGAGACACTAGGGGCACTGGCTGGGAGAAATGTGGACACTGGGAGACATGGGGACACAGACATATGGGGACACTGGGAGACATGGGGACACTGAGAGACATGGGTACACAGACACTGGGAGACTAGGGTACACTGGGGGCCAAGGAGACACTGAGACACTAGGGACACTGGCTGGGAGACATGGGGACACTGGGAGACATGGAGATACTGTGTCCCTAGTGTCTCAGTGTCCCAATGTGTCTCCCTATGTCTCACAGCAACCCCATGTCTCACAGTGTTCCCATGTCTCACAGTGTCCCCATGTCTCGGTGTCCACATGTTTCCCAGTGTCCCCAAGTGTCTCAGTGTCCCCATATCTCCCAGTGTCCCCTAGTGCCTCAGGGTCCCCATGTCTCCCTGCTGCCTTTCCCCCATCCTTCACTTACCTGAGCTGTAGTCTGTCACTGCAGGCTGGGAGCTGCTGTGTGGACTCTCTGTGCTGTGTAGCTGCTCCCCAGCGGATCAGTGAGTAGAGAGAGGCAGGGAGATGCTGTAACTTCCTATCCCTGCCTCTCTCCATATGCAGTGACTGGTGCTGGTATTGCAGAGTAATCTCCGTTTATACTGAGGAAAATATTTGCATTTGTATTGCCGGTACTACTGCAATACCGTCACGGCAAGGCAGCCTCAAAGGCTGTGCCTTAAAATACCAGTCAGGTGGCAAACCTAAGAGTAGTGTGTAAAAAAGATAAATAAATAAAAAAGTAAAAAAAAAAACTTTTTTATATTTTTATTTGGGCCTATTCCATGGGCCTGGCCTGGGCTTGGAGCTGTAGCTCCATCAGCCCCTATGTTAATCCGGCCCTGGTGTGGATGATAATGAGAATGTTGACTGAAGAACTGTCTGCTGTTTTCTTCTTTGTGTCCTCCTTGGTGAACTCCTTTGTTAAACTCCTAGGAGATAGGACTGCCTAAAAGGGAGCAGTAGGGGGCAGGGGAGATATGTGTGCAGTTTACTGTGAAGGGAAGAGGTTTGGGATCTGTGCATGTGTGTGTCAGACTATGTGTATCTATGTGTGTGTGTTCCTGACATTGTGCATCTGTGGATGTGTTATAATAGTAATCTGTGTATGTGTGTCTAACATTGTGCATGTGTGTGTGCCTAACATTGTGCATCTGTGTGCTTGTGACATTGTGTATGTATGTCCAGCATTGTGTATCTGTGTGTATTCTGGAAGAGTGTATGGGTATTAAAATGGGTAGTGTGGGGGGCATGGCCTAGCCATCGAGGAGAGCGGTCGCATGCTGGCAGCGCTCAGACACTAACCGCCAAACAAATAGCAAATTGAGCCTGTACTTACCGAGCCCTCAGTCCAACCTCGGTCCCTGATATCTGGGACACTATGGGGAAGAAGACTAAGAAGCTGAAAACGGGGGAGAGAGCTCGAGATATCGGAGACATGTTAAAAGTGAGGCCTAGATCTAAGATGGCGGACCTGCCCAGATCCCGGCACTCTTCCTCCTCCGAGGAAATCATGGACGCACCAGATAAAATCACAGAAGCCACTGACCCTACGGAATTCTTACAAGAGGGAGATCTAGGGGCCCCAGCTACTAAGGGGGATTTCCTGCTCTTCATCAAACATATTTGCGCTTTCTTCCATGCAGACATGGCGAAAATGTGCAAAGAGTTGTCAGCTGTCACAGACAGGGTAAAAGCTACAGAGGAAGACATCTCCTCTCTAACACAGAGGCAAGTGGGCACGGCGGAGCTCATCATACAACTTCAGGCCTCACACAAGGCCCTACAGGCTAGAGTGGATTCTCTAGACGATGCGCGCCGGCGCAATAATTTAAAAGTGCGAGGCATAGAGGAGACTATTATTGACAAAGAATTGCCACTTTTCCTCCGGCGCCTACTAGCTCACATACTGCACCCACGTCAAGCCAAGGCCATAGCAGTTGAAGGTGTCTACCGACTCACCAAATCAGCAAGGGCTCCAGCAAGTGCCTCCAGAGACATCCTAATCCGCTTCCAGTCGTTCCGGGATAAAATGGCAGTAGTGAAGGCACTGAAGTCTAGAGCTCCCATGCAATTTGAGGCAATGCAACTCACCTTCCTGCAGGACCTCTGCAGAGCCACTCTAGACTGGAGACGTTCAGTCCGACAGGTCACTCAGTCCCTGCGGGAGGCAGATGTCCGATACAAATGGGGCCCGGCTCACAACCTCACAGCCATCAAAGGGGGCACCGATTACCACCTCACCGCACAAACAGATACTGCCTCCTTCCTGAGAGACCTGGGCCTTACACAGCGTCCTGACAATCCCCCTGCAGCTGGCCGCTCCTAGGATGTGCAGAACATTGTACCCTTTGTACCGCGAGCTGCAACTGAAACCGGCTAAGTAACCTGCTGTATTCTCTGAAGATGCAGCGCTGCCTGGAGAGAGCGCTCTGGAGCTGAGCAATAACTATAGACCCAAACTTAATTTTATTACTGTTCCCTTATGTTTTACAGTTTTATTCTTCTTTTTCCAGCATATCTCTCCACTTCAAACACCTCAGGGCCTAGTTCCACATACGCTCGTATAACCACATACACCCTCCCCCCCACTTGGTGCTCAGGGGTCATTGAGCACTGTAACTCCCCCTATAACGCAGTCCTTTAACACCCACAATACTGCCCAACAGTCCTTTCTTGTTGATTCCTACCTTACCCTTCAGCGCACGTAAAGTGGGCATATCCCATAAGGACCCAGCCAGGCTACAGTCTACAGGGGATACCTTATACTCTCCCCTCGTCAGCCCCGCAGTTAGCCTACTTCACCCCTCGCTTCACTCTCGCTGACGCGGGACAGCCATTCAGTATGCTCTCAGTCCTTATATAACCTATATAACATAAAATTCTCATTCTTGCTGCCTACCATTCTTCAATAGCAGAGTACAGTATTATGTGACAACCAAAGTGTTATATGCCTTGCTATTGTATGTTACTCGACTTACTTTATATTGGAATGAGGCAAAAATAAAGAATATTAAAAAAAATGTGTAGTGTGTGTGTGTACCTATCTGTTGAGCTTGTACCTAGGTCAGGGGGGGGGGGGGGGTGGGAGGCAATTATTTTTTTTAAGGAGCAAGCACCAAGATTTCTGATGGTATCCACAAATACGTAAATGCTTACTTTACGTTATGCACATTCAAGGGTTTCTTTACAATTATATTTCACTTGACCTTCGGTCATACACTATGTATGTTCAGTGCTCAAAAACATGAATGTAATATATTCCCAAATGTATGTATATACAGTATAGAGCACCTGAGACAGATGTCAATGAGTAACTGAATCTGAATATAGTATTATATTATATATGCTTGATATTTTGTCATTTTGTACTATCCATGGAGAGAGACCCCTGACAGGTTGTTGTTGCTGCCCACCATTGTATATTTATACTTAAAGGACATAGTATTTTAAAATGGATTGTATAAATAATTGTATATATATTATATGATTTATTATATCTTGTTACTAAACAAGAACGTTTGATTATCACTTGTGTAAATAATTATTCTAATTCATGTATTTGTATTATTAAGTTGTGTATTCTCTTTGGTATAATCCCCTAAAGGCACTTAAGATATTAAATATTAATTAAAGACCCAGTCCACCCATCCCTTGGTGTATTAATATGCCCATTAAGAGAGGTGGAGAGGCAACTCCCATTTGCAACCATAGCCATGTTTACAATCCAATAAAACTGTTAAATGTGTACAAAATAAATAAATTGGAAGATCATTAATGTCATTCACATGTCTGTTTATAGAACATTTTACAAGCAACAATATCACAAAAATAAGAACTGATACGTTTCTAATAACACACAAAGTAATTACCGAGTATAAAGAATGGTGTTCACTGAGCTATGAGTCACAAGCTGTGTTTTCCAAATAAAACTTTATACCAGAAAAGAAAATGCTTCTTCAATTAGGGCAATCAACAGGTTCACTATAATAACAACAACATCCAGAATAATGGTATACACATTATATATATAAAAAAAAGAAAATTATTACCTGTGTATTCTTACTGTAAACATAAATTCTAAAAAATATTTATATCACTGTAGGACCACAAAAATCCATCGCGACAAAGCAAATAATTTATACATGCAAATGTGTCCAATCCTTTCCCCTCAAATGAGAAGAGAATAATTTGGCAAGATTTTTCTTAATAACAACCCTTGAGGTTATGTCACTCACAATCAAACCAAACCAAAAAAAACTAAAAATCACATGCAGCAGCACGGCCCTATAAAGAATCATGAGCTCTTAACGCACCTGTTCTACACCTATTTTGAAAAGGTCTACAAGCAAGACACAGATATATGGGAACTTCAGATTATTATTTATTTGTATTTTTCAATTTGCCATCATTCCAAAACTGTCATCCAGGAGAAGGAGGTTTTGGAGAATCTCTTAAAAGAAACTGACATTAAACAAGTTATTTTGATCTTGTAGAATGAGTAAAACTAGGGCTCTGGTTCAGAATACAAATTCTTTACTGACCAAGTAGTCCCTATCCTAGCAACACTATACAATAATGTCCTTGTAGGCAGAGAACACACACATATCTTTAATGATGCCGGAGTAATCATACATACATAATCATACTCAAGCCACCACCTGACCACTCATTGACCCGTATCCTTTTCAATGTGAACCAAAAATATATTTATTATAAGGATTCAGCATTTGCAAGTTCTGTAGATAATCACTGAATATTCATACATGGGAAAACTGGACATATGGTTAACAGAAAAACAATAGTAACAGTTATGACCTCACATCAATCACAAGATGCCCAGATTTAATTTAATTGTAAGTTGTGATACTAACAACTTTTTTGATGGTATGTGACAGTTATATCATACATAACTTCTTCATCTCATCAAAACAGTCCACTCAAACCTTCATCCTTTTGTGATGGTCAATGGACTAAGTTCTTCGATATTTTGTTTGCTCCTCATCCAAGTCCTTTTTTAACAAGTCAGGTGAACTCCTGTTCCAGACTGCAGTCTACTCTCAAGTATTGAGGAATAAAGGTAGGAGGTGATATATTTTGCTCTGCAGTATTTGCTCTGCAATGATTTGCTACCTTTCTTCTCACATTCCCAGCAAACCATTAATCAACTACTGACCATCTTGTATCAGTTTCATTTAGCATCAGTTCTAAGATCACTTATGAAAAACATAGTCTCTTTGTAGCGGTACTTACCTTATCCGGGGGCCGGACGCGGTCCTCTCTTCAAGCCGCGCGCGGTCCTGCGGCTGCACGAGCCGCGCGCGGCTCGTCTGACTGTTCAGACAGGAAGGCGGGCAGTGACCGCGAGAAGCGGTCACGTGTCCCGTCTGCAGCTAAGAGCGCGCCGCGAATCTCGGGCGCGCTCTTAAAGAGACAGTGGGAGCCTAAATTGCAAAAAGGCTCCCATTGGCTCCTGTCATGCCAATCACCCCATACACTTACCTGTTGGGGGAGTGGAAGTGACAGGAGCCAATCACATTAGTTTGAAGGCTACTTATACTTACCCTTTTCCCTTAGTTCCTTGCCCTATCGTGGTTTCTGCTACAGTTCCCTTTAGTGCTTGTTGTGTTCAGTTGTGTTTCTCCGTATTTGACCTTGGCTTTGTATTCTGACTTCGTTTTCGCTTTATCCTATTCTGTACTGTTTGCCGGCTTGCTGATTCCTGTGTACCAGTCCCCGGCTAGTTTTCGTTTACGCTGTCTCTTTGTGCCCTTGACCTCGGATCGTTCCTGACTCTGTCTTATCCTATTACGTCGAGTCCGGCCACTCTAAGGTCCGGTAGACGTATCTCTCCTCTGTACTGTCTTCTGTTAGGCTGGATCCTGCGTGTAGGGGTATATACTCGTTACATTACGATAGGGACATGGACCCCGCAGATTTAGCTCAACAGATGGCGACCCATGAGGCTAGATTTGTAGAGCAGGATCACCGTATGGATCAAATAGCTCAGGCTCTCCAGATGCTCTTAGCTAGAACCATTCCAGCAACCGCACCTAACCCTCCTGCACCCCTGCTTCCTGAAGTATCGACTATGCCTAACGCTACAGCACATTTAACGCCTCCTCCTAGGTATGGAGGGGATTCTAAGACATGCAGAGGGTTCATTAACCAAATAGAGTTTCATTTTGAAATGTATCCACGTTCATTTCCCACAGAGAGGTCTAAAGTTGGGTTCTTTATGCACCAACTTACCGACAAAGCACTTGAATGGGCAAACCCTATTTGGGAGGCTAATGGACCTATGGTGCATAACTTTCACAGTTTCCTAACAGCTTTTCGCAGAACTTTTGATACTATGAAAAGGTCTAAGAATGCCGCTAGAGCATTAATGAGGGTTAAACAGGGTTCTAGGTCTGTGGCTGATTACGCTATACAGTTTCGTACCCTTGCCTCACAGGTCGATTGGACCAATAATGGGTTAACTACGGCCTTCATGGAAGGTTTATCAGACTCTATATTGGATGAGGTAGCAGCTAAGGAGCTTCATATTGCCTTAGAGGACCTTATTGACTACCTCATCGATATAGATAATAGGATTCGTGACAGGATCTATACTAAGAACAGGAATAGACGTTTTGTTACACCTATTCAACCCAGAGTTAATATACCGGAGAGTGTTAAAGTATCTGAAGAGGAACCTATGCAATTAGGGGTTGCCAAACTCTCAGATACTGAGAAATTACATAGGAGAAGGGAGGGACTCTGCCTATATTGTGGTAAGAGAGACCATATGGTAAAGGAGTGTCCTCTGCTCCCGGAAAACTCTCGCACCTAAGACCTTATAGGGGACTGGCCTTGGGTGTGATTTCTAAGTCTCCTACATTGCCTCCTAACCGACTGCTTCTCCCTGTTTCTTTACATATGGGAGAGAGTTGTATAGTTGAAAACATAGACGCCCTGGTTGATTCTGGGGCAGCCGAGAACTTTATAGACTCTGGTTTTGTAAAGAGAAACAATATTCCCATCAGAGAGAAGGAGATACCCTTGGCCGTTGAGGCCATAGATGGTAGACCATTGATATCTCCTGTTGTTACTCACGAGACTACACCGCTACACATGTACACAGGGGTTCTACACTATGAAACCATTCGGTTCCAGGTCATCACCTCTCCCTCTTCACAGTTGGTGTTAGGGTATCCATGGTTACGTGCCCACAATCCCATTTTTGACTGGGAGACAGGGCAGATAAAATCATGGAGTGAAGCCTGCCATGAGTCATGTACTATTGAAGTCACGCCTGTGAATTCTATTAACGTTCCTACTGTTCCTCCTTTATCTACGACAATACCCTCTCAGTATTTAACTTTAAAGACTGTCTTTGATAAAAGAGAGGCTGACAAATTACCGCCTCACAGACCCTACGATTGTGCTATTGATTTGTTGCCTGGTACTATACCTCCTAAGGGCAGGGTGTACCCCCTATCGGTTCAAGAAAACCGTGTCATGGAGGAGTACATTAAAGAGTCATTAGACAAGGGATTTATTAGAAGATCCTCTTCTCCGGCTGGAGCGGGGTTCTTCTTTGTATCAAAGAAAGAAGGTGATTTAAGACCTTGCATTGATTATAGAGGTCTTAACAAGATCACCATCAAAAATGCTTACCCTATACCTCTAATAACAGAATTGTTTGACAGGCTCAAACATGCTACGGTATTCACCAAATTAGATCTTAGGGGAGCATACAATTTGATACGTATTAAAAAGGACCACGAATGGAAGACAGCCTTTAACACTCGGTCAGGTCATTATGAGTATACCGTCATGCCATTTGGGCTTTGCAATGCCCCAGCAGTGTTCCAAGAATTTATTAATGATGTCTTAAGGGACTTTATTCACTCATTTGTTATTGTGTACTTGGATGACATTTTAATATATTCTACTGACATTCACGCTCATCACAGACATGTTACTACAGTTCTGAAGACCCTTCTTGCTAATGGTCTTTATTGCAAATTAGAAAAATGTCTATTCGACCAGTCCGAGGTCCAGTTTCTAGGGTATTTGATTTCCGCCGAGGGTTTTCGGATGGATCCCCAGAAGCTCGCTGCAGTCATAGAATGGCCTCTGCCGCAAGGTCTGAAAGCCATCCAGCGTTTTCTGGGTTTCTCTAATTATTATAGACGTTTTATCAAAGGTTTTTCGTCTATAGTAGCGCCTATTACTCGTATGACTAAAAAGGATGGCAATACACGTGTCTGGTCTACTGAGGCACTTCAGGCTTTTGACTTTCTTAAAACTACGTTCGCCTCTGCCCCTATTTTACAGCATCCTGTCCCCTCATTGCCATATATACTTGAGGTTGATGCTTCCGATATAGGGGTAGGTGCTGTCTTATCCCAAAGAGAGTCTCCTGACAAGCCATTGCATCCTTGTGGCTTCTTTTCTAAACAAATGTCCAAGGCAGAGAGGAATTATGATGTGGGTAATCGCGAACTCCTTGCTATCATTTTAGCACTCAAAGAATGGAGACATTTGCTAGAAGGAACTAAGGATCCTATTCTCATATTTACAGATCATAAGAACCTATCCTACCTTAGCGAAGCTAAAAGATTGTCTTCAAGGCAGGCTAGGTGGTCACTGTTCTTGTCTCATTTTAATTATATAATCACCTATAGGCCAGGTGACCGGAACACCAAAGCGGACGCTCTGTCCAGACAATTCGAGACTATTGACAAACAGGAGATTGATGTCACTCCTGTCATTCCCCCAGACAGGATAATAGCAACTACTATATTGTCTATTTCCTCGTCCCTCTTGCAGGCCATACAAGCGAAACAAGGCATGGCACCCAGCGAGAGGCCTAATGATAAATTGTTCGTTGACATTCCCGAGAGACGGGATATTCTGTCACTTTATCACGATACTAAGACTGCTGGACATCCTGGTATTTCCAAAACAGTGTCAGCCGTTTCTCGGTATTTCTGGTGGGATACCTTACGTAAGGATGTTACTGACTATATAAGTGCTTGTACTACTTGTGCATGTATGAAAACTTCTCGTAGAGTTCCTTGTGGGCTGTTGCATCCGTTGCCCGTTCCCGAGAGACCTTGGTCTAATCTATCAATGGATTTTATTGTTGAATTACCCCCTTCGAATGGTAACACAGTCATCCTAATGATAGTAGATCGGTTTTCCAAAATGGCTCACTTTGTGTCTCTTCGCAAGTTGCCCACTTCCAAGGAATTGGCTCTTATCTTCGCTAGAGAAGTGTTTCGATTACATGGTATTCCCTTATCTATTGTATCCGATAGGGGTAGCCAATTTGTTTCCAGGTTCTGGAAAGCCTTTTGTTCGGAGATGGGTATTTCCCTCTCATTTTCTTCCGCTTACCATCCCCAGTCTAATGGAGCTGCTGAACGTGCCAACCAGTCTCTTGAGCAGTACCTCCGTTGTTTTGTGTCTCACCATCAGGACAATTGGTCTGACCTGCTTCCTTGGGCTGAATTTGCTCGGAATAATGCCACTCATGATTCTTCCGGCAAAAGCCCTTTTTACGTTGTCTATGGCCAGCATCCCGTTGTTCTTCCGGCTGCATTCTCCTCACAGGGCATGCCAGTTCTGGATGAGCATTTGGCTGGTTTGCGTAATACTTGGGAGCAGGTTCAGCGTTCTTTGGTGGACTCTGCTGCCCGCCAGAAGGCTCAGGCTGACAAGCATCGCAGAGCGGCTCCTTCCTATGTTGTGGGGGACAGGGTTTTGCTTTCCACACGGAATATTCGCCTCCGGGTGCCTTCTATGAAATTGGCTCCCCGCTTCATTGGTCCTTATCGCATTATACATAAGGTTAATCCCGTTTCTTATGCCTTGGGTCTGCCTAAGAATCTGCGTATACCCAATGTATTTCACACCTCTTTGTTGAAGCCTTACGTACGCAACCGCTATACCCGGCATACTCCCCCTCCCCCTCCTGTCTCTGTGGAGGGTCATGAGGAGTTCGAAGTATCTGCTGTTATTGCCTCTCGTTTTCTTAGGGGTCGGCTTCAGTACTTGGTACATTGGAAGGGTTATGGGCCTGAGGAGCGCAGTTGGATTTCTGCGGATGCTGTTCATGCTCCCCGCCTTGTACGTTCTTTCCATTCGCGTTTTCCTGCCAGGCCTGGTCCTGCCCGCCCGGAGGGCGTGTCCTCAGGGGGGGGTACTGTAGCGGTACTTACCTTATCCGGGGGCCGGACGCGGTCCTCTCTTCAAGCCGCGCGCGGTCCTGCGGCTGCACGAGCCGCGCGCGGCTCGTCTGACTGTTCAGACAGGAAGGCGGGCAGTGACCGCGAGAAGCGGTCACGTGTCCCGTCTGCAGCTAAGAGCGCGCCGCGAATCTCGGGCGCGCTCTTAAAGAGACAGTGGGAGCCTAAATTGCAAAAAGGCTCCCATTGGCTCCTGTCATGCCAATCACCCCATACACTTACCTGTTGGGGGAGTGGAAGTGACAGGAGCCAATCACATTAGTTTGAAGGCTACTTATACTTACCCTTTTCCCTTAGTTCCTTGCCCTATCGTGGTTTCTGCTACAGTTCCCTTTAGTGCTTGTTGTGTTCAGTTGTGTTTCTCCGTATTTGACCTTGGCTTTGTATTCTGACTTCGTTTTCGCTTTATCCTATTCTGTACTGTTTGCCGGCTTGCTGATTCCTGTGTACCAGTCCCCGGCTAGTTTTCGTTTACGCTGTCTCTTTGTGCCCTTGACCTCGGATCGTTCCTGACTCTGTCTTATCCTATTACGTCGAGTCCGGCCACTCTAAGGTCCGGTAGACGTATCTCTCCTCTGTACTGTCTTCTGTTAGGCTGGATCCTGCGTGTAGGGGTATATACTCGTTACACTCTTTACTCAGGATCTAAAAAAAAGCAGAAGGAATGTCTTCCAATTTTACAGAGCCAAGACGAGTCTTCTTAAATACTTGGAAGTCCCTAATATGTCATCTATTCAACATTTATAGTTTAAATGTAAGCCACCTTGTCTCTCAACTCAAAGTCAAATGTCACCTGCTTACAATGATTATCTTTCCAAAATTGCTTTCAGTTAGATAAGCCCTTCAGTTAGATAAACTGGAAAACATAAAATAACCTTTTTTTTTTTTTTTATATCAGACATGCCAACTTATTCCATAAACAATTTTGTTGCGACTGTGGCACCCATGGCATTTCAACCAACTATGTTTGCTTAGACCAGCAGTCTTAAATATCACAGTTCACTCTTCCCACCCTTCAAGCTTCTTTGAAGAAAAGATCAACTTCACTGATCCAAGCCCAAATCCACAAACAAATACTTTGGGAAGAGTAGAAATTATCTCACTGACAGTGACCATACTTAAGCTACACGGAGATGACAATTGGGTTATCTCAAACACTGGGTAGGGGCAAGTGTAGAGAAAGTAGAAAGTTATCAAATAATGATATCATACATATCGTTCTTGGGTTATACAGCATGTAGAAACCTCAAAGTGAAATGAAGATAATAAAATAATAGTGCAGTATATTATAGATATTATGATGAAGTATATATAGAGTAAATGTGGGTGAAAAGCAAACTCACACTTTGCAGAGCTGCTAAGAGCTCTGCTGTACAGCGCCTGGACGGTACAATCCCTGTCTTAGGATCTGAAGGTATCAGGAGGTCCAGACTCAACAGTCGTATGTATGTGGAAAAAAATAAATATACAGACCAATGGTACAGTATCATAGACTAAAATAATAAAGTAAAATGGAGATATCCTACTTACAATATCCAGAGCAATAACTTGCTCTGGTGATGATAGCTTGTGGTGGTATAATCCCCACCAGAGGATATAGCAGGAAACCAGCAGCACCAGGAGATATGCAGAAGCCAAATGATTAGAGGAAAAAGCTTCAATTTATTAGTAAAAAAAATATATTAAAAAGTATATATATAAAAGTATATACAAAACAAGTGGTATAGCTTTAAACCCTATCCTTGACGCAGTTCCTTTTTAATCTTAGAAGTTGGCTTTTGGGAATACTGTTTAGCCAATTTTTTTTTTTGAATTCTTTATTTTTGGAGTGCATGAAAATAGAACAAGCAGGCTTGTCATGCCCCAACAGCATTGACAAGTATATAATCAGACATATGGTAACAATTGGTCAGCATGAGGAAATATCAGCACAATTTTTTTTTTATCATAAACATCAGTGGCATTTCTATTTTTGTGAAATATTCTAAGGTAGTGTTCTCAGGCTTTAGGAGCACGCTGGTTTGGGTGTCAGCTTAAACAATAATAATAAAGCAAAAAGTTATGGTGGGGAGTTATCCTCGCCGTCTATAGTGTGGGTGAGTGTGTGTAAGCCATACTTTACATAGATTAACACTGTCCACATTAGGTTTGTCAGAGTCCAGACCGGTGTTGGGCTTCAGTAGATGGGCCGTTGAGTATGTAATTAGCCGTCCTCAGCCAATGCCCTGTGCCTGCCATCGTGGAAAATCTGGTTCCCGGTCGGCTATAACGATGCCTCTCTCCGGTATGCGGGAGTGTGGGTTGCCGGGCTCGTGTTGCAGACGCTGTGTGCAGCAGAATGGGTCTCCATCCCTACAGCTCCGGGCTGTTAAGGGAGCTATCGCCCTTCGTCCGTGGATCCGCCTTCGATGTGAGGTTGGATCGTGGGTCCCTGGGGTTTCCGATTTGTGGTCTTCCCCGCGGGTGGTTGGACTGCGGCCTGGAGGTTTCTCCGGTTGGGCTCCCAGCCCAGAAGATGGACAGGAGTCCGCTGCTGCTTGGCCGGTGAGTTCCGTCTCGGGAGGTTTAGGCAGGGATTCACGCTTGGCATTGCGGTCCCAAAAGGCTTGGCAAATAGCATCAAAGCGGGCTTCAAAGGCCTCCGTCCAGCTCTGGTCTGTCTGGCTTGCAGGGTCGCACTGGGTTTGTGTCGCGGCGGCCATTTTGAGGTGTCGCGTGGCTCACCAGTCTTTCCCGTTCTGGCCTCTTGGCTCTAGATTCGTAGCTTATGTTCCAGGCGTCCTATTTGGACCGGGATGTCCCCCGCCGGTCCAAAGGGGGGGGGCATGAGTTGCGAGGTGATAGCAGTCTGTAGGCCTGTTCTCTAGCGAGGAGAGCGGCCGCCTCTCCCCGTTTCAGTCCCAGGTAGGCCTCTGCAGGATTTCAGGGTTCCCGGTTAGTTTCAAGCTTGAGTCGGGTATCAGAGTGTTCCCCCAGGTGTCCCCTTTTTGCTGGTTTTCCTCCAGATCATGGACGTGCTCGATATTTGGGTTTTATTTCACCCATATGGCACTTTTGGTCGGGAGCTTGGTGTCTGCACGTCTGTTCAGCCTGGAAGCTAGGTTCCGCCCCTCTGTTTAGCCAATTTTTATGATGGCAGATATCTGTCTCAATAAAATTATTCACATGTACCTTTTTTAAAGTGCGTTTTTGTGCATAATGTATTATTATCCCCTAACTCAGCTCAGGGTCTGGGCCCCCTGGGGCCCGCCTCCAATCCCGCCCACAGGGTTTGCCTCCAAATCCCGCCCACAGGAATACACACAGACACAAAAACACACACTGATACAAAAGGACACAGACACACACACACACAAAAATACATACTAACAGACACACATACTGAAACAGAAATAAACGCATAGAGGCATACGTACTGACACACACATACTGAGACATACACACATATACAGACACACAGGCATATATAGTGACAGATAGACACATACTAACATACATACAGACACACATGCATGAGGACTTACACATACATACACCGACATTACATACATACACACAGACATACATTAATTCATACTGGCATACATACATACACATATACATACATACATACAGACATATATAAGAAAAAGAGAGCGCTAGTACTAAATGGTTAACTGGCTAGCGTAATAACCAAAAAAAATCTAAACAGTATATGAAATTAGATACCGATACCATAAGTAGATAAGCTGCTAAAACAAAAGAAAATCCCAATTTCTAATAAAAATACATATATGAAATTTCAGCGCTTAATAGATAATCCCCTTATTTATAATAAGGGTCTTAAAATAAGAAACAGTGGGAAAAATATGTTTTGTAAAAATTAGTAAAAAACTATAAACCATGTATGAAACTAAAAATAAATAAAAAATATCATTAGGCAGGACACACATTGGAGAAAACAAGTATTTCAGCTTGAGAAACTTATAATTAAAGAAATGAAGCTGAAGTTAGAAATTGCCTCCCTAGAACAATACTGGGAGAAACGCATTATCCCTAGAGGTTTGCGAATTATGCTGAAATCAGCCACAGATAAAGAGGATGAGGAGTTCAATACTGTTTGGGACAGGATTCTAGACCATTGTTCATATGAGCTTATGAGCCATATTATATGCAAAAGAAAACGTATGCTGGCGGTCCTAGATGAGGAGATTAATAATTTGAAAGAAGTATTGTCTCCCCATCTGGCACTACCGGAGTGCATACAATTAATGGACAAAATCAAAGGAAAGTTGAGTTCTGCATTTGAGGATACTATATCTTTAAAAAAACGAAAGTTTGAGAGGGACCAGGAGGACTTTAGAGAAAATAAAGTGAGGAACTATAAGAACCCCCAATGAGAGATCCTATAAACATGTATCAAGGGGCAAAAAATACGACACCTCCAATAAATCTAAATATGATAAAACTGCCATTAATCCACCAGGCCATAATCATATGGAAAGAGGGGACCATAGACAGAGATATCACACACCTCAGCCTCAGAGGGTATACAATAATGAGTGGACTAGGGTCACCCACAAAAGAAGGAACCCCAATAGACCACAGAGCAACCAACATTTAGAATCACCAAGGGTAAACCAACTAACCCAAAACTGGCGTTCTCACAATAGGTTTGATGTACTCAACCGAGAGGAAACTAACCATGAGGCTGAACCTAAGAATCGAATGTATCCCAAAGACAATGAGGATTTTTTAGGACCAAGAGGGAAATACCTCAGTCGGTACCAAATAGAGCCCCAACAATAAAATACCAAAAAAAGACCTCTGCTAGAGGATGCAGGGGGGGGGAGAGATACCGTAGGAGAAAAGAAAATGAGAAGGTAGATCTAATGGGAATTTTCAATTTATCTAATGTTAATTTATCCAAACATCAAATTAAAGTTCTAAACAGAGGCTTAAAATATGCTCCCACAACTACATCAGACCCTTTTGTAGCATATCTAGATGTACAAAAATATATCAGGAAATTAACTCTGAAGAAATTTTTCTTAAACAATCCCATCCCGGCGATACAAAAACCGGAAAAAACTATCTTCCAACATACAGCCCTGAGAAATAAGTCTTCCTTTTGTCCAACCAATCAAATAAGTGGACCCATGACAGCTTTCAATCTGGCAGTAGCGGCAGATATAGAGAAGCTACCCAAAAAAGTAGCCAAACACCAACATAATTTAAGCGTATGGGAAAACAAAGCACTTAAAGAGCTGAGTGACAATAAAGACATCACTATAAAGCCAGCGGACAAGGGGGGGGGGGGAAATTGTGGTCCTAAATACTGAGGATTACAACATAGAATGTAAGAGAATTTTGGATGATCCCCTCACATATAAGCAGATAAGAGGAGACCCCACGTCTGACATCAAAAAACACTTGTTCAGTATATTGGAGAGAGGTAGTTATCTTAATATATTGGACAAAAAAGAACTAGAGTATGTTATGGTGGTTTACCCCAAAAAAACAGTATTTTACCAACTACCGAAAATCCACAAGAGTCTCGAAAAGCCCCCAGGGAGACCTATTATTTCTGGGATAGGGTCTTTAACATGTAACCTATCCCAGTATATAGATGTCATATTACAACCCTTTGTTAAAAAGGCTAAATCATACTTAAAAGATAGTGGGGATCTGCTTATAAATATAGAAAGTCTGAAATGGGAGCAAAATTACATAATGGTTACATGCGACGTTACGTCATTGTATACTGTTATCAAACATGACCAGGGATTAAAAGCAGTGAGAAAAACTCTATATGAGGACCCCACCATGTTGGTGGAACAAGTAGAATTCTTGATAGAATGTATTGATTTCATACTTAACAATAATTTCTTTTGGCATGGTAACGATATCTATCTGCAGATCAACGGTACCGCTATGGGGACCAGGTTCGCCCCAAGCTATGCGAACATCTTTATGGCCTACTGGGAAAACTTGTTCATCTGGCAAGGACACCAGTGGGGGGCGAACCTGGTCTTCTATAGACGGTACATTGATGACTGTTTTTTTGTTTGGAGAGGGGGAGAAACAGAATTATTAGAGTTTCTAGCATATATCAACAGGAACGAATACAACCTATCCTTTACATACAAGTATAGTTCCAGCAGCATAGATTTCCTGGACCTGATCCTATACACGGATCAACATAGCACCCTCAAGTCCAAAACCTTCTTCAAGAGTGTAGACGTCAACAGTTACATTCTAACTTCTAGTTGCCATTATCCTACTTGGCTCTCAGGTGTCCCCTTTGGACAATTTTTAAGGGTCAAGAAAAATTGTTCTGACCCTGAAATATGTAACCAACAACTCCAAAAAGTGAAACACCAGTTCAGAGAAAAAAAGATATGACGAGAAAGCACTAGATACAGCTCTCGAAAAAGTGACAAGTATAGAGCGTGTAAACATCCTACACAAGAAGCAAAAAAGTGCAGAGTCAAACAAGAATACTGAAGATTTATGTCCTTTAGTGTTTAACTATAGTGCCCAAGCATATAAGATTAAAAACAGCATACAGAAACATTGGCACCTACTTCGCCAAGATGCAGCTTTGGCTACGCTTTTACCAGTTAAACCTAGAGTTATCTTTAGGGGGGCTCCCACATTACGCAACAGATTAGTACATAGTTATAATAAGCCATCTAGATCTAATAATTTTTTACATGGCCAAAAGGGGTACTACAAATGTGGCAGTTGCCACATATGCAAATTAAGCACTATAGGAAAAAATTGTACCACCTTTAAGTCCTCAACAACCAAACAAACATTCCAGATTAAGAACTGTATCACGTGCAATACAAAACAGGTCATATATAAGTTGGAGTGCCCGTGTGGCCTCCAGTATATAGGTCAAACCAAAAGAGCATTAAAAACCAGGTTCAGGGAACATGTGTATAATATAAAAAGAGGATTTGATAAACATACACTCTCAAATCACTTCAATACACATCATAATCGTGATCCCACACTCCTATCATATTGCGGCATTGAAAAAATAGAAGTGCCATGGAGGGGAGGAGAACTGAGTAGAATGTTAACATATCGAGAAATGTTCTGGATCTACAATTTGAAGACCCTTGTCCCCTGGGGCCTAAATGCAGAGCTGGAATTAATTAATATACTATAGTTATCGGTTTATTACAACCAAAAACGTTTTTATATGATTTTGGTCCCAAAAGGGTTTAGAAGATATACCCCTATTTCTGTTGGGGTTCAAACATGGCCGAATAGATACTGTGATTTATACAACATCTGTCACTGCCATATACTACGACTTAGGTCCAAGCTCCGATACAGGATTAGACATTTATTTTACTATTCTATTTTATTTTATTCCATTTTATGTATGTACTATATTATATATATTTTTTCCATTAGATTTTATGTCTGATAGGACACTTTATAGTGTTGGTGAGATTAGGGCATAATATCCAAATCATTGCCCCTTAATAGTATCAACAAATTGTGGCCCTTCAAGTAGAAAAGAAGTATATATATGTTGCCATTATACGGAATATTCACTAAGATGTTGCTACATTGGAAAACGACACATAGATGTGACATTTGTAACTTTTTCCAATTGTTGCTATGATATATTTCAGATTTTATGTGTTAAGATGCTTAGACATCACAATCTCAATTATTGGTACAATTATTTGTATATTTTAAGTTATAGCCTTTTAATTGATATGAAATGTTTATGTTGGTTGAAAAAGTTTGTATTTGTTTGAAGCTATACCTTTAAGATTTTAAATGATTTTTGCCCGGCAAAAGTATATAACTGCCAAGCCAGGCATGAGACACCTATCTTGAGAAAGCCCTCGTAGAAAGGGCGAAACACGTTGATCAGGTGTCTACCGAGACTTCATCTGCAGCATTCCCTGCTTTACCGGCTTCTAACTCAAGCCGCATTTGCCGCAAGTTCGTTGTTTTCCTGCCAGTATCAAAGAAATTTTTTCCCGAGTGCACCGGGCAGTTCCTGTCTTCTTGGAGGAATTACAGTTTCATCTAAACAAACGACTGGGCATGGAAGCGTTCTGCTAAATGATGAGTATCTCTTTTTTTCGTGTAAGAGTATTTATGTAGGGGGGGATTTTAAACCAGAAATAAATTGTGTTACGGATTTACACCATATACCGTTTCTGTTTTCCCTTCTATCTAAGGTATTTCCGTACATCTGGACCCCTACCCTCCAGTACACATTGGGATTTTGGTGCAGGATTCACATCTCCTGTTTATTGTACTTTGGATTTCTGATAGTGGCATTTTTCCACATCTGATTCTGGACCATTATTTGTTGGATTTTTATTTATTTTTTCATTTTTATTTTTTATTTTTTTATTTTGTTATTTTTATTTTTTATTTAATTTTATTTATTTTTTATTTTTATTTATTTTTAGTTTCATACATGGTTTATAGTTTTTTACTAATTTTTACAAAACATATTTTTCCCACTGTTTCTTATTTTAAGACCCTTATTATAAATAAGGGGATTATCTATTAAGCGCTGAAATTTCATATATATACATACAGACATACTGACATACACACACACAGACATAGTCACAGACATTCTGACATACACACTGACATTCTGACATACACACAGAAATACACACAGACATTCTAACATACACACAGACATTCTGACATTCACACAGACATTCTAACATACACACAGACATTCTAACATACACACAGACATTCTAACATACACACAGACATACTGACATACACACAGACATTCTAACATACACACAGACATTCTAACATACACACATACATTCTAACATACACACGGACATTCTAACATACACACAGACATAATGACATACATACTGACATACTGACATACACACAGACATTCTAACATACACACAGACATTCTGCCATACATACTGACATACATACAGAAATTCTGCCATACATACAGACATTCTACCATACATACAGACATACATACAGATATTCTGACATACACACAGACATACATACACAAATACAGCTAATTTTTCTTACCTTTTTTTGCAGTTGGAAGGCTGTGGCTGATGGGAGTCGGCGTGGCTCCTGCGGGCTGCGGCCTGTCTTTCTTGCCTCCCGCGCGGCGCTGAGGGGAGGGAGCTGGGAGGAAGTGACGGCCACTTCCTCCCAGCAGTACTTTGCGGTTGGGATTTTTTTAAAGGGGCCTGGTCGCGCTATTGCACGGCTGCAGCGCTGACCGGGCCCCTGAAGATACAGGGCCCATCGGATGGCCCTAAGTGAGTGGGCCACCCGATGGGCCCCATCAGCATGCGCTACACGTGGGGCCCAGGGCGGCCGGGCCCCCCAGGGCCGCCGGGCCCGTGACAACCGTTATGGTTGTCACCCTCTGATGGCACCCCTGACCACCCCCCTCACCCCACTAGAAAGAGCATGCACCAACCATCCACTCCACAAGGGACAAATATCTACGATATATTCCCTGTTAAGTAGAAACACACGGGAAGGCTCTATGCCCTACATGGCAGCCTGGGAAAGAGACCTGGGCCCCATCGGGGAACAAGGCGACTGGGCAGCCATCTGGGAAGCCACAGCAACAATATTGAAACAAATGAAACAAACAGACACTGACCTCTGCTGGAAGGGGTGTGGGAACAGGGGAACATACCTACACATGTGGTGGGAGTGCCCCAGGGTGGCTACACTGTGGCAACAAATAGCGCAACTGGCGACACAGGCATTACACACCACTATCCCGATGGACCCATGGCTTTGGCTGGTATCCAGACCCCTCAGAGACATCCCCAGAGCACAGAACAAACTCATAGCCAAACTGGCACTAGCCACCAGGCGAGCAATCGCAGAAAAATGGGGGATATCAGACATCCCAACAATGAAACTCATGAAACAGAAAAAAATTAACGAAGCCATGAACATGGATAAACTTACCGCCATCGTACACGACACCACAAAATACTTCAACAAAATTTGGGACCCATGGCTAAACGAATTCCCACCTATATGAGACAACCCACTTTGCGGGACAGACCAGGCGGGCGAGACTACCCAAGGAACAAAACCCAGAGGACCATACCGGTCCCCCCGTCTTCCAAACCAAACCGCTCCTCTTTCCGTTCCACACCCCACCTCCCCCAACCACTCACATAAACCACACTGGATACTAACACCAACACTATTCCGCACACAACCCGCCACACACACGCCCCCCAGCTGCATGAAACGTGATGAACCCCATGGGCCTCTCCAACTCGACAGACAGCTGGCACCCACGACGTAAAGTCGAACCCAAAATAACGCAATACAAGCACGAGCCCTGACCCGAGTAGACATAAGGTAGGCCACCACTTTACACAAGGACATGAGCAAACCCAACACGAAATCAACAACATTAGGGCGCAACAAGTGGGATGCACACACACAGCTTCATAGATGAGGGTAATGATCCCAAAAAGAAAATGCTCACGACCACATACCACGAGACCGAAATTGGCAAACCACTACCCACAACACACAACATCCACCCAAAGTGGCCATGACCAACACGACCCATCCCAGATGGCAGTCCCAATAGGGACATACACACAGAACATCTGGAGGGCAACACACAACTTTGAATCCACATCACTCAAGCCAGACGAAACTCTCACCAGGAGCCCCCATGCTCAGCCACAAAAAGCCACATAACATCGGGCCCAATCACTTGGCGCAAGGGCCACCTTGCCTTCCTGACTACCCTCCCCCACGCCCCACCCACACGTCCCGCTCCCACCCCATCTAGTACCCCACAACCTCCCTGATGGGAGCCGCACAAACTAAGACCGACCACACTTCAAAAACACTGACGCGGGGCGTGGTTTGACCGCCAACGAAGATGGCCGCATAGAGCGAGTGCTCCGCACCCCGGCGCTCAAATATAGCACTGTAACCTGCTAATTTCCCGACGGAGGGAGCATACACCTTGCCCCGAACACCCCGACATCTCCACCGGACAAGGGGACCGGATGTCAAACCGCAGACTGCCGAAAAAGAGCTCGAAAGAAGCCATATCGGTGGAGGACATGCTGTCTGCACAGAGGCCTACAGCGCGTGGGGCGCCTGCGGCCGCAAGCCCCAACTCCAGGGACCCTCTGGACCGGACCGGAGCTGGGAACCCAACCATAGAGCCAACATCCAGAGACATACTACAATCTCTGGCTGAGGTAAAGGGTTACTTAGCCGAAGAAATCAAGCGGACGGCGGCAGAGGTGAAAGCCGAAATTGCTGCAATAGGCGCTCGCACCAGCCACGTGGAGAAAAAACTAGAGGCGGTAGAAGAAGCCCATAACACAGCGGCAACCCTTACAAACAAGCTCGTGGCACATGTGAATGAACTGGAGCTGGAAGTGGAAGACATTGCAAATCGATCACGGCGGAACAATCTGCGTGTCCGAGGCCTGCCGGAATCCATTGAGGAAGCAGACCTCGAGAAGACCCTGATTGACTGCTTCAAACTCCCACTGCCAGAAATACCTGACCATCAATGGGCAGTTGATCGTGTCCACAGGGCGCTCAGGGCCAGAGGCCCGAAAAATAGCCCGCCACGGGATGTCATCATGCGGCTGCATTTTTACAAGACCAAGGAGGCCATACTGCATCACAGTAGAGCCCAGGCCTACGAGCCAGAAGGACATACAGTGCAGATTTACCAAGACATTGCACCGGCCACTCTCCTCAGAAGAAAAGCGTGGAAGCCGGTCACAGACATACTAAGAAACAGCGGTATCCGATTTGCATGGGGGTACCCATTTAAAATCCTTGTTTTCAATGGCCCTAAACCGGCTGTCCTTCATCCAGCGACGAATATTCCCGCCTTTTTCGCAGACCTGGGTATTGAGCTTCCACCGGACTTTCAAGCACCGCCAGCCACCATGGACACCCTAGCCCTGCTTGGGGAAGAAGAGGAGACACGTGGCTGAAAGAGAGCTCTGCCCGAACACACCGGAGCCAGCCCTGGACCGGGCGCCGGAGACACACGCAAGTTAAAACCAGCCATCCAACACCCAGTGTTTTTTGACCCACTAGGGACTTATCAGACTGAGTAGTTAAAAACGCATATAACATATGCACATTTTGGTTGAGTTCGAATTACCTGACTCTGGGGTGTAATATGTACAGTAAGTAGAATCGCTAATGTGGGGGGGAAACGGAGGGGAATGTAGTGCCTCACGATAACACACCAAGAGGAGTTTAGATATAAACCGCAATGGCAGGGGCCTGAGACACAGGTATCTGGGATATACAGGGTGGGGAAAGACGAGAGAGGGGGAGAAGACGGGAGGGGGGTAATGAGCCATTACTGAAACTGCCAATTGACTAGAAGGGAATCCTTGACGGAAGGCTATGCATGTTAGGCTATAGAGTGTGTGCCCCTCTACCCGTTGAGAAAGGGGCTAAAGTTCTATTTACACCCCCCCCTCTTTGCTTTGTATTCCATCTACCCCCCCACCCCCAACCCATTTGAAACCATTGGCGAGTCCCTCCGATCTATTGGGGACAACTTCGTGGTATAACTAAGGGTCCTTCTGTTAAGCATAAAGCGGGAGGGAGCAAAGGGGAGTAAGCTGCTGTACTTTTAAATTAAATTGACTAAAGATAAGTGCCCCAAAGCGACAACGCTGGAAGCTTCACACACATATACTACTGGGGAAGGTCAACAGCCCCCATACAGAGTGGATAGCGACAAGGGTGGGGCGCATGTAACAACTTGCTAAAGGCAGTGGACTTCACTTCTCCCCCTTCAGGCGACTTGTTAAATTTCTGCATGCCTATTTGTCAACCAGCCCCCCCCCTACAAACCAAGATTTAGATTACCCTTAAGTGCACGACTTCAGGAACTAAACGGTATAACCACTTACTAACAATATTTGCCCCCCTTCTATTGCCTGAAAATATCCCCTTGACTCCTCGAAAACTGAATGACATAATAATGATATATATCATACTATAGAGTCAAGGCGATGTTTGGACCACTGTGACATAGTTTTCCTCTGCGTAAGCAGCCCTGCACATTTTGACAGGGTTGTATAATGTAAGCCCAAGCACTGTACTCTATATAGAGCGTCACCATTTAGCATGCTCATCCAGGTATCACAACTACTCACATAGCCACACCACCTAGATAGGCAAAGGAAGAAAATACGCCACAGAGCTTGACTAGAAAGTTAACTAGAAAGTTAACAGTTAACTGTTGCCGGGGTGCTCTGCGGCTGAGTTTCCCCCCCACCAAAGGTGATTCCCTCGGTGCGGTGGATGCCCACCCCCAGATCTCCCGGCGAGCCGTAAGACCAGGAGGACTTGAGGTACGAATAAGACCTAATTGTTTGTACCAGTTTAACATTGTACAGTTAATTGTTAAGTTTTTAATTTGTGTATATAACTGCTGATTGATCATAAATTCTTCTTCTTAATTGCTCTCTTAACTTTTTTCTTTCTTTTTAAGGGGAACAGAGACCTCCCTTTGGCCCACCTGCTCCCCCCCTTCCTCCCCACCCCACAACTGCTCTGCGAAACTACCCGGTGGGCCTGCTGCCGGGGACCACAGTCCTTCCCGAATTACCTCCCTTTGACAGGTAGACGCATCTCATCGGACAAACAAGGTACGCTAGCATCACGACACTAGCATGGAACTAAAAATCACCTCACTTAACGTAAACGGGCTCAACAGCCCAAACAAACGGAGACTTCTCTTCCGTGAACTTAGACGACAAAAAACAGATGTAGCCTTCATACAGGAATCACACCTGCCCCGCACAGCTAAGACACAACTAACCAACCACATATATACTAGAGCATTCACGTCCAGAACATTATGTTAGAAGAACGGGGTTGACATTCTTATACACAAAAAATGTCCGTTACACATCACGAAGGTGCAGACTGACACAGAGGGCCGGTACGTGATTCTGTCGGGCACGCTACATGCGAACACCTACCATCTAATTAATGTATATGCCCCTAACACCCCGAGTAAAATATTCTGGTCCACTCTAGAGACATTGATTCAACAGCTCCCCAGAGGGTTTTTAATCTTAGGAGGGGACCTCAACGCAACGCCGTGCCCTGCCTCAGATCGCGGAGGGGGGAGCCACCTCCCTAGGTCACAGAATAGAGGCGGACAGGATAAACTCCTTCACACTTTCATGACACAGACAGGCCTACTGGACCCCTGGAGGATCCAGCACCCGAGCGAGCGAGATTATACTTTCTATTCTGCGGCGCATGCCACATACTCTAGAATAGACTTATTCCTGGTTAACCAGCTAGCCATGCCAACCGTCCGGACTTCGGAGATAAATCTTATCTCCTGGTCCGACCACGCGGACATCGCACTCACACTCAAGCTACCAGGTCCACGCGCCCCATGGAAATGGAGACTAAACGCCTCCCTACTCAAAAACCCCCAGACAAAAGAAGCCATACAACAAGATATAACTCGCTACTTTCAGGAAAACTGCTCCCCCGAGATATCTCCCACAACGTTGTGGGCGGCCCATAAACCAGTGATTAGGGGGATCTTGATTAGGACGGCAACTTTCCTAAAGAAGGAAAAAACTAAACAGCTTCTAAACCTCCAAAAATCACTTAGAAAAACTGAGATGCAACACAAACAACAGGCGACACCTCGCTCCGCTGGGGAACTTACCGACATTAGAAGACAGATTAGGGAATTAATGCTGGATGAAGTGAGCAGGGATATGGTTCATGCAAAACGTCTGTTTTATGAAAAAGCAAATAAAATGGACACATTATTGGCAAGGGCCCTTAGACCTAAAAGGACAGTCACCAACATCACATCCATTAAAGATGCATAGGGACAAATCCTGAACAGCCCCACCGACATTAATCGGGAATTCACTAAATTCTTCACCCAGATCTATAATCACTCCCCGGCACTTACACGCGACAACACTACATACATGGCGCAAATTAACGACTTCCTACAGAGTGCCAACCTACCGCACCTGTCGGTGGAGGCCACAGCCCATTTGGGGGAACCTATTGAAACGGCCGAAATCAGCGGGGCCATAGCGGACCTCAAAGGGGGAAAGGCCCCGGGCCCGGATGGCTTTGATGGTTCCTATTATAAAACTTTCCAGGAACAACTCATACCCCATATGGCCGCCATGTACAAAGATTGGACCGAGGGGGACGCACCTAACGCAGACATAAGTACGGCAGACATAGCCCTTATCCCCAAACCCGACAGAGACAACACCAATGTAGCAAATTACCGCCCCATATCCCTGATTAACTTTGACTTAAAAGTGTATGCAAAAATCCTGGCCACCAGACTCAACTCAGTACTAACGGGACTCGTGCACGCGGATCAGGTGGGATTTGTCCCGACCAGGCAACTCTACGAAAACACAAGACGGGCAGTGGACCTGATCTGGTGGGCAAACGAGACCCGAAGGCCTTCCCTGGTCCTTTCCCTGGACGCGGAGAAGGTCTTCGACAGAATCCAATGGCCCTACATGTTTGCAGTCCTGGAAAGGTTACAGCTACCCCCTAGGTTCATACAGGCCACCCGAGCGCTCTACACGGCCCCCAGAGCTCAAATCTCACTCCCCGGTACAGCCCCTCGGCCCTTTGATCTTCAAAACGGTACTCGTCAGGGTTGCCCCCTCTCCCCCCTCTTGTTCATACTTGCACTCGAACCCTTACTGCATATGATCAGAACGGAGAGGGGAATTGAGGGAGTGAAAATCGCGGCTGAGGAATTTAAAATTTCGGCATATGCGGACGACGTGTTGCTCACCATTACAGATCCCACCAAATCGATCCCACATCTTCTCCGCATCCTAAGTGCATACCAATTAGTGTCTGGCTTTAAAATAAACATGGAAAAGTCGGTGGGTATGCCCCTGGGCCTCTCTGACGATGAGACCCGGTGGCTGCGACAGACAACCGACCTAAAAATCAGTACACAGGCCATCAAATACCTAGGAGTTAAACTCACGCCAAACTACTCGGACTTATATGCCAAGAACCATCAAAAGCTGCTAACCACCCTAAGACAGGACCTAGAAAGGTGGCATGACAAACCCATTTCATGGTTGGGTAGGCTGCACACCATCAAAATGAATATCATGCCGAGATTGTTGTTCCTTTTCCAGGCATTGCCGGTAGCAGTATTAAAAAACAATTTACAACCGCTCCAAACAGCAGTAGACAACTTCATATGGGCCGTGAAAAGACACCGAGTAGCACGACATACAATGTACACACCCAAGAGCAAAGGAGGTCTGGGCCTGCCAAACCTCCACCTATACTACCTCTCAGCTCATCTAGCACAGATAAACGAGTGGCACTCGCCACCTGACAGACACAGATGGGTAGACATAGAAACGCTCCTGATGAGAACAGACCTACCGCAATTCTGGATATGGGTCCCAAAAGCTGACCGACCTGCACACCACCTGCCCGGCTATCTTAAACTCCATCAGAGTCTGGAATGCCACGGCCCATAAATATGCACTCACCTACCCCACGTCGCCCCTGACCCCATACCTCCGAAACAAAGCGTTCCCCCCGGGAATGTCCCCAAGGGACTTCCGAGGTCTGGAGGACACGGGAATCCAACGCTACTGCCATCTATTCCAGGCTAATGTGTTCCGCACATTCGAAAATCTGAAAACCCTGGCACCGCTAGTCACGAAAGATTACTTTAGATATATGCAGCTTAGGGACTTTGCCAAAACGCCTGCGGTGGCACAGGCGGCTAGCCTCAAGCCCACATTTTTTTTAAACACTCTGCGTGTCTGACTGTCAGGGATCTTACCTGGAGTGGGAGTCCGGCAGGCAGAGTTAAGGCACCCTTTGCAATTCGGCACAGACCGAGGGGACTCAGGACAGAAATCCCCAAGGGTGTGACACAGTGCACTGGGGCTGAAATAACCAGTGCTTCCTGGAACGCAGTACAGACAAGGGAAATCCAGAAGAGTAGTCGGTAATGGAATCAGAAGTCAGGGCTGGCGACAATCAGGCGAAAACAGTAGACGAGCAGGAGATCAAAACCAGGAGTCAGACAAACAGCAGTGAAACCAAACGGAACAGGAAACACGATCTGACAACGAGGACCAGACTTGCGAGGTTTAAATAGGGAGTCTCAAGCAATGATCATGGAACCAGGAACAGGTGTGCAAATCCCAGGAAAACAGGCTCAGGCTACTGGATACCAAGAACATCTAGAAACAGTCAAAGATGCATGGAGACCAATGTAAGGATCCTGACTGGGATGCAGGCAACTCAGGTTCGATCCCAGCCAGACCCAAATACACAATATTGTGTAAAACCCAATGATGATCCTGACACTGACGAATCACGTGCCGGCCTTATTACCCGTCTTTATGTCCAACTGAGTGCACCCACAAAGAACACCTTCCTACATCCTGCAGTGGGAAGCAGACCTCCAACAGACTCTAGAGGGAGGGGATTGGCAGGACATCTGGGAGGCGGCAGCCAAATCCTCTATATGTGTGATACACCAGGAACAGTGTTACAAGACACTCATGAGATGGTACACGACCCCTGTACAACTGCACAGACTGGGCAAGACCCCCACAGACACATGCTGGAGAGGATGCGGGGAAAAGGGGACCTATCTGCACATGTGGTGGACATGCCTGAGACTTACCCGATATTGGGACGAGGTGGCCAAACTCCTGACAACGATACTTAAAAAACCAATAAGACCAGATCCCTGGACATTTTTAATAGCCAAACCAATAGACACCTTACCCAACAAAGACCAAAAGCTCCTAAACAAAATAACTCTTGCAGCCAGGAGGGCCTTAGCACTGACATGGCTTCAAGCAGACACCCCACACATGGACAAGATAATACAAGCTGACAGCTCAGGTACGAGACACATACCCACGCTTCCTCAAAGTTTGGGAACCCTGGGTGGAATACTCAGACCTGCACAGAATGACATAACCCTTCCCCCCCCCCCCTCCCGGCAGCAGAGCCCACCCCATCCCGGGAAAGGTGCGCCTCCAACTGCCCAGAATTAGGCCCCCTACACCAGCACCGGCTCGAGAATATACTCAGACCTCCGGTAGTGAGCCCCATGTGGCAAGAACCCAACGCACAGACCCGCATACCCCACAGCATGGGTCTCTTTCCCCCTCCCCTCTCCCCCCCCTTTTTTTTTTTTTTCTCTTTCTTCTTTTCTTTTCTCTTCTCCTACCTAACCACTCCTCCAAACTTATTTTCTCTACTGAATAATGATCAACGAACATGTAATGAGCACAAGTATAATACGATTTGAACTACTAAATGTTGAAAATGTCAGATGATGGGAGTGCTGGTCGGCACCCACGCAAACCGACTGTGAAGACACCCACACTAAAGTCTATATTGGCTTCTGCGTAAGTAACGAAACTATGACTTGTAACAACAAAAATGTATACGCAATGGACGGTTTCTGCGCAAACCGGTCCAACTGCACAAGACGTGTTCTCGCATTTTCTGACAAACCTAAAATAAAGAATTAAAAAAAAAAAAAAAAAAACACTGACGCACGGGGTGCCCAAAGGCACAAACCGCGACTCAACAGCAATCTTGATAAAGATGATACAAACTGATAACGTGCACTACCGTGTTACCCCCCACTAGAACCACGGTCTTGTACCACGGCGACAGCAAATGACCACGTTGGCACCACAAAAACTGTCGCGCAACTAACTGTTACCTAAAACTGTTACAGATATTGTTATTGAAACTGATGAACTCTGTACAATTAACCTTGTTCCCAAGTTCTACTTTATGTACCCCCACCCTACTACTACTACCCAAAAAATCAAAATAAAGAATTTATAAAAAAAAAATCACTATCTAGGTGATGTGAGTATCAGAACTGTACTATGGAGCAATAGTAGAAGGTTTCCTGATCTGATGAATCGCGTTAGGATTTATATCAGGTAGATGGCTAGGTGTGTTTACGTCATCTGCCTGTGGAAGAGATGACCGTAGGATGCATCATGGGAAGAGAGCAGGCCAAATGGGCAAAATGGGTCCTGGCATTCATGCGGATGTTACACGGACACTTACCACTTACCTAGAGATTATTGCAGACCACATACACCTCATCATGGTAATGGTGTTCCCTGCCACACTACAAAAAATGTTCATGAATGGTTTGAGGAACATGACAAAGAGTTCAAGCTGTTGCCGTGGCCTCCAAATTCCCCACATCCCAATTCGATTTGCTGGAACAACAAATCCAGTTCATGGAGGCTCCACATCGCAATTTGCAGGACTTGCAAACCGAAAAGATCTGCTGCTAATGTCTTGGTGCCAGATACCACAGGACACATTCAGAGGTCTTGTGAAGTCCATGTCTTGATGTATCAGAGCTGTTTTGGCAGCACAAGGGGAACCTACATGATGTTAAACAGGTAGTTTTGATGTGAAGGTGTTTTGGCTGATCAGTATGAATATCTCATGGTTATTTGCTAAAGTGAGAAGTGAATTTTTAAATGTAAGTTCATGGTAGTCAAACTAGAATGATTCTCTTAGCTAGCTATGCTTTCAGTTTGGCCACTGGACCTTACATTTCAAATTCACTTTAAATTCCCTTAGATGTCTGTATATTTGCCGGCATGCATCTAGTATTAAGATCTTTTGTCATTGTATAAGCTGATTTTTATCTCTTTTTTTACTTTCAGATGTCAATGATTTATTTGTATTATACAACAGAAGATTATTTTAAGTGAAATTCCTGTTCTGTATCTCTCTGTAATAGGGTGAGTTGAGGTTAACGCATCATTGTAAGTTACTGGAATCAGCATTGCATTCATATTCATATCATCCCTCATACGCACAAAGTGTAGAACAGATTCCCAGCACAATCTGCATCAGCCTTGTACATGTCAAATGGACACTTCAAGTGTATCTCTTCTCCTAAACCAGGTTGCATTTTCTCTCCATTGATTTTTTTTTGTCACTACTGCACAAAACAACTCTAAATATCACTTGATTTATCAGACAGATATATTGCTGTTCTTGTCAACACTAATTCTGCAAACCTCATCATCACTTGTGTCAGCAGTGAGGTTAATGCAACGTGATATAATCTGAAGATAAATGGTGTGTGGTTCTGTGAGTTTATACAACATACAGAGACATTAATGATGGTGTGTTTATCACTGTAATGCCATAAAGTACATATAGACTATAACACACTGTTTATTATAGTAGAAGAGTTGTATTTCCATTTTTTTTATATTTGCTTACATTTATTAAATACAGTGTTTTTACTGGTTTTTTTTAGGTTTGTATTTGTTTTCATTGTTCATTTTGTCAATATATCTCTTGTTATACCTTGTATGTTGTTACAATGTTATTGAATTTTTCATTTTTTTTTTGTAAATATATTTTTATTTAGTATTCAGTATTTTGTAGGATAAACCAACAGTGTGGACGCGCAGGTCCCATTGTTTTCTGTTTCAATAGTCGCTTTAAATAGTTAAGGTTTCAATGATAAGCATTGGTGACGTGCAAGTCGCCAGGAAACTCCTATAATAACCGTCTGTTGGACTCACAGGTCCTATAGCATATACATTCAGATAGACAGAGCTCTTTAATCCCCAGTGATTATGGTCTTTATGGCTTACAATGTTATTGAATTTTAATATTACAAAATGTATCTAGAGTTAATAAACGATGGGGAAGATTCATTCAATTGTCACCGACACTTTTACATCCAATTGTCTGTGCATTTTGGCACAATTTATTAAATTGGAAGGCTGAACTTGATGGACGCAAGTCTCTTTTCAGCTATGTAACTTTGTAACTATGTAAATCTGCCAGGTGTTGTTCACCTATTGATTAGTCTGCACCCTAACCGCCATCTTTGAACCGCCATCTTCGATGATGCAATAGATTTATCAATCTTTTCACCACATTTACCAATATAAAAATGCTCTGTTCCACTTCTTTCTTTTCTGACACTACATTTTTTGGGTTTGTGAAATGCATATTTCTGTAAAACTGGTGGAATTTACTATAGCAAAAAATGGTCTCTTTTTCAAATATGTTTAAAACTTCAATATAATCAAAATGCTGGAAATGAAATGTTACCTTTCTGAATACTTTGATAAATATCCCCCAATGTGACGAATCCTTGACATTTCTTTCAGCTGTATTGCTGCAAACAGATCCATTTGTATCAATGCAGGCATGTTATAAAAAAAAGTATTTTGTAAATTTGCCTCTCTAGACAAAATGTGAGGGGGACCAATGAAAGGAGGTGGAAAGTGAGCAGCATTTTTGACATATTCTTTTTTTATTATTAGTGTAAAGAAATCACATTTTTACAAAATAAGGATCCCAATTATGTAAGACCAATAACTAACAATTATAAATAATTATCATTACATATATGAAGAATGTCACAGTATAAACATAGAATTATATTATTTGCTAAAAATAAAAAGTGAGCTATGTAGTCTATATTTTAACATAAGAAACATAAGATATGCTTAGTTTGGACCTGGGGTAAGGTGGGATAAGTTGGGAAGTAGGTCTGCAAGTCATGGAAAAAGTAGAAGAATGGTGAATGAGGTATAGTAGGTTAGGTTGGGAGGTGGGCAGACAGTAATTATGAAGAATTGAGATTAGAGAGAGACGGAGTATTCAGGTCAATTCAGTAGTCTCATACCTAATGGAATGGAAGCAAGGTGCCTGTAGTGATCCTATGAGATTCTCCACTGTGCATCAGTGCCATATGTTCCAATGTGGAAGAACAGGCCCCTTCAACCATTTAGCTGTGCACAACCAAGTCACTGGGATAATTGTATGAGCTAACTTATTAGTAGTAATGAGTCAAAACTTACCGATCCACGATTCCTCTGACAACAGTTCTGGGTCCCACCGAACAGAACTCTGTCCATACGCATGATGTAACGCCACTTTATAGGGAAGACACTACAACTTTGAATTGATCATGTAATGTATATATATTTAGATTTAAATTTGCCCTCATAAAGGACCACTATAGGCACCCAGACCACTTCAACTTAATGAAGTGGTCTGGGTTCCAGGTCCATCTAGGATTAACCCTTTCTTCTATAAACATAGCAGTTTCAGAGAAACTGCTATGTTTATAATAGGGTTAATCCAGCCTGTGATTTTCACAGTGAGAAGACGCCAGCGTCCATAGGAATGCATTGAGATTGCTTTCCTATGGACTGGCTCCTGCCGCGAATGCGCATTCAGCCGATGACGTCGATATGGAGGAGGAGAGGAGAAGGAGAGTTCCCCGCCCGGCGCTGGAGAAAGAGGTAAATTTAACCCCTTCGACCCCCTAGAGCCCGGCGGGAGGGGGGCCATGAGGGTGGGGGCACCCTCAGGGCACTATAGTGCCAGGAAAACGAGTATGTTTTCCTGGCACTATAGTGGTCCTTTAACTCCCTGCTTCTGATATTACCATGTATCAAACCCATTTGCCTGCTCTCCTGACTCTGCTGTTACTCCAACCACTTGATACCATATTGTGCCTTGACTACTCCTTGCTGCCTTCACTTTAAATATCTCTGTTTGCTGAATTCAGGTTAAAAGTCTGTATTTGTTGTCTGCTGTATAAAGATTTTGCTGCTTACAGTACAAAATAATCGGCATTAATCCGGACTGCAACTACCAACATTAAAGTTGCCTTCCTTTTATACATACATTTATAATTTTATTTCCCCAAATTCCTGCAATTATAAAGTTGAAATCCCCTCTTAAAGTGATATACACCTCAAAGTTCATCACTGCATATTTGTTCCACTTGTCTTGGAATAAAAAGCATAACATAGTAAGAGTATTATTGTAACAACAACGAAGGTGTAGGATGAACTAAAGATAAGGTTTCCTGCAGACTGGCGGGCCGTCTGGGTATTTGGCCATTCTGAGAACAAGAAGGTGTCAAATGTAAAGTGTTTTTATTCTGCATTTTACAATACATTTAGCATTTTATTGTAAATGTATATGCATGCTGCTGTATGCAGGGCTTGATGCAATTTGGATTATCATTTAAGTTAGTGATTTGTTGGATAGCTTTTTAGATAATTTTGCCCACATGCAGCTTATAGGAAAAGGGCAATTTAAAAAAGAGATGGTGTTGGGTCCAGCGCTGGAACTTATTTGGGCCCATCAGGTGGCCCATGCAGTTAGGGCCACACGATGGCAATATTTACTCAGAGACACGGTCAACGCTGTAGCATTTTAATAGCGCAACCGGGCCACTGTGATGATGTCAGTGCTGGGAGGAAGTGACAGCAGGTGACAGAGCCAGGCAGGAGGAAGGCAGAGAAGGGGGAGCAGAGTGGGAGAACCCACTAAACCCTAGGAAAGCCACCATCTTGCACCCTAAAGGTAAGAAATGGGAGGGTGGCTTAAAATATGTACATTTTGCATGCTTGTGTGTATGTGTATCTATCTGTGTGTGTCTGTGTATCTGTATTTGAGTCCCACAAACACTGCTCAGTGCTAAATATAACCCTGCAAGGATGGACAAATAGTAGATGCCCAACTGGCAAAGCATTGTGGGAGTTGTACGACAGATGTCAATCTACCTTTTAACCATCCTTGCGATAGACGGGGACCAAAACAATTCTTGCACCAGGGCCTTCTACTCTAGTTCCACCACTGATTGGGTCGCATACAAAAGTCAGTCTTTTTATTAATCATTTAATAAATACATTGTTTCCAGAAATGTAAAAAGTATCATTTGTTGACTGTTTCACCAGAAGTCTGCACATTTTGTTCTGTAAAGTAAATCACTGGTAAGGTAATTCATAACGTGATCTAAACATTGAGCTAGCTAAAATATAATCAATTATCACTCATGGTTCATGTGTATATTTATTATCCCTGTTTTCACACTGCGAACATGATGTTCTTGTCACACAATGATGTTTTACTGATTGAAGATTTGCTTGGTTTATCAAATGTCACTGACTTACCCACGCAATGATAAAGGGAAATGCTTTGACGTTTTTAAGGGTAAAATGGCCAAAACCTGTAAATACCTGTGTGGGTTTTCTGATAATGTAATGTGTTACTTTCATTTTTAAATCATCATTTGTCAACTAAAATTAACAAAATTAATAAATAAAGGTACCTGTATAGTCCACATGAGGATTAACTATCTAGGTGTGCCATCTAGTGGTAGAATGGTGCATTGCAGTGAAAAACAAATTTTAGAATCACATACAACAGGAAGAACTCAAGTGTAAGTGATGCTCAGCCATGAAAGGTTAAAATACAGTAGTAATAATGCAAAAATATATCACATGAAGTTTAGTCCAATTGTGCTATTCATGATGTAAAATGTAGATATTATGCAAATTATAGTGACTATGCATAATTGTTGTTATGGCACCCTCATCACCTGCTCAACTATCACACTCCCTACCTGCAATCCCTGACGCCTCTCATCTCTCATGTGACTTTAAGATCCCACCTCATCTAATTTTGCATAACTAAAAATCCTACTATTCATTCTTTATTCTCCTTAGAGAATGATCTCCCTTATATTCTTTATTTTCACTCTAATTAGCAAAATCTCTTTATTCCTCTGCTCACCTGTTCCTGCTGACACCATTTTCATTGCTCCCACTTTACTTCCCTCCCTTCTCTATTCAACTCATGCACTCTACTTATTCAAGTCAATGGTCTTCAATTTTTTTCTCTTTCTCATCATTTAAAATTCATTAAATTCGCCTTTTCAATCCCATTATGCTAACATTGCCGTTATCTATCGTCCCCCTGGTTCCCCTCTCCTCTTCCTTGACCACTTTGCTACTTGGCTTTCTTACTTCCTCTCCTCTAACATTCAATCCCTAATTCTTGGGAACTTCAACATTTCCATTAACCTGTCCTTGTCCTCAGTAGCCTCATGACTAATTTCAATGACCTCCTCCCTTGGGCTGTCCTCCACCCATGTAGCTGGCAATACCCTTGATCTTATTTTCTCTCATGAATGTACAATCTCTAACCTCTGCAACACTCAATTTCCTCTCTCAGATCACCACCTCTTATCATTTGCTCTCAATAGCCCCTTACCCCATCATCCTCAACCTAACCCCCCTCAACTAAGAAGAAATCTGAATTATATTGACCTCCAGCAGCTATCAGCTAATATTGATTCCCAACTTCTATCCATCCCTACTTTCTCCTGTCCCTCATTGGCTATCTCCTCATATAACTCTACCCTCACCTCTGCCCTGGATGCTGCAGCCCCGCTCCAAACATGCACCTTGAGGAGAACACAACTCCAACCATGGCACCCTAAATCAACACAATACCTGCAGAGATGATCCCGTTCTGCTGAACACTGCTGGAGGAAGTCACGCACCCTGTCAGACTTCCTCCACTACAAATTCATGTTGTGTTCATACAGCACAGCCCTTGCGCTTGCCAAAGAGTCATACTTTTCCTCCCTCATTAGCTCATGCTCCCGCAATCCCAGACGTCTTTTTTATTTTTTTATAATTCTTTATTTTTTTAATGACAGAGAAAATTATACTATGCAGTCATATGGCTTGCGTAGAAGCCGCATTGTGAATTCAAAAAGTATGTGTTGCCATTAGGTGGTACATGCAGTTTTCATGGCATTTCGTTTACATAATTTGTATTAAAGATCTGTCTGTCATTGGTTTTATCAGTATTGTGAATGGAAAGAATAACAAGCGGTAACGTAAAACATGAATAGTATATCATAACAGTATGTTTAAGTTGCCATCTTATTTTTGTGGCTTTGGTGTGTTGAACTTATAGGCCGGGGTACCGATGGGCTCGGCCTAATGATAGAGAATGGGGAAGGGGGGAGGGAGTGGTGGGGATGGTATAAGAGGGGGAGGGGATGGGGGGAGTGGAGGGGGGGAGTCTTGGTCGACTCTTGTGATTTACTAGTTGTCTATGTAGTTTTCCCATGGTTCCAATGTCTTAGTGAATGTTTTCATTGCCCAGACGTCTTTTTAATACCTTTAACTCCCTTCTTTGCCCTGCTGTGGCCATCTCCCAAGCTAACCTTACAGCCGTTAGCTTTGCATGCTACTTTACCGACCAGATTGAACAACTAAGGAAAGAATTCTCCCCACCTTGCCCCTCCATTTCTCAACCATACCTGGTTCATGCCTTTCCTACCCTTCAGACTTTCTCCCAGGCTACTGAACAAGAGGTGGCTGTGCTTCACCTTTCCTCTCGCCCTACCACTTGCCCTCTTGATCCTGTCCCATCCCATCTTGGATCCTGTCCTGTGTCTCCTTTTCTAATGATACCTCCTGCCTTCGTCTTGTCTCTGTTGGAGTCCCTAAGGTTCTGTACTTGGTCCCCTTCTATCTTCTCCTTATACTGCCTCTCTTGGCAAACTTATTATCATTTGGATTCCAATACTACCTGTACGCTGATGACACTCAGATATACCTCTCTTCCCATGCTGTCCTGCAACATCACTGCTTTCCATATTTCCATCTCTGACTGGATGTCCTCACGCTTTTTGAAACTCAATCTCTCTAAAACTGAACTCATTGTTCTTCCTCCTCCTAATACTGATCCTCCTGCTCTGCTCTCCCTTCACGTTAGTGGTACCCACATCAGTCCATCCTTGCAAGCATGCTGCCTTGGCGTTATACTTGATTCTGGCCCCACATTTGAGCCTCACATCAAGTCTGTTACCAAATCCTGTAGATTCCACCTTTCTTACGCAAGATGCTACTAAGGAGCTTGTTCATTCTATAGTAATCTCTCGCATGGATTACTGTAACTCTCTCCTAATAGGTCTTCCCAGAAGTCATATTTCCCCGCTACAGTCTGTAATGAATGCTGCAGCTAGACTGATTTTCCTCTCCTGTTGCTCCTCTCACACCTCTCCACTCTGTCAGTCCTTACATTGGCTTCCTGTATCCTATAGGAGTCAATTCAAGGTACTAATCCACACCTATAAAGCACTGACCACTTCTAGCCCCTCCTATATTTCTTCAGTGATCCGCAGGTATGCCCCTTCTCGGTCTCTGTGCCCTGCCCGTGACCTTCTCCTGTCTGCTGCTCGCACCCGTACAGCCAACTCATGCTTGCAGGCAGGGCGTCTTTAGCGCGGGGCAAACGGGGCAACTGCCCCGGGCCCAGTTGCTCCTGGGGGGCCCCAGAGCAGCTGCCCGTGGGGCCCCGCGATTTGAGCAGCCCCCATGTACCCGGCGGTGTGGCTGCACAGAGCCGCACCGGCCCGCCAACTAAGGATCCCCCCTGGGTGGCCCATGCACCCGGGCCACCCGGTAAGCATGTGTGTGCAGGGGCCCGGTCGGGCGCTGTGACGCTTAAACAACGCGACCAGGCCCCTTCCTGTACCGGCTGGGAGGAAGTGAGTGCTGCAGAGATAATAGCCGCGCGGAAGGAGAAAGGCAGGAGGAGGGGAGTTTCAGAGGAGAACTCCCATCTGCCTCAGCCTGCCACTGGACCCCAGGGAAAGCACCCTCTAGGAAAAGGTAAGAACCTGGAGGGTGGCTAAATGTGTGTGTGTGTGTGTGTGTGTGTGTGTGTGTGTGTCAGTAGTATGTCTGTGTGTGTCAGTATGTCTGGGTGTGTATGTCAGTATGTCTCTGTGTGTATGTCAGTGTCTGTGTGTGTATGTCAGTATGTCTGTGTGTGTATGTCAGTGTCTGTGTGTGTGTGTCAGTATGTTTGTGTGTGTCAGTATGTCTGTGTGTGTATGTCAGTATGTCTGTGTGTGTATGTCAGTATTTCTGTGTGTGTATGTCAGTATGTTTGTGTGTGTCAGTATGTCTGTGTGTGTGTGTCAGTATGTCTGTGTGCGTATGTCAGTGTCTGTGTGTGTGTCAGTATGTTTGTGTGTGTGTGTGTGTCAGTATGTCTGTGTAGCGGAGAGCCGATCTTGCACAGCTATTCTCCACTAGAGATTCCAGTGAGGCTCAGGAACAAGGTGATGTTAAGTCTATAGGCAAGGTTTCCAGCAGGTAAAGTAATACAGCAGTATCCCCATCGCAATCCCAATAACTGGACGACACACAGTTTCAGGAGTAGACCGACAAGCTTTATTCCACAGTTCCTTATAAAGCCCTCTCCCATGCAAGGGAGGAGGTTCTAACACTTAAGACATTATCCAATCTCTAAGTAGTAACCTCCCACAGATCTCCTCCCCTCCTCTAGCATCATAATCCCCTTATTGTGTACACAGTTTTCCCCGAGTTTTGGATGTACCCTAAATACTTGGGGTACATCCACAAATCCAACATCCCCAGATAGCTCTATTCTGGGGGACCAACATACTTAAAAATTAGCCCATTCGGATGAATGGTTCATGAGATATGGGGTTCCAAAGATTTGACCGACCGCATGGGTAAAGTATCCGAAAACAGTTCCATGCATTTTGGCCCTGCGGTCGGTCACAAACAAGGGAATGAAAACAGGCGAATTGCCTGTGTTATAGAGCCTGGAGAGGGTTTGAATGAATTCCCTTGTTTATGGGGCTCTTTCTACCGAACGGCGGGTCATTCGGTAGTTTCCATACGAATTTCTGGAAGTATGGAGGTCTCAGCGGTGTTTGCCTAGTCAAGTGTCCGATTTTAGTTCCAGACACTCGACGGCAAAACACCGCTGTTCGGTAGTTTAAGATGGCCGCCGCCACGTGTTTGTTTCCCGAATGGCGGCCACCCAGAGGACAAAGACCACACTGCACTGATTGCCAATTACCTGTTTGCAACATTGTTGCAAACGGTAATTGGAGGCACACTCATTCCTGGGTGGTCTGGTTGTTCGGTAGTTTCATTCCCTTGTTTTATTTGAATGATTCTACCGAACAACTAGAGGAATACAATTCTTTACATACATTTAACTGTCATTATACCCGGATACCATGCTTTCTATACATGTACATACACATTAAACCAGCCATATGACCAAATACACTTATTCTCATACATGTCGTGGGACAGCCCGGTACCAATCCGCTACACTGCTCCCCCTTGCCCACAAGCCGGCATACACAGTCTGATCCAACACGGATCGGCTTGGGGATGTCCGGGGGCTCACGGATCATTTCTCTAAGTCAGTTTGTCTTGACAACCCGTCAGCATTTCCATTCTGCTTACCCGGCCGGTACTGGATATTAAAGTCAAAAGGCTGTAGCGCCAAACTCCAGCGCAGCAGCCTGGCGTTGTCTCCAGCCACCCGGTTCAGCCAGACTAACGGGTTGTGATCCGTGAGCAAGAAAAAGGGCTGTCCATATAAATAGGGTTGTAGCTTCTTTAGGGCCCACACCACAGCCAGGCATTCCTTTTCGATGGCGGCGTAGCTTACTTCTCGAGGTAACAGTTTGCGACTGATGTAAGCCACTGGATGTTCCCCGCCATCGGCCCCGACTTGACTCAGTACTGCCCCCAATCCAAACATAGAAGCGTCTGTGTGAACAAGAAAACGTTTAGTTGGATTGGGAGCTGCCAAGACAGGGGCATTTATCAGTGCATTTTTCAATTGTTGGAATGCCTGCTCACACTCCGGGGTCCAGTTTACTTGGCGGGGAAGGTTCTTACGGGTCAGGTCAGTGAGGGGTTTGGCCAGGGCGCTATAATTGGAAACAAACTTCCGGTAATACCCTGCAGTCCCTAGAAACGCTAAAACCTGGGTCTTAGTCCTAGGGGTGGGCCACTGGGCTACAGCCTCTACTTTGGCGGGTTCGGGTTTTTGTTTACCGCACCCTACTCTATGTCCCAGGTATTGTACCTCAGCCATGCCGATACTACACTTGGCCGGCTTCAAGGTCAGACCTGCTTCCCTTATCCTATCTAGTACAGCTCCGATGTGAGCTAAGTGTTCCTGCCACGTATTGCTAAAAATAGCAATATCGTCCAGGTAGGCACATGTATAGTCCTGGAATCCATCTAGGAGTCGATCCACCATCCTTTGGAAGGTGGCTGGGGCGTTTTTCATCCCAAATGGCATGACCTTAAACTGGTACAAGCCAAATGGGGTGACAAAGGCCGACTTCGGGATGGCGTCTGGGGCCAGGGGGATTTGCCAATACCCTTTACACAAGTCAATAGTGGTGAGGTATTGGCCCCTGGCCATTCTGTCCAGTAACTCGTCTATCCGGGGCATCGGATAGGCGTCAGATACAGTCTTCTCGTTCAATCTCCTATAGTCCACGCAGAAGCGGGTCGTACCGTCTCGCTTTGGTACGAGGACTACAGGAGATGCCCAAGGACTGTCTGAGGGTTCAATCACCCCCAGTTGGAGCATTTCGTCGATCTCCTTACGCATGTTTGCCCGTACCGCTTCTGGAATGCGGTATGGCGTCTGGCGCATGGGTAGTTGCCCTGGGGTCTCGACCCGGTGAGTTGCCAGAGGCGTGTATCCAGGTACATTAGAGAACGTGTCGCGTTTCTCTTCCAATAGTTGCTGTACCTCGATCCGCTCCTGTGGGCTCAGCCGATCTCCCAGCGTAACCTCCCCTAAATCTCCGGACAGCTGCCCATCCCCCAGCAAATCGGGGAGGGGTAAGCTGTCAAACTCTTCCGTGTTAGGGGCACAGATGGCGGTTACCTCCTCAGTACGCTCGTGGTAGGGCTTCAGCATGTTCACATGGAGCATGCGTCGCCCCCCAGTCCCTGTGCAGGGGCCGATAATATAGGTGGTATCGCATCTTTGCTCCACCACCTTATATGGGCCCTGCCAGGCGGCCTGTAACTTATCATGTCGGACAGGTTTTAAAATTAGTACCTTCTGCCCAACCTGAAAGCTACGGTCCCTGGCTCCCCGATCATACCATGTACGCTGGCGGGTCTGGGCCTCCTGAAGGTTTTCCCGTACCGTCTTGGTCAACGCTTCTAGGCGGTCCCGAAAGGCCAACACATATGGTAGGATGGGAGTGCCATCTGTGCTCCGGTCTCCCTCCCAATGCTCTCTAATAAGATCCAATGGGCCTCGGACCCTCCTTCCAAACAATAATTCAAACGGGGAGAACCCTGTGGATTCCTGCGGCACCTCCCGGTATGCAAATAGGAGGTGCGGCAGGAATCGTTCCCAGTCCTTGTGGGTCTCTGCGAAGGTTCGGAGCATCTGCTTCAAGGTACCATTGAATCGTTCGCAGAGCCCGTTCGTCTGGGGGTGGTAAGGGGCGCTGATAATAGGCTTAATGCCACAGATCCTCCAGAGGTGTTGGGTGAATTCTGCGGTAAACTGGGTACCCTGATCCGAGATAATCTCCCTGGGTAATCCCATCCGGGAGAATATCCGCATGAGGGCATCCGCGACCGTCTCAGCGTGGATGTTGGTCAGAGCCACTGCTTCTGGATACCTGGTGGCATAATCTACGACCGTTAAAATATACCGTTTTCCTGACGGGCTAACTTTATTGAGGGGGCCTATCAGATCCACCGCTATTCGGCTAAAAGGTTCCTCTATTATGGGTAAGGGGTGAAGTTTAGCCTTCCTGCGATCCCCCCTTTTTCCCACTCTCTGGCAGGTATCGCAAGTCGTGCAATATCTGCATACTTCCTGGCTAATCCCTGGCCAGAAGAAACTCTGGGTTAGTCTGTACCTGGTGCGACTAACCCCTAGATGTCCGGATAGCGGAATATCATGCGCTATCCGGAGTAATTCAGCCCGGTACCGCTGTGGTACCACTAATTGTCTCCTCGCTATCGGGTCTAACCCCGTAATCTGTTTGGTTGTTTCCCTGTATAAAAGTTGTTTATCCCAGATAAACTTCTCTCCCTCCGCCCCGGGGGAACCCGTGCCAACCTTGTCCCTATACACCTGAAGCGTGGGGTCTGTTGCGACTTCAGCTACAAATTCATTAGGTGGAGCCCAGGGGACACATTCTAGAGGGGGGGTAGGGTTGCTTACCTGGACCTCTGGCAGTGTGTTGTGGTCCTGGGTGAGGGCCTGTTGTCGGGTGACTACAGGGTTGACCTCTCCTGTGGTGGGTGACTGGGGCTCAAAAGCAGAAGTGAGCCTCCCCAGATCGTTCCCCAATAAAACCTCCGCCGGTAAATGTGGCATCAACCCCACCTCCACTTCCCCTGCCCCCGCTCCCCAATGTAAATGTACCCTTGCTGTAGGTAGCCGGTACACTGCTCCCCCAGCTACCCGGACGGCAACAGTTTTGTTCAGTTTTGCCTGATCTGAAATCAGGTGGCTCTGTACCAAAGTGATGGTGGCTCCCGAATCTCGTAATCCCCGGACTGCTGTACCATTCAGATATACCGTCTGTCGATGGTGCCGTAGATTATCCACATTGGCCTGGACCGGATCTGCCTCGTGCAGTACCTCCCATTGTTCCACAGTAGTAATGGGGACTGCGGAACCATATGGGGTGGTGACTAGGTCCTGGTAGTGGTGGGCTGCGGCCGCCCTGGGTGGAGGTGGGCCTGGACGAATCCAGGTGGAACGGTCCGGTAGCTGTGGGCATTCCCTTTTATAATGTCCCCACTTCTGGCAGTGATGACAGGGGCCAGCGGTGGGTTGTCGGAACCGGGGCTGTGCAGCGGGTGGTGGAGGTGGTGGTAGCGGTCTCGGTGGAGCTGGGGTGTAGTTGTTTCCCCCGAATGTTTTAAAGGTTGCTTTTGGAGCTGCAGGTTTTTGTGACCTGCGTGCATCCAGGTAGTCATCCGCTTTCCTAGCCGCCTCGGTAAGGGAAGTAGGATTTCTGTCCCTTACCCATTCCTGGACCTCATTGGTTACTCCCTCATAGAACTGCTCCATCAGCAACATTTGTATTACATCCTCCATAGAACGTGCCTTGCTAGCTTGCACCCACCCGAGCGCTGCCCCCTGTAATCGGCATGCCCACTCTGCGTGCGAGTCCTTCTCTGTTTTCTTTAGATCCCGGAACCTCCGCCGGTATGCCTCGGGTGTTATAGCATACCTGGCGAGTATAATTTCTTTCACTTTACTGTAATTCCTTATTTCGTCATTAGGTACAGTCCGATATGCCTCTGCTGCCCTCCCGGTTAACCTTCCGGCCAAAATAGGTACCCAGTCCTCTGCGTTAATTTTATGCAGTGCACACAGTCTTTCAAAGTCTTGCAGGAAAGCGTCTATATCTTCCTCTGCCTCCACATATGTTTTAAAAGCCTGGTATGGTATTTTAGGCTTACCTTCCTGTGGCACATTAATTGCAGAGCTTTGTTCTGGTGCCTGTGTCCTTAGGATGAATTCTTGTACCTCGGCCATTGTCCTGGTAACAATTTCTGTTGGGGGGTTTTCCCCATAAAAGGATAGCCTGAACTGAACCTGCCTCTGGAATTCCGATCCTTGTGGTGTTCCTCCCGGCTCCCTCTGTGCCGGAACTGAATCGCCCTCCATTCTGTACTCTGCCATGAGTTCTGTAACAAGTACTGCTTTCTTCTTATTGATGGCTTGTATACCCCTTGCCTCTAGGAGGTCCTTTAGCGTGGAGCGTTTTAGCGCAGAAAAATCAATCTCCATCCGTACTCCATTTACGCTTGTTCCTCTGTGAGTTTGGATCCCAGCGCTGCCAACCAATGTAGCGGAGAGCCGATCTTGCACAGCTATTCTCCACTAGAGATTCCAGTGAGGCTCAGGAACAAGGTGATGTTAAGTCTATAGGCAAGGTTTCCAGCAGGTAAAGTAATACAGCAGTATCCCCATCGCAATCCCAATAACTGGACGACACACAGTTTCAGGAGTAGACCGACAAGCTTTATTCCACAGTTCCTTATAAAGCCCTCTCCCATGCAAGGGAGGAGGTTCTAACACTTAAGACATTATCCAATCTCTAAGTAGTAACCTCCCACAGATCTCCTCCCCTCCTCTAGCATCATAATCCCCTTATTGTGTACACAGTTTTCCCCGAGTTTTGGATGTACCCTAAATACTTGGGGTACATCCACAAATCCAACATCCCCAGATAGCTCTATTCTGGGGGACCAACATACTTAAAAATTAGCCCATTCGGATGAATGGTTCATGAGATATGGGGTTCCAAAGATTTGACCGACCGCATGGGTAAAGTATCCGAAAACAGTTCCATGCATTTTGGCCCTGCGGTCGGTCACAAACAAGGGAATGAAAACAGGCGAATTGCCTGTGTTATAGAGCCTGGAGAGGGTTTGAATGAATTCCCTTGTTTATGGGGCTCTTTCTACCGAACGGCGGGTCATTCGGTAGTTTCCATACGAATTTCTGGAAGTATGGAGGTCTCAGCGGTGTTTGCCTAATCAAGTGTCCGATTTTAGTTCCAGACACTCGACGGCAAAACACCGCTGTTCGGTAGTTTAAGATGGCCGCCGCCACGTGTTTGTTTCCCGAATGGCGGCCACCCAGAGGACAAAGACCACACTGCACTGATTGCCAATTACCTGTTTGCAACATTGTTGCAAACGGTAATTGGAGGCACACTCATTCCTGGGTGGTCTGGTTGTTCGGTAGTTTCATTCCCTTGTTTTATTTGAATGATTCTACCGAACAACTAGAGGAATACAATTCTTTACATACATTTAACTGTCATTATACCCGGATACCATGCTTTCTATACATGTACATACACATTAAACCAGCCATATGACCAAATACACTTATTCTCATACATGTCGTGGGACAGCCCGGTACCAATCCGCTACAGTCTGTGTGTGTATGTCAGTGTCTGTGTGTGTGTCAGTATGTTTGTGTGTGTGTGTCAGTATGTCTGTGTGTGTATGTCAGTGTCTGAGTGTGTGTGTCAGTATGTCTGTGTGTGTATGTCAGTATCTCTGTGTGTGTGTCAGTATGTCTGTGTGTGTATGTCACTATGTCTGTGTGTGTGTGTCAGTATGTCTGTGTGTGTGTATGTCAGTATGTCTGTGTGTGTGTGTGTGTGTGTGTATGTCAGTATGTCTGTGTGTGTCTGTGTGTGTCTGTGTGTGTGTCAGTGTGTGTGTATGTCAGTATGCCTGTGTGTGTGTATGTCAGTATCTCTGTGTGTGTGTCAGTATGTCTGTATGTGTGTATGTCAGTATGTATGTGTGTGTGTGTCAGTATGTGTGTGTGTGTCAGTATGTCTGTGTGTGTCAGTATGGCTGTGTGTGTGTGTATGTCAGTATGTCTGTGTGTGTGTGTGTCAGTATGTCTGTGTGTGTATGTCAGTATGTCTGTGTGTGTGTCAGTATGTCTGTGTGTGTGTGTGTGTGTGTATGTCAGTATGTCTGTGTGTGTATGTCAGTATGTGTGTGTGTGTGTGTGTGTGTATGTCAGTGTGTGTCAGTATGTTTGTGTGTGTGTGTGTGTGTGTGTCAGTGTGTGTGTGTGTGTGTGTGTGTGTGTGTCAGCATGTCTGTCGGTGTGTATGTTAGTATGCCTGTGTGTCAGTATCCCTGTGTGTGTGTCAGTATCCCTGTGTGTGTGTCAGAATGTCTGTGTGTGTGTCAGAATGTCTGTGTGTGTCAATACATCTGTCTGTGTGTGTTTCAGTATATCTGTCAGTGTATGTGTATGTGTGTGTCAGTATGTCTGAATGTATATAAGTATATATTTGTGTGTCAGTGTATGTGTGTCAGTATGTATCTGCGAATGTTTTAATATATCTGTCTGTGTGTGTGTATGTGTCAGAAGGTCTGTCAGTGTGATTGGGGGTTGGGCGTAATTGGGGGGGGAGGGGCAGAGCCTAGGGGGCCCAAGAAAATGCTTTGCCCAGGGTCCTATTCATATTATAGACGGCCCTGCTTGCATGACTTCTCACGGGTGGCTCCCTTCCTTTGGAATAGGCTGCCTACAACTATCAAGCTCTCCCCTAGTGTTCAATTATTTATAAATTGCCTCAAAACCCATCTCTTTAGTAAAGCATATGGCCACCCAGAGTAACCTCTAACTCGCATACCTGTCCCATGCTCTCTCCTAAAGGGCAGCACTCTACTCTCTACTTCAACTCTGCTTCACTCCACCTTGTTTGATTGCTACCTCCTGTCCTGCTGTGTTTTATGCCCCACCTCCTATGGACTGTAAGCTCGTTTGAGCAGGGCCTTCTTCAACCTATTGTTCCTGTAAATGTTTGGAATTGTCTCATTTATTGTTTATTAAATAATATTGTAAAGTGCTACGAAATATGCTGGCGCTATATAAATACCAGTAATAATAATAATAATAATAATAATGGCACAAAACTGCTAAGGCATAGGGAGATGATTAGGGTGATTTTGGTATATTTTTTCTGCCTTCTTTTTTATAAGTATTAACAATTATTATATTTTAATGTGTTCGCAATAAAGGAGAGGTTGCTGGCAGTTTTTTTTTTATGTTTTGCTAATTCTAGGAAATTCAGATCCAAAATATCATGGATTTCAATCAGTATGTGAGATCTGGGGAAACCCACACATTGATTACAGTCTTATACTGCAATATTAATAAAGTTAATATATAAGTGGGCTGGTGGGGAGCGATAAGCACCAGGAATCATAGCTAGTGTCCTCTGTAGTCCAGTCAGCCTCCTATGCTTGACAGCAGTGCTGCAGGAACAGTGTGTGTGTCTGAGTGTGAGGCTGGATAGGAAGAGGAAGAGATCACTTCCCATCTGCCCGCAACCAGCCTCTCGCACAGGAAATGCCTTGCAAGAGGAGCAGGGGCAGCACTGAGTGATGCACATTGTACAGCAGCTCCCGCCGCTCCATAATAAGTCATAGGGTGTACAGAAAACATAGGAGAATTAGTAATTTGCAAATAACTCTTCAGACTTCACATGCCATAAAAAACCCTCTTCCTTAACCCTAAATTTAAGCCCTGTCGAAACATAAACACACGCTTTATTTAGTCCAAAATGTAAACACTCAAAGTCTAAACCTGAAAAAAATATTTAACTGTAAAGTGAATTTAGCTCCTCTTAAAAACTAACCTTATGTACCCTAATACTATATTTAACCCTACTCTAGCCCTAACTCCATGATCCATAAATCCATAAACACCCTTATAACATAGCTATAACAACTCTCAAGCTTTTTCATCCTCTTAACACTAAATCTCATTAACCCCTCTCTAACCTTAAACCCAGTTGTACTATAAGCAACCCCAAACACATTGACATTTATTCACTAAACTTCAAATTGTACCAAATTCAAATCTAATAGCAAAGTTCAGGCTAAAATAACTAATCTGTGCTTCTTGCTCAGTCAGGGAGAGTGTTTCCCTATCAGCTATTTTTTTTTTTTAATTCTTTATTTTTGTAGTGCATAAGCTTTGAACAGTCGGTTGTGAGGTACCCCAAAGGCAATCCTCCAACGCATTATAAACAGTTGAACAGAGAGGTACATGAGATAGCTAGCACAAATTTTATATTTAAAGGTAATTGAGTATTAACATGGTAGGAAACAAGCTTAGGTAACATTAGAATGAGTAACGCTGTGCAGACGTTTGAGTGCATATCTACTGAGTGTATGATTAATGCTAAACGATGTGACATGCTGGGGCGCCTATCAGCTATTTTAACCTCATTTGTATTTGAATTCCTTTAATAGTTTATTGAATATGTCCCCTTGATTTCTCTGCTGTTACCATGTGGCAATGAATTATGAGTAATTTGTCCATTTGGCTTTATGTATGTCTCTCACTAGTAAGGCTCCAAGTACATTTACAAGCTGCCGACGAAGGTAAAAAAAAATCTGATGTATGCTTCGGAAATGTTTCTCTGACTAAAGTGTGCTGGAAACCATGTAGTTGGAGATAAAAGGTACCGTAACATGCACCATCAACAAAAAATACTGTACGGTTTTACAGTTCTATTGGAAAAAGAGTGTCCTGCAAAGACGTTTTGATTGTGATTGTTCTCTTCATGTTATAACTATTCTTTTTCTACTCTTATATGTACTATGTTAAAGATTTATTGAGGACAATGGCAGGCAGCAGCATTTACAATTATTTTTCTTTTATTGCTTTGCATTCTGCTCAAATTTGCATACATTTGGTAGTGGTACAGTATATCGTTCACCATTGTTGCCTGTCTATTTATTATTTGTGAGGTATCCATTGCCTCAGTGCGTAGGTTCTCTGCAAGGTATAAAATCACCAGTGGAGTTTAGGCACTGTTTATTAAGGTAGTTAAAGGAAACCTGTAGCTTTAGGAATACATGTATACATTTCTAACACTACAGTCCTGATGTCCCTTGTCATTTAGCCCCCCCCCCCCCCCCCCCCAGCTGTATAAAAAATGTTGAGTCTCCCTAAGCGCTGCCACAACTTCCTTCTCACGTTACATCATTCTGGAGGCGTGACTACAGGATGACAGGCCCATCCAATGCTTCTCAACAAGGAGCATTGTGGAACTTTGCCCATGCGCAGTGCATGCTGTGATGCGCCTACAATTCCTCCATAAAGAATCATTGTACCCAGTGATTCTCTGTGGCCAACTGTGAGAGCACTGTGCATGCACACGTGATGTCACGGTGAATTCTATGAGCGCTGGCAAGTAAGAAGGTTTGGAGGTGTAGCTTGAAGCTGTGCTTCCAAGCCTTCTAGCTAGTTTAATATAGGGTTTTAGGTGTAGGACAGGATAAAAGCACTGAAGGCACTATAACAACTTTAAAGTGCCAACAGTGTTGATTTAAAATATCCCACACTCCCTGCTGCAGAAGAGACTCAGATCATTGCTGCAATGCTGTAGTGTCAAGGGTGACTATCCAGCCTGCACCAACATCACCAAAGATTAAGAAAGTGGTCACATATGCATATGTTTGGAATTCTTTGGGATTTTAAATAATAGGCACGCTTTTAAATCAATATCATATTCTCCAACCCAACTATTTTAGTCTAAATTTTATAATCTGACTTCAGTTCACAAGTTACTGTTTTATGAGCAGACTCCCCAATATTTTATCTTAAAAGAAGAAAATGAAAATTTAACTTGACATTTAGTTGCTCTGAAAGTGGAGGCATTGTTCACATGTGGTTAAATAAACAGATGGCATCTATCAAACCTGTCAGAAGGGAATACAATCTGAAATAGATAATGACTCTGCAAGTAGAACTAGTTTTCTTTTCACTAAAATGTGTATTTTTTTATTGTCAGATTACTTTAATTATCATGCAGATTTTTCCTATCAATATATATATAAACCTAACTTTAGGGACAAAAAAACAACAACAAAAAACAAATACCATATGGTACTGCAATTATACTCACATGACAGATCATGTATTCTTTAAATCATACTGGCCTCTAGTGGGCACTTCCGATTTTAAAGACTCAGTAGGAAACATCCTTAACAAGATTACAAAGATATTTACACAGATAAGGGTTTACAGTCAGGGATGATCCTAGGGTCACAGATGTCTGGGTGCAGAATTATTTTGGGCTTCCACAAGTGGGCGTGGTCATCTTTACTAACCACTCCCCTTTACAAATGTCCAGACATACATGTTTCTATGGCAACAATTCCACCCCTCCATCTAGAATCAGGATAGTTTTACATTAAGAGATAGCAGTAAGGCCACCAAGACACTAGGCTAGGCATAGGCAACCTTCAGCACTCCAGATATAACCCAATTAGTGAATAACTGACAATATTCACAAAGTAATTTATCACAATAACAAGAAACATATTCAATCTACCTGTGTCCATGTGATGTCTTAAAAACCTCTTTTGATACCGGAGAAACTGACGGAAGCCAAGCACAGAGAGATGGACACAGGTTTCTTCAGGAAGGAAGAGATTCTTTATTGGATCACCGATCGGGACTCAGAGGGACTAGCGTCACCAAAATACCACAAGTTCTGAGCCCCGGACAATAGTGCAGGCTCCTTATATAGGCACATAACTCCTCCCATATTAAGCTCCACCCGCACATTCTCTTAACCAATCAACACAAATAAGAATTAACTTCCTGCTTGACCGCATGGCTTGTCCAGCACAATGGAGGAGGGGAATACTATATCCTGTATTCTTGCACATGCTCCGTACACTACTGATCGTATCTTGCCACGTGCAACCAACTGATCGATACGTCAGCATATGCACGTACACATGCCACGTGGTAATCTCGGCCTACTAAATTTATTTTTACCGAGATTCCACCACATTCCCCCCTTTGATGCCTCTTGATATTTTACAATTACTTGAGGCATCACTTAACCTTAGTTTGCATACACCGCAAGTTACCTTGAACCAGACCAGACTTATCTTATGATGTGAATCTTTAACATTCATCTTCCTGCATTGGTTCTCCCTGATCTAGAGCCTTATATTTATAAATCGCCATTATCTGTGCAGCAGCCTTCCTCTCTGCTATATTTTCTATCAGGCTTTGCACAGACCTAACTACTAAGGGTATAAGACACGGTAGGAGTAGACATAACATTAAAATCAGTAGGACTCCACCTACCACTGCCTTAAGCCCTCCAAACCACTCATACCAGCTACCAAACCAACTACTTGGATTATACCCTTTCCATACCTGAGTAGGCACATGCGCTAGTTTAACCATATGGCTAGTAAGCTCAGCTATTGCTTGCCCTTCGTCATCTATTTGAAGACAGCAATTGCTCAGGTTAAACTTCCCACATACACCTCCCTCTACTGCCAAAAGGTAATCCAAGGCTAATCTATTCTGGTATACTGCTGTCCTCATCCTGGTATTATGCTTCGCTAGGAGATTGAGCGCTTGTGATGTTTCGTTAGTGATAATCTCAACCACCGCCTGTAATCTTATAATGCGGTTGAGCATATAAATAGGGGTTCTATAACCAAAGGTACCATCTTCTGCCCACGTGGCTGGCCCATAATAATCTATAATACGCTGGGGAGGCCATTCATTATCTTCCCAGGCGCCTATCTCTATGGGTCCCCTTTTCTTCCTATGATTCACATCATACACTTTAACACCTAAAGTCTCACCTGTTTCAATAGGTAACAAGAAGAAGGATGGTTTGAGCATACCCAACACACATGCCCCTTCCCAGTTCTGTGGCAACTCCGAATAGGCTTTCTTACCACAGATCCAGTACAAATTTGCTGGGGCTCTCCAGGTAGATGTGATAGATAGGTCAAACCACACATCCTTTAAATTGGTGTATCTAGCAAACGGGTTAGATGGTTCTGAGACATTTGAAGCCGACCACCAAGTTGTATTCTTTGTATCATCATCATAAGCTTTTTGCCCTAGACAAGTTAATTCTCCTACAGAAGTATTATACATTATTCCTTTCCTTGCTATGCAAACATAACCTATGATGGAGGTCTTTAATCTCCACTCAGATTTACCTCTAACACTCATATGATAATCGGCTTGTGTAGATATTAGTTGGTCAACTGCCTCAGAACCGGACATTACCTCCTTTGCTTCCCAAGGCCATTGGTCTCCCAAGTTAGTACCTCCACACACATAGCAGTTGGTAACATTAAGATTACCGGCAATACTTTCGGCTAAATCAATGAACAGGTTTTTAGCATTATGGGGGATCTTATTATCTATACTCATCTCTTCATAAAAGGAATGGTATACTTGATGAGTCTGGGAGGATACCGTATCAGTCTCTATCCCTATAAATAATACTGTCCCAGGATCTAAACCCGTCCCGTATATTTGAAACCCAAATAAATTGCCATATTTGTCTAAGAACTTGTCGGGGTTATTTATAAGTATATGGACTGGGTTACATTCCATAGACCTACAATATGGGCTAGTCGGCAACTTAGTCACTATCATGTCCTTGTCTACTGTCTGTCCCCAAGTCGCCCACCCCACACAAGACCAATATGGGCAAAAGTTATACTCTCTATTTGGGCATCTAGGACTCACATATTTATTTTTACTACTGGGACAAATATATTTATCATTAGACCCATACGTCCTCTCCCATCTAAGATCCCCACATACATTCCACGGCTTTCTACCACTTGATATCGCTTTACACGCATCAAATAGCAGAACACCCGAAGAATGTACGGATTCTAACACCGTCTTATTAATTAGGGTCCCCTGAGGATCTCCATTCCTGAGAGTCAACCAAATTGTACGAGGTTGATACTCCGGACTGAAGCACTTAGGTTCTCCTACTCCTAAATGGCACACACTATAGTCTATATTTAGGTATCTACATCTCGATACATCTCCTTTACACTCGTATTGTGAATGCCAAATTAGGGTTTGGGAAATATGGTTACCTGTTCTCGTAGTCTTAATGCATACCTCACAGCTAGGAGTGTCGGTACCTCTACCTTCCTGAATATAAAAACACACATAAATAAACACTATCAAAAACACATCTTTCGCCGTCATCCTCAGTCTTCGTCCGTGCGAAGGCACCTCAGCTTCCAGGATGTGAGGGCTGCAGGGAATGGAGTTCTGCTCGTCTTCACAGGAGTCCCTTCGAGACTTTCCCTGGCTTATAAACTATGAGTCGGTGGGCGGACAGGCTTTATTATGGCCTTCTCACTCACGCACCAAATCCCCAAAATAATAAAATTTGTAATCCACAATAATTCCTCGTTACTCCGACTGAGTAGTGCGTTTTAACCGGATCTCTGGATCTGCTGTAACTTGCCAAGAATCGACTGCTGCTGGTTTAACCCTGGAGTGATGTATCCACGGAGTCACTTCGGCTACTTTTATCGCTGTAGGGGTAGACAAAAGAACAACATAAGGACCTCTCCACTTGGGCCCTAACGGTACATTATTCCACTCTTTAATCCACACTTGATCTCCTGGATGATAACTATGAACTGGGGGATAAATATTCACAGGTAATCTATCTTGTACCCATTTCTGTACCTCCTCCATAGTCTTACCCAACTCTACAACCTGCTGCCGGGTAATTCCTTCTCCCAACTGACTCAAATCCCCCCTTAAGTTACCAAGTACGGGAGGTGGTCGCCCATACATGATTTCAAAAGGAGAGAGGCCCATCCTTCTGGTAGGGGTACTGCGGATTCGCAATAGAGCTATGGGTAAGAGAACGTTCCACTTAAGTTGGGTTTCCTGACACATTTTAGCCAACTGATTCTTAATAGTTCTATTCATTCTCTCTACCTTACCAGAGCTCTGGGGTCTATATGCAGTATGAAGCCTCCACTTTATACCAAGCATATGAGTCAGTTGTTGTAGGCACTGATGAACAAAAGCTGGACCATTGTCCGATCCTATAGAACAGGGTAGTCCATATCGGGGTATTATTTCTCGTAGCAGGAATCTCACAACTTCTCCTGCTTTCTCTGTACGAGTAGGACATGCTTCTACCCAGCCTGAATAGGTGCACACAATTACCAGCAGGTAACGATGTCCACCCGATTTAGGCATCACTGTAAAGTCTATTTGTAGATCGGACATGGGGAGTCCCCCCATAAACTGGACTCCTGGTGGCTTTACTGGTCCTTGTCTTGCATTATTTTTAGCACACGTTACACATCTGCGTACAATGGCCTGAGTCAAGTTGGACAATCTTGGTATGTAGAAATGTTTTCTGAGAGATTCTTCAGTACTGTCTCTCCCAGAATGTGTCCCGTTATGATAATTTTGGACAATTTCTACCGCTAGTGATGCTGGTATGACTATTCTTCCATCTTCTAGCTGATACCACTTGTTCTCCAAATACTTTCCTGGTTCAGTCTTCAACCACTCCTCTTCTTGAGCTGTATAAACTGGAGTCCATTGGGACAGCGGGGTTGGTATAAGAGCAGCTATATGCCCCACATACTCCTGTCTTCCTGATTCAGCAGCACGCTTAGCTGCACTATCTGCCATCCGATTTCCATTGGTTACATCACTATCTCCTCTCAGATGCGCTCGACAATGTATAATACCGACTTCTTTCGGCTCCCACACTGCTTCCAATAGTTGTAGGATTTCAGCTGCGTACTTGATTTCTTTGCCTTCTGAATTCAGTAGTCCTCTTTCTTTATACAAAGCTCCGTGGGCATGAGTGGTTAAAAACGCATACTTGGAGTCCGTATAGATGTTCACTCTTAAACCTTCAGCCAATTGTAACGCTCGTGTCAGTGCTATCAATTCTGCCTTTTGTGCTGATTTTCCTTTCGCCAGTGGCCGAGCTTCTATCACCTTGTCTATTGTTGTTACTGCATATCCTGCATAGCGGATCCCTTCTTTCACATAACTACTGCCGTCGGTGTAATATTGAACATCGGGGTTCTGGATGGGGAAATCACGAAGATCTGGTCTACTTGAAAATACTTCATCCATTACTTCCAAACAATCATGTTGACTTTCAGTAGGTTGTGGCAAAAGGGTAGCTGGATTTAAGGTATTTACAGTCTCTAAATGCACTCTTGGGTTTTCACACAACATTGCTTGATACTTGGTCATACGGCTATTACTAAACCAATGATTTCCTTTGTAATCCAACAACGTCTGTACTGCATGTGGGACTCGTACATAAAGTTCTTGACCCAGAGTGAGTTTATCGGCTTCAGCTACTAGCAGGGCGGCTGCAGCTACGGCTCTTAGACAAGGTGGAAGTCCGCTGGCCACTGCATCCAATTGCTTAGACATGTAGGCAACAGGTCTTTGCCATGATCCCAAGTACTGTGTCAATACTCCCACAGCCATTCTTCTTTGCTCATGTACATACAGGTAGAATGGTCGTGTGTGATCAGGTAGACCTAATGCTGGGGCACTCATCAAAGCCTTCTTCACATCTTCAAATGCCGTTTGCTGTTCTTGAGTCCATAAGAAGGGGTCGTGCTCTGTACCTTTGATAGCTGCGTACAGAGGTTTTGCCAGTATCGCGTAGCTGGGAATCCATATCCTACAGAAGCCTGCTGCCCCCAAGAATTCTCGCACTTGTCTTCTATTCTTGGGTATCGGTATTTGGCAGACAGCTTCTTTTCTCTCTGGCCCCATAATTCTTTGACCTTCAGAGATATGGAATCCCAGATATTTGACAGTTGGCAAACACAACTGAGCCTTCTTTCTAGACACCTTGTATCCTGCCTTCCAGAGGATGTGTAGTAGATCGTGCGTCGCTTGCTGACATTTTTCTTTTGTAACTGCTGCTATCAACAAGTCATCTACATATTGTAACAATACACACTCTCCTGGGATGGACTCGAAATCCAGTAGATCTTGACTTAGAGCTGAACCAAATAGGGTAGGTGAATTTTTAAACCCTTGGGGCAGTCTTGTCCAGGTCATTTGGCGTTTTGAGCCCGTTACAGCGTTCTCCCATTGGAAAGCGAAGATACATTGACTTTCTGCGGCAATTCGGAGGCAAAAGAAGGCATCTTTGAGATCTAAGACTGTGAAGTAAGTAGCCCCGCCCGGAATTAAAGCAAGCAGGTTATATGGATTGGGCACGACTGGATGTATACTAACAACCGCATCATTGACTGCTCTCAAGTCCTGCACAGGTCGATACTCATCTGTACCGGGCTTTTGAACAGGCAGCAATGGGGTGTTCCAAGGGGAAGTACAGAATTTTAGGATACCATACCGTATGAACTTATCCAGATAAGATTGGATGTTCTTCTTAGCCTTCTGCGGGATGTGGTATTGTCTTAGGCTTACTGGATAAACCCCAAGTTTTAGTTCGATTTTAATAGGTGGAATATTGCGGGCCAGTCCTGGTGGGTTGTTCTCTGCCCAAACTCCTGGTATGTTGAATAAGGATTCATCACTCCTAGGGTTTTGGATAGTCAACGCTGTATAAAGTCGCCACTCTTCTTCCTTTGGTACGGATAAAGTCATAATACCTGAAGGTCCATTAAACTTTAGAGATGTTGTTCCATTTGGTAGGAACGTAATCTGCGCTTGTAATTTAGATAGCATATCACGTCCCAGCAATTGGACTGGACATTCAGGCATATAAAGGAATTGATGTTTTACTACGTGGCCTCCCAATGTACAGAGTCGACTTTTAAGAACCGGTTTTTCAGCACTTCTTCCAGTTGCTCCTATCACAGTAATAGTCCTTCCAGATGGAGGAGCAACTAGATTAGTCACCACTGAATGTTCAGCACCAGTGTCGATCATGAACGCACTCCTTTTTCCCCCTATTGATACATCGACCATAGGCTCCGCTCGACCAAGGGGGATGGAGCCCGGTCGGTATCAATAGTCCTCCATGACCGTGTCAGCCAATCCTACAAAGTCCCTACCTTCTCTATCGCGGGACCTTTGCGCTGCTGGAATATACCTGTCTTCCCTAACACTTCCTCTGTTCCCATTACTCCCTCTATTACCATTACTCCCTCCGGGGCCTCCTCTACCTCTCGCTCTGCCTCTAAAGTTTCCGTAGCCTGCCCTGGGTAGGTCTCTCTCGTACTGCTCTCTTTGTGGACATTCGTTCCTCCAATGCCCTTCTTCCTTGCAATACGCGCACTGATTCCTACTCAAAGGCTCCCTATTCCATCTACTATCGCCTCTATCCGGGCCCCGTCTATCTACGCCTGCGATCGCTACCGCTAGCATATCAGCCTTTTTACGCATCTTGCGCTCTTCCTCTTTCTTACTTTCTGTATCCCTATTCATATAAACCTTATTCGCTACCTCCATTAGTTGGGTGATGGACATACCTGCAAACCCTTCCAATTTTTGTAGCTTGCGCTTAATATCTCCGTAAGCTTGGCTGACAAAGGCGGAGTTCACCATTCGGGAATTATCTGCGTCTTCCGGATTAAAGGGGGTATACAAGCGGTATGCCTCCAATAATCGGTCATAAAAGACACTGGGCGCTTCATCGCTTTTCTGAATCACCTCAACTGTCTTCGACATGTTAATAGCTTTCTTTCCTCCTGCTTTCATGCCAGCAATTATAGCGTCTCTATAGGCTCTGAGTTGAACCATATCAGCACCATTTACGTTCCAATCGGGATCGGTGTTGGGATAATGTGTTGCGGCCCATGCTGCTGGATTTGCTTGGTTCAAAGCACGGGCTCTATCCTCTAGTGCTTTAATGGCCGCTTGATTAATTCTTGTCCTTTCCTCATTGTTAAACAAAGTCATTAATAACTGCTGGCAATCAGCCCATGTCGGATTATGCGTCTGTACTATTGAGGTGAACAGATCAGTCATAGCTTGTGGTTTCTCAGTATACGAGGAATTGTGGGTCTTCCAGTTTAAAAGATCGGTTGTAGTGAATGGGACATATACGAAGACTGGGTCAGCATGTGCCATTTGACCTGCGGCATCGATATAGGCTGACCCAGGATTCAGGCGAAGAGGCATCTGATAGTGCTTTAATTGTTGGGTACCGGTCAGTTGTCGGGTTTGGATGGGGCTACGTAAAGGGGCGTCAGTCATGGGTTCCGGTCAGGGAGAGATAGGGTATGGGGATGTGGGAAGTTGGTTTGGGGAAAAGGTTGTAAATAAAACACTTCGAGTCGAGTTAGATGAAGCTTGACCGGAAGTCTGAAGTGGCGCCAAATCAGGATATTCGTTTTTAATGGGGGTTGGTTCTGATTCCGGAAGGGGAGATTTAGTACGAGGGGGGGTGGATCCTGTACTGGAGGAGGAAGCGGAAGTGGATGAGGGTAATGAGGGGAGGGGTGCAGGACTTCCTGCGCTTGCGTCACTTCCTCTTAACGGAAAGTAAGGGGGCGGCAAAGGGATCTCGGACTCAGGGGGCGTGTCCAAAATGGGCCTAACACCTGTCCTAGTGGACAAACAAGTTCTAGCTACCATGAGGCGACACTGCTCCTCGTGGCATGTCTGAAGCCATTTTGGCGAGTCATTTACGGCCTGTCTCCAGCAGTCAATATAAGGAAACTGGCCGTAAAGTTCAGGCCTACCTGATACAGCCACGTGTAAGCGCTGTACCATAGTTGGATCCAAACTGCCACGTGGCGGCCATGCCGCAACCAAAGTAGGCCACTCCCTAGTACACAAAGTGACCAAACGTACAGGAGACATTTTAACCCCAAAATCACAAGTTTTGAATCCCTTTTTAAAATTCTTCACCATACAACCTAAGGGATCCGGAATCGTTGACTGCGACGCACCCATACTTAACAATGGAACGTCGTCGACAACGAATACTATACACGCGTACTATTCAACAGTCACACCCGATTCCTCTGGCAACAGCACCACGTGGTACAGTTACCAAGTGAAACGTACACAATAACAATAAACACTCAGGGAATTCCCGTACACACACAGCTGTTACACCAGTCACTAGATAATCAATATTATGCCCTTTGGCGTAACTATACAGTCACCCACGCTATAATTCTCTATATACGAATTACCCGTCTATAACACACCCCAGTAACATCGTCTTTTACAAATAGCGGTTACAGTACGGTTAGCATAGGTCAAAGCACAAGTTAAGGTCACAATACAATTATTAGTGGTTATGGTGTTAAAACATGCAATTGACGACAATGATTAGTACTTATATACAGTGTCAGTAAATATACAGGGTTATGGTACCGTGCACTATAATACAGCAACACACTATTAACACTCTCGCTAGACGGCTGAGCTCGCGCTATCTAACAAGATATACACTTTACTAAACAATCTTTATCACATTTACAATTCCCAACTAAACTATTGGCCAGTACCTTGAATGGACTACCTAAAACTATATACACCCGTTTTGGTTAGCCACACTGCCCAATCACCACATATAGCGAGCTAGAGAACCGAATTTACACAGGCGCCTCTTAGTCGCACTATCAAAAGTCTAGTGGGTTCCAAATTTACACGCCTTCCCACTTAGCCCAGATAGGTTGAGAGCTAGCGAACCGAATTTACACAGGCGCCGCTTAGTCTCCCGGTCCCTCCGACCTAGCGAACGTAATATACACCCTAGAACGCTAGTCTAGACAAGACACCGGTGTCCGGCTAGGGCTATTTACACCAGGACCCCGCCTGACTAACAAAATCAAACGGTCTGACTAAAGAGCGTTCGATCGAGCGGTGCGCCTTCGCTCCTTCCCTCCGACAGAGGGGGCAGATACACAGATTCAAAACCCCTTTGTGCCTACCGCACAATCGGTATACCCCTAGTGGGTCCTGCCGTCTAAAACAGCAGTTGTCTTACCTCCTCGTTCCTGAACCTGAGTTCACACTCATCGACGGGGACACCCCAGCACTTCTCACGTAGAGGCCGATGATCTCCTGGACAACGGACCAGTGGCGCCGAGACGAAGGGAGGTCCACGCAGAAGTTCAGGGGTGCAGCCGTAGAGAACGTGGGCAAAGATAGACCGTCTCACGCCTCTGCCTCTCAGCTACCGTTGAACGATGAGCTTCCCGGCCAATGCACCAAATGATACCGGAGAAACTGACGGAAGCCAAGCACAGAGAGATGGACACAGGTTTCTTCAGGAAGGAAGAGATTCTTTATTGGATCACCGATCGGGACTCAGAGGGACTAGCGTCACCAAAATACCACAAGTTCTGAGCCCCGGACAATAGTGCAGGCTCCTTATATAGGCACATAACTCCTCCCATATTAAGCTCCACCCGCACATTCTCTTAACCAATCAACACAAATAAGAATTAACTTCCTGCTTGACCGCATGGCTTGTCCAGCACAATGGAGGAGGGGAATACTATATCCTGTATTCTTGCACATGCTCCGTACACTACTGATCGTATCTTGCCACGTGCAACCAACTGATCGATACGTCAGCATATGCACGTACACATGCCACGTGGTAATCTCGGCCTACTAAATTTATTTTTACCGAGATTCCACCACACTTTCAGTAGGTAGCAAAACTAAAGGTATATTTGTTGTTCTCCCAGGCCCAGACTGGCTATCTGGCAAATAGGCAAATGCCCAGTGGGTTGCGATGACAATGGGCCAAGGCCTGCTGTTGTGTTTAAAGAACCTCTCGAGCTGGCACATACAAAGCTGACACTACATGTGAGCTGGCACAAAGAGGACTAATCTAATCTCAGATATATCTACAAATACAATGCACCACTTGATCTGTCCACCAGATGTCCAGAGATCACCATCCCCCCCCCCCCCCCCTCCTTGGCCAAACGTAATCAAATAAGAGCAGAGCATAAACTTTTCTTTTTTTTTTTTTTCTTTTTTTACAACCCGAGACCATGTCCACACACAAATGCCAAATCCCACCTAAACACAGACAGACTGCAAACATCCACCACCACACACATTAAAAATAGCCCCTATTATATTGTTTTATTATCAGACACACTACAAAACACTTCCCTCCATAAACAATCAGCAACTGTCCACAGTGGTTGCGTAGTAGAAGGCACTGTTACATGAAAACTGTCCTGGTATACAGACAGACACAAACACAAACATCACAGCCTAATCCACAAACACACAAGCCCACAAACAGCCTCACGTATGTATCACCACACATATCCTTCAATACAAAAGAGGAGATAAGGTTGCCCCAAAACAGAATAGACAAAGTGTAGTTACAAATATATTAGAAATCCGAGATATATAAAAAAAAATCCAATATAAAAAATAATAAGAAGTGCAATAAAGGTCCCAATGAAACTTGCCAGAAGACATCCTTCCATACACATGCAAAAACACAAGGAAGCTACTCCTGCAACATGGAACACCACAGGAAGTCTTCTCCCACACACAGAACTCCACACACACGCACCATGATGTCTCAGCCATGACCCACTTTAGTTCTCTGGTGTTATTACATAAGCATGTGATATATCATTTTACTAATGCAAGAGCTCTTTAGCAGGGCTCTCCCATGACCTGTCCTTAAAAGTCACCAACTGATGGACATGTTCGTCTGACACCACCCTTCCTTTCGGGCTGCTTGGCCTTTAAATGTCCAGCCTGAATTTTTGTCCTCGCGTACCCCTGTGTATTCCTATTCTGAGGTTTGTTAAATGTGTACATATTTGTGGCATTGAAGTATAAAACATATCAAGGATTTATCTTTTAAGGCTATTGAAAACACACGCTTCATACAAAAATATTCAGGTAATATAAACACTCCAAAACAATGTTCACCGCTTTCTGAAGTTTTAATTGCATTAACTTGTAACAAGGCTGTTGATGTCTATATTGATATCGCATTTTGATTAATGAATGTAATGGAAACATTGAGAAGAATGAAAGAAGCATTGTACTACCTAATAATAACTTGATCTTTATTGAAAAAAGCAAAAATACATTCTTTATATTAAACAGAACAGTTGTTTGGAATGTACAGTTTAAAAACAAGAACCAGCTTTAGGCACACATAACAATGCTTTGCACAAACGTATATGCTATGTCATGGAAAATGTAATCCGCTATTTATGATAATGACATTTTTCTGTGTTTCTGCCTAACAGTTTGTTCTGGGCATCCAGTCAAATTTTCAAGGTCTGAGGTGACGTAAATCTAACAAATATGTATTATATAAAAAATCCACAAACACACTAAATACAAAACATTTAACAATGTTAAAACTAACTATCACAATAAATATAGAGCATCACATGCTTTGGTTTTGCAATGCTTGAACAGTCACTTCTCTGAATTTTTGTTTTTTTAAATGTAATGTTTACTCAACCCACTAATTTCAGGTATGTCTAGGACATACTGGCCAAACAGTATAGTCTTCCCTTTAACCTTTTAACTACGTTACACTAGAACTACGCTTTAAAGCAATACTGTCCTGTTTCTTTATACAGTGCCCTCCACTAATATTGGCAGCCTTGGTAAATATAAACAAATAAGGCTGTGAAAATGTGTCTTTGTTGTTTAACCTTTTAATCTTTTGTTCACAAAATACACAAAACTACTCTGCTCTCATGGACATCATGCCACTCTTTATATAATTAATAATTGTATAATTATAAAGTTACAAATAAGGGAGAACCAAGCCCCTCCCCCCCCCCCCAATTCCCCCTCATCCTTCCCCCCCCCCCCCCCCCCCATTTTTCTGAGAATGATACAAAACTTTTGCAAACTCTATGTCACATAGAGGGGTGGGGGGGGATGAGACACATAGAGGGGCTAGGGGAAATGATAAACATAGAAGGGTGTGGAGGAATGTGACAGATAAAGGGGTGACGGGGAATGAGATACATGGAGGGGATACCGGGGCCTGGTGGTTTATGGTTAGGCCTCAGTGTATAGAAACTCAATGGATTTTCAAAACAGATCAGGGAAATGTGCGCAATGAGCTCAAACAAGTAATGATATTCTAGTCTATCATATGCCTTCTCCACATCCAAGAGAGGAGCAGATGTGTCAAAGTGTCCCTCTTTGTCCATTTGAAATGTTGCATTAACAATAGCACATGTCCCCAACAGCCAACCATGTCCAATGATATATGACTCCCACAGCCCCAATATTCCACTGCAACATTTACCCCACAGACCTCCATTACTCATACCCCCACAGTCTCCATACCAAATACCACATATCCTCCAAAGTCTTCATTGCAACATATACCCTACAACTTTCCATTACTCCTATTCCCACAATCCCCAATAGCCAGTACTACATGTCCTGAATATCCCCCAATATCCAGTACCATAGGTCTCCCTCAATCCTCCTTTACTCATAACTACAACAGCCCCCATTTATCCAATCCCACATTCTCCCCATTGCCCTACATTACTTATAACACAACAGCCTCTATATCCAATGCCACATAACCACCACAGCTATATAGCCCCCAGTATGAGTAGCCTCATATTCCCCACAGCTTTTCATAACTCATGATCCTCAAGGTCATGAGTAATGGGTTCATATTGACAGCCCTTAAGGTCTTATTGACACCCATAGGCTTTTAATGTATTTAAATGTTAGCTTTTTTTAATGTGGTGGCTGCACAGCCAGTCCACGCATAATTAACCTCGCACTGCGGAGGTTATAGTGCTTTGAGTATGCCTTTAAGTATGCTCTATCAAATAATAGTAAATAAAAAAAAAAGCTACTGAGCTGACAATCTTAACAACCTCACGCAAATGGGCAACTCTGTTGAGGTGGACAAAATCAGGGCAGACCACATGTTTTTACCATATCCCACCTGTCTTGTCTTTCATCCAAGCTATACATGTTAAAATCCTTTAACCTTTCCTTGTAAGTTTTATCCTGCAATCCATGAACCAGTTTAGCAGCCCTACTCTGAACTCTCTGTAATATAGCTAGCACATAGTTGCAATGGACCTACAAGAATTTGGTAGCAAATTGTGTGCTGTATGCCATAGCCTTTTTTAGGCCAACAACACTCAAATTATTAAAGGGAAACTGTCACTTCTTGGGTTTTTTAATGTTACTTTTACATATTCCTATGTTTAACAAATTTGTATTTGTCAGGGGTGAAAAATAAATTAAAGTGTTACTCAAACCAAAAACCAGAGTTTTCCTAAAGCACTGTTTTTTGTTAGATTAACCCTTTGTTAGGTGGTCCTCCTTACCCAAACTTAAAAAAAAAACACAAAAAATTACCTCTGTTTCAGCGTTGAGTCAAAGTTCTCTCTTCATCCAGATCATCCATACCTGTCGTCAATCCCCCTCACCGAAGACAGGACAGACTGAGGGGAGGAAAAGTGTCAGGAGAAGGGGGGCATGCTGCAACTGGCTGGCTGGCATCAGCTTGCTGTGTATGCTAGAGTTAGGTGCAATTTTGCGCAGAATTTACATTATCCAGCGCAGGCTGATGACGCTGGCAAAGTTGTGTATACACCTCTGGCAACTAAAGGGCTCATTCCTGTATGTGCAGCTTTTCAAAGCAAAATGCTGCACATACAGACTCTAGGCACTGTGACCACTTCAAATCCCTGAAGTGGTCATGATGCTTTGAGTTACCCTTTTCAGAAATACATACCTCCACATCTCCAACTGGGTGCCTTTATGTTAACGCTATATGAATCATAGTTATAACCTCTGTCCTTTGCACCAGTCAGCATATAGAAAGCATACAGAGAATAGAAATAAACAACATTTCTATTTTTCCTCTTCATTTGCAATGTTTGCCCTGTTTTCACCTTGTCCGAACTTTATTATCGTGCAACGTGCTAACTACTTATTATAAATTTAAAACACAGAGTATTTGTGTACATTCCAGAAGAGACAGTACCCCTAAAAAGATGCACGGTTCCTGTATTATAAACTATGTCAATTGTTAATTATGGAATAATTTTATATAACATAATTAGAAAAGTAAAGAATCGTTTCTTTAAAAATATATTTCACGACTAATAACCCAGCATGTTAAGTATCACTGTATTTAGAAAACCAGTTTTGAAAATGAATGATACAGTCATGGTATTGGTTTAGTAACGTTTTAGTAAATAGCTCAGTGATATTATATTACGCAGTTTAGACATTATTACCGAGTAATCTTCTTTTTATTACAGGTGTTTTATTTTAAATTGAAATTGTGTACAATTGGCGAGGATATTGCAAAGGAGAGCCACAACAGCTAACTGGGACATTTGTAACTCAGCACATTGTCATACTGCTTTTGACAAACATTTGCAATCTCTTCATTAATCCGTCACAATTCAACGTTTTCGAATAATATCCTATGTATGAAAATGCTATTGACTGTTTTTGTATCCTAACTGTCCATATCAGTCTGTAGGGATATCAGAAACTGAAACCACAAGAAATAATATACCATATAGCGTGGGAGATGTTCTCAGATTGTTAACATGTTATAGATGGCAGTAGTTAACTTGAATGCAAAAACTGTAAATAATTATAATATAACAATGGTCAGAAATGTATTTTAATTCATTTATGTATCAGAGATTAATGCTTTCAAAATAATGGGATGATAATGATTTATTAATAAAGTACCAACATGCTCCAGCTGCACCCTTCAATTACGAAGCACAGCATTCCTCCATACAACAAGCAGAAGAAGACTAACAAATATATCTATATATAAGGCTTAGCACACAGAACCCAAGCACTGGGCATTGACATTATTTGCACAGCAATATACAGTGATACATTTATTGAACTAGTATGAATAAGATGGCTGGTTCTTGCAAGGTCTTAGATATAAAAGAAGTGTCTTGTAAATTATGTTATAACAATTGCAGATGGGAGCTAACTTGGGAGCATGGCATCTACTAAACAGTAACCATTTCTAGCAATTTATGTCTGTTATTTGTACCACACACTGATAGAAATACCTGAGTTGATCTCAATAGCATATATTTTACTTTCAGAATAGATTTACATTACCCTGGAAAGGTATATGTTTTACCATGTTAATCCAATCCCCTCCTACTGCAGTTATTAAATTCACTTAAATCACCATTTATTGACTAAGTAATTTCTGTAATTAAACTGACAGAGTATTCACATAATATAACTTCTCAGCTAATAGTTTATGTTATCCTGTATCATGCATTGTCCATTATAGTGAATAATGCCAGCCTTACTGATAATATACATTGGCTGCACACTCTGACCTCGTGGTCCTAGTGCCCCCCAATTTCAGTGGCGCTGGAGGCACCCCCTAGACCCCTGCCTGCCCAGCTTAGTGCCCGGGCCCCCTTTATTCTCAGTTTGTGTGGGAGGCTGGTGAGGGACGATGGTCCCAGAGTCCCTGGTTGGGGGTTATGGGCTGGACTGGCAGGGTGCAGAGAGGGGGGCTGCTGATCACTGGGATGTGAGCCCTGCTGTGTGCCATGCTGGCAAGGCTGGGGCAGGCTGGCTGGTGCTGCAGGCTGACATACCGGGCGCAGTGTCTGGGCTCCCCATGCTCTATATGAGAGACGGGAGTCCCCATGGTTGAGGGGCAAGGTCTGCGCTGGGCATGCGGTGCTTGCTATCTGCCAGTCCAGTGAGCGGTGCCCGGGGTAGAGGGCACAGAGGGCTGCCCGCAGGCGCTGGTTCTCCTTCATCAGTTCCATTGCCTTCAGCTCCAGCAGCACCTCCTCCATCCGCCTCCGCTCCCTGCAGCGCCGCGCAGCCTCATTATTGCGCCTCCTGCGGATCCAGTAAGCGCTGCTGGGCTCCGGGCGCCCAGACTGCGCCGCCTGCTGGGGGCCGGACATACTGCCTCCTGGGAGGGCAGAGCCGGGGCTGCACAGTCCTGTTTCCATCACGGATTAATAATCTGATAAGTGGGGGCTGCCAACCTCCTTATTCATCCAGATCCAGCCTGGGGAACCACTGCTGCTGGACCAGGACTGAGAACAAATAATCTGTGAGATGGTGCACAAGGTCAGCTAGTGTCAGGGAGATGGATATAGTGTGATGTAGCCAGATACCAGGAGGCTATTCAATATTAGGACCCAGAGTGCTGTGTGTGAGTCTGGGGAGTAACAGGCACTTGGCTTGCAGTAAGCACATCAAGTTGTGGATCAAAACATTCTCCAGGTTCCACAGAGTTCCAAATAAGAGTATGAAAGCAGGTTCCAGCAGGTGCTATGTCTGCAGAAAGCCAGTGTGGAAAGTTCCTCTGAATACTCACAGTTATCAGACACCCAGTGACTGGGCAACATCTGTTTGTATCTTTAAAAGTACTGGACAATCGCGTATCTGGGAAATAGGCAAAATCACTTCAGGGTTCAGCAGAATTCAGCAGAAAATTTGAAGGTCTCAAGTCTGGAGCCTAAAAGCAATTCTGGAAATAATTTGTCACAAGAAAAATAACCAAAGTATTTGTTGCAAGTGAAACAAGAGAACATCTGTTTAGGGAGTCAGTATAGGTGACTTATAGCCATTATATAGAGGTTTTTACAGTACTTCCCCTCCCCCTGCCAGATACCACTAGGTACTCCCTTTTAGGTGGGAGGATTTTTGGAGCCAGAGATCACAGATATGAACCTATAGTTTCATTGAAACCTTGTCTAAATCAAGTCTTAGGACATCTTGCGCATAACTTCAACCCACTTCTATATTCTTTACTTTGTTCTTATTATAACAAGTAGGAAACCAAGATAATCCCCATGTAATTGCATAATGTGCGTTACATTGAGTTACACATCTGTCAAAAATGAAACATTAACACACAGCTGCACATACTTAAAGTGTTTCTTCAGTTAAAAGTGATATTCTACTACATATTTTGGGATTTTACACATTTAATTTGAAAAGAGACTGAGTAATTGTTTTAATTTGCTTTACATAGAAAGCAGCAGTATTAGATTGCCGTGGTAATATGGCTAAATGTGGAGTACTTACTTTCTCGAACTGTTCTTCACCCCAATATAATTGGGTTCACATATTTATTTCAGTAGTTGCCTAATACTTGGATAAGGAACATCCTATCCATTAGGCTACAAGCAATTACCCACAATAAATTGGTTTACTGTAACCGTATTGCCTTCCACAGTGCAACAGAGTAGCCCAATCCCCCCCCTTCCCTCAATTTTTGGCCATATTTTAGTAAAATATATTTTATTTATTTTATTACTTGTTGGTTTTTAGTTTTGGAACTCTGGTCGTTACACTTCTTCAGGTTTATCTGATTGTCTGCTTGTTACATATTTTTAAATTCAGTATCGTACCTTGCACTACAGTTGTATTGATTTTGTATAACAACATTATTGTTGTTTTTTTTCTCAATAAAAAAGACAAAAGAATGAAATTGAGAATTCTGGCAGCTGAGTGGTTTGTGGGTGCCTCAGGAACCCTACGTTTAGGTCGGACGTCTTCATCACTTTTTTGACCAAGCACCAGGGGCCTTGATAATGGCCTAATAGCATCATCATAATCACCACATGTTAAGTACTTGTGGTGCTTAAGCTGCCCTTTAAAATGGGAAAAGAAAATGATAAATACATCTGAATAGAGATATATATTTGTCTTGATTTATTCTGGAGCTGTAAGTTGAACAGCGGCCACTGGATCAAGAACTATTGAACAAAATATATTTGCTAAAAAATTTATATTCCATGGTGTGTACTTAGGGATATATTGACTTGTTTAATCAGCAATATCTGCTAATGCTTTATTATTATTTATAATTTATTTATTTAATTTTTTTTTTTGCATACGTACACATTTCTTTTTAACTTTGAATTATATAATGCCAACCAGTACTAATGCAGTTCTCATTATCATGCAAGTTTTAGAACTGTGTGCGCCCATTTTGTCTGACAGCGTACAACATTGCCATTTCTGCCATTTCCACATTTCCCTTTGAGAAATATTGGATTGGCAGATGTTGGTGACTATCGCACATGCACCATATGTTCACAATGCAGGTTTCATGCATACTTTTGTATGTTTCATATCCTGCATTAAAATAAGGATGCAGAACTCCCTGGGTCCTTCTGGCAACAATGTACACGCACGTTCTGGGCACATGGGAATGATGCAAGATGCTCTTATTGCACCAATCACTATGGTGTTGTACCTTAGTTGTTCCAATAGAGCAGGGCTGGGGAATCTTTTATCTGCCAAGGGCCATTTGGATATTTAAAACATCATTCGCGGGCCATACAAAATTATGAACTTAAAAATTAGCCTACTGTATTTGGTAAAAAAAATAATTAACTTACTCCTAATGTAAAATGTGGAACTTCTTCTCTTTGGTGTGATGTTAGCTGGTATTGATGATGTTGCTACTCGCAGTGTGTGTGTGTGTGTGAGAGGTGTAGTGTGTGTGAGAGGGGTGTATTGTGTGTGTGTGAGAGGTGCAGTGTGTGAGCGAGGGATGCAGTGTGTGTGTGAGGGGTGCAGTTTGTGTTTAAGGGGGTGCAGTGTGTTTGTGTGAGGAGTTCTGTGTGTGTTAGGGGTGCTGTATGAGGGGGGGTTGCTTGTGGAAGGGTTTTTGTTTTTGTATTTTTTCAAGGGGTTCTCTGTGTGTAGGGTGCAGTGTGTTTGTGTGAGGGGTGCTGTGTGTTTGTGTGAGGGGTGCTGTGTGTGTGTGTGTGTGGTGTAGTGTGTTTGTGTGAGGGATGCTGTGTGTGTATGAGTTTGAGGAGATGTATTGTGTGTGGTAGGGATGCTGTGTTTGTAAGAGGGGTCCAGTTTGTGTGTGTGAGGGGGTGCAGTGTGTGTGAGGGGGTGCAGTGTCTTTGTGTGAGGAGTTCTGTGTGTGTGGGTGCAGTGTGTTTGTTTGAGGGGTTTTGCGTGTGAGGTGTGCTTTGTGTCTGTGTGAGGGGTTCTGTATGTATGTGTGTGTGTGTGTGTGTGTGTGTGTGTGTGTGTGAGGGGTGCTGTGTGTTTGGGTAAGGGGTTATGTGTTTGTGTGAGGGATTATGTGTGTGTGTAAGGTGTTAAGTGGGTGTGTGCAAAGGGTGCAGTATGTGTGTTTGGGTGAGGGGTGCTGTGTGTGTGTGAGGGGGTGTAGTGTGTTTGTGTGAGGGATGCTATGTGTGTGTGTGTGTGTGTGTGTTTGAGTGTGTTTGAGGAGGTGTAGTGTGTGTGAGGGATGCTGTGTTTGTGAGAGGGTCCAGTGTGTGTGTGAAGAGGTGTAGTGTGTGTGTGTGAGTGGGTGCAGTGTGTGTGTGTGTGTGTGTGTGTGTGTGAGGGGGTGCAGTGTCTTTGTGTGAGGGGTTATTTGTGTGTGGGGTGCAGTGTGTTTGTTTGAGGGGTTTTGTGTGTGAGGGGTGCTTTGTGTTTGTGTGAGTGGTGCTGTGTGTTTGTGTGAGGGGTTCTGTGTGTGTGTGCATGTGAGGGGTGATGTATGTTTGGGTAAGGGGTTATGTGTTTGTTTGAGGGGGTTATCTGTGTTTATGTAAGAGGTTCTGTGTGTGGGTGGGTGTGCAGTGTTTGTGTGAGGGGTGCTGTGTGTGGGGGGGTGCAGTGTGTTTGTGTGAGGGTACAGAGTGTGTGTGAGTGAAGAGTGCAGAGTGTGTGTGAGTGAGGAATGCAGAATGTGTTTGCAGAATGCAGAGTGTGCAGAGGGGGTGCTGTGTGTTTCTGTGAGGGGTTCTGTGTGTGTTCGTGTGTGGGAGGGGTGCTGTGTGTTTGGGTGAAGGGGTTATGTGTTTGTGTGAGGGGTAATGTGTGTGTGTGAGGGGTTATGTGTGTGTGGGTGTGTGTGTAAGGTGTGCAGTATGTGTGCTTGCATGAGGGGTGCTGTGTGTGTGAGGGGGTGTAGTGTGTTTGTGTGTGAGGGGTTCTTTGTGTGTGTGAGGGGTTCTGTGTGTGAGGGGATGCAGTGTGTGTGTGTGTGTGAGGGGTTCTGTGTGTGTGTGAGGGGGTGCAATATGTTTGTGTAAAGTGTTTTGTGTGTGGGGGGGTGAAGTGTGTTTGTGTGAGGGATTCTGTGTGTGGTGGGTGCAGTGTGTTTGTGTGAGGGGTTCTGTGTGTGTTGGGTGCAGTGTGTTTGTGTGAGGGATTCTGTGTGTGGAGGGGTGCAGTGTATTTGTGTGAGGGGGTGTAGTGTAGTGTGTTTGTGTGAGGGATTCTGTGTGTGTGTGTGTGTGTGTGTGTGAGAGAGGTGCAGTATGTGTGTGAAGTGGTGTAGTGTGTGTCCAGGGTCTATATTGTGGTGGGGGGGATCAGGGAGAAAATCTGTATATTTATTCTTTTTACTTAAAAAGAGGGAAAAATGTATGCACCCCCTCCTTCTTACCTCTGGTCTGGAAGGAGAGGACATATGAATGCAATCCCTGGTGGTCCAGTGGTTTTGTGTGCACCTTAGCCTGCAGCTCCTCTGGCTGCAGGCTGACTTCACTATTTTCTTCCCATGAGCACAGCGCTGTCGGAACGTTGCCATGGTAATGCACGGCAACGCTCCGACTCAGGGCTCGAGTCCTGCAGGAACGCATGGGAACGGCGTTCCTGCACTTTTTCCAAAGCAGGAACGCCGTTCCCGCTAGTGATCCTGCAGGACCTGCCATGCGACCTGCACACAGGGGCCATCACACACGGTGTTCCCTCTCCGGCTCTAACTCTCGCGAGACCACGGGTTACCATGGCAACGCTCCGCACAGGCGAGTCTCGCGAGAGTTAGAGCTGGAGAGGCAACACAGCGTGTGATGGCCCCTGTGTGCAGCGGCTGCCTCCCTCCACCGGACCACCAGGCGATGTCCCCCCTCCCTGACAAGGTAAGAAGCAGCGAGGGGGGGATAAAATAAAAAAAATTATACACATAAAGTTAAAAAAAAAAATGCTTCACCCCCTAGCACCCCCCAATCATCCAGCACACACACACATCATCCAGCACACACAAACACACACACACACATCATCCAGCACACACAAACACACACACACATCATCCAGCACACACAAACACACACACACACATCATCCAGCACACACAAACACACACACACACATCATCCAGCACACACAAACACACACACACACACATCATCCAGCACACACACACACATCATCCAGCACACACACACACATCATCCAGCACACACAAACACACACACACACATCATCCAGCACACACAAACACACACACACATCATCCAGCACACACAAACACACACACACACATCATCCAGCACACACAAACACACACACACACACATCATCCAGCACACACACACACATCATCCAGCACACACACACACATCATCCAGCACACACAAACACACACACACACATCATCCAGCACACACAAACACACACACACATCATCCAGCACACACAAACACACACACACACCATCCAGCACACACACACACACACACCATCCAGCGCACACACACACACACCCACATCATCCAGCACACACACACCCACATCATCCAGCACACACACACACACACATCATCCAGCACACACAAACACACACACACCATCCAGCACACACACACACACCATCCAGCGCACACACACACCATCCAGCACACACACACCATCCAGCACACACACACACAATCATCCAGCACACACAAACACACACACACACATCATCCAGCACACACAAACACACACACACACACATCATCCAGCACACACACACACATCATCCAGCACACACACATCATCCAGCACACACACACACACACACACATCATCCAGCACACATCATCCAGCACACACACACACATCATCCAGCACACACACACACACACACACACCATCCAGCACACCCACACACACACACACCATCCAGCACACACACACACACACACACATCATCCAGCACACACACACACACACACACACATCATCCAGCACACACACACACACATCATCCAGCACACACACACACACACACACACACATCATCCAGCACACACAAACACACACACACACATCATCCAGCACACACACACATCATCCAGCACACACACACACACACATCATCCAGCGCACACACACACATCATCCAGCACACACACACACACACACACACACTGCATTCATTATACACAATCTGCACTTGCTACAAACACACTACATTCACTATACACACTCTGCACTCACTACAAACACACTACATTTACTACACACACTGCATTCATTATACACACCCTGCACTCACTACAAACACACTAAATTCACTATACACACTGCATTCATTATACACATTCTGCACTCACTACAAACACACTACATTTATTATACACACTGCACTCACTACAAACACCTCATTATACACACTCTGCACTCACCACAAACACACTACATTTATAATAAACAATCTGCACTCACTACAAACACACTACATTCATTATACACACACTGCACTCACAACTAACACACTACATTCATTATACACACTCTGCACTCACTACAAACACACTAAATGTATTATATACACTGCACTCACTACAAAAACACTACATTCATTATACACACTCTGCACTCACTACAAACACGTTACATTCACTATACACAATTTGCACTCACTACACACTTCATTCATTATACACACTGCACTCACTACACACACTACATTCATTATACACACCCTGCACTCACTACAAACACACTAAATTCACTATACACACTGCATTCATTATACACATTCTGCACTCACTACAAACACACTACATTTATTATACACACTGCACTCACTACAAACACCTCATTATACACACTCTGCACTCACCACAAACACACTACATTTATAATAAACAATCTGCACTCACTACAAACACACTACATTCATTATACACACACTGCACTCACAACTAACACACTACATTCATTATACACACTCTGCACTCACTACAAACACACTAAATGTATTATATACACTGCACTCACTACAAAAACACTACATTCATTATACACACTCTGCACTCACTACAAACACGTTACATTCACTATACACAATTTGCACTCACTACACACTTCATTCATTATACACACTGCACTCACTACACACACTACATTCATTATACACACACTGCACTCACAACAAACACTACATTCATTATACACACTCTGCACTCACTACAAACACACTAAATGTATTATATACACTGCACTCACTACAAACACACTACATTCATTATACACACTGCACTCACTACAAACACACTACATTCATTATTCATACTCTGCATTCACTACAAACACACTACATTCATTATACACACTGCACTCACTACAAACACACTACATTCATTATTCATTCTCTGCATTCACTACAAACACACCACATGCATTATACACACCCTGCACTGCACTATATGCATAGGAGTGTAATTTTTTTTTTTTAACAGGGGGGGGGGTGGGAGGGAGGGGCAGGAATCTTGGGTGAGTTCCCACACTTTTTTCCCCAGGACTTGACCCCTGCTCCGACTTGCCTTTTCGCAGGAGGATCACAGTCTCCTGGGTCTTCCTCCTATCCAGCAGGATCCCAGGTCCTACTCCGTCCATTTCCCTTAACAAACTGCCCGGAGACTCTTTGACAGGCAGACAGCAGGGCCGGTCCAAATGATTTCGCGGGACTTATACAGCCTGCGGGACGGACGTTCCCCACCCCTGCAATAGAGCATTTATAGCGATTTTGTATTCTTCTGAGGTTTTTTTTTAATTGACTTACTCTTGACTCTTTTGATTTATGTTATCCCTGACCCATATTGATTTATCGGTCAGTCTATTCTATGGCATCCTTTTACCTTGGCCTGTCTCTTGTTTGCTATCTCTAAATTCATCTTTTTGAGGTTTTAGCATGAATTTTCAACAGAAATCATAACATTGCCTTTACAGAAAATGAGTATTTACATGTGGAGTAATGTTTGTATAGTTAAGGTCACAATATACTTAGGTACACATGTTTGGTTATAGGAATGACGCTCAATGATAAGTTACTGATTCAGTTAGTATCACACAGTAAGAGCTCCTGAATGTACATATTTTTTGGTATTATGAACAGTTAGACCATCAGGAGCACCACATTTCAGATAAAGCAAAGTTCCGCTTTCAGACCTGTGGAAATGGGAAGTTACTGTGTTAAACCGGCCATTTCCTTTTCAAAGTAATTAAACCCTGAATGTCTGTGAGATTTACAGCTATTCTGACTTCCTTACACAGCTGCACATTTATCCTCTCTGTCTGTGCAGGAAAGTAACACGCAAAGCTTAGTCTTCTAACCTATTGCATGGGCAAACTTGCACTTCTTTGATGACTGCAGGTTTGAAATGATGAAATATAAAGTTAGAAACAACTGACAAGTTATATACTTACAGATAAGATAATAGTAAATATGCATAAGCTGGTATAGTTACATAGCTGAAAAGAGTCTTGTCCTTCAAGTTCAGCCTTTCTCACATGTGTTTTTGCTGTTGATCCAAAAGACGGCAAAAAAAACCATTTGTTTCGGTTATGCCTGAATTGACCAACACAATACGATTAGACAATCTTTGTCACAAGTCAAATACAATCTCTTGTTTACGGTTGTCTTGAGTTTGGGACTTGCGTGTCCCATGTTAAATTGTAATTTTGGGAACTTGAGAGTTTCCAAATATGTTATCTTATCGATTTACTATTACAACTCCTCGTGGAGACCTGCGCGTCTTATTAATGGCAACATTGACATGCTTTGACTTTAAACTAAAAAATCTCAAATCAATTTTTTTTTTTTTTACAAGAAATGCACAGTTTGAGGCAATTTTGAAACAAACTTGGAAAAAATCCTTCTTGACCCCAGAATGTCAGTCAGATATATACTTGGCTCAAGTAGCTATTGCCCACAGTTTAAAAATGATATCCCTGAATATTCTGTTTTTGCAAGTATACATCCAGTTACTGTTTACACATATGTAAAGACTCTGATAAAACCACTTTAGACAGAAAATTCCATATCCTTATTGCTCTTACTGTAAAGTTAGACTGAATCTCCTTTCTCTAAATTTGTGACCTTGTGTTCTATGTATAGCCCTGTTTATGAATATATTTCCAGAAAATGGTTTCTATTGGCCCATTGGCCCCGGATATATTTTATAATGCTGAGATATCTCCTCTGAGGTGCCTTTTTTCTAAACTAAAGAGGTTTAAATGTGTTATCCTTTCTTCATAACTAAAGAATAAAAATTCCATTAATTTTATTCATTTTGTAGCCTGCCTCTGCACTTTTTCTAGTACCATGATATCATTCTTTAGAACAGGTGCCCAAAGTTGCACAACATATTCCTGGCTAATCATGGCAGCATCACTTATGGGTAGCTCCTCCCTTAGCAGTCACAGGACAGGAATTAATTAGATTAATTAATTAGACTGATAGGTATAAAGAGTCCCTCCTCCCCTTACACCACAGTCTTTTTTCCTGTCCTTAGCAAGTTCTACAGGACTTTTAACCTTTTCTTTTATGGCCGCCTTCCTGCGTTTGTCGTGGGTTCGTTCCAAATGAAGTTCAGCCTCTCTTCATTTGAAGGACCCAGTAAACAGCCTGCATGGGCAGGACTAACTGGGTCAGGTTCTGTGTAAGTACTGAACCGCTGCGTGGGATTTAAGTGTTCTGAGGGAGACACTGGATTTCTATTTGCCTGATGGGGTTGGTCTTCCTTAAAAATTCCCCTTGTTATCAGCTTGCCCCTCTTAATTGGGGTCCAAAATATCCCCCCCCTGCACCTATTTCTGGCAGTTCTTGGGATCCATACTATGGGGCCTGGAGTGCTCCTACCGGTTGCTTGTCCGGTTTCATGTGGGGTCTCTTGGGCTGTTGGCTATGCCTTCTGGCCCATGGGGCTATTCCCCGACTGCCTGTGGCTTCCTGGGGGTTCGGGCATCGCAGGCTGGGACTCGGTTTGTTTTCCAGCATCAGGCTGGTGCTCGCGGCCGGATCCGGCGAACCCGGAAGTGATTTTCATTGGCCGCGAGCGTTTGGAACGCACAGCGTGCGTTCCAGCGGTCTGCGCATGCGCGGACCGGATGGGTTTTCCCGGCTCTATTTAAACAGGCAGATTCTGCCTGTCTGATCGTGCGCTGCATCAGCTGTTCGGAGATCTCGTTCCTGACTCCCCTGCAGTTCGCCCTTTGCTGTTTCTTGGCTGCCTGGAGGTCTTTGTGTCATTATAAGGTAGGATTCCTGATTATTCTTGTTTGAGGTTGTTTTAATTTCTCTTGCTGGTCAGTCTGCTCTGACCTTTTTGATTGGGATTGTGTGTTGAATTTTCCTTGGTTCTTCCTTGTAGTATGGATTCCCCCTCTGCCTCTGCAAGATCCCTCTCTAGAAAACATAGGTGAGCCATTCAATTTTTTCTATTGGGGGGGGTTGTTAAAAAGAGTGCCTAACTAAGCCTGTAATATATGTCATATATGGCTTTATTTCAGCCCCAGCAAGCATCTGGATTCCCCAGCGAGGAAATCAAGGGAAAAGTCCAATAAATGCATTAATTGCTCATCACCTGCTCCGCCTGGAAGGAACCTCTGCAGGGAATGCTTGTCGGAAGCGGCTAATGTCCCCAGTAAGACTTCACCGCAGGATGATCTTAAGCTCTGGATTTCCCGTGCAATTGCTGAGGGTTTTAAGTCTACCACGGGATGTGGTGGCCCTCCTAAGAGACGCAGAGCGGAACCTCAGTCTTCCAGCTCTGAGGAGGATCCGGACCTGTGGGAGGTCTCTGATGAGGGGGAGGAGGAGGCGGACTATGTCTCCAGGTCTCTGGACTCTAAATCTGTGGATCGGCTTATTAACCTCCTCAGAGACACTCTTAGCCTCACGGAAGAAAAGTCTGAATTGAAAGAGGCTGACAGGTTTTTTGAGGATCTGAAACCTAATAGACCGACGTTCCCTGTGCATTCCTCTATAAAGGACATGATCCTTCAGGAGTGGAATAAGCCGGAGAGGAAGTCCACCTTGAAAAACAAATTTACTAGGACTTATCCTTATTCTGCCGTGGACTGCTGCCTTTGGAATTCGGTTCCCAAGATTGATGCCGCAGTGATCCATATGGCTAAAAAGACCACGCTTCCCATAGACTCCATGGCATACTTAAGAGAACCTATGGAAAAGCGTATGGATGGTGACCTGATTAAAGCCTATCTGGCGCTAGGCTCCGCCCTTCATCCGGCAGTGGCGCTGACCACTCTCTCCAGGGCCTTGCGAGTTTGGCTCGCTAATTTGGAGGAAGATATTGACCAAGGTGTCCGTAGAGAACATCTCCTGGGAAGTCTCAAGGATTTGAGCCTTGCCACTGAATTTTGCTCTGAAGCCTCCCTGGACATCACTCGCATGATTGCCAAAGGTATGGCCCTATCGGTGGCCTCCAGAAGGGCTTTGTGGCTTCATTCCTGGGGGGCGGACTATGCCTCCAAGGCGTCCTTGTGTGGTCTACCGTTCCAAGGGGACCTCCTGTTTGGTAAGATCCTGGAGGATGCCATTCAGAAAGCGGCTGATGGGAAAAAAGCGTTTCTTCCACAAGTCAGCAGAAAGGGTTTTTCCTCCTCCTGGAAAACCAGGCGATTTAAGGATCGGTCCTTTCGGGACAGTAGAAGCTACAAGCCCGGAAGGGAGTATTCCAGGAACTCTTCGTGGAAGTCCTTCTCTCACTCCTCTTCCAATAAGGCTTCCAGAGGTAGAGGTGCCAGGACCTCCGGGAAAACCTTCTGAAGGTCCTCGGGCCCATCCGGGTACGGTGGGTGGAAGACTGCAGTTCTTTTACCCGGTGTGGGCCGCAAATGTCACAGACGAGTGGGTCACCTCAATCATAAAAGAAGGCTACAGGATAGAATTTTCCTCTCGTCCACGTGCTGCCCATTTCAGAAAATCAAAAGTGTCAGAAGGTGTCAAACGAAGGGCCATGAGGACTTGCATTTCCACTCTGTTGGGACAGAAGGTGTTGGAGGAAGTCCCTTCTCACGAAAGATTCCAGGGGATGTATTCCACTGTGTTTTTGGCCCCAAAGCCCCAGGGAAAGTGGCGTCTCATCCTGAACCTAAAAGGAGTGAACGCCTTTCTAGACGTAAGGACTTTCAAAATGGAATCCTTACAGACTATCCTAAAGTGCGTAAAACCAGGAGATTGGATGACATCCATAGACTTAAAAGACGCCTACTACCAAATCCCTGTAAACAGCAACCACATGCAGTTCCTTCGATTCTGGGCCTTAGGAAGACATTTCCAATTCCGAGGACTTCCGTTTGGTCTCAGCTTAGCGCCAAGGACTTTCTCGAAGGTCCTTGTCTCTCTGATTGCCGTCATAAGGATGAGAGGTATCGAGATATTCCATTACCTAGACGACATACTCATCGTAGGGCCTTCGCAGGGAATAGTGGAGCATCATACATTAATGGCAATGAACATCCTGCAAGATCACGGGTGGCTTCTCAACATAGAAAAAAGCTCCCTGATTCCGTCTCAGACCATCGTGTTCCTCGGAGCAGTGATAAATACCATTTCTGCTCATGTGTTTTTGTCTCCGGAGAGGGTCCTGAAGCTACAAGACAAGGTCAAGAAGCTCCAGGTTCTCGAGAAGGCCTCGGCAAGGGAAGTCATGAGTCTCCTGGGTTCTTTGACATCTACGATAGGTTTGGTGAAGTGGGCCCAATGGAAGTTTCGACCGGTACAGAGTTGTTTTCTTCTCCAGTTCGACAGAGGAAAAACGGATTGGGATCAGGAAATTTCTCTGCCCCTGCCAATAAGAAGAGAGTTGGACTGGTGGAGGAACGGGAAGAACCTAGCAAAGGGTTTTCCTTTAGAAGAACCTCAGTGGACCGTCATTACGACGGATGCCAGTTCTTCTGGTTGGGGTGCCCACCTCGATTCCTCATGGACTCAGGGGTGGTGGACTCGAGAAGAAAGTCGGCTCCACTCGAACCTAAGAGAACTGCGAGCTGTTTCCAAGGCCATTCAAGTGTTCCTTCCAGAGATCAGGAGTTCCTGGGTGTTGATCAAGACGGACAACCGAGCGGTGGCCTCTTATATAAACAACCAGGGAGGCACAAGGAGCAAGCAGCTCTTAAAAGAGCTGGATCCTCTAATGGTGATGGCCATGACCTATCTCCAGGGACTGAAGGCTATCTATCTTCCAGGCTCGGAGAACGTAGCGGCGGATTTTCTCAGCAGGTCGGAAATTCTCCCGGGAGAATGGAAACTTCACCAGTCAGTTTTCGCTTGGATCACCCGTCGGTGGGGCATGCCCCAGATCGACCTGATGGCCTCATTCAGGAATCGCCAGGTGGAGAATTACTACTCCCTCCACTCAGAGAGTCAGGCACTGGGCCAGGATGCTCTATCTCTTCCTTGGTCGTTCGATCTGGGGTATGCGTTCCCTCCCCTACCCATGATACCCAGATTCCTGAGAAAAGTTTGGGCAGAAGGAAAAACCGTTATTGCCGTAATCCCGATTTGGCCTCGAAGGCCGTGGTTTCCCCTACTGTCAACGCTGAGCCAGGAACAGCCTCGGCCCCTGCCTATATTGAAGGATCTGCTAACACAGGGTCCAATATCCCATCCTCATCCGGAACGCCTCAAATTGGGGGTGTGGGTCTTGAAAAAGAAAGACTTCAACAATTAGGCCTTTCAGAAGCAGTGGTCAATACTCTCTTACACTCAAGGAAGGCTTCTACATCTTCATGCTACCATAGAATCTGGGATGTGTTTCAGGAATGGGCTTCGGCCAAGCAAGTTGACTTCATACGCCCTCGCAACACTGACATCTTGGAGTTCCTGCAGGAAGGTCTGGATAAGGGTCTTAGCGTCAGCACTCTTAAAGTTCAGTCTTCGGCCCTGTCAGCTTTGTGCAACACCTCTTGGTCATCAGACCCATTGATCTCCAGATTCCTCAAGGCAGCTTTCAAGTTGAGACCGCCCTCTAGATCCACTACCCCTCCTTGGGACCTTCCGCTTGTTCTTGACTACCTGTCTGAGGATCTATTCGTTCCTCTTGAGAATTTGGATGCTGTCCTCCTAACTTACAAAACATTGTTCTTAGTAGCAATTACTTCCGCTAGGAGAATTTCAGAGATCAAGGCCTTCTCCACCTTGCCTTCTTGTCTCCAATTCTACCACAATAGGGTGTGCCTGAAACCTAATCCAGCATTTCTGCCTAAAGTGGTCTCTCGTTTCCATCTATCTCAAGAAGTGGTCCTGCCATCCTTCTATCCCAATCCTTCTTCACCAGAGGAGATCAAGTGGCATCGTTTGGATGTTATGGACTGCCTGTCTGTGTACCTTGAACGTTCTGCTCCTTACAGGAAAACTCACCAGCTTTTCGTTTTGCCTTCAGGGGCCAGGAGAGGTGAGGCAGCCTCTCTATCTACATTAAAGCGTTGGATTGCTCTTGTAATTAGAAAGGCTTATCTCAATAGAGATCGCTCTCCTCCGCTGAAGATCAAGGCTCATTCAACCAGAGCATTGTCAACTTCCTGGGCTAATTGGGCAGAGGTTCCATACGATGATATTTGCAAGGCAGCCACCTGGTCTTCCCCGATGACGTTCATGAAACACTACAAACTTGATGTGGATGCTCCTTCCACCTCATTTGGGAAGAGTGTCTTGTCTACGGTTTCTTTGTCCCGTTGATATTAAATTCAGTCATAGCATATTGATTTGTTCTGTGTGTTTTTATCATACTTTTATTCCCACCCTAATTTTGTGAGCTTGGGTATTACCCATAAGTGATGCTGCCATGATTAGCCAGGAATAGAGAAAATTTATGCCAAACTTACCGTAATTTTCTTTTCCTGGCTATTTCTCATGGCAGCATCAGGGTTCCCGCCCATTTTTATTTTCAGCTTTATAATTGGACTGTGGTGTAAGGGGAGGAGGGACTCTTTATACCTATCAGTCTAATTAATTAATCTAATTAATTCCTGTCCTGTGACTGCTAAGGGAGGAGCTACCCATAAGTGATGCTGCCATGAGAAATAGCCAGGAAAAGAAAATTACGGTAAGTTTGGCATAAATTTTCTCTATTAACGATGTGGTATTAGCAGTAATTTAAAACCATCAAAACTGTGTTATGTTATATCATGGACAGGTTGAAGATAAGCCAATCCGATGAGTCAAAATCCTTTGACCACAGTAGGCACACCAACCGATTCTACATCTTAACTCTGATGCCTCTCAATTAGAGGCCTGGGAGTTTTGCAGCTATTGATTTGTTGCTTGTAGTCAATATGTAAGGTATACATTTGGAATGGAAAGAATAGTGAGATTGATGGTAGATGGGTTAGGTGGGAGACTGATGGTTGATAGGTAAGAAAGTTCATAGGATCACTCAAAGTAAATGGAAAATTCAACAGGTTACATTAATCATTTTCAGATTAAAAAATCCAGAAGAGCTCATAGTATGTTCAGTCTAAAACTTTTAATCGATTTTTATTTTCTGATCAAATTGGGGGTCACATAATTCGACAATTATAGTGTCTATTTAATAATCTACTCACTGGTAAAAAAAACGTGCTCTGAACTTAATCTAGCTTTGATTGTGTTGATCAGACTGCACTGTCAGGATGCTTCTAACTTAAACAAATAAACAGGATTGCTGCTTGATTCTGGCAGAATTTCTTGTAACATTTGTTATACTTCGAGACACCTAGTGGACAGATTTTGCATAATATTAGTGATATTTCTACAATTCAGTACTCTAAAATGGTCACTGTCCTTGCTGTTCGCATACAGAATTCCATCCTAACATTGTCTTTAACCCTTTAAGGACACATGACATGTGTGATAGACGTGCAATTTGTTTCGGTCCGAATTAAAATTCGGCCGAATTTTAGGTAATTCGGACATTTGGGTGCTTCTGAATGTCCGAATAGTTGAATTGCCGAAGTGCCGAATTGCTGAAGTCCCGAAGTGCCAAAATTACCGAATTTCCGAAGTGTAGTAGCGCCGAAGTGCTGAATTGCTGAAGTGCCGAAGTTCCGAAGTTGCCGAAGTTCCGAGGTGTCAAAGTGCCGAAGTTCCGAGGTGTCAAAGGGCCGAAGTTCCGAAGCACAGTATTGCCTAAGTACGAATATACTTACCCAGTAAAAGAAGAAGAATGTTACACTGTATACAATTTCAAATAAAAAGTATACAAACATAGCCAGGATTCACCTGTAAGCATTTGCAACACTTACAACAATCAAGTAACACACATTCATATAAAATGTAAGTTACTTGGCCAGTCAATGTAATGACAGGAATGAATAAGTAGATAACTCCCTAATTCCCACGGTATTAGGGAGCTATCTACTAAAAGGCTGAAAGACCTAAATTGGTCTTTCAGCCAACTTTACTAATACTAAGTAAAAATTACTTAGTATTAGTAAATTATGCCCCTACTCGTGATACCTGTGGCTGCTCACTGTTAAAAAAAAAAAAAAAAAACGGGTCTCCCCTCCCTGAGCGGGTGGGGGCCCTAAAGTAAAAAAATGGGGGAGGACCCATTGTACTCCCCACCGGCCCCCACCCCTGAGCGGTGGGTGGGGGCCCTAAATAAAAATTGGGGGGGGACCTAATGTCCTCCCCCCTGGCCCCTCCCCTGAACGGTGGGTGGGGGCCCTAAATACAAATGCGGGGAACCTAATGTCCTCCCCCTGGCCCCCACCCCTGAGCGGTGGGTGGGGGCCCTAAATACAAATTGGGGGGGACCTAATGTCCTCCCCCTGGCCCCCACCCCTGAGCGGTGGGTGGGGGCCCTAAACAAAAATAAGGTGGGGGGACCTAATGTCCTCCCCCCTGGCCCCCACCAATGAGCGGTGGGTGGGGGCCCTAAACAAAAATAAGGTGGGGGGACCTAATGTCCTCCCCCTTTGCCCCCACCCCTGAGCGGTGGGTGGGGGCCCTAAATACAAATGCGGGGGGGAACCTAATGTCCTCCCCTCTGGCCCCCACCGCTCAGGGGTGGCTGGGGGCCCTAAACAAAAATAAGGGGGGCCTAATGTCCTCCCCCCTGGCCCCCACCGTGGGTGGGGGCCCTAAATACAAATTGGGGGATGGGACCTAATGTCCTCCCTCCCTGGTCCCCACCCCTGAGTGGCGGGTGGGGGCCCTTAAAACATATTTAACCCCCCTCCCCCAGGTGACTAGGGGTCCAACACTGTATACAATTTCAAATAAAAAGTATACAAACATAGCCAGGATTCACCTGTAAGCATTTGCAACACTTACAACAATCAAGTAACACACATTCATATAAAATGTAAGTTACTTGGCCAGTCAATGTAATGACAAGAATGAATAAGTAGATAACTCCCTAATTCCCACGGTATTAGGGAGCTATCTACTAAAAGACTGAAAGACCTAAATTGGTCTTTCAGCCAACTTTACTAATACTAAGTAAAAATTACTTAGTATTAGTAAATTATGCCCCTACTCGTGATACTGCGAGTAGGGGCATGTCCATTAAACAGTGAGCAGCCTATGGCTGCTCACTGTTAAAAAAAAAAAAAAAACGGGTCTCCCCTCCCTGAGCGGGTGGGGGCCCTAAAGTAAAAAAATGGGGGAGGACCCATTGTACTCCCCACCGGCCCCCACCACTGAGCGGTGGGTGGGGGCCCTAAATAAAAATTGGGGGGGGGGCCTAATGTCCTCCCCCCTGGCCCCCCCCATGAGCGGTGGGTGGGGGCCCTAAATACAAATGGGGGAACCTAATGTCCTCCCCCTGGCCCCCACCCCTGAGCGGTGGGTGGGGGCCCTAAATACAAATTGGGGGGGGACCTAATGTCCTCCCCTCTGGCCCCCACCGCTCAGGGGTCGGTGGGGGCCCTAAACAAAAATAAGGGGGGGCCTAATGTCCTCCCCCCTGGCCCCCACCGTGGGTGGGGGCCCTAAATACAAATTGGGGGGACGGGACCTAATGTCCTCCCTCCCTGGCTCCCACCCCTGAGTGGCGGGTGGGGTCCCTAAAAACATATTTAACCCCCCTCCCCCAGGTGACTAGGGGTCCAACAATCCCCTAGTCACCCCCTCCCCCCCAAAAATAAACTCCTACCTACCCCCCTCACCCTAAAAATAATGAGGGGGGAACTTTAACTAAATACCTGTAAAAATAAATAAAAATAAACTTACCATTCAATGTTTTCTTTCTTCTAAAATCTTCTTTTTTCAGCCCCAAAAAAGGCCAAATAAAAATCCACCCCCTGCTCAGGGGTGGGGGCCAGGGGGGAGGACATTAGGTCCCCCCCTTATTCTTGTTTAGGGCCCCCACCCACTGCTCAGGGGTGGGGGCCAGAAGGGAGGACAATAGGTCTCCCCCATTTGTATTTACGGCCCCCACCCGCCGCTCAGGGGTGGGGACCAGGGGGGGAGGATATTAGGTCCCACCATTTGTATTTAGGGCCCCCACCCGCCGTTCAGGGGTGGGGGCCAAGGGGGAGGACATTAGGTCCCCCCCATTTGTATTTAGGGCCCCCACCCGCCGCTCAGGGGTGGGGGCCAGGGGGGAGGACAATAGGTTCCCCCCTTATTCTTGTTTAGGCCCCCACCCACCGCTCAGGGGTGGGGGCCAGGGGGAAGGACATTAGGTCCCCCCCTTATTCTTGTTTAGGGCCCCCACCCACCGCTCAGGGGTTGGGGCCAGGGGGAAGGACATTAGGTCCCCCATTTGTATTTAGGGCCCCCACCCGCCGCTCAGGGGTGGGGGCCAGGGGGGAGGACATTAGGTCCCCCCCATTTGTATTTAGGGCCCCCACCTGTCGCTCAGGGGTGGGGGCCAGGGGGGAGGACATTAGGTCCCCCCTCTTATTCTTGTTAAGGGCCCCCACCCACCGCTCAGGGGTGGGGGCCAGGGGGAGGACATTAGGTCCCCCCCAACTTTTTATTTAGGGCCCCCACCGCCGCTCAGGGGTGGGGGCCGGTGGGTAGGACAATAGGTCCTCCCCCCTTTTTTTACTTTAGGGCCCCCACCCGCTCAGGGAGGGGGGACCCTTTTTAATTTTTAATTTTTTTTATTAACAGTGAGCAGCCACAGGCTGCGAGTAGGGGCACAATTTACTAATACTAAGTAATTTTCACTTAGTATTAGTATTAGTAAATTTAGGTCTTTCAGCCTTTTGGTAGATAACTCCCTAATACCGTGGGAATTAGGGAGTTATCTACCAAGCGGCTGCAACAAAAGTCCTGAAATGCCGAAGTTCCGAAGTTGCCGAAGTTCTGAAGTTGCCGAAGTGCCGAAGTTGCAAAGTGTCTAAGATCCGAAGTGCAGAAGTTGCAGAAGTTCCGAAGTGCCGAAGTTCCGAAGTGGTCAAGTGCCGAAGTTGCCGAAGTGCCGAAGTTCCAAAGTGGTCAAGTGCCAAAGTGGCGAAGTTGCCGGAGTTCCGGGGGCGTGGCCTGGACGCTGACTAAGATGGACGCCTAAATACAGTGCTCCGCTCCACCAAGCCCTTGTAAAGCACTCCACAATACGCAGAACTTACCAAATGGGTCGCAACCGCCGCTCAGACCATCCCCAGACACCGAGGGGGGCACCCCTGAAATCCCAACAGGGTCCGATGGACGACTTCATACACCCTCAAAGGGGAGCGGACAATGAGGCCGAACCGACAAGCCCCACACCGCCATCACCGGCCTCGTCGACCTCGACGGCCACGACGGAACCATCAGCCCTAGACAGAATAGGAGAAGAACTCCGCCTGATATCGGCATCTATGGCATCGATGGCAACGAAAGCCGACCTACTCTCACATACCACCACGATTCAAGATGCTCTGAGGGCGGAAATAGCGGGAATCCGCACCGAGGTCGGAGCCCAAGCAGGCCGCATCCAATCCCTGGAAACCTCCATGGAAACTCAAGCGAACAGGCTCACAGCAACCAACACGGCAATCTCCCGACAAGGAGAACTTTTACTCACCATGAGACGTGCTGTGGAAGATATGGACAACAGGGGGAGGCGCTGCAATATTAGGGTCCGCGGGGTCCCGGAGACAGAAGGGGAAGAAAAGGCCGAAGAACTGCTCTCTGCACTTTTCAACAGCATTCTGCAAGCTGAGGCCCCCCCACGCTACAAATTCGATAGAGCCCACCGGGCCCTGCGACCACGCATGCCGGAAGACGGACCCCGGGACTTGATATGCTGCCTGCACTCATTCCCAATCAAAGAGGCAATTATGCGCAAAGCTAGAACAAGACCCACATGGCCATACATGGGTGCTCAGATATCCGTGTACAACGACCTCTCCCCCATGACACTGGATGCGAGACGGGCACTCCGCCCGGTTACCACCCTTCTCCGAGAACACAACATCCCTTACAAGTGGGGATTCCCATTCGCCCTTCAAGCTCGCCATCGAGAAGGCTGGATCACCGCTAAAGGCCCAGACGACATCCCACGCCTCCTGGAAGAGCTGGAATTGCCGCCTGTACCTGTGCCGAATTGGATTCTGGACCTGCCAGGCCAGAGACCCAGACCGCAACGGATACCCCGAAGACGCAGAGGGGGCTCCCCTCCGGGACCCCCACCGAGACGCCGCCCAGACTGGGGCAACCAAGCGGAGTAGGTAAGCCTGCATACCCTACCCGCACAATCCATCCCCTTTGAGACTCAGACACCTCACCTGCCCCTACCCGTTGTAACCACGACACCCACTGACTATTACCACCAAAACCGAGACTATCTGTGGGTGAAAACCGCTGAGACACTTTTGGGAGGGGAGAAACGGGAGAGGGACAAGCAGTAACTGGCCCACACGTAGATCCCCAGATCCCCACACACTAGCATATAAGTGAACAATGGGGCCCCCATTACCGCCTCATGAAGGAACGCGACATTTATTACACCAACCTGCCAACCCAGGGGAAACCCGGTAGACACGGAACTGCTACTATCACGCTGAGCATGCAAACCTCAAGAATGCTGACACGAAACAGGGACACCACTAACAACCCCCACTAATCCGGTGGGCCTCTCCACACCCCAGGGGACTAAAGGACGGGTGGGCCATCATGATCCGACTTGGGAGGGTAAGGGACAGACTATTGGAGACCCCCCCCCGAAATTTACACAGTTGCCGGAGTTCCGAAGTGCCGAATTGCCGAAGTCCCGAATTGATGAAGTCCCGAATTTCGGAATGCCAATCCGAGCCGAATATTTTCCCCATGCACATGCCTAATGTGTGACATGTCATGACTCCCTTTTATTCCAGAAGTTTGGTCCTTCTTCGGTATGAGTCCTCAATTACCAATGCCAAAATAATGACAGCTTTTAATCTTAGTTGTGCTTGATGGAAACCACTTGAATGAATGAATAAATGAACGACCGAACAAACGAATGAATGAATAAATTAACGAACTAGTGAATGAATGAATTAATGAATGAATGAATGAATGAAAACAAGAAGTATGAAATCAGAGACTAGAACAACAAATTGTCAGCCAGAGCCAGTGAGTCAATTAATCATAGAGTTACAACTAAAGAGTCAGTGCAGACAACATGGACAGTAGAAAAAAACAAAAATAAAGTGCGCTGTGCCTTTAAGACCAATATTAGTGAATAATTCACACAAATATTAATTAACAATAATAATAACTCTTCAAAGGTATTATAATGTGCACTGTGCTTAAATACTATAGATCAATTTAAGTGATATAAATATCACATACATATGTGATATCTTAAAAGTGCATTAGTGTCAGACCACATAAGTGCTAATTGGAAAATAAACTCACTTTTAAAAGTTGCTTCTGTTGACAATTCAGTGATATACTCAAAGAAAACAGAAAAAAAAGTCATAGGGCAATATGCATAAGATTTAAAATATTAAAATTATAAATCAAAACACTCACAAGAGTAGAGCAATTTAGTCTGCTCTGAACTGTATAGGCATCTCGGTATATAGAGGCTTGAGGCTGTGATGGCAGTAAAATCCTTTATTTAGACACTTCAATCGTTAAAAGCAGTTGTCTGGCTGTATGTCCTTCTCCTCACCGGTGTGATATAGTCCAAAACAATTTCGTGGGTCCTTTCCAGGCTCTCAGGGCTACTGTCTCTCACACTTGTTCCGGGAGGCGGGGCTTACGGCCGTTGGACGTAATGACGTCAGGGCGTGATGACGCGTTTCGCCGACGTGCTCGGCTTCATCAGATCTGCCCACTAATCCATCACAGTCTCTTTTAAAGCTTTTACACAGGGCGTGTTTACCCAAAACAGTCCGAAAATGCTGTCCTTTGGTTGGTTGCTCTGACCAACTCATTAGCATTTCTAATAGTCAAACGTTATCGTACATACTCAGTATAGCAAGGGGATTATTCACTAAATGTCTAAAAAAAAATTTTTCACATATATACCTTATGGATTACAAAAACAATATATATATATATATATACACTCTATATTATACTATCTATTTCCACAGTACCTACTTTTTAATAGAGGAAGAAAGGAATAAAATTAATTTATTATATAATACCATATTCTGAATCACATTTAAAGTGCTGAATTACATGTCTTAAAGTGAGATATGCGGCATGCAACATGCAAAAAGTGCAATAATCTTAATGCTTGAACTAATATGTATATAAATATAAGTAGTTATTATTAAAAAAGTTATTTAAAAATTTGCCAGAATTTGGATATGAAATTATAAAAATTATAAAAAAGTATAAAAATTATAAAAAATTAAAAAGGTCAAATTCTATATTGAGGCCCCTTGGTTCTAACGTTTTTAATTTGTGTACCCACATCATTTCTTCTCTTCCAACTTTTGAAATAAAATCTCCACCTCTGTATGGTTTCTTTACTACTTGAATTCCTAAAAAGATCAGACCCTTCGGATCCATATTATGCTTTGCCTTAAAATGGGCCGAAACACTATGATGACTAACTCCCCTCAGGATATTATTTACATGCTCTCCTATTCTTTTGTGGAGTGGTCGTATAGTACGTCCCACGTATTGTAGTCCACATGGGCAGATTAGCAAATAAATTACATTCTTTGTAAAACAGGTAATAAAATCTTTAATATCAAATTCATTATGGTTATGTCTACTTTTGAACTTGTTTACACCTTTGATGGTCCTATTTTTACTGTATTTACATCCTGTGCATTGACCACAGGAATAAAAACCTTTTCTATCATTCATAAAATGTTTTTGTATATTTCTTTCTGGATTTTTATGTGTTAGAATAAGGTTAAAATTGGGTGCACCCCTGAAAGTTATAAAGGGTTTTGAAGGTAAAATTTTAACTAAATCTGGATCCTCTTTCAATAGATACCAATGTTTGTTAACTATTTTTCTTATATTTTTATGTGCTACGTTAAAATCAAACACTAGTGGTACATTGTTAAAAATTTTATTTTCAATATTCAGGGATTCTTTACTTTCAATGAGTTCATTCTGTGTAAGTTGAACTGTATCTTCATAAGCATCAGATACCAATTGCTCAGGGTAATTTTTATCCAAAAAACGCCTTTTTAAAACATGTGCCTGTTGCTTAAAAATCTCTGTATCAGTGCAATTCCTTCTTATACGTCTAAACTGGCCCTTAGGGATATTGTTTAGCCATGGGGTATAGTGCCCACTATTATATAGTACGTAATTATTGGCATCAACTTTTTAAAAAAAATTTTTGGTTTTGACCTCCATATTCTCAATATATATAGCTAAGTCTAAAAACTCTATATTCTCAGTACTGTAAGTGATAGTTAGTTTTATGCCCCACTCATTACTATTAAGACTATTTAAAAATATATCTAAATCCTCACTATTTCCCTTCCATATAAAAATTAAATCATCTATATATCTGCGGTATAGGACCAAATTTGCCCCCCATTCCGCATTACTGTGGAAATAGATAGTATAATAAATTAATTTTATTCCTTTCTTCCTCTATTAAAAAGTAGGTACTGTGGAAATAGATAGTATAATAAATTAATTTTATTCCTTTCTTCCTCTATTAAAAAGTAGGTACTGTGGAAATAGATAGTATAATATAGAGTGTATATATATATATATATATATATATATTGTTTTTGTAATCCATAAGGTATATATGTGAAAAAATTTTTTTTTAGACATTTAGTGAATAATCCCCTTGCTATACTGAGTATGTACGATAACGTTTGACTATTAGAAATGCTAATGAGTTGGTCAGAGCAACCAACCAAAGGACAGCATTTTCGGACTGTTTTGGGTAAACACGCCCTGTGTAAAAGCTTTAAAAGAGACTGTGATGGATTAGTGGGCAGATCTGATGAAGCCGAGCACGTCGGCGAAACGCGTCATCACGCCCTGACGTCATTACGTCCAACGGCCGTAAGCCCCGCCTCCCGGAACAAGTGTGAGAGACAGTAGCCCTGAGAGCCTGGAAAGGACCCACGAAATTGTTTTGGACTATATCACACCGGTGAGGAGAAGGCCAGACAACTGCTTTTAACGATTGAAGTGTCTAAATAAAGGATTTTACTGCCATCACAGCCTCAAGCCTCTATATACCGAGATGCCTATACAGTTCAGAGCAGACTAAATTGCTCTACTCTTGTGAGTGTTTTGATTTATAATTTTAATATTTTAAATCTTATGCATATTGCCCTATGAGTTTTTTTCTGTTTTCTTTGAGTATATCACTGAATTGTCAACAGAAGCAACTTTTAAAAGTGAGTTTATTTTTCAATTAGCACTTATGTGGTCTGACACTAATGCACTTTTAAGATATCACATATGTATGTGATATTTATATCACTTAAATTGATCTATAGTATTTAAGCACAGTGCACATTATAATACCTTTGAAGAGTTATTATTATTGTTAATTAATATTTGTGTGAATTATTCACTAATATTGGTCTTAAAGGCACAGCGCACTTTATTTTTGTTTTTTTGTATGTTATGTGAGAGGAGCTTTTTCACGATATATAGTGCTGCTTTAATCTTATATTGTACTGTACACATTAATTTTAGCGCCATTTTTACTTGTCTTTTGGTACAACATGGACAGTACGAATTTCATTCAATAACTATTACTACTCATAATTAACCAACAGCTTGTCTGTCAACACATAATATTCAGCTTTTTCTAACAATATTTTAGCAATGATTTGGTGAGTGCATCTGCCATCATCTCTTCTGATGGACAACACTGGTTGTCGGTTAAAGGACAACTGTCATTACAATTTCACTTCAAGTTTTTTTTAAAGTCTATTACATGCATTGAAATGTTTTTTTTTAAATTATGTACACTGATTTTATTTTTTGAGAACATTTCATTTTTACTATCTGGCTGGGCAGCCAATTTGGGTCAGACTAATGTTATCTGATGAAATGCTGCTCCTTGTCTTTCCTCCTCCTAATACTGATCCTCCTCTCTCACTCTCCCTTCAAGTCAGTGATATCCACATAAGTCCATCCCTACAAGCGCGCTGTCTTGGCGTCATACTTGACTCTGGTCTCACCTTTGAGTCTCACATCCAGTTTGTTGCCAAGTCCTGTAGGTTCCAACTCAAAAACATAGCCCGCATCCGCCCCTTTCTTACGCAAGATGCTACCAAGGAGCTTGTCCATGCTCTAGTAATTTCCCGCATGGATTACTGTAACCCTCTCCTGATTGGTCTCCCCAAAAGCCGTACTGCCCCGCTACAGTCTGTAATGAATGCTGCAGCTAGACTGATTTTCCTATCCAGTCGGTCCTCTCACACCTCGCCCCTCTGCCAGTCCTTACATTGGCTCCCTGTATCCTATAGGAGTCAATTCAAAGTGCTAACCCATACATTTAAAGCACTGAACAATTCCAGCCCCTCTTATATCTCTTCACTGATCCAGAGGTATGCCCCTCCTCGTACCCTCCGCTCTGCCCGCGACCACCTCCTGACCGCTGCTCGCACCCGTACGGCCAACTCACGCTTGCAGGACTTCTCACGGGCGGCTCCTCTCCTATGGAATAACTTGCCTACTGCCATCAGACTCTCCCCTAGTCTTCAATCATTTAAGAAGGGCCTTAAATCCCATCTCTTCAGGAAAGCGTATGGCCTCCCAGAGTAATCTCTCCCTTACATACCTGTCCCTATGGGATAGTGCTTTGCTCTCTCCTCCAGCTCTGCTTCACTCCTACTTGATATTTCCTATCCTAATGTTTCTAATACCCCACTTCCTATAGACTGTAAGCTCATTTGAGCAGGGTCCTCTTCAACCTATTATTCCTGTCAGTTTTCTTGTAATTGTCTTATTTATTGTTACATCCCCCCCCTCTCAAAATATTGTAAAGCGCTACGGAATCTGTTGGCGCTATATAAATGGCAATAATAATAATAATAATAATAATAACCTAACTTGCCTGCTGTTGCAATTGCTGTGTACGTGTGCGCTTTGTGTGCACCTACAGCAGCAGCCAGGTTAAGCAGAGCAGCAGACTGTCAAATAACAATAGAATCTGACCCAACATGGTTAAAAATTCAGATAAAATGAATTATACATAATTAAAAAAAAAAACAGTTTTATTAATATTGGAATGAAAAATATATATTGGAAAATATTTAGTCCAGGGGTATGCAACCTTTGACACTCCAGATGTTTTGGATTGCTCTTGCAGCAATAATATAACAAAAATTATAAAATCATTTATTTGGACGGGGGGAAATATGAATAGGATTAGCAATTCAGCATTGATGTTATCTAAGGAAAATGGAGGTCTGGGTTTACCAAACTGGTATAATTGTTTTTTTGCTTCACAAATGGTGCATATTAAGGGTTGGTTGACAGATGATATGTCGCTGTCATCAATTCAGTTGGACAAAGCTATTTTCTCACCAGAAGCAGAACTTGAAGCTGTAATACATACAGGTGATACTCAAAAAATTAGAATATCGTGCAAAAGTTCATTTATTTCAGTAATGCAATGTAAAAGGGGAAACTAATATATGAGATAGACGCATTACATGCAAAGCAAGATAGTTCAAGCCGTGATTTGTCATAAGTGCGATGATTATGGCTTACAGCTCATGAAAACCCCAAATCCACAATCTCGGTAAATTAGAATATTACATGCAATCAATAAAACAAGGAGTGTACATAAAACAATATCGGACCTCTGAAAAGTATAAGCATGCATATGGACTCAGTACTTTGTTTGGGCCCCTTTTTCAGCAATTACTGCCTCAATGCGGTGTGGCATGGAAGCTATCAGCCAGGTGTTATGGAAGACCAGGATGCTTCAATAGCGGCATTCAGCTCTTCTGCATTGTTCGGTCTCATGACTCTCATCTTTCTCTTGGCAATGCCCCATAGATTCTCCATGGGGTTCAGGTCAGGCACGTTTGCTGGCCAATCAAGCACAGTAATCCCACGGTCATTGAACCAGGCTTTGGTGCTTTTGGCAGTGTGGGCAGGTGCCAAGTCCTCCTGGAAAATGAAGTCAGCATCCCCATAAAGCTCATCTGCGGAAGGAAGCATGAAGTGCTCCAAAATCTCCTGGTAGACGGCTGCGTTGACCCTGGACTTAAAGAAGCACAGTGGACCAACACCAGCAGATGACATGGCTCCCCAAATCAACACAGACTGTGGAAACTTCACACTGGACTTCAAGCATCTTGCAGTGCGTGCCTCTCCATTCTTCCTCCAGACTCTGGGTCCTTGGTTTCCAAATGAGATCCAAAGGTTGCTCTCATCAGAAAAGAGGACCACTAAGCAACAGACCAGGTCTGTTTTTCTTTAGCCCAGGTAAGACACTTCTGACATTGTTTGTTGTTCAGGAGCGGCTTGACAAGAGAAATACGACATCTGAAGCCCATGTCCAGGATCCGTCTGTGTGTGGTGGCTCTTGATGCACTGACTCCAGCCTCAGTCCACTCCTTGTGAAAGTCCCCAACACTTTTGAATGGCCTTTTCCTGACAATCCTCTCCAGGCTGCGGTCATCCCTGCTGCTTGTGCACCTTTTTCTTCCACACTTTTCTCTGCCGCATAACTTTTTATTAATGTGCTTTGATACAGCACTTTGGGAACATCCAACTTCCTTCGCAATTACCTTTTGAGGCTTTGCCACCTTATCGGGGGTGTCAATGATGGTTTTCTGCACAACTGTCAGGTCAGCAGTCTTCCCCATGATTGTGATTCCTACTAAACCAAACTGAGAGACCATTTAAAGGCTCAGAACCCCTTTGCAGGTGTTATGGCTTACTTAGCTGATTAAAGTGGGGAACTGTGAGCCTAGAATATTGCACCTTTTCACAATATTCTAATTTACGGAGAATGTGGATTTGGGGTTTTCATGAGCAGTAAGCCATAATCATTGCACTTATGACAAATCACGGCTTGAACTATCTTGCTTTGCATGTAATGCATCTATCTCATATATCAGTTTCCCCTTTTACATTGCATTACTGAAATAAATGAACTTTTGCACGATATTCTAATTTTTTGAGTATCACCTGTACATCAAAAGAATCATTTAGTATTTCTTCAACATTAATTGAAAATATGCCTAGTTCCTGGTCGAATATTACGTGTATCCAGCGCCGATGTCCCTCGGCGTTGGGTCAGGCTCTGCCTACGCTCCTCCCCCGCCGACGTCAGCCGGTGGGGGAGACCTATTGCTCATGCGTGGCCGGCAGTGGGGGAGACCTAATGCGCTTGCGCCACAATGCCGCGCAGGCACATTAGACCTTCCCATAGGAAAATTTCAATGCTTTCCTATGGGGATTTTGTTGATGCTGGAGGTCCAGCGTCGTATAACACACTCTTTGTGTTCTATGAACACGGAAGTGTCCTCTAGTGGCTGTCTAGCAGACAGCCACTAGAGGAGGACTTAACCCTGCAAGGTAAATATTGCAGTTTATGAAAACTGCAATAATTACACTTGCAGGGTTAAGGGTAGTGAGAGTTGGCACCCAGACCACTCCAATGGGCAGAAGTTGTCTTGGTGCCTGGAGTGTCCCTTTAACGTTCCCCATTTCACCGAACCTAGTCTGTTTTCCCTTTGGTTTGGTACTTTTAAACTACCGAACACCGACCATCCCCCTGGCTCATTAACTTAAAAATAATTGCTTAACTCAAGTGCTCTTTCTGGGTTGCGTATGTAACCGAACACATGTGCTACAATGAATGGCAGCCATTTTGTCTCCTGAACGCAGGCAGCGGTACTTGGTCGTCAAGTGCGACGGATTCCTTAACTCACAAACCCTGAGAACATTGTACCATCGCCTGCTTCTCTCACAGAGAAGTCAGGAGAGCACTGTTCGGGGAAAAGACACTCCCAAACTAGGGGAACATTCGCTCCCTATGAGCCAGGGGATCCTTCGTTTGTATTTGCATAGAAACTCCTGAAGATTGACCGGCCGTTACCTTTTATTTTATGGAACTATTTTGGGGAGCAGCCACGTGTGCTGAGAGTTTTAGATAAAGTACCACTCTGGGTACAGGCGGTTCGTCACATTACCATTCCGAGAAGTTTCTGATTTAGAATTTATATTACAATCTACTAACCCCAAGGGTTTGCTTTAAAAAAATTATAAAGAAATTATGAAATCTGATGATCAAAATAAGATGGAACATTTGAGATTAAAATGGTGTTAGGATTTGGGTGATATTTCTCTAAATCAGTGGGAGAAAGCAATGCCAGTGGTGGAAGAGATATCTGTTTAGAAAAAATATAGATTGAAATAATTATATGTATTAAGGCCGTTTGGCCTGTATTTGTGGGAGGGGCTTAAATTAATTCACTCCCCTATATAAGGGACTAATATCGCTTGAGGTCAGCATCAGAATGATTTCCACTTCCGGGTCATCCAGACGCCATTTTACCTGATTACTCCATGAGGTTTTCTAAGCAGAGCTGTGTCAGCAATCCAGCCACAGGCTTTTCCGGCCTACCACCTTCTTTCTTCAATCCATCGCCGTGGATGGTGTCCAAGTGACTCACAAACCGTAAGTCGACCTACCCGTTACGGTGTTTGGGTGTACTACAGGCTTCTTAGACATTATCGCATTTCATGAACAAACCAACGACCCACTGCATTTTCGCCTACACACTGACCCCTACCGGTCATTCGGTGTACTACAGGCTTCTCAGACATTATTGCATTTCATGTACAAACCAACGAACCACTGCATTTTCGCCTACACACTGACCCCTACCGGTCATTCGGTGTACTACAGGCTTCTCAGACATTATTGCATTTCATGTACAAACCAACAAACCACTGCATTTTTCACCTACACACTGACCCCTATCAGTCATTCGGTATACTACAGGCTTCTCAGACTTTATTTCACTTCATAAGCAAACAAACTAACTACAGCATTTTCGCTTTTATACTGACTCCTATCTGTCAAACGGTAGGATTAACCCCTTAAGGACACATGACATGTGTGACATGTCATGATCCCCTTTTATTCCAGAAGTTTGGTCCTTAAGGGGCTAAAGGGTATTTTAACATACAATCAGCATTTCTGACCCCTACTGGTCAACAGCAAAACTGTCTTTACATGTCATATACAATTTACCAGCCAATATAAATTACACATAGGATTGTTTTAAACATAACCATAAACCACAAATTAAACTCCAGCACGGGCTCATCTTCAGGTTTAATTCACAATAATTTACATTTATAATAATTTACACATCAAGACCAACAGTGGTTCTATCAACACTGCCACCTACAGGTCTGTCAAGTACATTGACAATTTTCATGGGGTTTTACAAACACCAAAACACTGACACCTATAGGTCAACAGACAAACAACATTTCACATACCAATCAGTATCCAACTACACTGCCACCTATAAGGCACTCGGCAGATCTCCAGTGCACTTGCATTTTGCAACACCTTGTTCACTGACCGCTACCATTCAATAAGACATACAACAATTCACATAGCAAGTACTATATCAACATCTGGTATAAATACATATATTATTACACAGTAGCAGACGCATCTGTATATACGTAACTGGTAATATAGTTCACATACATTTTTCGCAGCACGATGCTCACACAACAGACTTTCCCCTAGTACAGCTACACCAACTCAGGTGACACCCAGGCCATGCTAGCCTCACTCATAAACTCATGAGCCAAAAAATGTATGACAGACTGGCAATCTCGAGTCGGTCACCACAGCCCTCATGTATGATCCCAGCACATTTGGGAAGCAAGGCATATATATGTATGATGATGTATCTGTGATGGTCAGATCCAGGGATTCCAGGTAAATCGGGAACTGACCCTTGGTTGGGTTGGCATTTGGAATATGTAGAGATGTTTATTTGTGCAGGTACCCAGACAGAAGGGATTTTGTCCCAAACAAATGGACGAGCACTCTTAGGCTCCAGGTACCAGCACCTCTGAACTACCAGAGACATGAGATATGAGTAGTTGCATTGCATATAGACTGTTGCATATATGTTTAAATGGTTCAGGGCACATGACAAACCATGTGTCCCAATACAACTTACAAATAACGTACTCACCATCTGTACACACCAATGAATTTCAACACTACTGACTCATCACCCTTCCAGACTTGTAGTAGATTTACTAAAGCTCTGGAGCTTCAAAGGGCTCCCATACAGGTATCATAAACACACCTTCAAGTAATATAGCATGCCCTCACTTACACTCAGCACAACAAAACCATTGGCTGTAAACACATTCATAGCCAAGATTTGCAGAGGGGTCTTCCAATCTCCACCATTTACAGCATGGCACCAAACACAAACACATTGGTATTGTCACAAGGAATCTTCCTTTAAACAAAGACTAACCATAGACTTATTGGCACCACACACCTCCGCTACCCCAAGTCTCAACTCCCTTATACCCTCCGAGGAGTTTTCTTACTATACAACACCATTGATCTACCTTTACAGCTATCACTCAAGCATGGGTTGAAGCTTGGTAAAGTAAGACCAATATCATCAACGCAGTAAACGGCTACCATCTACCCTACACACTGGCACTTACATGGCATAAATTGGGCAATCCTTTCCCCGCTCAACCTTCGGGCTACAGATTAGCCTACTATCGATATTCGCAGATACTCTGTGCTGGTTATGATAACATATCCATAGGCCTTACAGTCATACATTATCTAGAAGACTTCTTGTTCATCAAAGATAACATATTTTTCACTAGAAGCCTCACGGCAGCTTAGTCTGGTTGACCACTTGGGCGTCCCAGTACCCAGTGGCGTACATACCAGGGTCGCAGGGGTCGCGGCTGCGACCGGGCCCGGCCCACCAGGGGGCCCGGCTGCCCCTGCGACCCGGTATGTACCCACAGGGCCAGCCTCTTCTGCTGGGGGGCCCAGGAGCCGGCCACCTCCGGGCCCCCCGAGGCTGGCCCTGCTGTCACCCGGCTGGCGGGCGCGCGAGGGAGCACTGTCCCCTGGGTGCTCCCTCTTCAGCTCCCTCGCGCACCGCACTGAAACCGGAGCCGGAAGATGACGTCATCTTCCGGCTCCGGTATCAGTACGCGGCGCGCGAGGGAGCTGAAGAGGGAGCACCCAGGGGACAGTGCTCCCTCGCGCGCCCGCCAGCCGGGTGACCAGCAACCCCACTGGACCCCAGGGAATCCCCCCAGCTCTCACACAGGTAAGGAGGCTGGGGGGATTAAATTAAAAAAAAAAATAATGTTTAGTGAGTGTGTTAGTGAGTGTGTGTTAGTGAGTGTGTTAGTGAGTGTGTTAGTGAGTGTGTTAGTGTTAGTGAGTGTGTTAGTGTTAGTGAGTGTGTTAGTGTTAGTGAGTGTGTTAGTGAGTGTGTTAGTGAGAGTGTGAGTGAGTGTGTTAGTGAGTGTGTTAGTGTTAGTGAGTGTGTTAATGTGAGTGTGTTAGTGAGTGTGTGAGTGTTAGTGAGTGAGTGTGTGTGTTAGTGAGTGTTTTAGTGTTAGTGAGTGTGTTAGTGTTAGTTTGTGTTAGTGTGTGTGTGTTAGTGAGAGAGTGTTAGTGAGTGTGTTAGTGTTAATGTGAGTGTGTTAGTGTTAGTGAGTGTGTTAATGTTAGTGTGTTAGTGTTAGTGAGTGTGTTAGTGTTAGTGAGTGTGTTAGTGAGTGTGTTAATGTGAGTGTGTGAGTGTTAGTGAGTGTGTTAGTGAGTGTGTTAATGTGAGTGTGTTAGTGTTAGTGAGTGTGTTAGTGTTAGTTTGTGTTAGTGTGTGTTAGTGAGAGAGTGTGTGAGTGTGTTAGTGGTAGTGTGTTAGTGGTAGTGTGTTAGTGGTAGTGTGTTAGTGTGAGTGTGTTAGTGAGTGTGTTAGTGTGAGTGATTGTGTTAGTGAGTGTGTTAGTGTGTGTTAGTGAGTGTGTTAGTGTTAGTTTGTGTGTGTGTGTTAGTGAGTGAGTGTGTGAGTGAGTGAGTGTGAGTGAGTGAGTGTGTGTTAGTGAGTGTGTTAGTGTTAGTTTGTGTGTTAGTGAGTGTGTTAGTGAGTGTGTTAGTGAGTGTGTTAGTGAGTGTGTTAGTGTGAGTGATTGTGTTAGTGAGTGTGTTAGTTTTAGAGTGTGTTAGTGTTAGTGTGTGTGTCTGTTACTGAGTATGTTTGTGTGCGTCTGTCACTGAGTGTGTGTCTGTCAGTAAATGTGTGCGTCTGTTCATGAGAGTGTGTGTGTGTGTGTCTAAAGCACTTACCTTTCTCCAGCGCCGGGCTCCCTTGGCGCTGGGGATCTCTCCGTCCCGATCCGCCTCTCAGCTCCGAATGCACATGCGTGGCAAGAGCCACGCGCGCATTCAAACCGCCCATATAGGAAAGCATTACTCAATGCTTTCCTATGGACGTTCAGCGTCTTCTCACTGTGATTTTCACAGTGAGAATCGCAGAAAATCCTCTAGCGGCTGTCAATGAGACAGCCACTAGAGATGGATTAACCCTCAGTGAAACATAGCAGTTTCTCTGAAACTGCTGTTTTCAGCTGCAGGGTTAAAACTAGAGAGACCTGGCACCCAGACCACTTCATTGAGCTGATTTGATCTGGGTGTCTGTAGTGGTCCTTTAAGTGTATGTGTTTATGCATGCACTGGCGTACATACCGCGGTCGCACGGGTCGCAGCCCTGCGACCAGGCGCCCGCCCGCCATGTGTTGCGGCCCCAGCCCGCGCAGAGTAAGCGGGGGGGGCCCACAGATCAGTTTTCGCACCGGGGCCCCATGGGTTGTGTGTACGCCACTGCCAGTACCCCATAAGAAACAGAAGGCCCAGACACTATCATCACATTACTGGGCATACGACTTGAGTCGGCATCCATACACGCAAGTTACCACAAGACAAATAGGGAACATTCTCAACTACATCAATCACTACCTCCTGCTTAGTACTTACAACCGAAAGGAACTACAATCCCTACCCGGTTCCTTAATTTTGCCATGCCAATCATACAACAAGTCCACGCTTTCACATCCAGAGTACTTTCCCCTTTTTTCCACACTTCCAACATGACGATCAGAGGATGTCCCTAGACACAGCAGCAACAGCAGACCTGCACATGGGGGGGGGGATTTCTCAACCACTTGGCATGGTAAAAGCATGTTCCGGAGGGGCAGGGCCGGACCGCCGAGCTCGACGGTCGCAAACAGGAGAAGCTCCTGCAACAAACCAATAATCCAACCGCTACAACATGCTTTGATCACCTTAATTAGACCGACAACGATGGCACCAAGAGCAAGGGGGCCGCTGGGTCCAGGGAGAGACTGCCTTCCTAAGCTGCAGTCCCCTGGGGGAGAAACTCTCGTGGCCAACACTGGGGCCTTCACCTGCGGTGAGCGGGGCGGACGGCCGCTGCCCCACTATCCTGCTCCACGGACCCCAACCCGAGGTGCAATCCCGAGCGGATCCGGCCCTGCTTCCCCCCCTATGGGCCGGGGGGGTGATCCCGGTCCTCACCCCGACCCCAACCGAGAAATCACAACTGTGGCTGGGGGGCCCCGAGCGCTGTACCTAAAATGGCGGGCGCCATGTGCTCAGGAGGTGGGGAAGAGACCTGCTACCTCCACGCGATCACGACTCACAAAGCAGCTCCTGACTTACGACCCTACAATAAAGTGAGGCGGAGAAACATTCACCGGGCCATCTGAGCCAAAATCAAGCTGCCCAATCAACCAACGCGAAGAGAGAACAGCGGCGGCACTGAGGAATGAAAGTGCCGCACGGCACCCACCCCCACCAAGGATCTCCAAGCGAGAGGCAAGGCGGGACACTGGAGCAGTGTAGCCTCGGGGTCACCAAGACGCAGACACAATCCTACTGGGACAGCCCGGGTCGCCCCGACCAGCCAGGGTGATAACCTTTATAAAGCGATATGACTAGATGTGACTTGAATGTATCTATACAGCCTAATTGCAATAGCGTTAGCACAAAGCTGGTACCACACACACTAGGCAGACTCCCGGACGCTTAGCTTACACTTAGCCTACAACCAATGATAAAATGGAACCTGCCAGATTGACACTTTATTGGCTTACCTACTTTGTACTCACTACAAATGTATACCACGGGTTTGGCAGTCTACCACGGGTTTGGCAGCGATCTACCGGGAACGATTGCTTTGGAGCTGTTGGCCATGGCATCCAGGTTTGGACATTTTTCCACCACCTCAGCCCCTTTGGGGGATCTACCCCATTGTAGCAGCTGCTGTGGCATGGGGTAAATCATGGTCAGGGTCATCAATCCGTTGTTACTCAGACAACTAAGCACATGTCATATCATCAACAAACGTCACTATTCATCCATAAGGTCATGATATTTCTGGGTAATTCACTTGGTTGGCCACTTATCACATTTCACTTTCATGTACCAGGCGGGGGTATACATCCCTGCTGACAATTGTCTCATTTCATAGGCGTGCGCAGCCAATTGCATTAGGGTGTGCACCCTAAAGCACAAACACACGGCGCATGTATATATATATATATATATATATATATATATATATACATACACACACATACATATACTGATGTGTGTGTGTGTGTGTGTGTGAGAGGGTGTTTGTAGTGTGCTATGTGGGTGAGGGTGCTGGTAGTGTGCTGTGTGTGAGGGTGCTGTTTGTGTGATATGTGTGTGTGAGGGTGCTGTTTGTGTCGTGTATTTGTGAGGGTGCTGTTAGTGTGCTGTGTGTGAGTGTGCTGTTTGTGTGAGGGTGCTGTATGTGTTTGTGAGGGTGCTGTTAGTGTGCTGTGTGTTTGTAAGGGTGCTGTGTGTGTGTGTGTGTGTTTGTGAGGGTGCTCTTAGTGTGCTGTGTGTGTGTGTGTGAAGATGCTCTGTGTGTGAGGGTGCTGTATGTGTGCTGTGTGTGTGGGTGCTGTATGTGTGTGGGTGCTGTTTGTGTGCTGTGTGTGTGAGGGTGCTGTTTGTGTGCTGTGTATGTGAGGGTGCCGTGCGCGCTGTTTGTGTTAGGGTGCTGTATGTGTGTAGGTGCTGTGTGTGTGTGTGTGGGTGCTGTATGTGTGTGTGGGTGCTGTATGTTTGGAGGGATTGTGAAGGTGGGGGCAGATTAGTAAATAACCCCCCTCCCTTCTTACCTTATGTAGGGAGGGGGGATCCTTGCTGTCCAAGGGAGAGTGAACTCTAGCCTGCGGGGCTAGAGTTCACTCTCGCGAGATCTGAGCATTGCCGCGGCAAAGCTCAGATCTCGCGAGAGGAACCTGGCGGACCTTCTGTCTAGAGCTCCCCGGGTCCTCTCCTTCCTCCCTCCATGCTGCTGTGGCTGGTGAGGTACATCGTTGATCTCCCCGCCGGCCCATGGAGGCTAAGAGCAGAGCCGGCACTCAGATAGCGCCAGCTCTGCATGAGCCGACAGGGGAGATCTGGAGATCTCCCCTGCCGGCAGGGGTCAAGTCCTGGGGAATAATATGTGGGATCTCTCCCAAGATTCCCACCCCCTCAAAAAAAATAATATACACTTGTGTGTGTGTGTGTATATATATATATATATATACGCGTACACACACATACACTCACACACATATATTCACAGACACATACACACAATTACATACACTCACACATACATTCACAGACACACACACACACACACTTACAGGCACACACACACATACATTCACAGACACACACACACACTTACAGGCACACACACACATACATTCACAGACACACACACACACTTACAGACACACACATATATTCACAGACACATACACACTTACAAACACATACACTCACAGACACACACACATACACTCACAGACATTGACACACACACACACTCACATACACTCACACACACACATTCACAGACACACACACATTCACACACACACACACACACACACACATACACTCACACATACAGACACACACACACACACACACACACACATACAGACACACACACACACACACACACACATACAGACACACACACACTCACAGACACACACACACATACATTCACAGACACACATTCACAAATTATTTTTTTAATAAAAAAAAAAAAAAATTGTCCACCCAGTCTCCCTACCTGGAGTGCTGGCATGGACTTGTCCCTGGGGTCCAGTGGGGCGGGCGCCTCTCTCCTTATCAGCCTCTCTCTCCATATCAGCCGCGGCGAGGGAGCTGTGAGCTGTGAGCTGTGTGCTCTCTGCTCCCTCTCGCCGCGCGGACTGTCTACAGTAGCTGGGAGCCGGAATATGACGTCATATTCCGGCTCCCAGCATCAGCAAACAGCGCGCGGCGAGAGGGAGCAGAGAGCACACAGCTCACAGCTCACAGCTCCCTCGCCACGGCTGATATGGAGAGAGAGGCTGATAAGGACAGGGGGGACACAGGGGGAGGAAGGGGGACATTAAGTTGCACTGAGTGCCTGCAGGAACGGCGTTCCTGCGCAAATAACAGTGCAGGAACGCTGTTCCTGCAGGACAATCCATAGACGTGCCGCGGGGATTAGGTTGTGCCCAGGCACACCCGGCACACCCCGTGCGCACGCCTATGTCTCATTTATATTCCAGGCATGTTCATCATACGCTTCCTACAGTTGCCCATACAGTCACTGCCACTCTTTTGTTCCAGAGACAAAATCATGGATTAGACCTACTCATGCAGCATAGCATGCACTATCCCACCTAGCACTTTCGTCCCATACTTGTAGAACGCATAACACAGCTTTTCACCTGGCTTAAAGAATCTCATTGGAACACGACATAGCTCAACCTGTGTCATAACATTTCTCCTAGGCTTTGCTTCTTTTTGCCACCTTAAACTATCTCACACACCATTAATTATATATTTTACAGGCATTCAACAACGCAGGATAACCTATAGCCAAAACTACCATAACTTCATGCTATCATACCAGAAAAGAATATACTCAGAAGTTTTCAGGAATCCATTCCCCCACGTTCCTCTCAGAGATTACCAATAGCCATCCAACTTTTCATCCTTATCGGACCTATTAGATCTACAACCATTCAATTATACTACCAAGTCGGCCATTACCAGCCATGCACATTGCCTTTTATGCCCTTTTTCAGGCCAGAGAATCCATTACCATCACCACCACTCAGACTGATCATTTTCTTCAACGATCCCAAGTACGTAAACACATATATCATTACCTATTGGCTCTACCACATTCCGAAACGAGTCAACACGCACCAACGGTAGAGATAACATACTATCCTACCCACAACAAATGGTGTCCACTTTCGGTCCTAGATTCCTTCCTTCAAAATCCTTCCTGGAATTAAATACTGTAATGCATTTAAGGAAATGTCTGGTTAATTTGTATATATTTGTTGACTGTATTAAATCTTTGATTATTCATTTTTGCCCTCTTTATTTACAGGCATACCGTATCGTCGGTCTCGGCACACCACAACTGACTTGCTCCCTTTATACTATCCTACGCGTATGCTGGATCCTTACTCCATATACGGCTATTTGCCCCTTACACAAGTATTAAGGCCGTTTGGCCTGTATTTGTGGGAGGGGCTTAAATTAATTCACTCCCCTATGTAAGGGACACCCCTTACCTGACTCATATCGCTTGAGGTCAGCATCAGAATGACCATCCCACCCACTCCTCATTTCAACACTTTCTCTTTTCTTTCCATTTACTTTACTTTCTTACTCCTTGGTGGGCCCTCTTTATTTACACGCCTACCGTATCGTCAGTCTCGGCACACCACAACCGACTTGCTCCCTTTATACTATCCTACGCTTATGCTGGATCCTTACTCCATATACGGCTATTTGCCCCTTACACAAATAATACATAGAGCATCAATGACCCCATATAAACTTGTTAAGGCTAAAATGAGATTGGAGATTGGGTGTGGAGTTAGGTATTTCATTTCATATGATATGGAAATGTCCAAAATTTAATATCTTCTGAAAGCAGATCCTGAAAATTATTAAGAAATGTACTGAGTTGGACCGTGATATGGATCTTAAGATGTGTATTTTGGGATTTACAGATCATTTACATTTAAAAATTCACCTCTGATAACTACTCTATTTTTCTATGATCGAAAGGTAATGGTTAATAATTAGACTAATGTGGGCTCACCAATGAGTTCAACCTGGTTAAATTTAATTAATTTGGATCTATCATTAATTAGAAGACCTTACATTTCGAAAGGGAAGCAGGCTCACTTTGATTGAATATGAAATTCTAGGATAAAGGACGCCAGTACAGGGTCTCAGAAACCACCATAGAAAGCTACTACTCTATAATTTGATTTATCTGATTATTCTTGTTTTTATTTTATTTATGCAGTTATTTATGTATTTACTTTATTTACTTTTTTTTCTTCTCTTCTCTCTGGGATGTGTAATTAAGAGTATTAGCATGATTGACTTGATACATTTTGTTTATGTTGGTCTGTTCTCTCTATATTGACATTTGGTGGCTATGCTTGTCTATTCTTAATCTATGAAGCTTTATATAAACATCTAGCTATCCTCAAGTTAACCTCAGCAGTGTTCTCCAAGTCATCAGTTCATATAATATTTAACAGATGGACATATAATTATGAGTTACTAACTGTATTGATCATCTATTGTGCTTATAGATTATTTATTCTGAAATGCTGACTATCCTGTAGTTACTTATTTGTATACTATGTATGTTATTTTTTTTCTTGTTTTGTTTTGTGCTGTTTCTTTCTTTTCCTATACAATACTGGGTACTTAATAATGTTTATGGTATCTTAATAGTTCTGACCTCGATGCCTTCAATAACCTATAAAAATGAGATAATGTATTAGTTGTCGCTTTGTACCTGTTGGACTTTTTTGTGCTAATTCAATTGTATGTTGTGAATGCTTTGATGAATGAATAACATAAAATAAAAATGGTCAAATATAAAAAAAAACAAAAAAAAAAGCAATTACCATCATGTAGCACAGTAATTAACAAAATGATTGGTTTCAAGGAATTGAGGCACAAAGAGCTTTTGCCATGACTTTGTTTGTTCTATGATAAATATAGTTTGGTGCTTTTTAAATGCTTTGTAATATATGTAATAGTCTTCTTCAAATCAAGGGTTAGGAAAATCCCTTTCTAAGCTGATATTCCCGGCATGTTATTGTTATAAAGACGTTAAAGGGACACTGTAGGTACCCAGACCACTTCTGCCCATTGGAGTGGTCTGGGTGCCTTGATCTCTTCCCTTAGCTCTGTTAGTCAAAACACTGCAGTTTTGGAGAAACCGCAGTGTTTTGATTACAGGGCTAATCCATCCTCTAGTTGCCGTCTCTCAGACAGCCGCTAGATGGTGCTTCTGTGTTCTTAGAGCATAAAAATTGTTTTAAATGGCGTTTGACGTCCCCACACTCTGCATGAGGACATCAAGCGTCGCCGGAATCCCCATAGGAAAGCATTGGATAATGCTTTCCTATGGGAAGGTCTAATACACGCGCGCGGCCATTGCCGCTCATGCGCATTAGGTCTCCCCCGTCAGCAGCCGGCGACGGGGAAGAGGGTGGGCGGAGCTGAGCCAGCTCTGAGGGACATCGGCGCTGGACCCAGGTAAGTGACTGAATGGGTTATTAACCCCTTCAGTGCCGCAGGAGGGGGCCTTGACAGGAGGGGAAGCTATAGTGCCAGAAAAACAAGTTTGTTTTCCTGGCACTATAGGATCCCTTTAAATACTTATTCTAAATGGGTGATTACATTTCAAAAGTTTGGTGAAATATGTTACATAGTTACATAGGCTAAAAAGAGACATGCGTCTATCAGGTTCAGCCTCGCTCACATTTGTTTTTGCTGTTGCTCCAAAAAAGGCAAACAAAACCAGTTTGAAGTGGTTTCCAATTTGGCAGCAAACTAGGAAAAAGTCCTTCTTGACCCCAGATGGATTCCTCCTTGGATCAAGAAGCTATTACCCCACAAATTATTGATTATATCCTAGAATATTATGGTTTTGCAAGTACTCAATAAAGTTGCTGTTTAAAGGGACACTATAGGCACCCAGACCACTTTAACTCATTAAAGTAGTCTGGGTGCACTGTTTCTGTCCTCTTAACCCTGCAATTTTAAACCTTGCAGAATTAACTCGACTTCTAGATGCACTTCCAGGTCCTTCCAGCTGAACGTATGAGGACATCCAGCATCATCTAAAACCCCATAGGAAAGCTTTGATCAATGCAAAGGTAGTCCTAATGCAAGCGCCGCACATGGAATCAGGTTAGTGACAGAAGGGTTTTTAATCCTTCCAGAGACATGCTAGGGGGGCAGGGGGGAGGAGGGGTACACGAGAGAAGGGGGCATAATTGGTCACTATAGCACTAGCTAGCACTATAGTTTCCCTATATATATATATATATATATAGTTAAACATTTGTACAGACTCTGATAAAACCACCTTAAATGTTGAGAATTCCTATATCTTATATATGTACTATAAGACTATTAGTCACAGATACAGAATGTGTTAAGGCAGCACTAAATCCATTACATTTTGTTAAAATATGGGGGAGGCAGGAAGGATTTTTTCTAAACTTCAGAGGAGGAATCTCTGTTAATTAGAGATGCATTAAATGGGGGCATTAAAGGTCTCTTTACATAACTGCCTTGCATACATCCACAGCTTCCATAATGATTATCATCCTAGGAAGGATATCCCAGAACTGCACTGCCCTCACCGTAAATAATCAATTCTGCTATTGGAGACAGAACCACGGTTTATCTGATGTTAATAGGTTTCTTATAATAATTCAGTCCATGGGATGAAATGTTAAAGAGAGAAGGTAGAGACAAATTACAGCTCCTAAGGTCTAGACAGGGAAGAAGGATGGCTTCCCATGACAGCCCTACAAACTCTTTCAACAAAGTTTCATCCACACCAGTCTAGCACACAAGTAAACAATGGATTGAATTAACAACAGAATTGCACATTTTGGAAAAATTAATCGAGATGAAAAGATCCTTCAAATACTTTTCCAGATTGGCTAATAGTGCCAATCATGCAAATCCATGTTAAGTGCAGAGTTACCTCAAAACTATTTTAATATAATAATCCTTTCATTGTCTTTTGAAAAGAAATAGATTTTTTTTTAAATAAAAAGTAAACATTTAAAAAAAAAAAAATCTAGTATATGACAGGACCCTTTGGCCATATACATGCATCTTGGGTCAGACAGTGTTTGAAACCAACAGTTACTCTCTGTTGTCTTCCCTACTTCACTCCATGCACTTGATGACAGGATTATTATAGCAAAAATATTTTTGAGGTGTCAGTTGTCTTCTAAATACCAACCAATGCATGACTAAACTCTTGATATCTAGGAAAGCTTTAGTTTTTAGACATGGAATTAATGTTTTTTTTATTAGCCTTACTTCCCCAACACCACCTCTCTCGGACCCAAACCATAGCAGCTTCCCTCTGCTTTCTCAATCAGCCTATCTGCTTTAATCGTGGCCAGCTGCAAGTTGGTCTCTGTCGTCATCTACTTTAATGGAGAGCTAGGTTTATCTACTGCCATAATGTGATCTTTAACACTGGATGGTTTCCATCCCCTATCCCACTGCTGATACTAACTGTGACACAAGAAGAAATTTTCCAGTTTCCATAATACACACAAACATCAGTCCAGCTATGGGAGAAAAAAATTAAACATAGTATTATTCAAATCTTCTTTATCATCTTTATTAGATACTTCCTGTATCTGGAGTTACAACAAATAAAACAATAAGGTGTACTGGGACTGCAACAGTATGTAGCTTTGTAGTCAAACGCAGAAAAGAATGAAATGAATTGACCTGTTCCCACAATTAACATAAAATTAACATTAAAAAAACAGGAATTACAGAAACAATTGGCATTCAAAAGTGGATCACGTAAACAGTTAATTCAAGGTCGGGCCCCTTTGTGGAACTCACAGGGTTAAATTACAAAAGGCATTGTTTTTATTGATCAACGTTATTTCATTAAAAAGGCATATAAAAGGTAACAAAACATAAATTATATTTAAAAGTCTGTACAAAATTCATTGTGATACAAGTAAATCAGTATCCTTTACAATACTGTTCAGAATTTCTGTTCAGAACATTTGTTTTGGCCTACAAAGGGAATGAAAAATGAAGAGAAAAAAAAAAAGACTTTTAGTGCTACAGCACATTTGATTACAAGATGCCCAAATTAAAGAGCATAAGAATATCTTACAATCTGTTCCAGCAACGAGATATTTTTATGATTGTTTTCAAGTCTAGTTGTACAATCCTGGAAGAGAGAAGACCTTTAATGTTTTTAGCAAAAGATGCATATCACTGGAACAATTTGATTTTTCTGTATTGTTAGTGCATGCATGGATTTTTTTTGTCTTGGCTTCAAACAAATGTTTCTCCTTACACACATTATTTGCATCAAAAGAATAAAAAGAAACAATAAAAAAAGCACACAATATTTTTTTCTCAGTTTCTTGAATTCTAGATTCTGTATCCCACGGTACAGGCTTATTTTCTTCATGAAAAACTGTGGGTAATGTCTGAGGTCAAAAAGTTCACTTTTGACATCCATACCACCGATATTAAAAACATTTCCAGAGCTATAGTTTTGAGTTTAATACATTTTTCAACTAAACAGTGATATGGGCAAGTTCCACTAAATTTACAATCACGGTTTCCGTTACACATCATGTGTACTGCTACTCAGCCGAACGTTGCACAGCAACAGTACATTCAATTTTAAAGTAGCATAGCTTCCCAAAACTTGTGAATGAACGGAAATGTGGAAAGATTTGTGCTATCAACACCAGATTAAACTAATTTACTGTTTATGGCTCAAAATGTTAATCCAACTTGAAATAGAGGCACCACGTGATTCACTTGTCCAAATGCAGGCTAAAGTTTGTTTGCCCTGACTCACGTCCTTTAGAAGTTATCCATCTTCAGGAAAAAAACAAAACTAATTTTAAGCTTCTGACTGCATATCTGTTTCATCTAATGGTGATGTATCATTATCACCAAGAAGTTCTGTCTCTGGTACAGAACTTTCTTCTTCTTGGACAGCATTTTGTGAGACATCTTCTGACGTCATGTGCACCTCATCAGTGCCATCTGCAAGCAGGGCAACTCGGTCAGCCATAGAATTATTTGAGGGTGCTGTTGTGACATATCCCGTGCTGGTGGAGCCACTTCCACTGTGATGGGATCCAGGTTTTGGAATCATCTGTGGTGGCATTTGCTGTGGAGCCATTTGCATCGGTATCTGTACTGGGTAAAAATAAGCAGCCATCTGTTGATACCCATTGACTGGAATGTAAAGCTGTGGGGGTGGTACCATGGGTCTAATTTGTCCCTTCATTGGTAGATACTGAGATTGTGGAAATTGTTGTGGCTTCTGTTTTGGTCCAACGTACCTGGCATTGCTGATGTTGCTTACCGGGCTGGTACTTAATGAACTTGTCTGTGTGGTATTGCTTGCCCCTGAGGTTTGTGCAGAGCTGTTGTAGTTGGACATATTCTCCCATGTCCGTAGCCTTGTGTGGATATCTTTAAATCTAGGTCTTCTGGCTGGAAATTCATTCCAGCACTCTAGCATTACAGAATAGATCCATGCAGGGCAGTCATCTGGGCACAGCAGAAGCTGTCGGTTTCTTATCATTTCAATTACATCTTGGTTGGAATACCCACAATATGGCTGCAAACCGTAGCTGAAAATTTCCCAAAGCACTACTCCATAAGACCATATGTCAGAATCAATGGTGGTCTTGCCATACATAATTGCTTCTGGGGACATCCATCGTATAGGCAGCATTGAATTCCCAGCTAGTTTGTAGTAGTCTGCAGAATAAACATCCCGAAACAGACCAAGATCCGAAATTTTAATACCAAGTTTATCAAACACTAAAATATTTCTAGTGGCCAAATCTTTGTGGACCACGTGGTGACTGGAAAGGAACTCCATCCCAGCAGCTATCTGAGTCACAATATGAAGGAAATCAGCTGGTTCCAAGGTGGACTTTACAGTCTTGTCATCATCTGTGCTACCAACATCAGAATGTGGGGAGCGCATCACAAGAAACTCGTGGAGATCACTTAGTGGGGAATAGTTAAAGATCATGCTCATAGGTTGCTCCTTGGTAACTGTTCCAAGAAGGCAAACAATATTTGGATGTTGAATTCTGGACCTCATCATGGCTTCATGTTTAAATTCTTCCCTAAGTGCCACTTCTACTTTATCTTTCAATGTCTTTATGGCAACAGTTTGTGTCTGTTCCCCCGGAGCAGTGCCATAGAGATGTCCCTTATAAACTTTTCCAAAACGATCTTCTCCAAGCTCTTCCATAAACCTCACAGCAGAAAGATTGATCTCTTTTACTTTGGGCTAAAAACAAACAATATGAAACAACAGTCAGACATATAAAAACTATGCAACATACTTATAGACAATGGGTTGTGTTACATTCTCATCAGTGATCCTTTTAGACTCTTTTCATGTCAAGTTCAATGTTGTTAAAGAGACCACTTCAGCTCATTGAAGTGGTCTAGGTGCAATCTCCCATGTCCCTTAACCCTACAGTGGTAATTATTGCAGTTTTCTGAGAAACTGCAATAATTACCTCTGAGGGTTAACTCCTCCTCTAGTGGCTGTCTATATGAAAGCATTGAATAGCTTTCCTATGCCACTGTAATTACCACTGTAGGGTTAAGGGACATGGGACATTGCACCCAGACCACTTCAATGAGGTGAAGTGGTCTGGGTGCCTTCAGTGTCTCTTTAACAACATTGAATTTGACATGCGCATTTGGTCTCCCCGGCATCACACTTCGGCGGGGGAGGAGAGTGGGCGGAGCCTGACACAGCACCAAGGGACATCAGTGCTGGATTCAGGTAAATAACTGAAAAGGTTTTAACCCCTTCAGCACTGCGGGGGGGGGGGGGAGGGGGCGCGAGGGAGAGGGGCACTGCAGGAGCCTATAGTGCCAGGAAAACAGGTTTGTTTTCCTGGCACTTTAGAATCCCTTTAAATGTTCACTTTAGATTCATGTATGTTTATAAACATAATTTAATTTCTCAGTACCAGACAGAATACAGTATTTTTAAGTACAAAAAGTTGTTTTATTCTATATTTATGTGCTCTCAATGCATCCCATGTGTGATTATGCTTACAATTTTAAAACCCAAATAACTTAGTAATGAGTTAATTAGTCTTTTTTTTTATAATACTTTTGTGAGCCTAAGAAAGAGAAAGAGGGAGAGAAGATATTTTGTAATTTGATAAGTACCTGTTGTTTGTGCTGGTTCATGAGAGGCATTTCCATATCTTGACTGGGTGATGCCATAAGCTGCCGGCGCTGTGGTGTGGCGGCTGATGCCTTTTGCTTATTTCGGCACATACAAACTAAGAAGAATAAGCAGGCGATGACCAAAGGGATGGCAATACTGGGCACCAATATATAAAGAATCTCCATTTTTGCATTCTCTCGTGTACCTGTTAATGACATATAATTAACATTGAAAACTTTGTTTATATAAATCTACATAACCATCATCTATAAAAGCTAACATTAATTATCTTATTAAACACAAATTTAATAAAACTAGTAATATACTATTTATAAAATGGGTGTAAGGATGATAAACAACTATATGAAAAGCTATATTTCATGTTAGATGTTTACTAAATATGTGTAGCTACACTGAAAAAATTAACTGAAGTGAATAAACTGTTTTGCACAAGTCAGTTTTTTAAAATATTGTGCTGGTGCAAATGACAAAGTAATTGGTGGCTGGATAAGGGGGTAAATGGCTGTAGGCCTGGGCTGGGGATACAGCATATGGCAATTGGGGGAAAAAAACAACTATCGGCAAAACGACGCACAAATGGTAATGGGAGGTATCATGGTTATGCTGTGTTGGCATGTTATGGGGAAAAATTAGGAATTAGAGAAAGGAGTATGACTTTAGTAGTAATTTAGGGCAGCTAAACTGGTACTTGTCCTATAAAGCTTGAAATGACCCCTAAAGTCATCCAGGCCACTTATTCTCACTGAAGTGGTCTGGGTGTTGTGCTCCTTTAGTTGTATACCCGCAATCTAAAACATTGCAGTATTTTAGATGCCATGGGTTGGCAATCTTCAACGTTTCAGATGTTGTGGACTTTATCTCCCATAGTGCTCTTACAGGCATAATGCTGGCAAAGCAACAAGGAGATGTAGTTCACAACATCTGGAGTGCTGAAGGTTGCCTATCCCTGGTCTAAGCCAAGGGTAGACAACCTTTGGCACTCCAGATTATGTGGCCTACATGTCCCCATTGTGCTTTGCCAGTGTTATGGGAGATGTAATACACAACATCTGGATTACTGGTTGCCTACTCCTGCTCAAAGCGGACATTCTGGAAGTTAAGCAGTAGCAGAAGAAGACACAAAGCAAATATATCATTACATGTCTGTCTGTTGTCTCTGCTGTCTATGATTTAATGAAGCAGCTTCATTCTATATCTCAAGGGAGTGAAAGAAGACACGGAACAAACATTACACCCTATGAATGGTTAACTGAATGTAGCATAGATTGGATGGAAGCCTGGTGCTTTGTTCTGAGTACAGTTAATTCTGGCTTTGTCTGGACTAAAATCTTCGAACATTGATACATACGGCATGCAGGCACATCACAGAGCTCCATAAGGACATTCTTGTTCATAGTAAAACACCAGGGACCCTCCATTTTTCCACCTGGATTTCGACAGTAAGCATGTCCACCTCCAATTTCTGAGTATTCTGTGCTGGACAACTGGTGACTGTGTGGAAACTGACTACTCCAAGTTTGACATTGGTGACCAGACTTGGTGACACTAACAGAGCCTCTGTAATCAAGTCCACTTCCATTATAACATTGTTGATCTGAAGAAAGAGGAGTGCAGATGGTAAATATCCCTATTTTTATTCTCATTCTGACTGTACTCACTATGTTCTCTATGACAATAATGTATTCTCTATGAATTTCTTGCTTTTGTGGTAACTGGCCAAGGACATATTGCTAAATAAAGCATACAACAGCATTTATCTAACAGAAATGTCAATAGGTTGCCTAACATTGGGCCTATACAGTGTGCTTTATCATACTGTACCATGCACTGTGTGTAATACGCTAGTGTGTATTAGCACAGGCCTTTGACACCCTGCAATTTAAAATAGTTCATGACCAGGAATGGTAACTACCGCTTGTTTTTAGGAACTGTTGAGTATTGTTATATTGATACGTGGAAAAATAAATAAATCAGATGTTTGGATTCTGTACAAATGCAGCACATCTGGTATGAGCAACACAATCTAAACACACATTAAACAAGCTGGATAACAACAAACCAAATATGTGTTAGAATATATGTTTGTACCAATCTCTCTTTGAAGAATTAATGCAACAAATATTTAAAGTTAGAATGAACCATGTTTATTATTGAAAATCCCAACTCTTACCATGCAAGCTCTGCTTACAATTAGCAGAGATATCATATATATCTTGTATTCTCATATGGTACTTGCCTCCTTAACCCCTTAAGGACACATGACATGTGTGACATGTCATGATTCCCTTTTATTCCAGAAGTTTGGTCCTTAAGGGGTAAAAGGGGCTCAGAGCAATAACTGCAGAAGTTACTGTAGTCTGAGTACATGATATGCCCCTGGTTAGTGTTGCAAGAATAAAGGCCAAAATGATCCTGTTCTGAATATAATCTGTAACATCTATAATGCCTCATTCTATTACCTGGCAGGGTTCACCATAGTTCTGTTTTATGTACATGTTTTATATAGAAATAGTGATAAGACATCAGCTTACATCTGGTCATTCTCTCCATAGGGATCCCAATCCTCATGCAGTTAGCAGCGTCTGGGCTCTCAGGCAAAGGGAGCTCTTCACAGATTGGGAGACGAAGTTGCATGAGTATCCTTGGGTTAGAGCGGGCGATGTTAAATTCCTCTCTGCAGAGCTCATTTTCCAGCACTTCGCACTCATCTCTGCACAGTTCCCTTGGCTTTGGAGTACGACTGCGTTCCTCACACAGAGGAAATACAAAGTGGCAGAATAAAGGAATGGCAAACTGTGAGCATTGATCAGAGAGATGGGTAGATGTGCCAATCATGGTGAATGCAGCTGGAAATAAAAAAATACAAAAATAAATTACTTGGTGCAAATAAAATGAATGTTTATAAAATGAATGTATAATTATGTATTTGTGATTTTTAATAATCACACCAATCACTGTCTGAGCCTTGTTCTGAAATATATTTACCAGCACCAAGAGTGAAATTACACTTTCAAAACTTTGTATTAATATTTGTCCATATACATGCTTCTCGAGCTTTACAAGAAAATGTTATCACTTTGTAGCATCTATTAAATCCTTTGAGCAGTAGATGGCGCCAAAGCAATCCAATATTTCATCCTGTGACTACTTAGCCTGATAAAATGATACTCATACACACATTACAACTAAAAAATATTATTATTTTGTAAGTTATTAAACGTTGAAATATTCTATGATAAAGCTGAACTAGCATTCTGGGCTGTTCATACTTCCCTCTTGTGATTAGATTGCGGCAAGGAGTACATTTGCATAGATATGCCACTGAAAAATAAGCAGAAACCTTAAGGCAACAGTCTCAAAGGCCAGTACCTAGATGCTGCTGAACTACAACTCCCAAGATTCTCTGGCTATCAATTGTATATAAAGATTTCTTGGACTTGTAGACCATTAAAGCGGCATTTTCACCACCATCTGCAAAATCAATATATGAAGATAAAAACTTTCTGAAACTCATATTGACTGTGTTAGAATTTTACTGGAATTCCAACCCAGACAAGAGATATACTGAGGGAGCAATTAGTAGGGACTACTTTGTTTTAGTATTTTTCCTAACACATATAGACAGTTGGCTACCGCCGTCCAGGGGCGTATTAGCCGCGAGGCAAACAAGGCATTTGTCTTGGGCGGCATTTTCTAGGGGGCGGCAAAAAAAGCCGCCGCCCAAATGCCCAAGGCAAATGTCTTGTTAGCCTTGCGGCTAACAGACATGCTGGGCTGCTGCTGGGCGGTCGGGCGGCGCTCTTGGGTGGCTGGCGAGGGAGCACTTCATCTGAGCTGTCTGCTCAGCTCCCTCGCGCGCCGCAGAGTGAGGCTGGGAGCCGGAATATGCCGCCCAAGAGCACCGCCCAGCAGCAGCCCAGCAGCCACTGGACCACCAGAGAAAAAAGATGCCCCCCCCCCCCAGCATTCCCAAAGGTAAGGAGGCTGGGGGGGGTTGAAGTAAAAAAAAAATTTAAAAAGTGTTAATGTGAGTGAGTGAGTGTGTGTGTCTGTTAGTGAGTGTGTGTGTCTGTTAGTGAGTGTGAGTGTGTGTGTGTGTCTGTTAGTGTGTGTGTGCGTGTGTGTCTGTTAGTGTGTGTGTGTCTGTTAGTGTGTCTGTTAGTGTGTTTGCCTGTGAGTGTGTGTGTGTGTTTGTATGTTAGTGAGTGTGTGTGTCTGCTAGTTTGTGTCTGCTAGTGACTGAGTGTGTGTCTGTTAGTGCGTGTCTGTTAGTGCGTGTCCGTTAGTGCGTGTCTGTTAGTGCATGTCTGTTGGTGCGTGTCTGTTAGTGCGTGTCTGTTAGTGCGTGTCTGTTAGTGCGTGTCTGTTACTGAGTGTGAGTGTGTCTGTTACTGAGTGTGAGTGTGTCTGTTAGTGTGTTTGCCTGTGAGTGTGTGTGTGTGTGTGTGTATGTTAGTGAGTGTGTGTGTCTGCTAGTTTGTGTCTCCTAGTGACTGAGTGTGTGTCTGTTAGTGCGTGTCTGTTAGTGCGTGTCTGTTAGTGCGTGTCTGTTAGTGCGTGTCTGTTACTGAGTGTGAGTGTGTCTGTTACTGAGTGTGAGTGTGTCTGTTACTGAGTGTGAGTGTGTCTGTTACTGAGTGTGAGTGTGTCTGTTAGTGTGTTTGCCTGTGAGTGTGTGTGTGTGTGTGTGTGTGTGTCTGACTGTGTGTGTGTGTATGTTAGTGAGTGTGGGTGTCTGCTAGTTTGTGTCTGCTAGTGACTGAGTGTGTGTCTGTTAGTGCGTGTCTGTTAGTGCGTGTCTGTTAGTGCGTGTCTGTTACTGAGTGTGAGTGTGTCTGTTACTGAGTGTGAGTGTGTCTGTTACTGAGTGTGAGTGTGTCTGTTAGTGTGTGTGTGTTTCTGTTAGCGAGTGTATGCGTATCTGTAAGTGAATGTGTGTGTGTGTATTTAGAATGCGGGACGGGGTAAAGGTTGGGTGGGGGTGGCGCGGGGGGGGGGGGGGTGCCTGAGTTTTGTCCTGCCTAGGGCAGCACAAAACCAGGATACACCACTGCCGCCGTCTAGAAATGTCACTCCCCCAGCTATTACCAGTGATAGCTACAGGGAATTGGCTCTGTCTAGGATCCTCCATATACTTCAATGATGTACTCTCGTGCATGTGCAAGAGTACAGCAGTGACCTTGGCTCAGAGTACTGGAGCACCAGGAGCAGATTAGAAGAACCGCCTTGAAAAAGATGGCGGCGCCTGTGAGGAACAGGTTTAAATTATGTAAAGTCCCCAGATAATGACAGTGCCACTTTAACATCTTTATGTCTTTTACATCAATTAAAATGGTTAAATCTTTATTAGTACTACAATAATGGAAAATCAGTAACATATATTTTGGTTGATACATGGTAAGGATGTGTTGTAAGAAAGCATTGTTTCTGTCATGATAACGTTTGCACTTCTTTCAACTTTAGTTTAATAATCACTGGAGAAGCAGCTGGGAGGCTGAGCAACTAATCATGTCAAGAAAGTAGGATAGACCCCTCATACATATTCCAGTCTAACAGGATTTGCAATAGGCCGTCAGATCCATTATGCCATAAACAAAGAACTTCATGTTGACTTGTCTTCTAGGACTATTATCTGCTATGCTGTGATTTGTGCTCTATTTTACTTTTATTGAGCCACTACTGCAATGCTTTCTATTTTTATCGAATTATTCCCATTTTGAGTTTCATAATGACCTAATCTGGTAAACCAATGACTCAGCAACATACAATGCAAAGCATACGCTAAGAAGTCAATTGTCCAATTGCTTGTGAGCACACAAAATGGAGGGACCAAGAGTTTATAGAGTTTATTAGTAGTGGTAAGTTGACAGATGTACGTGAAGAATTATAAAACTATAAGTAACTACCTCAGCTAAGCCAGAGCTTATTTACAACTTGACTATTTTATTTTATTCTATTTCTTTTTTTGTCAGTCTGTATTGTTGACAAAGTAATTTTTCATTTCAAATCCCAAAAATAGTTCTGTGTCCACATTTTCTAAATACTTAGCAGACTACAGACCTCTTCCAACTGCTCATATGCTAAAAAAATACAGAAAACTGAAAAATTTCTGTTAAAGGTAATTAAACTCTGCTTAGGATTGGGGTGTAATGTCCGTTTTGGCTAGTGTACAAAACAATAAAATGTTCTCCAGTGGTTTCCATCATTATAAGAGTCAAACAGCATATTTAAAAGTAACTAGGACCCAATTGCTGTAATTTGTTGTCCTTACCTGTAATTCGGTTTTCAATTTCCCCTTGCATCTGGAGGGAATCTACATAAATGCTCCTGTTTCCAATGAATCTTGCACATGCAATTCCCCGGTAAGGCTGACAGAACCCGTCTTCCTGGTAGTCATCCCTGGAGGAAAGGGGAAAAAAAGCACACAGACATTATAAGTAACTCTTCAGATGTTTAGTTGTCACAGGACACAAATGTTATGTTCAACACAATATTTATGTTCCTGGAATATGAATCTGGAGTGGAATAACTCACCAGGAGCTGAGTTTAAAGCAATTGTTTTTTCTGTAAGAGCTCTGCAATATATAGTGGACCTATGGTGTTAGTGTACCCCTGGACAGACAGTAAAATTGCTAGGCAGGCGCAGGGGGGAATGGAACATTTATGCTAAATATTCCATTCAGCAGAGTTGGGGAGCTGGGGAGGTTTCCACTTCTGCTAGAATATGCTTAATTTTTTTTTCTAGTCACTACAATTTGCGGTTTCGTGAACAGCCCTCATTTCCTAGAACAAAGACATCTAACCACACATCTTCAAATGATACAGTAGCTGTCAAGTAAAAGGGACACTCCATTGCAAAAAAAAAACAAACACTGTATAGTATGTATACCCCCAATGATGCCATGTGTGCATTTAATTATGAATTTTTCCATTAGGGCTATATATAAAAACAGTTTGCAAAAGCTGCAGATCTCTTGCCTGAAGTCTTTGCCTTTGTAAGCCCTCCCCTTCTAACCCCGCCCAGATTTATGTGGCTGTCAAATCAGAGACTTCCCATTGCAGTTCAATGAGAGATCTTTACAAGGCAAGTGCTCTGGGCAATTGTCTGCCTCTAGAGTTTGGAGCTAAAAACCAGAACGTAGCAGGACCAATTTTCTGACTGACAGCCATGGCGGTGTAACAAGGTTCTAAATTTATAAAAGTGACAATTTCTATTGAAAGATTTAATTAATTAATTAGAAACATAGAAACATAGAATGTGATGGTAGATAAGAAGCATTCAGCCCCTCCCGTCTGCCCAATTTTCCAAATACTTTCATCAGTCCTTGGCCTTATCTTATAGCTAGGATAGCCTTATGCCTATCCCACGCATGCTTAAACTCCTTTACTGTGTTAACCTCTACCACTTCAGCTGGAAGGCTATTCCATGCATCCACTACCTTTTCAGTAAAGTAATACTTCCTGATATTATTTTTAAACCTTTGCCCCTCTAATTTTAGACGATGTCCTCTTGTTGTGGTAGTTTTTCTTCTTTTAATATAGTCTCCTCCTTTACTGTGTTGATTCCCTTTATGTATTTGAATGTTTCTATCATATCCCTCCTGTATCGCCTTTCCTCCAAGCTATACATGTTAAGTTCCTTTAACCTTTCCTGGTAAGTTTTATCCTGCAATCCATGAACCAGTTTAGTATCCCTTCTCTGAACTCTCTCTAAGGTATCAATATCCTTCTAGAGATACGGTCTCCAGTACTGCATACAATACTCCAAGTGAGGTCTCACCAGTGTTCTGTACAATGGCATGAGCACTTTTGTCAGAAATTATCTTCCCAAACTGGTATATTTAAGTTTGCACAGGCAAAAACATTACAAGCTCATATATTTGCCTACAACTACAATACTGTATTTGAGCTGTTATCGATGCTGAATTGATTACAATCCCCCATATTCCACATTTTATGACACCAGTTTTATTGTTATTGGAGAGGTGAACACGGCCCTTAAACCTGATGTTCAGACAGACATTTTTGGCAATCCCAATCTGCAAAAGAGGAGTTATCAGCACTTTGATGAGGTCACCTTAAAGATTTAGAAATTAACTTAAAAAACACTTCTCTAACAAATGACCAATGCCACAAAATATTTCTAAATGTCGCGAACATGTAACCTTTTAGCCTCGCCAATACACTTGACTGTTTTTGTCCTTCAACCTGTGATGTAATCAAAACCCCTTGAAGGCACCATTTTATTCCCACAAAAAGAATCAAAATATTTGTTGTTATCCTTGCTTGTTATCAGCCTATGGAGTATGACATTGAAAAATTCTCAATTAAATCATGGTCTTGGCTCGATTTTTAGACGCTATGTTGGTGGCGTTTAGTGCCAGAAAAAATAATTGCGATTGTTTTATTGACTGTCACAAAATACGGGATGAAAATCAGAAACCTTATCAAATGTTTACTGAAGGCTGTTTGTAATGTTAGCCTTTATGTATTCATGCCAATTTGGCTAACTTTCAAACAATGGGGAACTATTGCTGAGATTAACAGCACTTGAAGTAAAAGAATGAGACATTTAAACAGCTGGGTTCCATTTTGTTTTACATATTTGTGGGATAGGTGGTTTGTCTTTTATATGTAATGTATTGTGTAATGTATTGTCTGGGCCCCTTTTGGTCTGGGGTGCCCAGTTATTACTACACAGCTGCATAGTAGGATGTAACAAATCATATTATGTGGCCACGCAAGCACTCAGTGTAAAAAGGAATGCACGTGGCATGGCTATTACGGGAATTAAAGCTACTTTAATCACAGGCTGTTAACCTGCCCCATATTCTACTTTCCCCGTTCTTGCTCTATTCTCAAACAGACTGTAACTTAGTTAAGGAAATGTGAATTGTGCCCCATACAGAAACTGAAAGGTCTATTAAACATTGAACTGTAGTGAACTGATATACTAATAGCAAAATTGGAGAACTTGTCCAAATCAGCAATTATGGCTTAAGTTTTGCAATTCACTTTTCAATTCACTAGGTATTCTTTGTGAATTCTAGCGAATATTGCAGTGTTATAGGGACACTATAGTCACCCAGACCACTTCAGCTCAATGAAGTGGTCTGGGTGCCAGGTCCCTCAGGTTTTAACCCATCACGTGTAAACATAGCAGTTTCAGAGAAACTGCTATGTTTACATTTGGGGTTAATCCAGCCTCTAGTGGCTGTCTTCCTGACAGCCGCTAGAGGCGCTTCTGCGACGCTGGATACGAAATTTGCATCCAGTGTGCAGAACGTCCATAGGAAAGCATTGAGAAATGCTTTCATATGGACTGTTTGAATGTGCACGCGGCTCTTGCCGCGCATGCGCATTCCGCTCCTCTCGGGAGCTGACGTCAGCGGGGGAGGAGAGGTCACCAGCGCAGAGGAAGCCCGTTGCTGGATTAAAGTAAGTAACTAAAGGGGTTTTATCCCCTTCAGCGCCACGGGAGGGGGACCCTGAGAGTGAGGGTCCCCCCAAGGATGAAATAGTGTAAGGAAAACGCGTTTGATTTCCTGACACTATAGTGATCCATTAAGTAACTTTACATTTTGATAGCAGTGTTACAAATAAACTGAGTTTCTTCATGAGAGTCCTCAATTAATGTGAAAATAAGCTCACTAATGTATAATATATATTATCTTAAAAATCTATGTTTTCAGTTGGGTGAACCAGAGACCATTAAAACTAACCTGATTCAGATTTTGCAGCAAACTGGGAAGCCAAGTTTGTAAGCTTCTTTAAGAGGAGCTCTACTCACTTCTTTCCAGGATGCCTGAATTAATTTGTCAATACTTTGTTTGGTTTACCTAAGGTATGCTGTGTGCTTAAGAAATAGGAAATACTATATTGACATGTTCTAATTCTCTTATTAGTTAACCATAATTCTGAGCTTAGTGAACAAACCCCAGTAAATCAAATTAATTCATAAATATATATTTTACTGAACTGAATTTGATAAAATACCATTCTATTCGGTTAGAGTTCAGTCTACATTTAGACCAGAGTTAGCTACAGTAAATATGGCATTTATACATACCGGTATGTATATATTTGGCAGTACACTGATGGGTGCGGTTTCCAGCAGGCCTAAAAATTTTTTCCTGAATAGCTTGCATGCATGTCATTTAGTCCAAGCTGAACTGAAGCACCATTGAAGTTCTGTCGGACCGAATAATTTTATTCTTCAGACCAAATGATTCAGGCTGAAACGATTTTTATTTTCCCCCTGCACAAATAATTGTTTCTATTCCTTTAAAAAAGGAATAGAATGGGGCGGGGCCTGACCGGCCGAACGGATCAGACGTGTCTCGTCTGAGCTCCAGCGCCAGAGCTAAATTATCGGAGCCAGCTCCGTGCCAGTTACAGCCACTGACCCAAAAAGGTGCCCATAATACGCACCAGCACCGGGTGAACACGGCGATACCGCTACTGACCCAGCACAACATAGGAGCAACCCGTCTGAGGCCCGAGGCCTAGCAAGCTTGAGCTGGAGAGAGACGTCCGCTCTCCCAGTTCTCTGACCGGCGTCTGGCTGTTCCCCCCCCCCCTTTGGCCGGTCCTCACGGGCAACCACGATTTGGCACCATCAGGCCCAAACATTAACAATGCCACAGAGAAACGGCCAGATGGCCCGACCCGAGATGGCGGCCATCCCACAGCCGCGTGTGCAGACACAGCGTGAGCAGAGACGGGAGGCAAACCAGCACAGTATACTGCAACAACCTGCGACAGCCTCTGGGACAAGCCAGATGACTCCCCCTGGCAGCTAAAGGCAACGACTATTCAGCGGAGGAAGAGCGGACGGGAACCAGGTGGGTCCCCCCTGGGCACTCAATATGGCACCAACGCGCAACCTCACCGGACAGGCTCACCCGGGTGGCAGACCCCCAGGGGACTACACCCTGAGCATCACCCACCGGCTCAGAGGATCCGGCGCCACAAACGGCAACCCTCCATCAGGATCCACAGCAGCCCCCTGACTAGGGAAGAATGCGGCCTCCTATGGGATTACCCGGGTTCGTGGTTCACAGATGCTGGTCTCCAAGACTGCCTGGGGCTTTGGGGTGAACCCGCTTGGACTGACTCCAGATCTCCTTTTACCGCCAAACCTACCACCCAGCCAGGGCATTGGCTAACTCTGAACTCTTACTACAATATGCTGGCCTAACCACCCGCAAACACAGCCGCTCCAGCCAGCAAACATGATCACACACACACTGTAGCCTAACACTGACCGGGCAATAGCACACTCTAGCCCTGACAGAGGCCCCCACAACTACCACACATGCATACAGACCCCGTATGGGGAGCAAATGCAGACAGCCCTGCACAGTCATACACATAAAGAGCGGGTGCCCGTGGTAACCCAAGCATGTAACCAGCAAAGAAGCCCACTAGACAAATGAGCGATCTTACACTTACGCGTACAAAGCCTGTAAACACTTAACTCCACAATGTACACACTTCTGTGAAACATATATATCTTAAAAATGTGCCTGTCTCACTTAAGCTCCAATTGTCAAATATGAAAATGTGCTCGAGGAATGCTATTGGGGCACCAAGAGCCTGTATGTAATACCTAACATGCACGTGAAAAATATTTAAAAAAATAAATTAAAAAAAAAAATAAATAAAAAGGAATAGAATAAAAAATGAAATTAAATGAAATAGCATATGGCGTATTTCAGTACCCTTGGGGAAGAGGTTTCTGTTGCACCCTTCATGTTTCCAACTCAGAAAGTGCTCAGGAATTTTTGTAAAGATTATGGTCTTGATTTAATATTGTTGGGTAAGCTTTCCAAGTGTTTTAATATTTTTGGCCAAACTTTTAAAATGACTTAATATTATGATAAGATATTTTAATTTTGTAATATTTTGACTTTTTAAAAAAAATATTTTATATATATGTAATATATTTTTGATATTTTAATATGTTAAAGAAATTATTTTAAACACTTATCCAAAAAAAGCAATCATTTGGAAAGCTTACCAAACAATATTAAATCAAGGCTTAAGTGCACTTAATGAAAAACCTTTAGCTATATATTTCTAAATGTTACAAAAATAATTATGCTGGAAAAGCAAGTATTACAGCTTCAGTTATTTTTTATGTATCTTAGGAAAGACCACCCTTTAGCTTCCCAGTATGTTATAGTACAGGTCCCATACTGAGTATCTGTTTAAAGGAATACTATAAGCACCACAACCACTTCATCTCAATTAAGTTGTCTGGGTGCTATGGCACCCCCTGTTTTAACCCTGCAAATGAAAACATTATTCAGACAGGCACTAGAGGTGCCTCTGCCAAGATGGAGTAAAACTCTGGCATTTCATTTAGATGGTACCAAAGAGAGCATCTAATTGGCACAGTGCAGTGTTTTGCCTCATACGCGCACTAGCTTCCCAATGCTTTCCTATGGGAAAGCAGTGGATTAGCTGAGATGATCAATCTCGATGATCTCAGCCAAGAAGGATTGACCAGTTATGAAGACTGGTGCTGCAAGGGAGAATAGCTTAGTAAAAGTACTTTTTTTTCTCCCCACAGGTGGGGGTTGGTAAGCTAAATGGCCACTAGGGCAATATAGCATTAGGAATACACATTTGTATTCCTAACGCTAAAGTGTTCCTTTAACCCCTTAAGGACACATGACATGTGTGACATGTCATGATTCCCTTTTATTCCAGAAGTTTGGTCCTTAAGGGGTTAAAAAAATTGTATCCTTAAAGGAACACTCCAAACCTCTACCTCTACTTCCTGGTTTGTTTAGCTCAGTGGTGCTAAACTCAAGACGCAGGTAATTGCACAGAGCACCTGTCTTGTAAAGACTTCTCATTGAGCTGCATTGGAAAGTCTGTGATTGGACAGTCACAGAAAGTCTGGGCGGGGTTAGAAGGAGGGTTTGTAGAGGCTGCAAACAAGAGATCTACAGCTTTTGCTAATTGTTTTTAGATATAATTCAATAAAAAATAAATTCAGTAAAACAATGCATGCACGTTTTCATTGGGGGTATATTAACTAAATTGTAAAAAAAATAATAATTGGAGTGTTACTTTAACTAAATCTAGGATCTCTTTATCTTTGGCCATGGGATAAAAGGTAGTTCAGCTATTAAGCTATAACTCCCATAATGCTCTGCCATAACACAACCATTACAGGAGTTTTCAAACAATAAGAGGTTTTGTCCATGCTCCCTATGTAACAGTTAAATGTTCTGGCTAAACATGACATTTACACCAAAGGACTTCTACACTAAGAGGTTTTCCTGTGAAACATCTTGAAACACGGCCATTTCACTGTAAAATTTAGAGCACTGTTAGCAGGCCTGCTTTACTGGGAAATTAACTGTACTGGAAGTGGGCTTATTTGTTAAAATGAAATATAAGTGCTTACAGCTGTTACTAAAGGATATTGAATAGAAGTGCTATGGTCTGACTTGATTCGTAATTCATAGCCCCTCAGAAACATTTAAAAGTTAACAATCACTAGTAAATAAACCTCAGGAACAAAAATGGACACATCTCATTTACTGGAATGTTAAAACAACTCCTGCGTTTGCTTGCTAGCAAATGTTTTCAAACAGAAACATAGACAGGAATAATGAACCATATGAAGTCATACTGAAACGCAGAGAATTAAAGCGACTCTGTCACGTTATTGATCTAGCTGAAAAATTCCTTCCTGTAGCCCCCCTCCCTTAACGTTTTTTGCCCTGGGACCAGTTTAACTTCTTTTTTTTTGTAGTTCTCCTGGCCACTTTGGGTCTTTAAGATGGCGGCACCTGGATATCCTTTCGGCCTCTATTTGCATGCGCGTGAAATCATGCGGATGTCCAGTACATAGGTGGATTGCACCGATCTGCATCAGTGACACACTACTTCAGGAAGTGAGACAGCACTGGAGAAAGCTAAGCATACACATACATAGCCAATGACAAAGTTGATGAAGGCGTAGAGCTTGACTAAAACTCCACCCTATGCACAACTTTTGTAAAATTGCAGGTTCTACATAAGGAAAAGTAGTCCCTGCTTTTCATTATGTATCACTTTGGAGACCATGGTAATTTTAAAAGGACAAGAAAATATGGAATTTAGGACATGCCATTTAAAAAGAAAAGGGTCAAAGCTGCTTTAATGATTATCTGCATAAATTGCTTCAAACTAGGTTATTTTGTAAATTGCATACTGTATATGATGTCATGAGACCATTGCCTCAATTATTACTATTATTATTATTTTATTATTATTTATATAGCGCCAGCAAATTCCGTAGCGCTGTACAATGGGTGCACTAACAGACACGTAATTGTAACCAGACAAGTTGCACGCACAGGAACAGAGGGGTTGAGGGCCCTGCTAAGCACCACAAACACGATAGCCCATTGTAGTGGCCTTGGTGCAAGTATTTTGAAGCAGTTTGACAAAAACTGAGATTCTCCCGGGCATTTGTAGCCTGGCACCACTGTTACTGTATTATTAATGCAGAATGTCCATGGCATCCACATTTGGCAGTGATAAACAGAGATAATTATGACATTTTAATTTCTAATGTGAATGTGCAACTTTTGCCTTGGCCAAATAGTGATCAGGGGGTCAGGCCACTGGGCTTATTGGACTCCTAGTTTGTATTAAACTATTTTCAAATTATTTGAAAACAAATGTCTGAATCGTTGCCTGATAGCACTATAATTGCTACAATGACCTGTAGTGGTGATGGTGCTTAGTGTGCGCCTTTAATGATTCAAAATGTCTGACACTCTACCACCTATGAGCTATACCTCCCATCAAATCACAGCAGATGGAATATCAGACTATTAATGAGAAGAGAGATTAAAGGAGCACTCTAAGCACTAAAACCATTACAGTTCACTTTAAATACTGTGCTTGAACTCTAACAAATGTAAGTTTGTGAAAATTAGCAATGTTTATATTTGTCAGTAAATCAGACAATCGGAAGAGGCTCTTCCTGGTAAAGACATGGCGAAGTCAGTGTCACAGAAAAACTTTATATTGCTTCTCTATGAGGACAATTCAATCCACACACGAACAGTACAGCCTCCAGTTCTTCTCAATTGAGAAGCATTAAATTGGGCAAAGATCATCTGTCTGGATCATGTAAAAAAAAAGCAGAGCAATAGCTGCAGAGAGGCCGGGAATCCACTTTATTATTACTTAATGCTTTACAAAAGCACTGGGTAGATTGAACAATTTAGTGTCCATACATCAATTTTGAAATAACAGAAGTAAAAAAAAAAAAAAAAAAAACATTTTACTCCCATTCATAACATGTCAAAACTATAAATAAAAATGATCAAATATTTTGCTTACTGGTATTTGCAGAGGACCTGGTGATATTTCTAAGAATGCAGCTATCTAAACATGCCTCCATTAGGTAATATTAATGTTTGTATGTTGCCAGTATATTTCTGTGTATGTGTGTCATTATGCATATATATTTGTGTGTCTGCGTATACCTGTGTGTGTACCAGCCACAAAGTTTCCAAGGAATTATTTTTTTCAAATGTCAACTATGAATCTACATTACCGCACAAAATGGTCTACATAATGTCTACATGAAGAAAGCAGTAATCAAGGTTTTACAAGTATTTTCAGTCCAATCCTGCTAAATAATTCCTTCTTTACATTTTCTAAAATTGTTGCTTTAGAACAAAAAGTGCCGCAGACCTCCTCATCCTCGAGCCTGGGAGCAGCAGGAGCCCTGGCGGGGCAAGGCTGACCCGAGTCGGCTGGAGGGGCGGAAAAGCGCAAGGCCCAGAGTTCGAGCAGACCGCAACAGTGCCACGAGGCAGTCCTGCCCGGCACAGTAACACGAGCAGCATCGAGGCATCCAAAGAGCCGACACGCCAACACACTCTGGGTTCAGAGGTCCCAGGGAATAGACTCACAGAAACCACAAAACCAGCAGTGCTCACCCCGCTTGCCTGGCTGTCTTCGGACAACAAGTCTCTCAAAGCTGGACTCAGAAGCACCCCAGCGGGGAATTGGCTGACCGGGGGGCAGAGCATTGCAAATTTCCTTGACTGGCATCATACCACTACCCCTACCGTTACTTGCTGAGTATATTTCTGATGTTCTCTGTGGTTATATTCTCCCTTGAAGGGTACATTTATGACATACTCGGGGGCCCATTGGGGGGCCCATTGGGGGGCTTTATCACAATGTGTGACGCTCACTGTACCAACGACTTTCTATTTACAGCCTGTTGATAACTCAATGTAGTTTATGCAAATAGTATAAAATCGTTTAGACATAACTGCCCAGTTTTCTATGTTGTAGACAACCCAATGTAGTCAATGCATAACTGTTTAGACAAAGCTGACTAGCTTCCTACAGTATCGATAACCCACTGCAGTTAATGTAAATAGTTTATAATTGATTAGACACGTGCCTAGCTTACTATGTTTCTTTTAAAACAAAAAATGTGCAAACCCTTCATGCCACTGTTTAGCCTATGTCTAAATATAAAAGCACGCTGTTGTGGTGTATGTCTATGCTTTGTAATAACCTGCACGTCAAAAAGAAAGAATTTAAAATTGTTGCTTTAGGGCAGTAAACAAATATATTCCCAAATGAAAGATATAAGCAAAGAAAACCCTTGTTAAATTCAGATATACATTTTATTGATACTAGTAAATTACACAGTCAAATGGTAGAAAATAATAAAAAATAATAAAGCCATAATGTGATCCCTTATCTCTAAACGCAGTTTCATCAATTAATAATGACATCAGAATTCCATCACTCTAGCAATTTGGTAAATTTATACCTAACTTCTGTTAAGTACTATTAAACAAAATTCACAGGAATCTGAAGTAGGAACAGCACTCATTAATCAAGAAAATGGATAAACACTATGGTGACATTCATATAAGCTAAATTACAAATCCCTCAATGTATTCCAGAATAAGAAATATACATGCGGGCACACATATGCAGACTTAATTGAGAGTGGAACAGGCAACGTTTCAGTATACAAGATCCTTTCTCAAGCTTTTGTGAGCCCAAACGTTGCCTGTTCCACTCTAAATTAAGTCTTCAGAAGATACTATGTGTGCCCAGATATTTATTTCTTATTTGGCATTAATAAACAGATTGACACAAAAATATCAAACAGTGATACTCTCTGCACTGGATTCTCCCCATGAGCTCCTATATATATTTCCTAAGCTCATTTAGAAAAGCTATTTGAAATAACAGAAACATCCATTTAGTCGGATTGCTCCCGTTAAAACGACACAGTCTCCACCCCATACAAAATGAATATTTCATAAAGATAGAATATTTCGGAAATACTCATATTGACTGTCAAAAGATATACTGAGACGAAGTAGGACTACATCATCTTAGTATTTTTCCGTCGCCTCAAAAAGCTTAACACTGGACGGAGCTACCACGGTCAAACTTGTAATTTCCCTGCAGCCGTCACCAGTGTTGGCTGAAGATAAATTGGCGCTTTCTATGGAGGATCCTGCAATTTTGCATGCGCGAAAGTACAAAACTGACGTCAGCTCCTGGCAGCTGAAGAACCAGGAGCAGCAGAGAAGCAGAGGGAAGACGATGGCGATGGCCAAGACAGACCAGTTCAGGTAAGAATAAGGTAAGATCTCCCTTGCCTGCCCCACTCCCGGCCACCAGACCCCCAGCGGCGACATCATTGTCGGGTCTCTTTTGCAAATTATGCATAGTCCCCAGACGGTAACAGGTATGCTATAACTATTGAAGGTGAGTACATGGCTGAAATATAGATTTTAAGGTTTTCACAGCGCACCTGTAAGAAGTAAAACTGCCGGGCCAATCTCCTACCTATATGTGTGTGTATATATATATATCTCATTTGGTCTTTACCAATCAGTGAGTCTGGTAACTGCAAACACGATTTGACAGAATTCTAAATCAGTATGTCTATCTAGATTAATCAAAGGACTTAGTGTCTATAATTGTGCACAGAGCTACAGTGTGTGGTCTGCAATGGATCTAAATTTGTGGTGGTGTTTCTTCCTGGTGCTAACATAATTGATAGTGTCTACACACACACACACACACACACTTTCACACAAGAATTTTCAATTCTTGAATCTGGACATTTTGTTGATCAATCTCCCGATACTCACAATTACTAATTTACCTATGCAATGACCTATGCAAAAAAACACATCCTAGAATTTAGCTACATGACCAGAAAACAAAGAATGAGAAATTGGGAAAAGGCCGTTTTCCCCCTTTTAAAAAGCAATTAAAGTTTCAAGGCTTAAAATTCAGCAGGAGAAGAAAAAGTAATTTGTTTTTAATGCTTTTCCCCTGAACCTGCCAAAGCATGCATGAAAGACTACTAAAATCCTTCCTAAAACTAACAGACATTACTAAATGCTTCAACAGGGAGAATGCTATTATAGGCCATTAAATTCTAGTGTATCCAAAAAAGAAAAGAAATTACAGATGAGGTGCACATTAGAGTGCACTAAGTAGTCCCATGAGGTCTTTTACAGTGTAATTACTTAATATAGTTTGTATGTAAAATAATAAGTCGTTTATCAAAGTCTGTTTATCCATGGCCAGATTCCCCAATATACAGTTAAGGCATTGGCCTGGGGGTGTTAGAGTTATGTAGGCACCTGGTTAACAGCCGTCTCAATGAATGCATGCTGGTATATTTTTACGTTAAAGGATCTAAGTTTGTGAATATACCTACAAATGTCTAGAAGCTTTTTTTTTTTTTTTTTACAAAAAGCACAAGAGATGTCAAAAACGTGGCCAGATTTCTAACTCAGTAAATCAAACTTAGTTTAAGTGTGGCACTAGCAGTGGCTAGACACCACAGTAACCTAACTGGTTTCACAACAGGATTAATCAAGCAATTTACAGGCTAGCTCTATTCCCCACTTATAGTTTGTGTAAGTGGCATTGGTAGTAGCTTGGCAGTCACAGCAGTAACTTAAACCTAATCAGTCTCACACTACAATCTCTGACCCAGGCTCTCACACACAAAGTTGGTGTAACTGTCACTGATGGTACAAAGGCACAGCAATATCTGAAGCAGTCTCACGTTAGGATCAAAGCTACAGGCTCCCACTCCCACAGTAAAGGTAAAAACAGTCAATCTCTGTCTCCTGGCCTGTCTCCCTCAATAGCTGAATTCAAAGTGAAAAAAGAACCCTGTTTGGAAATATAATGGGTTTTTTGGACAGGAGATACAGTTCACATCATAATGCGGATCTCTTGTCCATCATGGCAACTAAGCTGCTTATGCAACCCCACCCCAAAAAATCATCTAATTCTCCATAGGCCTATTTTTAGTGCTATGGTCAGAACTCTGGATCATAAATTAAATGGCTTATTCGGAACACAAGTCATTTGTTCTGTGATACGGCCATATGGCACTTCAGAGTAACAAAATTTGGAGAACCCACACAATGGGGCAAATCAGAAAGAATTATCAGGCTAACAGATTAGAGGAACTGTCTATATCACGTACACACCACTTTTCCAACATCAGTTGTCCTTTTTTTATATTATATATAATGAGGTGTGGTTTCCAGGATGCATACAATTTATAAAAGCCTCTAACTTAAAGGCGTTACCCAAACATTATCTTTCTCCTTTATTGTCCATTAGTTTTACAGACTTACTATTAAACCTCAAAACCCTAACAGTGAGTACGGAGTACAGACCGTGACATTTCCCATGACAGTATAGTGAAAAACAGTCAACATTTTATAGCATAATATAATGTGCAAGGTACTTTACAGAGCGAGTCGGATTACACGTTTGCAGAAGCCACGTTAATGGTCGTATGCCTTTGCAGACGATGGATTTACACCTTTGGAAAGAATCCTGTAGATATGCCAACAAAATCTCGCTGAACACACTTTTACCGCTCTGTTGCCAAAAACCAATGAAAGGATATGAAAGCAGAGAATTAATGCTAGCAGTGTGGCCATTGGTATTAATGTGATTAATATTAGTTCTTAAGACCCACTGACTGCCATTGTTCATTTGAGGGTCATCAAAGCAAGACACTATAAATGATGTCAGCACCAGGAAGAAACACCACCACAAATTTAGATCCATAATAGACCACACACTGTAGCTCTGCACAATTATAGACACTAAGTCTGGTCATGTAGCTAAATTCTAGGATGTGTTTTTTGCATAGGTCATTGCATAGGTAAATTAGTAATTGTGAGTATCGGGAGAGTGATCAACAAAATGTCCAGATTCAAGAATTGAAAATTATTGTGTGAAAGTGTGTGTGTGTGTAGACACTATCAATTATGTCAGCACCAGGAAGAAACACCACCACAAATTTAGATCCATAACAGACAACACACTGTAGCTCTGCACAATTATAGACACTAAGTCCTTTGATCAATCTAGATAGATATACTGATTTAAAATTTAGAATTCTTTCAAATCGTGTTTGCAATTACCAGACATGCTGTGACTCACTGATTGGTAAAGACCAAATTACATGCCGTGTTAGTAATAAATACACGGTTAAAAGATCCTTAAAGGCACCCAGACCACTTCATCTCAATGTAGTGATCTGGATGCAGTGGTCCTTTAGTTTTAACCTTGCAATGTAAAGCATTGTCGTTTGGTAGATACTGCAATTCTTACATTGCAGAGTTAAATATCCTACCTGGCAGCCACTAGAGGTGCTGACATGCTTCTCACATCTACCCTGCATTTCCATGTTGGAGCACAGCGCTCTTTACACATGTACTTTTTCCTATCTGTTCTAGTGTTCTGTTCTCGTAATATCTGTTTGCGATGTAAACGTTGGAATCTAAAGACAACCTAAAGATGTTTTCTTTTCTCCCATAACACTAATAAAAAAACTGCTTATCTACTTTGATATAATTTGTATTTGTTTTTTGTGTATTTTTCTTCCAAATAACGTTTTAAATTAACCAGTACATTACCATCTCTTGTATCAACAATTCTGTTTGCACATACAAGCTACATTTGGGACCATATTCCAAAAACATGGTGGAATTCCTTTATTATCACTACTATACTGATAATACACAGTGTATGTGTATTTAATGACCAAGCAAGCACATAACACTGTGTATGCTTGCTCCAAACCATAAAACACTGTCTACAAATGAACAAAGTGCCAAAACACTGTCTACCCATATTCCTAGCCATCTTTCTTCCAATTGACCAAGTCACATGATACTACCTACTGGCCAAGTCAAATGACACTGTCTTCTTATGGATCAAGTCACATGATACTACTTACTGGCCAAGTCACATGACACTGTCTCCCTATGGACTAGGTCACACAATGCTACCTACTGGCCAAGCCATTTGACACTGTCTTCCTATGGACTAGGTCACACAATGTTACCTACTGTCCAAGCCACATGACACCGTCTCCCTATGGACTAAGTCACATGATACTACCTACTGGCCAAGCCACATGACACTGTCTCCCTATGGACTAAGTCACATGATACTACCTACTGGCCAAGTCACATGACACTGTCTTCCTATAGACTAGGTCACACAATGTTACCTATTGGCCAAGCCACATGACATTGTCTCCCTATGGACTAAGTTACATGATAATACCTACCGGCCAAATCATAGTTTCATAGTTTGCCAAGATGTACAGCTGAGTATGTTTCATGCACACACATCAGAAAGATTTAAAAACAAATCCAACAAATCGAGTAGAAAGGATGAGATCTTATAATATAGTTGAAACATATAATAACTACACAAAGTCCAATTATTCTTAGAAACATTAACTCAAGAACTTTTTTCTAACAAAGTTACTTAAGGGGCCCTTTAAGTATTTGCACAACTTTAGAGCATTAAATAGGTTTGGCCTCATAAACATGCTGTATTTTTTGCATGGTTAAATGTTTGAAGTTTTTGCTCAACAATAGATGCATTAGAGTTGTATTGATGTCCTAGTGTCTCTTTAAGGTACTGTTTGAGAGAGTACAAAAGCAAGGCAAACTGGGAATTACAACAAGCTCAACAGTGTAGAGAGCACATGTTAAAAACAAAATATATCATGTCTAACTGTATACAAGGCAGAAAGCAGTGGTTAGACAAGTCACAGGCAAAAAGGAGAAAAGCAGACTAGTTTTTCTAAAACGTAAAGTGATTTTTACTCAAACCTAGATAAATATAAACAAATCAATTGAAAGAAGATATGTATTGTATGTATTAAACCAAAGATAATTATAAAACAATAGCTAACAGTCAGGACTGAAAATATCAACTAATCTGATTATGTGAAATAAACAAAAATGAACAGATGAATAACATATGTTCACTCTCTACATCCAGGTTTAACTCATCCATTATGATAAAGTAGGTCCCTGATGGTGCCAAGCTGGGGGAAGGGGGCACGTTCTTGAGCTAGTTCATGCCAAACCAAACTGATTTTAAATAATTAATGATACTGAATGTTATGGGTAAAAAAACAACAACATCAAAGTTCTCTAAAGTTCTAAAAAAAAACCCTTGGCTGGCCCTGTTTGTAATTTAACAGTGGAAAATGGCTTTAAAATCAGCTTATGATAATGTAATAAGAGATCATACTTACTGGATGTTGGGATTTGGACTGTGCGTTGGTCCTGTATAATGGAAAATAAGAAAACTGTGTGATTTTTTTTTTTTTGGATAAATAGTAGTTTCCCTGTTGTGCCCACTTGAGGGAGCTGCAAGTTTTTCTGAATCTAAGAAACATTGTGGCAGTGAAAATATAAAAAAAAAGCATACTAGAGCAGTTATGTATAAATGCTACCCTTTCTTCTTCTTACATCGCCACAGCAGGTGGTATGCTTCTACCCTCTTCTCATTTTATTTTTCTTGAAAATTTTCTTCACACTATTTGTAAAACTGGAGTGCTACAAGTGCTATCTGTACATCTCTTTTAAATATGCCTTGATTGTTTTTTTTTTGCCTTGTCTCTTAAAGAACGATTAAACAAAAATCATATCTAAAATAGCATAAACTATCCAACAAACAAAAACACTTTATATCTAGTTTAGCTTCTATAAATGCCACATTTCTGTGTTGATGGCATTAAGGGAATTGCCATGCCTTCTATACATTTTGATCAGCAATAGACTGGTGTTCTATCCTTGTGGAATTAGCAGCTATCAGATTAAAAACCTACAGAATATAATCTTCTTAAAATGCAAAAAAAAAAAAAACTAAATTAAAAAAAACTAATTCTAAACACAAAACATAAAACTAATTCTAAACACATTCCAACTGAACTTGTATCATTCTTTGCTAATGCATTATATAGATAATGCAATAAAAATATATACAAATACAATACATAAATAAACAAATAAACATATATTCACATTTGAAGTTTTTGCACTTAAAAACAAAGGCTTTGGTATTTACAAACTAAAATAAACTATGAGGGTTATATATAATAAAAGGTCATTTTGGGGTGAAGTTTTAAAAAGCGAGCAGTTACCATGAAAACCAATGGAGTGTCCCAAGCCAATGCTCATGTTAACTACTCCATTAATAAATCTTTAAATCCATTAAAACGAATCTTTACTGAATCATCTATAAGTGCAAGGAGGCATCAATATTAGGTTTAATTCACTGCTAAAAACATGTTAAAACCTTACCAAGTTTAACAAAAAGTACTCCAGTAGCAGTAATAGTCTTTATTCCATTGGTCGCGACACACTGATAATATCCTGTGTCTGTTGTATCAAGGTCTTGTATCCTTAACCGGGAACCATATTCTGTTTTTCTGATTGAGATTCTCTTTGGCTCCTGAACCACTGGAGCATCATTTTTGAGCCATCTGATGTTGGGGAGTGGATTTCCATCGACCTTACAGTGGAGAGTGGCTATCTGTCCCTGAACGATTGTGATGTTGTTAACAGGTTCCAGAAATGTCAGGAAGTAACCTGGAAAATACAAAAGGTCACAACAGATCAAACTGCAGTTGGGGTAAAGGAAGGAGCCTTAGGGCACACTTCTGCTAACTACTTGTCTAGAAAGGTTTTGAGTTTCATGTAAACGCAAGGCGCTCTGATAGATTAGTGCATTTAACACGTGAAACAGTTTTGCTTTTCTGCAGGAATAAAACTTTTTTTTTAAATTGCTTCTATGGTAATGTTTTTAAACTCACAGTCTTGACATTAAGTTGATTACAAACATCAAAATGTAAGAAAATTAAAAGAGAACTGTAAAGTTTAGGGGAAAAATAGCTCACGTGAAAAACACTTATCCAACCCACCTATAGTAATAGCTTAGCTAAATTCTGAATTTACTGCATTTTTCATAGGAACAAGCATTATAGACAAGTTTTTAGTGGTGTTTGAATCTAGTACTTTTTGTAGGAATAAAAATAAGAATTCTAAAAATCATAAAACAAATCAAACATTGCCTTTCACTGCAACCCGTTTCTGTGGCTGGATGTGAAAACCCATGCCAAGAAAAGGCCCTCTGGCATCCAAAGGTGTTTCATTTTCATGAATTCTTTCTGGCACAAAAAAAAAAAGTTAAAAAAATCATCACACCTTAAAAATAAAGTCGTTTTTAAAAATGATCCAAGAGTCCAGCATAGTCTTACATCCATTTCTACTTTTGTAAACGTACCTCTCCAAATTTCGGAGGAGGAAGGGAAAGAGAGGGAAAAAGCTCAAACAATGATCGTGTGTGCACACGTGTGTGTATATGTGTCTGGCATGGACACCAGCCAGCTGAGAAGCGAGAGTAAAGAAAGAGCAATTATTCAGTTATTACAGTTCCGGCTATAGAACAAAAACATGATCGCATAGCACAAATACTCCAGAGACATCAAAGTCTTGGAAAAGTTGTAGTGAGCATTTAGCCACTCACCTCTCTTTACTAATCCTAAATGCCAAGCGGTATACACCAGTCTTAAACAGACATTTATGTTCTAGAAAATGCTCCTCCTATCATGAAGTCATGCAATTAAATGTTTTAGTTTTTTGTTTTGTTTTTTTAATTATTATTATTATTATTGCCATTTATATAGCGCCAACAGATTCCGTAGTGCTTTACATTATTAGAGGGGGGATTAACTAGAAATAGGGCAATTACAAGAAAACTTGCAGGAACAATAGCTTGAAGAGGACCCTGCTCAAACAAGCTTACAGTCTATAGGATTCACCTACTTTAGCTATGCATATTTATTTTAAAGAAGTACATTATGTTCTATTAATTAAGATGTTTAGCATCTAGCAACTTACACAAATACACCCCCACACCGCCGCCACCTGCCTCCTCTCCTCCGGCTTTCATCGGCAGAGCAGGCACCTGCCATCAAGGTAAGCAGGTGCCTGCTCTGCCATACTGAAGAAGCATAGCTTCAGGGGCGCCATGATGTGGCCAGAGGGCCACCTCCTGGGCCCCCTGTGACAGGGCTCCTCTGGGTGCCCCCACCTTGGGCGCCTGGAGGATCGGCATGGCGCTGGGGGGGAGGGGCGGCTCAAGAGGGAAACATCCCAGTGGGTGCCCCCTGCAGGCCAGCGCCCTAGGTGAATACGGTTGCGCCAGCCCTGCGGCTGATTCAGTACTTAAAGGGCTTCAATGCATGGTCTTAAGAGCAAAGCAATATAAATAACTGACACTTTCTTAGTCTCACGCATCAAGTGCATATGTAAATCAAAATTCCTCAAAGACCAAGGACATACAAAAATTCCAGTCTAAAGATACTATACAGTTTCATGACTGTATTTAAAGCGGCACTGTCACCATCAGGGGACTTTGCCAAATTTACAAAGTTCCCTAATGGTGACATTGCTGCTAGGGGTCTGGTGTCCAAGAAGGTAGGTAAAGGTGAGTTTACTTACCTGAACTGATCGCTCGTGGCCATGGCCCTATTAATCCAGCAGGGTCCTCTTCAGGGCCAACGCCACTGCTGTACTTCATGCATGCACAAGAGTACAGCATTGAGGTCTATATAGGATCCTTCAAGATTGTCAGATCCTCCATAGACACAGATAGATCACTTTCAAGCTTCTCATAAATGAAAAGATATGAGATAGTGTGAACTACTTTTCTCCTTAATTTTCAATTTCTTTTTTTGATGATGGCTGATGGGAACAGGCACCATCTTGAGAGATGCACAATGGATGGCTATGAAATCTTACTGTGCATGGGCAAGATAATCTATGGAAGATCCTATGGTTTCTTCAATATACCTCATTTTGTACGCTTGATCATATGTTAGAGTACATTAATGATGACAGCTCTTTGCCGATGAAGTTGCCAGGAGCCAAAGAAGTATGATGGCAAGAAGATGGCAGCGCCAGGAATGGACAGCAAAGGTAGTTATATCTCCCATTACCTCTACAGAAGAAGATAAATAAAAAAAGACCCCACAAGAGACACTGCAGCTTTAAGGTACTGATTCTTGCTTGCATATCTCAGAAAAAACAGTGGCATGGGAGGGCTGGCAAGGGAAGCACTGTTTCCTGGGCCACTAGCATACAGGTATTGTGGGCCACCGCCTCAGAGCTCCTTTCTTCCGTGGACTAAAATAACTGGAGGTATATAGGGAGTTCTCAAGTTTTCAAGTACTGCAAGAATGAGGCAGAAAGCGTGAATGTGCAGGGCCATCACTAGCCCTGCACTTTGTTGGTTTGTGCATGGTGGTCCACACTCACGCTATGTATGAACTGGCCCAGTCTGATATTTCACAGTTGACTACAAAAGACTGAGACTGATCAGGCTTCTAGACTATATTGAGTATGTATGATGTGTCTAGAGGTATTTACAGATGAGTGAAATGTGAAATGAGACAATGCTCATGGCATTCATAATACACAATGGATGTCAATGGTGGCAGTAAAGACACGGAAAACGGAAAACAGAGTTTGTGCCTCTTAGGTCTGCACACATCTCTGTGAATGTTCTGTCATGCTGGCAGATCATACTCATGATGGTTGTAGAGATATATGACAGCGCACCAAGCAACTCCAGCACATTCCATCTGTCAGATCCATTTATTGCCTGCTCTGCGTCAGTAGGACCATCAAGACTGAGATTTGTGAGTTTTATGTACAAATAGGACAAATTTCCCTCTCATGAACATTGGTCATGAATTGTTATAGAGGAAGAAATGTAATAAAAAGCAGGTCAGACAAACAACAATACATGTATTGTTCCCACTTTAAACTGTGGCATATGCATGTAAGACTGCATGATCCATCCACAGTGTGTTTTTAAAAGGCACTAAATTGTGAGTCTGCCATATGAATAGAAGAAATAAATAAAAAGAGACAGGCAGGGAACACATTTAAACCATGGAGTTGAATTATTAGTGGCACTGTGACAGAACAAATATCTCTTGTGAGTTGTGACAATGCAAAACTGGCTATAATGGTTAGCATTTGAACTGTCTAATGTAGGGGTGGGCAATCTGCAGCCCTCCAGATGTTTTGGACTACATCTCCCTTGATGCTTTGCTAGCATTATGGCCCTAAGAGCATTATGGGAGATGTAGTCCAAAACATCTGGAGGGCAGCAGATTACCCACCCCTGGTCTAATGAATGGCATCCCAGTACAAAAAGAGCTTTGTATGTATAATCTATTCTGAAAAAATACATAAAGTTCAACTTATTAAACGTATTAAAGTGGTGGTAAATAAGTCCCAAAGCATCCTATTAAGAGGAAGGAAAAAAACCATAATAAATAATAATAAAACAACTAAGCAGAAAGAAGAACTGCTGCAAATGCTAGTAAGTAAAAATGGTAAGTGGGAATACATGTATTTTAAAACGGAATTATTATTATTATTTTATTATTTTATAGCACCAGCAAACTCTGTAGCGCTGTACAATGAATACATTTACTTTATTTGAAGAGCTCACACAGGAAACTTCAAATATATAAAGTTTTTTGTCTAATTACTGATTACAATCGGAATGGCGTCTCCATTCTAATTGGACAAATTCTATATTCTGTCTATTTCGAAAATGTCAAATAAACGAATAAAAGCATGAACGGAACCCCCTGGTTTATATGAGCGATTGTTCCCCTTGTTCGTGGGAACAAAACTAACGAACAGCGCTCTCCTAGCTGTTCGGGAAAAGGAAGCAGGTGTTCGTCTGTTTTTACCGGTGTTCGGGAAGTCGAGTGTCCGATTTTAGTTCCAGACACTCGACGACCAAGTCCCGCTGCCTTCTTTTGTGCAAACAAGATGGCCACCGTTTTCTCCCATATGTGGCGTTCGGCTATACGAAAGGCGGCCACCCAGAGAGAGCGCTCAATCAACAGTTCCCTTTGTAGATAATGAGCCAGGGGGTGGTTGGTGTTCGGTAGTTTCAACTACCGAACTAATAAAACATAAAAGTCACGAATGGCCATAAAAGTCACAAATTAAAAGGTTATTTTCTTCACACACCATAACCACTCCAGTCTGCTGTAGTGATTATGATGCACTGCGAGGAGTACCCGGACCCCATTTCTTGGTAATGGGGCATACTTTTTAGCAATGATTAGCCCTCTTGTCTGGCTCGTGGTATCCTTTGTTGGCTGTTTTATGACATCCGGCTTCTACAGAGCTACAAGAGACAGATGCCGATCCTGGCGCTCATTCACTGACAGAGAGCATACATTTGCACGGAATTTATACTAGGCAGCTCGAACTCTTGTTTAGGGCTGGCTAATGACCTCCAATGACACTACCGCAGGCAGAGCTACACTGCTTACAGCAGAGGGGTTACAATCGGTATCTGCAGCTTTTCATAGCTAAGCGATGCACATAAAAACTCCAGGTACCATGACCATTTAAAATCACATCATTTTTAGTGTATGCAGTACAATGCACGCAGGAGGCCTCTGTCAGAGCAGTGAAAAGGTGATTTTAATTTATTCACACGCCATGTCGGTCTGGCCACGGTTGGCCGCACCTGACTCTATCTCTGTGGATGATCTTGATGATCTTAGCCAATCCAATGTATTCCCATGGCGTGGCAAAACCAGCATCTTCTCATAGAGATGCACTGAATTAATGCATCTCTATGGGGAAAGATCAGCGCCTTCATGCAGAGCATGGAGACGCTGAATGCGAGTGCTGCAATACAGGAAGCACCTCTAGAGGCCGTCTGAGTGACTGCCACTAGAGGTGTTCCTAGGTACCAAAGTAAACACTGTCTTTTCCCTCTTCATTAAGCTGTAGTTGTTGGTGACTATAGTGTCCCTTTAAAACACTCAGCGCGATTTGTTCACTAAAGCCAGAATTCTGATGATTTGAAGACAAAATTGCATTTAGGTTAAACAAGCCAACCTGTGACAATTGCCAAGTCAAAATTTTGTTTTCTAAATTTTGCAATTTAATTTTCAATTTTCAGCATGTAATAAATAAATTCCTATTTGTTTGTCTGACAATCTAAGTTTTAATTGCTTTACTCACTGTATCTTTTGCTGCGGAATTTGTCGGCGCTATATAAAATAAATCATCACAATGAAAACATATTTGTAAGAACTGCAAATACATTTCCTGTCTACCATTAAGTACTCAGTCACAAAAAGACACAAATAAAAAGGTATTCCTTTGTTTATTCTGCCAGAAGACTGAAAGCTTTTACACTGCTCATAAAATCTACTAACCACATCCAGTAAATGAAAGTCCTTTCCTTACAAGGATAAATGGAATATAAACCATTCCAACCCTGGTAAATGCTAAACATTGCTTGCCTGACATCATTTCCAGTAGAACATTGGGATTGGAGGACTAACTGCATATTTTGTGCTAGATCACAGGGTGCCATATATAAAGTAAGCACTGAGAAAGTGCCATAAGGTTTTCATTTGCTCCTATCTACAGCCCATCAGTACTTATCATATAAAGTGCAATAACCAATTTATTAAGTACAAAGTAATGGTAATGTACCCTCTGCATTCCTAAAAAGAAATCACAGTTCTCATAATATAGGTAAAGAGACACTATAGTCACCAGAACAACTACAGTTCAAAGAGAAACTACGGTGCCAGGAAAACAGTTGTTTTCCTGGCACTATAGCTTGTTGTAGTGCTCCCCTCCATACAGGGCCATCTTTAACGCAGGGCAAACAGGGCAGCTGGCCCAGGCCCAGTGACTTCAGAGGGCCCAAAGCAGCTGACCCGTGGGCCCAGCTGCCCTCAAAAAATGTTCCCCCGCCATTGCCGCCAGCCAGGGACCCACACACTAAGTAGGCCCACCGGGTGGCCTATGCACTTAGGGCCACCCGATGGGCTTGTTTTCAGCAGGGGTTTGGTCGCTCACTGTGGCCCTTTAACGGTGCGACCGGGCCCCTTGCTTTTCGGCAGCTGTCTGGGAGGAAGTGACAGCCGCGAGTCACTTCCCCCCATAAAGAGGGTAGTTGTGCGGGAGGAGCCACGTGGGAGATAAAAGGAGGCCGTGAGGAGGGGGCTCCTCACTCCCATCAGCCTCAGGCACCACACTGGACCCCAGGGAAGCCACCCTCCAGAAAAAGGTGGGAAACTGGAGGGTGGGTTTAAAAATGTAAATTTTACATGTCTGTGTGTGTGTCAGTATGTCTGTCTGTGTGTCAGTATGTCTGTCTGCTAGCCCAGGGTCCAATCAATATAAAAGACGGCCCTGCCTCAATATAGTAACCCCTTCTGTCATTTACCTCAGCCCAGAGCTGATGTCCCTCTGTGCTGGCATGACGTGAGCCAGCAAAAACAAATGCACGTGCCAATGGTCGCGCTCACATGAGGATTTCCCCATAGGAAAGCATTATACATTGCTTTCCTGTGGGGATTTGGGTGACGCTGGATATCATAATGCATGGCATGAGGTCGTCCAGCATCAGTTAGGTGACCAAAAGTCGCCTAACAACCTGGAAGTCCCTCCAGTGGTTGTCTGGTAGTGTCCACTTAATGTAGTTGTTCTGGTGAGTATAGTCAGTCCCTGCAGGCTTTTTGCAGTAAACACTGTTTTTTTCAGAGAAAAGGTAGTGTTTACATTACAGCCTAGTGACACCTCCAGTGGAGATACCCATAGGCATGCATTGCTTCAATACATCTCTAAGAGTAGATGCTGATTGGCTAGATTGGCGTTTGGCTCCACCCCCCCTCCTTGGCTAAGAATTGATTACCTCACCCAATCCAATGCTTTCCTATTGATATTCAACAATTCTGATTATGTCAGCCAAAGGGGGCCAATAGGAGGTGAGGCCAGCACCAACGGGAAAAAGGTGAGTTTTTGTTATTAAAGGGGGGCAAGGGGGACATGAGGGTGCTAGCATGGCTTTTTAACACTACAGGGTCAGGAATACAAAAGTGTACCCTATAGTGTTTCCTGAGCTTGACTAGGAAACTAATTAGTGTTTTGCTCCTTAAGCCTTCTGCATCCAAACAAAAAAGCACAAAGGCTCACTCAGAAGGTTTAGTTAAAGGGTTACTCCAAAGTCCATGACCATTTCTGATTTCTTAAGTGGACAAGGTGAAAGAATTCTGCTCGAAACACTGCACATCCAGAAATATGTGCACATGTGATTTTGGCAGCCGGTTACTACGTTCTGAACTGGCAAATGTCAATTCTGTGCATATTTTATGTGTGTTGTCACTGCACACTCCATGCTGGAGACAAGACTTCTCTGGTTCTCCACTTGCAGACAGAACCTGCAATAAGAAGCTTGTGTCTTCCCTCCCTGGCTCCTTCATTGCAGCCCTCCTGCTTCCTATCCCATCCGCTTAATCTGTCTCACACCCCACCTAAATGGTTCCATCAAAGGCTGCTCTAAGAGAAGCATTAAGACTGGACTGAGCCACAGCTGCTGTGATGCTAGGAGGGAGCATGCTTAGCAAAGGTGCTTTTTAAAGGGAAACTATAGTCAACTGAACAACGTCAGCTTATTGAGGTTGTTCTGGTGAGTGTAGACTATACTCACTAGAACAACCTCAGTAATACCTGCAGGCTTTTTTTCAGCGTCACAAGAATAGGGGATTATATGCTAAAACACATTTATATCTAAAAAGGATTAGAGTAAGTGGTCATAAAATATTTTAACCTGCTAAGGACCACTGACAATCTATTCCTCAGATCATATGTCTCAGCTATGCCCAAACATGTATCCATATTGTATTGTAGCCATGTTGTATTGTTGCAAAAGTTGTTATACCTCTATTAATAATAGTTGTACAACACCATATGCAGTGGTTAATGCTATACCTAATGACTTAATCGGAGCTGATAAATGTATATATAAAAAAGCTGCAAAATATTCAGATGCAGTGGTAAACATAAACCGTTTTGAAGCAGGTCATTGTGCATTTATTAACAAAGTATTTCATCACAGTATGGATTAGTCAAGACATGGACATTTTAAATTGATTGTTTTGTGAGTTTTGACAGTTCATTTAAGGTCTTCATACGAATCTCACATATAATTATTCTTAAAGGTAATCTTGTGCTGACCTGCCAAAAGGAGGATTACCTTTCACTTGACCCCTTTGCACTGTCAGTGCCAGATGTCTGCATTGCTAAGTGTTGCTATGTGTCGGTGCTCTGTCACAAGGGATAAAACTGACATTTACTCAGCATTTTGCTTTGATTTGTAGATCTGCTAAGAGGCATCCTCACAGTCTAACACCTACATATTCTTAGAACTCCTGCTGACTGTACAACTATCAGAGGATACCAGATGTGAGCTAGATTTGAATCAGAGCCTAAATATGCTGAGCATTGCTGGAGCGGAAGCTTGAGCTTTGGTTATGGATCAGTGATCCTGTGTCCCTGTCTCCTTTTTTCCTATTCATTATACTTATATGGTATGACAAAATAGCAGCAATATAGCATAGTCTGTTTGTCACACATGAACTATAGCTGGATTCTGCAAGAGGATGCAGGCTACAATGGTTTTAATGATCAACCTCTGCATCACAACTCTTGTGAAAAATATAACAATGGCAGGGTTATTTACTAAATTGTGTATTTGTGGGAATTAAAAAATAAGTCAAAATAAATGTACCATTTTACAACATAAATAGCCTGGATGGTAAAAAGTATCTTAGTTATGTTTCAACTTTGGCAATTATGGCCTGGGAATTGAAATTCACTTAGTGCTAATTTAGACTTTTGTAAATAACTACATCGGAGTCAAAAACCCAGAAATACCCACAGGTAGGACCTTTTTCCAGAAGATAATCCAGTTACTCAATATGACCAGCCACTCCAAAAGATAACTGTTGTAACAGCCACTAGAGGAGTTAACCCTGCAAGGTAATTATTTTGCCTGGAGTGTCCCTTTAAGCACACAGAAAACTGAGTTCACAACGGAGGTTTCAAAAAGAACATTAAGATCAGATTAGCAGACTCTACAGATAGGTTTATAAATTAGAAGTGAAGTATGTGAATACAGAAAGGCAGGAGTACTTGAGTTTAATATTAGTGTGTTCATTGAGAACAATGAAGAAAAGGCCAATGCAGAGTTCACCATATGACTCTTACACGTTGTGTCAACACATTTCTAATTACATAGAATTTATAGTGAAAATACTGTATAATAAAAACATAAAAGCATAGCTTAGGACTGAAAATAATTACGTTTTCAGGGTAAAGTCTCCCATAAAGCATGTATTTCAGCAGATTTATTCACTAAAGTGAATTTCAAATGTAAGGGCAAATTAGCCGAATTTGAAGTATTGCTGTCTTCGAGACTTTTTCCAGTTCAACTATTTTGAGTTTAAATTGGAATTTCACTTTGAATTCTTGACAAATCTCCCTTTAATGAATAGCGAGCCCGGTAAGTGCCTTCCAGATCATAATATTGTAAAGTGCTATGGAATTTGTTGGCCGCTATAAAAATGCCAATAGTAATAATATAGACTGTAAGCTCATTTGAGCAGGGTCCTCTTCAACCTATCGTTCAAGTAAGATTTCTTGTAATTGTCCTATTTATAGTTAAATCCCCCCGCTCATAATATTGTAAAGCGCTACGGAATCTGTTGGCGCTATATAAATGGCAATAATAATAATATTACCTCAAAGAGTGTTCTTTTTACCCTGTACTGCAACACTCTGAATGTACAACTTGCCTGACCTTCCACTGGGTGTCAGCAAATGACAAGGACAATACGTGTGTAGCAGATGTCCTGAGGTGCTCTTTGAAGTGGTTTTAGCTGTGCCCTCCGCTGACATTACACTGTGTGTAAGCAAAGTGCAATCCTTGCTACCACTGAGCTTCTAAAAGGGATAAATGAAATGGCACACTGTCATTTTCCATAGAAAATGCATATGTCACTTCTGTGAAAACACTTTTGTTTGTGCCTTTGAATATTCGCTTGTGTGCCCCAGGGGGCCAGACCTGTGTGGTGTCAACAGAACAAGTAATGTTTTTCCCACAGCTGGAGGCCTGAGCGCAAACTGGATACTTGGAAGGGTGTTTCCATTAAAAAGTCTTTGAAGGGGCTTCCATGGGTGAAAGAGATAACCATGATTGAAAGGAGCATGTAAATAGAAAGGGAGATCTGTGAAAGCAATGATGCCATCCTCACAACAGGGGTGGGTTTTTCTACTTAAGGTATTAATGCATTTCAGTTCTAAGTAATTTGGTCACTGTGTCAATGCTGACCTGTCCAGTGAAGGTCAATAGACCGGTTAAGATACTGCATGACCTCAAGCTGATTCGAAAAAACTATTTCAGAATTTTACCCTGAAAACATATTCTAATCATATCATCCTCAACTTAAAGGGCATTGTTTCCTAACATGTAAACTCACCACGTGAGTCTACGTATTGATAACAGAGTATTGGGCACTGCTGTGAGGGACATAACAGTACACGTATAAGGAGGGGTACAATACATGTGCCGATTTTAAGATCGGAGATCCCCATACTGTGCAGTTTAAAATCTGATTGAATGTGATACTAGCAGGTTTATTCACTAAGTGAGAATTGTGGGGAATTTAAAGTAAATTTCAAACGTAAGGCTAAAATAACCAAACTGGAAAAATTCAGTCTGATATGCTTTTAGTTCAGCAATTTGGACTTAAATTTAAAATTCACTTTGTATTCTTGGCATTTCCCACATTAGTGAGTAACCATGATAGATTAAGCAACATGATTACTGATGATCGTAGCAGTGCCACATACCATATTTATATTAGTATATCGTTGTTTTGTTTTGTTTTTGCATTAAGTTTTTATGGGGTCTGGAGTGATGCTTTAAAGTTATGTGACTTGCCCAGTTTGTTTATTATTTAACACATATTTATAGCAGATAGGTAGCTGGCACTATTTTATTCTAATCTGGCATTTTCTGCTCACTGAACATGTATTAAACTTGAGGTGTGTTCTGATTTGAAGACACCAAGCATCCAATCAGAATACACGTAACTATAATTTTCTGAATGTAGCTCTCTGTCTGCTCCCTAAACTTCTGGACTTCTAGCTAGTTAAAAAGTTTTAAATGTAGCTTTTACGTATCTATGTGACCGTACCTCGTAATGCTATTTCTTATAAAAAAGCATTTATATTTATGCATTATTGTCTACTTTGCATGTCTAATTCCCAAGTGTTACAGGGGGTAAGTGTTATAAAATGCTCTCTCACAGGAGAAACTTTAGTATTCATCACTTTACTGTTACTTGGATTATTTCAATCTGATAGATGAATATACTCATGTATACTGTAAATCAGGGTGGCATCTGCAAAGTATGTGGTCTATTTCGTATAAAAAGTTAGGTTTGTTTGCTTTTTAGGAATAAACCTAAAGAATTAATCCTTGCCTAGGTGATAAATGCCAAAGGCAGGGGTGAGAGAACTCAATCCAAAGGGTAAACAAAATACTCCTGAAGAACAGTATTGACTAATTGCTTCAGTAGAAAGAATGTACATGCTGGGGCTCTGTGCAGATTGCTGTGTTAGCAGGATAGGAACATATCACGAGCAAAAAAAAGAAGAAATTAGTTTCAATAACAAAAGACAACTGTATAACCCACACTTTACTTATCTTGCAGGATGTTACCAAGCACATATCTTCAAACACTATGTGTGAGTTTCTGAGAGATTAGGTAACGGATCTCTTAAAGGGTTACTTTAGACACCATGACTACTTCTGTGATCTGAAATGGTCATGGTGCCTGGAGTCTTTATGTGCAGCGTTTCTGGGCTAGCTAATTTCAATTATGGCAAATTTTCAAGCACAGTGTGCCACTCACTGGCAGAGAGCGATTAGATGACGCACTTAGTCAATGAATGGCGAGACTGAATCTGCTTCTGGCTTCTAAAGCTCTACAGAAGCTAGAAGCGCATCACCTAGGAGAGAACAAAGCTTGGAGCCTGGCAGGGACAGCGGTAAGAGGGTTTGCCCCATTAATATGGATCATAAACATTACAGTAGTGGTTACCATGCTTAGAGTAGCCTTTAAAGTAACCAACCTCTACATGAACGCTCCATCCTAGTACACAAGAATGGGAAAGGATCAGTTAGACCAGTCTATGCTGCGTTATGTTATTTCCTCTCGCACCGTCACCATAATAGCAGATAAAAGCAGTAAATGCCAGGTTTTCCTGGGTTAATAGAGGACCACACACATTTTCCCCCTCTTTCAACCATTCCACAATGGAATAGATTATCAAAGTGTTTTTCTGTTGTGAGTTATCAATTCTGGCTTATCTTGTATTACTTTTGCTAATTTCTTTTAATTTTTCTCTTCTTTTACTCTTGGTATCAACTACTAACTAGAGCATTCAATGTATTATTATGTGCACTTCATTGTGCCAAAAAGTATTCTATGTTCTGGTTCTCTTTTACACTACTTTTGGCAAAGAGAGTGAGATATTTTTGAATCCTATTTATTAAACCATCAATCACTGGGAATTAAATCCGCATTTTAGCAGAAACTTATTTTCACATTTGCCCCAATTCTCTAATTAGCAATGAAATGTATTATTAACAATACGCAGACTTGCCTAAATAAATTAATATCTTCTTGATTTTAGAGCAACAAAACTTTGTTGTTGTTGGTATGTATTGTGCGATGTACACGTTCACCCCAAAGCCATAACACAAACACATGTCTACACTGTCCAGGTGATCAGACATGTGTATGCTGCAATGAGCTAGATCACTAGTGTAAGGTCAGATCTAAACATCAGGGGAAATGCCACCTAAAAAGTTTTGAATTGTGATACAGCATGACACAAGGTCATGCTTTTATTTAATTATACCCCCAATGACTAATTTTAACGCCTGTGCTCCGCTAAAGACTACATTTAATGAGGTTTGTGATCTGCTGCTATTTCATTTAAAATGTTATATTCGTGTATTTTCATGTTACAGTCTGCTTACAGCAAGGGTAAGGAACAGTAGCTACTGAGCAAGTAAAAACATATTTGGGGTTAGGTGTTTGGTTCCAAAACATTGTGGTTATTGGTGTTAAAATATTTGACTGTAGTAGTCTGCAGCCAAGGTCATAAAATAAGGCCTCACAACTGAATGTGGTCTGTATCAAACCAGTCTGCACGGGGCTGTTCCTTGTTACACCAGTCACCGGCCAAAATCTAAGCATCTGGGGGGAGCAAGATCATCTACTACGAAGAGCATGTAACATGTGATAACACACCAGGGAAAGTGTCAGTGGGGTGTACCTGTGAACCACAACTCCACTGCTTTTTGAAAAATATTTACCATCTCATTTTGCTCTCTCTCTAGAATATATAAACCATTAAATTATTACATTACAAATTAAAAATAGTATTAGATACAAGGAGCAATTCACAATGCTGCTAGCTACTTATTTCAGTTATTAAGAAGAGCTAGGCAATGCCTTTTTGTAAAACCAAAACTGGTTATGTTACTTTTAGCAGCAATTACTACATACCAAACACTTCCTATAATTATTGCTTGTCAATGTAGAGGTGTTTTATCCTACTCCTCCAATCAGGAATTTAAAGGGATACTGTTGGCACTGTAACTTCTTCATTGCATTAATGTGAATATAGTGTCTGGAATCCTATGGTGCCATCCTACCATTCAGTGTTAAACCATGTTAAAACGTTTTTAAAGTTTTAATGCTCTATGATAGTTTCCAGCAGCTCATATCTCCTGCGCTACAATATACGTACATCTCTCCTATGCTGCTCGGGCTTAGGAGGAAGCATTAGCCTAAGCAGCAATGGGTGGTTGTAATTGTCCGAGAGTGTCAGCTGAACACTTTCAGTCTACCACAGTGTTCATTGTGGAAATGAATTGGTATGGCTAAAAGAAAGTGTGTAATCTCTGCCGTAGTTATAGCTCCAGTGTAGAGTCTTATTCAGTGCTAAACTGCTTGCAAATGGTATAACACTGAATGGAGGGACAGTGCCAGGAGATGAAATGAAATGGTTGTAATGCCAACAGTGTCCCAAAATATTGAACTTCTGTTATTTCATGTCTGCTACTTTATTTATATAGCCAGTGTGAAGGTGAAGCACTATATAAATGGGTAACCAAAAATATAATGTGTTCCGTGCAATGGAGAGCAGAAATGTAATACAAAGATACCTTGGCTTGTCTATTATAAATCACAATGGTTCCTTTGTAGTTTCCTAAAAACATAAGCAAGAAAACCAGTACAAAGGTAGGTATATATAAAGGAGAATACAAATTTCCCACTCACACTTTTAAAAACTAAGTATATATAGCTCCACACTCCTTCTTTGAAAATAGCAGGAACTGGGAATACTGGCAATACTAAATTGGTTACCCATTTATATAGTGCTTCACCTTCACACGGTCTATACTTTGTTGTTGAAAGATATGATGTGGGTGATATAGCAGCTGAACATTAGTAGGGTTATTACACTGGTTAATTAAAATTTGGCAGAATATTAGCGCTGGTACCTTCCCCTGTTTCTAGATTCTACTTTATTTATATGTTTATAATGAGGATACGCGTGTGTGCTTGAGCACTGTCTTGCTACAGGACATACCAGAGCTTCCGTTTCAATTCACAAAAAGACCTGACAGTCTCCTGTAGAATCTACTAATACAGTGATGGCAGTTTGTTCTGAAAAAAAAAACATTTCCTCTTTGCAGGTATGTGTGCAAAGTGAAATTGATTAACAGTTTTGAGGGATGAATGGCAGCAGAGAGACATGACGTATTTTAATTATTTAGAACATTTTTGCAAGCTGAGGTATGTAGTATTAAATACTTACCTCTGGGTGTTGGAGCGAGCCTATCATGGCCGTCCACTTGCCCCAAAGGGTTGTTGGAATCTGGTAAATCCATTTCCCCTGCAATGGAAAAGAAAGAGAAACATATTATATCTTCCTTTACATTCTCATTTGTTTCAATAGTACATAACATATTGGTTAACAAAGTGAGTACACACCTCACATTTTTTGTAAATATTTCATTATATCTTTTCATGTGACAAAACTGAAGAAATGACACTCTGTTACAATGTAAAGTAGTAAATGTACAGCCTGTATAAAAGTGTAAATTTGCTGTCCCCTCAAAATAACTCAACACACAGCAATTAATGTCTAAACCATTGGCAACAAAAGTGAGTACACTCTTAAAGGGAAACTCCAGTGCCAGAAAAACGATCCGTTTTTCTGGCACTGGAGGGTCCCTCTCCCTCCCACCCACCAATCCCCGGTTACTGAAGGGGTGAAAACCCCTTCAGTCACTTACCAGGGGCAGCGACAGGTCCCACGTCGCTGCTTCCTCCTCCCCCGCCGCTCCTCCTTCTGGTTACGTCGGCCGGTGGGCGAGACTGATCTCGCCCGCCGGCCGAGGAGACCTAATGCGCATGCGCGGCAATGCCGCGCATGCGCATTAGCGCACCCATAGGAAAGCATTGAAAATGAATTTCAATGCTTCCCTATGGGGAATAGAGCGACGCTGGAGGTCCTCACACAGCGTGAGGACGTCCAGCGACGCTCTAGCACAGAAAACCTGTGCTATGAAGCAGGAAGTGTCCTCTAGTGGCTGTCTGATAGACAGCCACTAGGGGAGGACTTAACCCTGCAAGGTAAATATTGCAGTTTTAAAAAAACTGCAATAATTACACTTGCAGGGTTAAGGGTAGTGGGAGTTGGCACCCAGACCACTCCAATGAGCTGAAGTGGTCTGGGTGCCTGGAGTGTCCCTTTAAGTGGAAATGTATAAATTGGGCCTAAAGTGTCAATGTTTTGTGTGGCCACTATTATTTTCCAGCACTTTACAGGTTGCCACTACAACCACTAGGTTACAACAATGTGACGGGTGTACTCAACTTTTGTGAGATACTGTATATATAGCAAAAAACAAAAAGGTTATGGTGGGGAAACAATTGTGATTGAAAACCCCTTCAAGCTGAAGTCTTTGGATAGTTAATACAATGTTAAACAGAAATCTGCACACCATTCAAGCCATAAGACTTGCTTTTCCCACAAAAATCACATATTTGCAATGATGTTACTACCGCAAAGGATTCTGGGTGGGCATATGCAAATTAGTTTAACAAAGAATCACATTTTTGCCTCATTCCATTTTAAATATGGATTCCTTTGACTCAACGGAATCCATGTTTAAAATGGAATGAGGCAAAAATGTTATGGCGCCCAGTATTTATTGTTGGGGTGCCTTGTTTATCATCAGTGTCCAGTATTTCTGTTGAATGTTTTTGTTTTGTTTTTTCAGTAACACATTGGCATCTTAATTTCCTGTGTCTGCTATTGGAAAGACATTTCCAATTTTTACAAACTGCAATAATTACCTTGCAGGGTTAAGTCATCATCTAGTGGCTGTCTATCAGACAGCCACTAAAGGGACTTCCGTGTTCTTAGAACACGAAAAGTGTTTTAAACGTCGCTGGACGTCCTCACGCTATGCATGAGGACCTCCAGCGTCGCCGGAATCCCCCTAGGAAAGCATTAAATAATGCTTTCCTAGGGGGAGGTCTAATGCGCACGCGCAGCCAGGAGCATGGGCGGAGCCTGACTCAGCGCTGAGGGACATCGGCGCTGGATTCAGGTAATGGTTGATTATATATTTCCTTCCTGTTCTATGTTACATTTTTTATATATTGTGTATTAATATTGTTTTTGTATTTTATTGTACCCTAATGTATCAATGCAATGTTTTGTGGACCCAGGACATACTAGAAAACGAAAGAAATCTCAATGTATCCATCCTGGTAAAATATTTTATAAATAAAATAAATAAATCAATAAAAAAAAAAAAATTGATATGTTTTCTGATATTTCTGACTCACTGCACCTTACAACTGCATAGATAGTTGTAAGATTGGTGCAGGAATTATTATGACCTTACTTATACCGGCATTTCTCACTTTATGAACTCTCACTTTATGAACTCCCGCCTTTATGAACTTTTTTCTGGATGTGCCGCCATTTTGTTTCACTGCCATTTTGTGTCAGTGGTCCATGGATCAGGATCGAGAAGAGTGCTTTGGAGCACAAACAAGAAGAGTAGAAGAAGAATTTGTGATCAGTAATAGACAAGAAGAGAGATGAGGATCAGGAACACAGTTCCTGAAGATAAAGGGAAGTCTAAAATACAGGTTTAGATTGTACTGTATTCTTTTTGTGCTTTCATGGGCATAAATTACAGATCCTGTAATATTATTGCACTGTGTGCTATTGAGTAGAGATTTGACTTGATTTGTCTGTGTGTTTCTGACATAGCTGTCTGTGTCTATGTGTGTTTGCCATTGTGCCATGTTTTGACAGGCAACTAAGGAGCAGGAGGAGGGCTGAAAAAAGGGGAGAAGGAAGAAAGTTTGAGAGCTGTAAAAATAAAAGCAGTAACAGAAAAGTGCTAAAAAAAAGAGATGCAAGCTTAAAAGTAAGAGAGGAGAAGGAGGAGAGTTTGAGAGCTGTAAAAATAAAAGAAGTAAAAGAAATGTGATAAAGGAGAGGAGGAAGCTGATAATAAAGAAAATGAATAAGTAGGAGGGCTTAAGAGAGGTTCCCCGTTCAACAAGTGCAGTATGTCTCTTCATTGAATAGTGTGAGAATTGATGATAATTTGATGGGTATTTCAATATGGTCTGCATGCCTTTAACCCCTTAAGGACCAAACTTCTGGAATAAAATAGAATCATGACGTGTCAGACATGTCATGTGTCCTTAAGGGGTTAAAATTCCTACAACATACATGTATTTGCTATGCTTTCATTTTGTATTTGTGCTTAATAATTAAGGTTTTCAATGGTAAAATGTGTTGGTCAGGAACGGAACCCATGTTTAATACATTGTGATCTATGGGAAATTAGTTCTCACTTTATGAACTAGGCTTCGGAACCAATTAGTTCATAAAGTCGGGAACTACCTGTACAAACATATTTTAATGATATTTTTCCTTTGAGCCGCTGGAAATCCTAAGCATTGAATATTTTTGCATATTTTCTCTTTCTAGTTTTTGCAATAAATGGCTTGTGTTAATCTACTAAAGCACAAAATGACATGAAGGGATTAAACAAAATCAGCTTTCATGCTGAGTGCGGACCATTATAATGTCCATGCACATTACTGGAATTCTTTGCGCAAGCTAATTAAAATCATCAACTCCTGGTACTTATACATCCATTCATATTCTAATTTTCCCTTGTGCGTTCATTAATATTCTATAGATTTGATTTCTATTTTAAGCACTGAGTATATCCGTGGACTCCAGTTCCCACAATGCTTAGCCAGTGATTGGGTGACTAACAGTTCACAAACATCACTGTTAGTGTTAGTATGGAGGCATTCATGCCCTAGGGCTGTGTAATACACATGTTTGCCTAGGGGTTATTGGATACGTGTCTGCTGGCATTGCCTTTGACCAGTCTGTAGGAATCTGCTGTTGCATAAAAAACATTTGTAAACAATTTTATGATTGCTTTTTTTGGCAACTGTTTAAATATTTTCATTGTACTTAGAAAAAAATGAGTTACTTGAACAAAATCACAATGAGCACATTGTGCATTGAAGCAAATACTTGCAAGTTATGGCTTAAAAATATATTCCATGTACCCATGAGTAGGCTTTCAAGATAAATTTGTTGGTTAGACGTTAGGAAACAACTGATGCAATAAAAGGCTTTATTGAATTGTGTTGAATTGTTTATCATTACAACATATCTGAAAATCCAATGGATTGTTGGCAAGCAGAATAAACTATCATCAAATAAGACATAATAACCACGTATGATTTAAAGGAGCACTATAGGGTCAGGAACACAAACATGTATTCCAGACCCGATAGGGTTAAAACCCCTCATGCCTCCCTAAAAATAGTAAAATCTTACTTGAATTCAAGTCTGTAGCTGCAGGCTTTGTCCCTGTTTCCGGTAGACCTGCCCACTGCCTGCTGCCCTCAGCAGAAGTAGTAGCCTGATCCAATCACAATGCTTCCCCACAGGATTGGCTAAGACTGACAAAGAGGCAGATCAGGGGGAGAGCCAGCATGATTCAAACACAGCCCTGGCCAATCAGCATCTCCTCATAGAGATTAATTGAATCAATGAATCTCTGTGAGGAAAGTTCAGTGTCTGCATGCAGAGGGAGGAAATACTGAATGTTTGGATGCATTTAAGGCTGCCATGACCCAGGAAGGGTCTCTAACAGCTACCTGAGGAGTGGCCAGTGAAGTTATCACTAGGCTGTAATGTAAACACTGCATTTTCTCTGAAAATACAGTGTTTACAGTAAAAAGCCTGAAGGCTTTGAACACATATAATTCTTTGGGACACCCTGGTGGCATATACTGAACATGGTGTACCAAATTTAAGGAGGTATGTCTGATTTATATCAAAGTTGTGCACATCACTTTACATAGAACAATTTGGAAAAAAATAAGATACAAAAATACATTTTACTATATTTAGGAACAAGGTAGCTTAAACACATAGAAAATACTAAAAATAATAAAGACTAAAACAGGCAAGAGGGATGAGAATTTGGTCCTTGCGATAAGGTGTAACGGGGTAGAACTCACAGACTCCTTGAGCACAACTTAAATCACGAACACATCAAGTTGCACAAAATGAAAGCTATTTAAGGTGCCCAAACACTTTCAACTTTCAGTGATGATAACCACAGCATTGTATGGGGGTTATTCAGCAACATACTTTGAAAACAAATTATAATCAGACCTACTGGGAGCTAGTCACCATGGAACAGAAAAGATTATGTATATGTGAATTAAATCACTCATTGGATTCAACAATGTTGCTATGACTTCCTGGCTCCAAAACATTATCTATGTCTGCTTCGTGTAGATCAGACATCCAATGCTCAGGATTGTTCTGATGCATGAAAGTAGATTATAAAACATTTTCTTGGGCTTACTCAGTTATGTTAGCAGACTGATTAAAATTCAAGTTGTTCTGGACATTTGCTATGCTTTACCCTGTCACTCAGCAGCTAGGTTTGGCCTTGGTTAGCATGAGTAGGGGTAGCGTAGAAAAGATGAATGACTTTAATATAGTTTATTACAAGCACATGTCCTTGGACTGTAAGACTTTGATAGTGTTCTTGAAATAATGAAAAACTTATCATAAAGTATTTACAGCTGATTGATGTTTTCAGTGTTTTGTTTAACAAAGCGATATCATTAGGCAGCACAGGATTTTAAATTGCAATTATAGTACCATGGTAGAAAATAATTAAAAAGTGAGGAATTTGGGGCAGTTTTCTACGTACATCTGCTTTAATAAAATATTAGCCTCCTTTTAATCTGGGGGGACGGAGGTAGTTTTCTACATCAATGCATATTATTTATTATGTTATTCTGTATATATAATGATTATATTATCATAACTGATCAAACTGGGGTTTGACATGTTTATATATAAAAAAAATAAAACACTTAAACACATTGACACCCTTCTAATCTTTCCAGGTTTGAAACATCTATTGCAGGGTTCAAGGCTAGATTTTTGTAGACATATTTTCTTTAGTGTTTATATTGATGTGTAATCTGTGATAATGTGGTCCGTGTACCAATTTTAGTCTCTCTCCAGGTGCAAAAACTGGTTTGCTGATTGCAAAATAAAGTTTGTGGGCAAAGTGTAAACATCTAAATGTCTTAAAAATCCACTAAACTTTCAAAATAACAGCTGCTGCTCTATAGATGTAAAAATTGTGCGAAGAACCTTGGAATTTTTTTTAAGTATTATTTTTTAATTACATACTATGTAATGTATCTTTCAGATAAAAAAAAACAGATTTCGAATTTGGAGTGTCAATTTTTTTGATGCTCTTGAAGTGAGACATATCCCTTTTTCTATTTCTAACTACCGTATTTAAAAGGCGTATAACACGCACCGGCGTATAACACGCACCTCATTTTTAGAAAGAAATTCCAGGAAATTTCCCACCCTCCCATAGTATTCCCCCCCCTCATCCCATAGTATTTCCCCCTCATCCCATATTGTTCCCCCCTCATCCCATAGTGTCCCCCCCTTTCCATAGTATTCCCCCCCTCCCATAGTATTCTCCCCCCCTCCCCTCCCATAGTATTCTCCCCCTCCCCTCCCATAGTATTCTCCCCCTCCCCACCCCATAGTATTCTCCCCCCTCCCATAGTATTCTCCCCCCTCCCCTCCCATAGTATTCTCCCCCCCTCCCCTCCCATAGTGTACTTCCCCCTCCCATCCCCTCCCATAGTGTACTTCCCCCCCTCCCCTCCCTTACCATAGTGTACTTCCCCCCCTCCCCTCCCATAGTGTACTTCCCCCCCCTCCCCTCCCCTCCTGTACTTCCCCCCCCTCCCCTCCCATAGTGTACTTCCCCCCCCTCCCATAGTGTACTTCCCTCCCCCCCCTCCCCTCCCATAGTGTACTTCCCTCCCCCCCCCCCCTCCCATAGTGTACTTCCCCTCCCATGATTACTTACCTGTCCTGAAGCATGGGCCGGCTTCACAGCGCGCACCGCGGTACAGGAACTTTAATTTCATGTTCCGGTTTCCGGCGGGACTGAAAGGAAGTGTGCACACTATTGTGCACACTTCCTTTCAGTCCCGCCGGAAACCGGAACATAAAATTAAAGTTCCTGTACCGCGGTGCAAGCTGTGAAGCCGGCCCACGCTTCAGGACAGGTAAGTAATTATGGGATATCGGCGTATAACACGCACCCACGATTATTCCCCTATTTTCAGGGGAAAAAAGTGCGTGTTATACGCCGATAAATACGGTATATCTAACTATATCTTCTATACCTAAGAAAGGAAAGGAGAGGAGGAAAATAATGTGCAACATTAAGAGTAGTATTTTTTCCCCCTGAAACATTAACAGTTGACTTGAAAATAACTGTAGATTCTACAAAATAAGTCATTTTTAGAGTTAAGTGTTCCTTTAGGTTTGAGTTTTCAGTGCCTTACATACCGAAGGCTTGATTGTATACTTGGAGAATGGGTTGCTGAATAGATTATCATTATTATTATTATTTTATTATTTATATAGCGCCAGCAAATTCCGTAGCGCTGTACAATGGGTGGACTAACAGACATGTAATTGTAACCAGACAAATGAACACACAGGAACAGAGGGGTTGAGAGCCCTGCTCAATGAGCTTACATGCTAGATAATTACATAATAAATAATAGAGCTTGTAGTTAATGATGATTTGCCTTCATTAAATTAGGCACCCTTTTTGGATATACAATAAATAGCATAGTTTGTTTTACCTTGAACACCTAAGCATGGACATCTTCACCAGGGCCTTTGTAATTTGGATGATTGTTGCAGCTTAGGATGTAGGTTACGAAAGGAGTCTAGTGACTTACAATTTAAGAAGGAATGCTAGCCTCAACATAATTTTCTCAATTAAAGGTAATCTATTTTTACCAGCATCTGGTTTTCTAGCCCTAGTGTTAGGGGAAGTTAATCATGGACTGTAGAATGAAGCCATTAAGATAAGTGGCCTGTATCTGGAGGGATATATGCCTTTGTTCTCCAAGGCTGAGATCTAGATTTGGAGATATAGGTAACATTACATTGTTTGTCACCTAAGGGATGGATAATACTGTGTGTAGATGTTCCTATCTTCACACAAAGATACAATGAGATTCATGTTTGTTTTATAGGCTTTGTGGCTGATTTATAATTTTTTCGTGAAAATCAAACATATTTCACAGGATCATTAAAAGGGATACCAATATAATACACAGTGGAACTAGCTGTATTTTCATTTGCTGTCAAGTTGCAGCTTATTCATTTCTGCAATCATTAATAGAGCAATTATAATGAAGTTAGTTATTGCCCACATTACAGCATGTTATATAACCAGTCCCAGCTTGTTGCATTTATTTGGTGTCAGTGATGTGATGTACTGGAGCATGTGATGCTTGTATGTCACACTCCACATGATGCACCACCAGCATTTTATATTATTCTGGCTGTGAAAAGAATAGGAAGAGATGTATCCCTCGCTTTAGTATCTTTTACTTCCCAACATTTGGAAGTATGAAAGTGGAACTAGGTTGGTGGTCCTTTAGAGGGCATCCCAGCAATGCAACTTGTGTCACTGGTAATGCAGAAAAGTGGGGGGACCCTGTCTGAAAATGATGTACTGCGGCCTTCGTTGGTGCCACCACATTAGCCAGCTTCACTCATGGCTGCACCTGTGCAAAGTGCTGTTAAAGTTCCCATGGGCTTAATGCACTCAATGCAATGTGCAAATTGCAAGTGGGTCTATTGATACTGGATCAAGGACTGCCCCACTAAACACAGAACTTTTGGCAGGTATTAATTCCGTGGCTGTATTTTTGATATATGAGTACAGCAAACATTTTTTATACATTGTAATGTTGCTTCATTTAGGAATTAATAGAAATTCATTGTTAAGCTGAAAATATATTAAAAGATTAACATGAAAGTTGAACTTTGTAAATGGACTGAAGGGATGATTAACTCATTGAGCGGGGCCTTCAACCCCTCTGTTTCTGTGTGTCAAACTAGTCTGGTTACAATTACATGTTTGTACAGCGCTACAGAACTTGTTGGCGCTATAGAAATATAATAATTATAATTATTATTATTATTAACAAAATAGGACATTTAACTACCTAGCTTTTATTTTAACAGACCCCCCTTTAAAGAGACAGCATCCATGATCTGTAAATACACTTAGAAACATTATCTGCTCTTTCAACTTCAAAGACAAATCAACTACACAAGTAGCTTTCAAGCCCCAGTCATTTTATCTTTATCTGGTTGACCCTTTAGCTCTCTCAACAACACTAAAAATCCCCTGGCATAAATCTTCACTCCTCACAAATACTTGAACAGAGGTCTTGTTATTCAGCCTAACTCCCTTACATTGGCATACACACAGCTGCCTCCCCTCCATGGTGTTAACATGATGTTTTTACAAAAGACAAACTCTGCTAATTGCATCTGGCTATTTAATTAAAAAGTTTCTTGGATGACATACAGAGAAACACATTAAGTCCCTTTTTCTTCACCCAATTCTTACAATAGAGCGAGTATTAGCCAATCTTTTCTCACAAGGGACTTAGTGCCAGCCAAGGCAGAGCAATAGGAACCTTGTCACACGCAAAGAATAAGATAGTATTTTGGATTGCACACCCGCTGCGCACAAGTCGGGCACTCGCTGTAGCAAAGAATGTACAGGTGGGCTGAAAAACCTACACACCGTATTAAAGGGTCTATTCACAAATTTTGGCAAGCTACGCACATTAATCCCATATTCACTAAAAGTGAAATGAATTTGCAGGCAATTTGCAAACAAATTCTACAAAAGCTGATGTAGAAAAAAATACAACAAAAATATAAGAAGTCAAAAAAATAAAAAAATAAAAATATATATATCATACTGACTAAGGTTTAATTTCCCGCACAAGCAGGAGGTTGTGACAATTGTAACCAATATATGCAACTATTACAATGTATAATATTTTTGAATATAGCAGTTGTGGGTAACTATGGCATCCCAGATGTTGCTGAAATATATTTCCCATGATGCTAAGCCAGCCTTAAAGCACTTTCAGGTATATATAACACCCTTTATCCTCAGCATTATTAAAGGGATTCTCCAGTGCCAGGAAAACAAACCCGTTTTCCTGGCACTAGAGGATCCTGGCAGTGCCCTCCCTCCATTCCATGTCGCTGAAGGGGTTACAACCTCTTCAGACACTTACCCGAATCCAGCGCCGATGTCCCTCGGTGTTGGGTCAGGCTCCACCCACGCTTTCCCCCCTCCCCCCCCGCCAACATCCGCCAGAAGGAGCCCTATTGCGCATGTGTGGCAATGGCCACGCGCGCGCATTTCACCTCCCCATAGGAAAGCATTGTTCAATGCTTTCCTATGGGGATTCCGGCGACACTGGAGGTCCTCATGCATGTGAGGATGTCCAGCGTCGCTTAGACCAAAAGTAATCTAAGAAGCTGGAAGTCCCTCTAGTGACTGTCTGGTAGACATTGTAAGTAGTAGCTATAAATAGGAAAAGTTAAAGGGACACTACAGTGTCCAGAACAACTACAGCTTAATGCAGTTGTTTTGGTGCCTATATCCTGTCCCTTCAGGCCTTTTAACGTAAACACTGTCGCCATGGCTGTGATGATCAATTTTGATGCATCTCTATGGGGAAAGTTCAGCTTCTCCATGCAGAGTGTTGAGACGCTAAACGCCAGTGCTGCACAGTGAGCAGTGACCCAGGAAGCACCTCTAGTGGCTGCCTGAGTGACTGCCACTAGAGGTGTCTCTAGGCAGCAATGTAAAGACTGCCTTTTGTCTGATAAGACAGCTTTCACATTGAAAAGCCTGCAGGGACATTCTATAGACACCAGAACAAATACATTAAGCTGTTGTGGTTTTGGTGACTATAGTGTCCCTTTAACCCCTTAAGGACACATGACATGTGTGACATGTCATGATTCCCTTTTATTCCAGAAGTTTGGTCCTTAAGGGGTTAATCTTGTTTTGAGTGAAAGTCAGTTATCTTGAAATTGGCATCTTGGCAGCAATATGTGCCACCTGGAGAAGCCATCTCAATTTGTCTAAATCAGCGTAATACATTTCAAATTCACAATTAAGTACCATGCACAAAACAGTCAAGTCCAATTATATATAAGCTGCGATACATATATATATATATATATATATATATATATATATATATATATATATATATATACACACAACACTGTTCTAACAACCCTGCCAAAAGAATACACTCTTTATGTACATTTCTTCTAATATATTCTTCATAAAAATTTACTTTGTTGACCCTTTAAGAAATTCCAACCTTTGGTGTTCCACAGACAATAAGTCCACTGTACACTTTGATTCAGCTGCCAATTTGATTACTTTGGCTGTGAGAGAAACTAGCTACTTAGCTTGCTGAATCAAGTTCTTTCATTGAAATTTCACTTCACCTCCTCCCCCATCCTCTCAACCCACACCTCATCAGCCTCAATATTCCTGGCAAGTGATTGCACAGTGGTTCTGGCAACAGTGTCACACTGGTGACCAGCCTACAATGATGAAGCCTGCATATGAGCATTAAATCCATGTACGTAATTGTTATGGTAAACGCAATGGTTTCCACCTAACGTCAAGTGGTTTTGCTGCACTTTTTTGACAATGCTTAAATGTCTTGTTCTTACTCATAGTATAGTTCATATTTTTAGGGTTATTCAATAAAACCGGCATTATCAATCAGTAATAAACCATGAATTTAAAAAAAAAAAATGTCTAAAAGAGTAAATTTGCATATACTCTTGAATTCAGTAACTTTTTACCCCAAATTTAACTGTTTAGGATTTTTAATTACCTAGTAGGTGAATAAACTTGATTGAACGGACGACTCAGGACACATATAAAACAAGTTCTGTGAAGTGAGACCTTGTGAAAATGTAATTAGAAACTAGATTTGTTTTTAGCCCGAATTGTTGGTTCCAATTATTTACTTTAACTCCAACTGCTGTATATTTGCATCAAAATACTAACACTAACCTCCACTCTGACTCGAATGCACTAGAAGCAAATTACCATCCAACAATTTCAGAAAAATAAACACTGGAAGTGTTAACATTATTTAAAAAGAGTTAGAGTTAAGTCTTTATGGTTTGCGACAAAATGTTTTCAAGTGGTTTGACAAAAACTGGTGGGATTCGTTGGCACCCTCAACCCACCTCCTCTGTTTGAGAAAAAATTCTGCAATACTGGAAGATTCAAAAAAGTGTGTGCACGCAGAAAGGGTTAGTTTAGTTTGGCAAAATCCATCTAGGCGTGCTCATGAGGTACATATATTTTGTAAGAATAACGAGGAAATTAAACTTGAAGTAAGGACCCAATAAACTGGGTACATGGAAATTCCCCTGTTTTGCTTTCATACTGCGTAAAAACAAATGTTTTCAGCTGCAAGCACACATTCCTTGAAACCATAACCACTACAATAAGCGGCAGTGTTTACAGTGCTTAAATAAACAGACTCTATTTAACTTGCCAGCACAAGTAAAGATTGAACATTGCACAAAAGGTAAGTCGGTTTGAGCTCTGTTCCCAGGGAGAATGATATCTTCAATGCACAATGCCAAATAGTGAGGAGACCAAGCTGCCCAATGGAGAAAAAAAGCAAAATTAATTGACACGAATGGCATTTCTCTTTAGATGCCAATTGCATAAACTCATGCCTGAGGCATCTTGAAATAGTGAAGTAAACAGAAAAAGGAACCCCTTCTGTCACTTACCTGATTCCAGTGCCAACATCCCACGGCGCTGGTACACACTACGCCACCGCTCCTCCTAATGTGCATGCACGTACCTAATGTGCATGCATGGCTTACCAATGTCCTCATGCATAGCGTAATGACGTCCAGCATCAGTTAGGCGACCAAAAGTCGCCTAATGGCCAGATGTCCCTCTAGCATGGCAGACAGCCACTAGAGATGGAGTTAACCTTCCAAGGTAATTATTGCAATTTATCAAAAACTGCAATTATTACCATTGCAGGTTTAAGGGGCCTGGGACACTGCACACAGACCACTTCAATGAGTTGAAGTGGTCTGGGTGCCTGTAGTGTCCTTTAATCTGGATACCACCTGAAGAGAACATTTTCCATAAAATATATAAAGTTTATAGTGTTTTATAAGCTATAAACTATACAATACGTTTTTCTTAGGTGGCAGCAACCTTATATCTAAATAACGTTTCATTAAACTTCTATTTTTAGAAATGTAAGGATTTGCTTTCCCTGAAAACATTAGCACTGTGCCAATAATGGATAGAGGCTTTGTTATGACACATCCATTTTAGGTCAAGTGAACCCACGAGAAAGCCAGCTATTCAACCAAGCAATGTAAATATTAGGACTGTCTTAATAGAGTGTTGAAAATTTATTTTATCTGCTCTGGGGCTTATTTTTTACCATTGCCAGAGAGAAACATCTTAATATGACTTACATAAATTACATTTTATACACACACAATGATATATATTTATATATATATATCTTTACATAAAGATGTAAAAAATAAAAGGGATAAGGTAAGATTTTAAACTGTGTTTATGTATATTGCAATAAAAAATAATTCATCTTACGTTTGTTCATAGTGACGCGATTCCTTTCATGTACTGTTCTTGTTACTAATGCTTGCTGAAAGAACTTTACCAATATTCAAACTAACGCAGAGTTTAAATATTACTGGTAATGAGAAAAAAAGGTTATGGAATCCTGCACTAGAAGATTAATACAGTCACAATAAGTTGCCATACACATTGAAAGCTGAGAACCAAGTCACATGTTTCTTGAGATCCCAGAAGAAGACGCCAGCCAAAATAAAGTTGGAAAGGAGTCACAACTAGAATTTGAATGGAATAAATGCAGTACTAATAAAACAGTCAAACTAACCTGTAGAAATAGATGTACAATGTACAGATGAGCTGTTCAAGTTTCTATAACTTTGTAAACAAGCACAAACTGTTCAAACAGGATAAATCTGATTTAGGGTTGCACCAATACCAGGATTAAATTAGCCACTGCACCCAATAGCTCATACATTTTTTTTATATATTAAAGAACAGATACTCTAAAAAGTCAGTGTGGCTTATTCAGTGTGTAATATCCTCAATAGGGAATCCTCCTTAGCAGCTATGCCGACTAGCGTTCTCACCGCTTCACTACAGGAACTGTGGTGGCACCATAAATGGAGGAAAAGGTAAGTAAACTAAATTTTTCCTTTAATACTGGAGAAGGGGGAGTACCAAAACCATGTTTGTATTCCTAACACTACAGTGTTCCTTTAACAACAAATGAGACACACTAGTACGCATTTTGACAGGAATAATAGGTTGATCACTATTTACTTGATTATTAATCTCACCAGTCGGTTATTAAAACATTACAATGGATTGTATGTGGATATGTAGGAAATACCTATGTATGTTAAGTAAAAAATAAATAAAACATGTGGATTGTAAAATAAAATGTCCAGCCAAGTCAGACGTCTAACTGATGTGCCATTAGATTTGGTTGTGGTAAATTTTAACATTTAATCCAATACATCAAGATGGGGCAAAAAAAACAAGCTTGCAAGTTTTAGCCATAAAGCTGAGGTGGGAAACATTTGTGAACTTCCATCTACAACTAGGCTCCTAAACTGATACAGGTCTTCGAAAAAGTCCCCATAAATGAATGAAAGATTTTTTTCCTTGTTAGTCATTTACACAAATTCACAGACAACATTATAAATATGAAATGGAATGTCTAAGGTTGTAAGTGCACTAATAAAAATACAAGTACTGTTATCTTCATTTGCGTACCATGAATGATTTATGTAGAGGTTCACAAATAAAGCAATACAAAACAAAGTGTTTTGCGGTACATATAGTATAATAAATACAATATGTGTAAAACATTCTACAACAAAAACTTCAGCTTTGGTAAAACCACTTTGGGAGATATAAATCTTACTTTTGTCTCTGCTTTTGCCATTTTTATATACATGTTGGGCTTGATTTCACATAAAAGTGTAGTCCTTAAGATTATGCATTAAACACAAGAAAAGTAAGTATCCAGCCATGGAAATGAGCAAATTACAGTTGTTATTATTATTATTGACATTTATATAGCGCCAACAGATTCCATAGCGCTTTACAATATTATGAGAGGGGGGATTTAACTATAAATAGGACAATTACAAGAAAACTTACAGAAACGAGAGGTTGAAGAGGACCCTGCTCAACCGAGTCTATAGGAGTTGGGGTATATCACACATTAGGACAGGAAATAGCAATCAAACAAGGTGGAGTGAAGCAGAGCTGGAGAGCTGCCTCAATGTGACATTAGTTACAGTGTAATCTCCACAAACATAACCTACAGAATGCGGCAATCAGTCAGCGACCCTCAAGGAAACAGACACAAAAAGAGAGGAGCAAAGAAAAGAAGAATTAGAAAACAGAATATAGGATAAGAGAGAGAGGGATATTACAAGGGGTTATAGGGAAAGAGGGATAAAAGTGAAGGAATATACCCAATAGCGATAGGAAATGTTTCGCTTGCACTGGAGAAAGATGTCCACCTAACCTGCTCCATCTATAACCATCCAATTATATGTTAGGATTGTTATGTTTTTATAGGAGGTGATCTCTAAAACTTGTGCCTACAGGTGCCAAGGATTGTATACCCAATCATGGTTTTATTTATGTCCTATTTTATGTATTGTGACAGCAATGCCATATAGTAGCCTAAATCTGCGTGTGAAGGGATTTCAAGTAAAGCACAAACTTGAAGGCCAAAGGTGGTCCATTAATGATATTTCAATGTAAAGCAGCCATGTTAGGTACTTTAGACAAGTGGTTGCCAAACCACACTCCCCCTTCCCCACCAGTCCAGGATTTAGGGATTACCCAGTGTCAATTTTGGAAATGTCTAAATCCTGGACTTGAAAGAGGGGTGGGGCTGGGGGGAGGGGAGGCTGGTTTAGGAATATAATGTATCCAGTGATGTCTTCCTTTAGAACACAACATCACTTAATAATTAGGACTTGTCTTTGTGCATAAAGAAACACAGTTTGCCTTCAATGCTAAGATGAGGGAACGTGTGTTAAGAGTTGCTATGCACGTGTAACTTCCTATCTGAATATTCGTATCTCATATGGAATTGTTGGTTGGCTGCCAATGCAAGAACATTAAACTATTGTAGTAAAAGCAGAGCTGCCACTTGGTCATGTTTTACTCATCACCTCCTAATTCAGAGACAGTGGCAGAGCTTAATCCCACAGCTAGTTAAGAGATCATTGCGCCCAGGGTTACACTGAAGTTGGTGCACTATGACTAGCAAACACTGCTATAGAATTTACAATGATAGTCAACCGATTGTGAGCTACAATTGGCTCTGCTTCCTACTGTTTGTAGACAGTGGTGTATCCTGGTTTTGTGCTGCCCTATGCAGGGCCCTGCTATACTACTGTAGATTGTGTTTGAAAGTAAATAGGATTATTGAATGTTTAATGATAAAGTTCCTTCAAAGCATTTGATTTTTCAAGTGACTTGCATTAATCCAATTACAAACAGAGGCATTTGTGCACCATACAAGTAAAAGTAAATAATTCTTGACATTAACAAATGCCAGAGGCAAAGGGAGGTAACGCTTACTGATCTGTACTATTCAAACACAGTGTATCGTTAAATGAGAGCTAAATCTTATGTCCTACATTTAAAAGATGTGGCTTACAGTATAAGGGATAAGACACAAATCCTCTCTTAATTTTTCAAGGGTCTCTTCCCCTTCTTGTTATGCCTCAAAGCACTATCCACCCACTCCTTATTCATTTTATTTTTACTTTTTCCTTCTCTGCATACTTAGTTTTGTGTGTTGTGTAATGCATAATAATAATAATAATAATGTTCTTTAAGAGATATTTTAGTACTGTTGTTTCTGCTATGATATTTTATGAAGTGAAAACCCACCACTAAGACGTCCTCTTTTAGACTTTCAAAAATAGAAGGTTGTCACCTTCGGAGTCATCACGCACAGAAGGACACTGAACACTTCCAATGCTTCTCATAGAAAAGTACTGGAGAAATGCATTTTTTATGAACTGAAAGCAGCTGTGGTATGGCGGCTATTAGGCTATTTAACACTTCTACTCATCCTACAAACTACAACATAAACTACTTTCCAATAAAACATTGCTGGATGCCTATAGACAACATTAACAGACCGGTGAAGACTTTTCCTGTTCAACAATTTTAAGTATTATTTGCTTGCTCACAGCGTATGCGCATCATTAGATGTGATCACTCTTGGCAGCAGTGCTTCAGACCATGAAGGCTCTTGGTTTGCCAGGCAGGCTGCCAGTAGGCAGGCTCGCCCTTTCCGGGCATCGTTACTAGAAGATGTAATAATGCATTATGAAGACGAACACTACTGCCCCCATAGTGTGATAGTGGATAGTGTGTATCTATAAAGAAGATGGTTCTATAGAGTACATTTGGTGAAAAGAATAACTGCCACAGAAAGGGGGTACAATATCGATGTCTTCCCAATCTTCCAACCCTTTGAGAGCAAGGGAATCCTTCTAACAATTAAAAGGTAGAATGACAGTTTGTATTGGTGAAGTAATACTTTTTTCATTTGTATTTATTCAGATTATTAACATCTTTGCAGTGTGCATTGTAGCATTGACATGCAATCACAACATGTCGTGGGCAGTTTTGAATAGAAAGATTTTTCAGATACAAAGATAAAACTTATCATGAAATAATCTTATGGAAAAGGTGTGACACTACAGGGTGTATGGACATCCAAACTGTAATGTTGCATTATCTGATCATGTGTGATGTAAACAGTAATACTTCACTTCAAAGAAACTGCATGTTTAAACAAGATAAATCTTTGTCTCTTACTGAATAACGTCTACTTCTTACTTCAAAAAGACACTGTATCAATGCCAATATAAAATGGTACTTGCTTTTTTACTTGCTCCCAGCTTATCTTTTACATTTTTAGGTACTTGGTAATTATAGTTCATCAGGCGCAAGAAACTTAAAGGACCAGTTTGGGCACCATAACAACTTCAAATAAATTGAGTTGTTATGGTGACTCCACATTCATAAAACTGGCTTGAAAAAAAAACGTCTTGGCTGAGAGCATCAACTGACCACTCTCAGCCTATCAGTGGCAGAGCTGCCGGATTCTGCAAGAGCCTTCTGTTTTAAAGATTTTGAAAAAACGGAGGCCAGATGCAATGGGATTCGGCGCTGGAACACAGAGTTTGGAGACAAACTGTGTAACCCCCTTAAAGTGAGCAAGCGTCAAGGACCTCCTGCTACCATAACAACTATGATGAACTTTTAATTCACAGTTCTGTTGCTCATTGTTCTGTCAACAAAGTAGTATATTCATGTGCTGATAAGCTAACAGAAGGCAGTAAACCACTAAACAATATTCTTGTATCTGGAGGGAGAATAACTATCAGGTACTTTATATTGTAACAAATAAATATACATCCATATATGCATGCTTCTATCCATCCACCAATCCATTCTTCATCCATCCATTAATGCATTCCTCATTACCCAAACATCTTCTAATATAATTAACCAATTGTCAGTTATGAAAATTAAAAACGTGGTTACTGCCACAGTTACAATTTCATTGTAAGCAAGACGGAGACAGCAACTCAAACATCTGTTTCTGATGAAAAAAAAAAACACACAGTCCCATTTAAAATATGTCTATTTAAGTCCATATGCGCCTTCTAGGAGAGCTAAAACACTACTGCATAAAGTACTAGCAGAGAAGTCAGCCACCTCATAAATAAAAGTACTTAGAAGGCACGAATTACTCAACCTATTCAACATTTCTCCCAAATTAATAATGTGATAGCAAACAAATCATTTCAAGTAGAATGCATTAACCTGATGGCTGTTTAAAACACACTCAACTAATTAATTTGTTGTTCTACAACAATAGAACATTTCAATCAAGGCAAATTGCCTGAAAACTGCAGACTGTGACTGAAGCAGTTATAGAGTCATACAAAAGCAAGCACCAAGACATAGGGGGTTTATTAACTAAAAAGGAAATGTGGAGACATGAAAAATTAAGTTGAAATTTCAGGCCAAAAATAGTCAACATGGAAAAATAGCTGAGCAGATAGGTTAGTTCTATTTGGCTATTTGTGGCCTAAAATTGCAGTATCCATATCAAATCCCCATTAATCATGGGTGAGTGCCTAAACGCCAAAATGACATGGTTTTGATCTAGACCATAGATGAGAAACCACTGGCACTACAGGTGTTGTGGTGCTCTGAAGTATATTTCAGATCATGCTCAGACAGCCGTTCAGGGCCGGACTGGGACAGAAATTCAGCCCGGGCATTTAAAGGCAGAGCAGCCCTAGGAGGCTGCTGGGTGAGAGAAAAGTCAGTGGCTGCTAAGTGAGAGGGAGGGCAGGGGCTACAGGGTGAGAGGGTAGGGGCTCCTGGGTAAGGGGGCAGGGGCTACTAGGTGAGATGGGGGTAGGGGCTATTTGAGAGAGAGGGGGCTATTTGGTGAGAGGGGGCTGCTAGGTGAGTTGGGGTTAGGCAGGGGCTACTAGGTTTACTCTCCCACCCCCCTTCCTTACCTTGAGCCTTCTTTGGAGGAAGAGGAGTAGGGGAGGAATCATATTCCCTGGTGGTCCAAGGGTTGAGATATCTGGACTATACCACTAGTGGGTATAGACCATGTGCATTGGGTCTGCACAGTGCATCAGGCTGTACAGCCTGCACAGGAGCATACAGTGTGCAGGCCGTGAGAGAGATCTAGAGCTCCCTCTATGGATCAGGAAGCACCAGCCCTGAAGTTGCTGGCCGGAAAGATCCCTTGATCTTCCCTGTCGGCCCCTGGCCATCGCGGCTCACCGGGTATTTGCCCAGTTTGCCCGATGACCAGTGCAGTACTTTTAGCAATTTCCTACTTAGGGGTAGCAGTGTTCGGCACTCCAGATGTTGTGGACTACATCTCCCACAATGCTCTTACAGCCATAATGCTGGCAAAGCACCCGGGAGATGTAGTTCACAACATCTGGAGTGCATAAAGTTGCCCAACTCTAATGGGCAGCTGATTGGCAACATTTACTGTAGACACATTCAATGAAATGAGAATAAATGTTTATTTACTTTTTTTTTTTTAAATATATATACATACAAAGTATGGACCTATGACCTAGGATTAAAGAATTACTCCAAGCAGTTCAGTGATTTGAAGTGGTCATGGTGCTTGGAGTCTGTACTGGAGTCTGTGCAGTGTTTTACTATAAGATGCTGCACATACAGAGTTTAGCCCACCAGCATCATGGGGTGTCATTAACCATCCCGAAACAATAGTTCAGAGAAAGCTAATGTCACGTTTGTGTAAACTGCAGAACCATAAGCAGCCTCTGAGCCCGGAAGGACCCAGGTAAGTGGGTACACCATTCTGAAGCGGGCTGCAGTAGTTCTGTAGTTGTAATGGTTGGAGTAATCCTTTAAGCATTTTTCACAAAATAAATGAGGCTAAACAAGCCCCTCACACATCTATGTTTCAGACCTCCAACTAACACTAGTGGTTTTAAAGAAAGGATAAAAGGAATTGATTTTGATATATACTTTGAGTTTTCCTTATTACTTGGCGACATATATATCACATATCTTCAAGTACAAATAATTTGGGGGTTTTCAGTTCTGCCTTAGTTTTTTACAGAGTTAGTGATGACATCAAGGGATGGGACACACTTTTCCTATACCTGCGCTGCAGAATCCCCTCAGATGGTTATTAATGTCATTATATTTAAACTATTTTCCTTTTAAAACCTCTTACACTTAAATTATGGTCTCAGCATTTATTAAAGGTTTTGAATGAAGCATTTAAACACAGGTGACACACACTGGTTCACAGAAATCCAAAGAGAGATAAATATTGTGTGTGGCTAGAGCAAAACCTACAGAAAGCAACAAAAACACATAATCTGAGAAATAAAACTGGAGGTGTTTGAACTCAAGGGATTAGACTAATAAATGAAATCAAAGAATAACAAAACTGTGTACAAAAAAAAAAATTGCAAAAACAGAACAGCTGCATAGTCTTGATCTCCAGTTGCAGAAGAAAAGCAATGGAATAGGGAACGGCCAAGCATAGTACATTAACCTATTCCTTGCACTGCGAAACCACAAAGAAAAAAAGAAACACACACACAAGCATACAATCTTGTAGCCATTTAAAAAAAAAAATTAAAACCCCCAATATTGTTTGAAAGAAATTAGAAAGGAAACTGTTTTACAGGGGAAAATGTATTGAACTGTTAATATTTTTACCCAAGTTTTCATACTGCTGTTGGAAGGACGAAAGATTGAGTTGATGCAGATATTAATACAACAGACATACTTGATATTTTACAGTTGGTTTATTAAGGGACACTACACACATACACACACACACACACACATACAGCACTTCAGCTTGCTATAGTGCTTTATTTGTATGGAGTATCCCATTTTAATTGCACATCATGAAAATGCAGATTTCCATGAGAAATCGTCACATTTATAACTACATTCTGAAACACCTCCCTCGCTGTCAATCAAGCAGACGGGGAGGTTTGCATCCTTCTTCTGATAGGTCTCCTGAGCGAACGGAAGTTGCAGGCGCGCTCTACTTTAATGCATCTGCCTTCTCCCACATTGCTCCTTCACAGACTCATTTCAGACCAGAATTCTTCCAGGGAAAAAGAGGATGGCTTGCAAGGATTGCAGCAAAAGGAACTGCAGCTTTTGCAAGCTCTTTTTAAATTAACCCTACATGCGAAAATAAATGCATAAATATTTTAATTGACGGTATATCTACTAAACATTGATTTTTAAATTGGATTCTATTATTTTTGGTGGGGAGTGTTCTTTTATCCAAGTAGCCTATCACTAATGGTAGCGAAACAAAAATGTATTTGGGGAGTGAAATATTTGTATTTGGAATTTCTTAATATCAGAAACTTTTGAAACAATAACATCTTGTAATCATCGGGGATTAGGGTATTCCTGTCAGTAAATTGTTTTGCAATATAGCTTTTCCAAAGTCTAAACACCTATGATTTTGTTTCTAATTCAGACAAGATGTGATTTTATTATCATGGAGTACTGGAAAATCACAGACGATTGACTAGAACATTTGTGGCTTTAAATGAGCACATATGGTACTATGCGCTCAAACTATATATAATGTGCCTTGAAATCAGAAATGGGAAAAAGGGAATAAGCAATTTGGCCTTTTTTAAGTCATGAAAACATTTCAGGGATAATTAAAAAGTCTAGTTTCTCACATTGCTTTGCAGCTGTGCCAGATAATGTAAAATTATTAGTTGGGGTCAAAGACTGAACTCTGCAATCCTATGCAATTTATTAAGCATTTCCTTTTTGGCAGAGCCAAATTTGAGATCACTCCATCCTTTTCTTTGTTTTTTAAATACATGTTTGTTTTTGTAGCTGCTGCCAAACTAAATCAATTTAACTCAAGGCAACATTACAGATTTCTCATTCACACAGGTATACTCAATCTCTGACACTCATCCAAAGTTATCAATGAAACAACCCTGTCTGAACTGAAATCTCTGTACTAGTAAATATGAAAGCATTTAACAGCATCTTGCTAACCATGTAATAAGGGGTTTATTTAGTAAATCATAAAAGGTAGACAGTCCACATAGAAATTGCTTAACTTAGGCTAGATTGTTCACTTGACTTAAAATCTGAAATTTACACTACCCTGTGTATTCTCATCGGTGTTCCACCAATTTGACTTGCTTCTTTTTTAGATTTTTTTTAATGCTACTTTTATCCGATACTGCAAGATATTGTCCAATTTTGAGACTTAGGCTGTAAACAGTATAGAGCTGCAAAAAGTTTGAACGTCAGAAAGGGTAGAAAGCAGACCAACCCATTTCCAAATTTTATAATTACACTTGGCAACTTTCCAGGATATCTTGAATCCAAATTGTATCCCCAATAGCCACAAATGGGTCCACATACTTGGAATATGTTAACGTGGCCTTAGAAATTTTTTAGATCCAAGCAAGTATATCAATTGTCAAATGATCAGCAGTACCTAGATGTCTTCACACAGATAAGCTACTTAAAAATGATTTTTATTAGACTGATCTCTTTAACTTTTACTGTCTCTTGACAGTGTGCATATTTTACCATGCAGATCATTCAGACACAAGCCTAGGAGGCCATCTTGAGGCATCTAAGAAGCATCTGACATATAACATCTAGCCCACAAACACTCCATGCTGCATTTTTTCTCAATGATCTCACAGTGCAATACCAGTTCAGTATGAGCTAATAGAATGTTCTACTTAGAGCACTATTAAAGATTACTGTGATATTTTTGATGTGTGTATGTTTACTATGTATTGCAGTGTATATTAATACCTTAATTACTGGTCTGACGTTCAATTTAAAGTTTCAATTTACATTTCATTCATCCAGAATCCTTTCATGTAGAGAATTATTCTGACATTATCAAAGTTGCCCTCTCATCAAACCTACCCTTAGGTGTTATCTGATTAAATCTCTTTCCGGACTCAATCTGAATCTTACAGTCACTAACATTAGTCATTCTTCCCTACTGTCTTCTCAACATTAGGCAGTTCCCTACTGTTTTCTTCTGCTAACATTGTTTAAAAGCAAAATAAACTAACTAAATGGAAAGCAGAACTACAGGAAAACTACTAGTAAGTATCAACTTCCAAACGGCTAAGAGTGCCTATATTAAAAAATATTCATAGTGGGTCTAAATTTTGAAATCTGTATTACTGAATTTTGATAGCATTCACTGAATCATTACAGTGCTTTGTGGCATTCAAGACTACGTTCTATTACTATGTTATTATTTATAAAGCTCTAGCACATTCTCTAGCGCTGTACAATGTGTTGTACATTGTAGACAGGCTACGAAATTCCCAAGATAACCATGTGAGACCATTCCTGTAATTAAACATTGTTACTGCACTGTAAGAACTGTTTTGTTCCCAAATCCATCTGCCTATCCTTTCTATCCTAATGTCCCACTTTTCTGGGAGGTCCATGTGATCTGTGTGTCTGGGTGTATAACAAGGCTCCACAGTATTAATATTCATAGTAATAGAAACATAGAAACATAGAATGTGACGGCAGATAAGAACCATTCGGCCCATCTGGTCTGCCCAATTTTCTAAATATCTTCAAACTACAGTAAATGAGTTTAGAAATCAGGTACTTTCTTCTTCTAAATTACATGTAGCTGCATAAATTGTTATTAAAATAAATCAAGAGTGGATCGGCGCTGTCAGGCCACAGAATCCAGCAGCACACCTATAGGAGTGGAGTTCCCTACCAGACCCCACAATACAGATAAAGGATATTCAAAGAGAGAGAAGAAGGTAACGCCTATATGTATAAAATATTATAATTTTACATTTTTATTATAAATATCCAGATAGAATAATCCAAATAGACTCTAGGAACTGCTATCAACAGTTTGCTGTTTCTTTTAAAGTCTATTAGGATTATTTTATCTGGACATTTATATTAAAATATATATATATATATATATATATATATATATATTATATTTAATACATATAGGCACTACCTTCTTCAATCTCTTTGAATACATTGTTATTAGGAAGAAACCTAATTTCACAGAACAGCCCTGCCCCTGGCCACACCCTACCCCAAAAATGTGAGGGTCTTTCTTTGTACTTTTGAAATGTTGGGAGGTATGTAAAATGTAAACAGCATATTACAGGAGCAAGGCAGCTCGCTCGTATGGTACATCATCCTGTTCGATGTACAGATCACAAAAAGGATAAACAGTTCTTTGTTGGACGTCAGCTTTCAACAATAAACAGACACCATTTTTAAACCCATACACTGAACACAGGCCCTGCTATCTAAACATTTTGGGGACATTCAATATGGTCAATGATATGAACCACCCAACACAGCTGCAATGTGTCAAAAGCAGATGAAACCACGAAACTCTAGTTTTGTTACAAGAAACAGGACACTGAATCTCTTTGGTGTGTGTGTATACATTATTTTTTTTCAGAACATTCGATCAGTCATTGCAATAGCCCATCCCAATCTAGATAAATATTCCCATGTGTCTGCAATTAGTTTGGTCCGTGGGCCACTCTGGCAGTAAAAAAAAAAAAAGAAAAAAAAAAGAATGAAAGTCAACAGAGCACTGGCTGATTCCAGACAACATTTTTCAGTGCCAAACTAAGAACCAATTTTCAGTGGCTAAACGGTAGGCTCCAGTAGGCTCCTATATATCATCCATGAAGCCAGCAGAAAAGTGGAAATCTAGGCTTCAGCTGCTTTCTATTTTAGAAACCCTCTTGATCAGGACAAGGCAGTTGCATGGGTATTGTGCAGTCCGTACAGCCCCTTGACAAACAACATATGCTGGGAAAAGAATGGAACAATTACTGAACACACACATCTGCCTTGAAACTGGCCAAGGTGTTTGTAGACATTGAAGTAACATTTGTTTCTATTGTTGTATGAATGGGTGCTCTGGTATCCTTGTGTACTATATTCGGAGGAATAATCAACATTTCTTTACACTTATTCCTGAATGCCAACATAATTGCAAATACTTAATGGTTCTGCCTTATTATAGTTTAGTTGAGTAAGTAGTCAGGCATTCAAAGTGAATTTAAAATTTAAGGTCAAAATAGCTGAACTCAAAAAATGAATGACTGATAATTTAGCTTAAAGGACCACTCTAGTGCCAGGAAAACATACTCGTTTTCCTGGCACTAGAGTGCCCTGAGGGTGCCCCCACCCTCAGGGTCCCCCTCCCGCCCGGCTCTGGAAAGGGGAAAAGGGGTAAAACGTACCTTTTTCCAGCGCTGGGCGGGGAGCTCTCCTCCTCCACTCCGCCTCCTCTCCGCCCCGTCGGCTGAATGCGCACGCGCGGCAAGAGCTGCGCGCGCATTCAGCCGGTCGCATAGGAAAGCATTTACAATGCTTTCCTATGGACGCTTGCGTGTTTTCACTGTGATTTTCACAGTGAGAATCACGCAAGCGCCTCTAGCGGCTGTCAATGAGACAGCCACTAGAGGATTAGGGGGAAGGCTTAACCAATTTATAAACATAGCAGTTTCTCTGAAACTGCTATGTTTATAAAAAATTGGGTTAACCCTCGCTGGACCTGGCACCCAGACCACTTCATTAAGCTGAAGTGGTCTGGGTGCCTAGAGTGGTCCTTTAAAATTTTAAATCCACATTGAATTCCTGAAAAAGGGTGTCTTCTATTACTTCTACGGGCAAAATAAAACCAGTTGAAATAGTTAGGGCAAGCTTCCATGAGGTTTATATCCATTTTCTAATTGCATACCATTTGACTTATATTTATTAATCATATTTAGGAGGGCGTGGCCTGGGCTCCGACGGACTTGGCCGCCTAATTGCTGAACTCCGTTCCACGACAGCACATAGAACGGCGAACCGCACTACTCACCCGCACGAACCGGCACCAATGGGTCGCACAAAGAGAGGGGACCAACCCCAGACCCCCAGACCCTCCTCATCGGGGTCGCAAATGGGCCCGATGGATGAATATCTCCACACGCCGAGCGGGCCTGTTCCCAGCTCCCCGGCATCCAAAATGGCGCCGACCTCGCCAGCCTCCACATGCTCCACTGCCGACACCACTACACTGGCAGATATCGGAGCAGAACTTAAACGCATGGCAATGATGATGGTTACAAAGGATGACCTACATCACCTATCCTCCAAACTGCATGAAGCAATTAAGTCTGAAGTAGCCGGCCTGAAGGCTGAAATAAAAGCACAAGAGACCCGCATCCAGCAAGTGGAACAGAAAACACAGGCCACCGAAAACCACTCCGCAGCCACAGACACCGCCTTTAAACGCCAAGGCACAATCATACTGGCCATGCGACGACAGATAGAGGACCAGGACAACCACAGCCGCCGCAACAATATTAGGGTGAGAGGGATGCCTGAATCCCCAGAGGGGGGAAATGTAGAGGAGTTACTCACCTCCCTATTCCGCATGATCCTAAGGGAAGACGCACCAGCACTCATCAAATATGACAGAGCACACAGAGCGCTTCGACCCCGACCCACGGAAGGGACACCCAGAGATATAATATGCTGCCTGCATTCCTTCACCCTAAAAGACCTGATCATGACGAAAGCTAGACCCAGGGCCCACTGGAACTACAGAGGAGCAGAGATATCCCTCTACAATGACCTCTCACCAATGACCCTGGAGTCCAGAAGGGCCCTGAGACCGGTCACTACCATCTTACGGGAGAAAAATATGCAATATAGATATAGATGGGGCTACACATTCAGCATCACGGTCCGTCATAATAATGAATGGGTCACTGCTAAATGGCCGGAAGAAATTCCTCAATTCCTACAACGCCTGAATCTACCACCGACCCCCGTCCTGAACTGGGTCTTCATGCCACTAGATTCCAGACCACAACCACAGCGACAAACACGGCGAAGAAGATGGAACTCCCCGGGCGGTGCCCCTCGGCATTAACCAGAGCTGACCAACCCGGAGGAATAACCCCCCTGCTGACAAGCCTACACCGCACCCGCAGACCCCTCGCTCCCCAGGCATCGCAGACAGACGGAACCCAAGTCGGAGACATGAACCGGCTGCAGAATTACACCCCAGGATTCAGGTACTCTGACAATGGGCAGACAAGACACAAACACGTGATTGGGAGGGGGCCCTCCCTAGGTGCGGGTAGGCATCAGACTTCACCCTTGGACAGACCGAATCACGGGATATCCTTTCAGCAAATGGGTCCCCCACAAACAAAAATATATATATATATACATGCACACCCCCTTCATAGTTAGCATGTACCTAGGATAATCATATTTAGAGATTGCCAATGCTTGAAAATAACACTTAATGATATACACTTTATATACGATTTTAAATCAATATATGTTTAATCTGGGAAATGTGATAAAGACCCTTAGGGGTTGAAACGTCGCTTTGTAGCTGCAGGTTCCAATAAATTGCCTTTTTCTTGTGATTAATTTGGAGTGCCTGGATTTTACATTTATCTGGGAAATAAACCCATTAATGTCTTTCAAAATAACACTCCCCACTTCTCCCCCTCCCCGACGTGAATTATACACAGCCCACTTAAAATTAGCACTAAAGTGTTTCTTTTTTGTAGCAAATCAGCCATCAGGGTGTCAGGTTACTGTCTCATTTGCCTTCTAGGCATCATAAAATCCAAATTAATATGGCTTAAAGGCTTACTTTAAAATAAGATAATGACACATTTGCACATGAATGTTTGATACTAATAAAGAAAACAATAGAATGGTATTTAGTAGCATTTGCCTTAAAAGACTCCAGAAGTGTTCTCATCAGATAAAGGCTTTCTGCAATTGCCTAACTTTAAAGAGACCTAGATTTCCCAATTAAGATACTGAGGCACATCTTAAATAAGGTCACAATGTAAGGTTATAAGGCAAGGTAGTTTTTTTAAAAAGATCTCATTATAGCCATCACCAGCCTGTTCCGTTTTGTCACCTACCATGACCTTTACAGAAGACACAATGTAGTTGTTTTTCACTAAAAGTGAATTGAACATAGAAATGCAAAGCTTGGGCCAAAATAGCCAAATTAGAGGAATTATCCTAAACATCTATTTTTTCCAACTTGAAAAGTTAGGAATACATATTCAGATGTAGTTTTCAATAAACCATAATTTGTTTAGTGATTAAACCATACCAAGCTGAGTGGGAGCGCACATTTTCAAAGTACTACTAGCATTAACAGGGTTTTAATATATAGAGTAGTGTTAACTGCACTGAAGGCGTCTTGTTTTTTATTACATAGAAATAAAAAATCTTAAGGGCATAGCATAACCGACAAGATAAAATTATCCAACACTTGCACTGCAGGAATTTAGGTACCAGAGTTCCCATAACGCTCAGCCAGCCCAAAGGCTTGCAATATTGTCTAGGTGGCATTAACCCCTTAAGGACACATGACATGTATGACATGTCATGATTCCCTTTTATTCCAGAAGTTTGGTCCTTAAGGGGTTAAAGGGCATTTTGTACTAGTTCACTTGGCTATCTGCATCAAAGGCCTACATTCTTCCCAAAGAAGGTGGACAGCACTTAAAGGGATCCTATAGTTCCCGGAAAACAAACCTGTTTTCCTGGCACTACAGGTTTAGTAGGTCCCTCCTTCCTCGGGCCCCCCTCCAGCCACTTACCTGAATCGGTGCTGGGTCAGGCTCCGCCCACATTCCTCCCCCGCCATCAGGGGAAACCTAATGCGCATGCGCGGCAATGGCCAGGCGCATGCATTAGACCTCCCATGGGAAAGCATTATTCAACTGCTTTCCTATGGGGAAAATCTGATGCTGGAGGTCTGTGAGGAGGTCCAGCTTCAGATAACTGACCAAAAGTCTGTTTGGATTCCGGAAGCTCTCTAGTGGCTGTCTGTTAGACACCTACAGAGGGCAGACTTAGAGCTGCAATGTAAACATTGCAATTCTCTGGAACACTGCAGCACTAAGTGCAAAAGGGTCACAGCAACCAGACCACTTCAATTAGCTGAAGTGGTCTGGGTGCCTACAGTGTCCCTTTAACCCCTTAAGGACACATGACATGTGTGACATGTCATGATTGCCTTTTATTCCAGAAGTTTGGTCCTTAAGGGGTTAAAAAAAGTTTCATAGCAAACTCCCTGCTAGCATCACTTACAAAGTCATGTGTCAACATCCTGCTCATTTATATCAAGTTGCTTATCCAATACTTTACAAACAAGAAAAAAACAAACATCTAGTTTATTTTAAATTCCGAAAAAGTTACCTCAAAAGCATTTCCAACTAAATAATAAAATGTGTAGTGCAGCACATAAAGTCATTACTGTCACTGAATTAGCAACTGGCTCGTTTAAGAAGACACACTGACACTTTAGAAAGCTGTGGAACGTGATAACAAAAGTCCTTTTAGTCTTAGTGTTTAGGGCAGGAGGCACCTGTAATTCATACATCAAGTTTTGTTTAGTATCTGGCCTCATGCCTTTCATCAGCCACTGCTTGTTTGATGAGAGATGCCTTGTTTATTTTCTCTGTAGGGCAGGATTAAATCTGCAGCTTTCAGTTTGGCTCCATAACGCAGTATACCCGGCAGTCCTGACTGCCTGGTGTGGCCCTGTCTCTGCTTTGTAAGGAGGGGTATGTAGCAGCATGCTTGGTCTTGCATTGGGTGTTGTCAAACGTCACATCTTAGCGTGTGTCTCTTGACCTATTTATTATTATTACTGCAAGCGTTGATATAAACATAAAACTATGAGGTTAATTAATGTGTTATGTGAATAGATAGCATAAAGAAAGCATTAAGCTAAGTTTTAATAAAAGGGAGTGGGTATGTTCTGCTTCATATTGAACATTCTTAACTTAAAGGGACACTATAGTCACCAAAACAACTTTAGCTTAATGGTTTGGGTGTATAGATCATGCCCCTGCAGTCTCACTGCTCAATTATCTGCCATTTAGAAGTTGTCACTTTGTGTGCACAGCCTTCCTAAACACTGCCAGTAAAGTGAGATCTAATGTTTACACTTACTTTACGGCACATACTGTTTAATCCAGAATTTTTATCTCATGCAAGAATGTGTATGAGCCTCCTGATTAAAGTTCAATTTACATAGCACGAAATAAAAACCTTTGAGCAGAATTGAGCAGTGAGACATCAGAGGCATGATCAATACACCAAAACCTCTTCATTAAGATAAAGTTGTTTTGGAGACTACAGTGTCCCTTTAACACATTACAATATACTTCATTCCCACCGAAAACTAAATGTGAGGCAAACCAGAAGTGCCACTTTCTAGTATTTACCAAAATATAAATTACTCTAGTGCCCTGTATGATGGTTTATGCTTTCCAGAGATGTTTTCCTGGAATAATCCAGTTTGTGTTAATGGGGCATGTGGAAAATTGACAAGGGAACTACACATTTTAGCTAGCTGAATTGGAAAAATAGCAGAGTTGAAAACTTTTTTTCATTCTGCTTTATCCTTCTAAAATTTCCAATTCCTTCTGCCAAATCTCAACTATTCCCAATTTAGCAAATGGCAAGGGAGGGTAAACATTTGGTAAAAGGGTTACGTTTGTCAGAATTATTAGATGAAACGTTAGGTGAATTTACTGTTCTAGCTCCAATAAAGCACTTTCTTCACTCTCCTACAACCCAGCCAAACATTGCTGAGAAAAACTACTACAAACTAGTCGGTTAATTACTAAGCTAAATTCAGAGAGTTCTTATGGCTATAGATCAATGTACGAGCATGTGTACCAATTTATATATCTTATTTAAATTAACATAGTTTTAAAAAGTATGACATAAGTTTGGTTCACTACTCTATGAAAAATAATGACTATCAAATATGGATTCAAGACACTAGTTGCTCACATACTATGATGATAAACCAAACTTTATGTTATCACTGTATTAGAAATGTAATTCAAATGCCAAATGGCAGTTGATTCTTCTATTACCGGTACATCTTTCAATTAATTTCTAGCACAGGAAATTTCATGTGAAGACACTAAGGCGAGTTTTAAATACCACACATTTTTAGGTTAGCACAATCATTATTCACTGATGGGGCAATAAGAGAGGTATGCACTGGGTAGTCTGTCTGAACAATCCCATCGCACAGACACATGTATCTCTCCTATAGGAAAGGGAGATCAGCTGCTGAAAGCCAGTTTAAAGAAAGATTTATGGGACCTATATGAAAAGGTGTCTCTTGTTATCAAAGTTTAGATCTGGTCGAAAACAGATGTTGAACATCATTCAAGAGATAAATCAGTACAAAAAAATCATTGTACATAGCTGAGGTTTTTCATCGATATGGAGCAGGATTGAGTCACAAGTTTATAAGCCCTAGGCATCGACTCTTCTAAAATTCTAATTCTGGAACCTAGAATGGAATGGATGGGGATTCTTTAATCAAAATCATTCCATTAAGATAAAATAAACTAATAAGCAAACAATGTCCTGACATTCAGGATGAAATCAAACATATGTCTGGAAACTAAAAGTAACTGTAGACTTGTATAGCAGGAAATGCACATTGGTCGATTCAATAATCCATTTATCATTTCCAACTGCTGCTGTACATCTCCCCCTCTCCCTACATGACTCCTACTCATTTCAGCACACAACTCTTTTACTCAAATAAAAACTCACGTATTTCGCAAAAGGCAAGTTCACGTAATTGTAATAAACAACTGCACACACAGGTCTAATATCCAAAAACCTAAACAGCTGTTACTCATCAGAGATCAGCAAACCATCATTTTGTTACTGTCTTTCCATCCTGCTATGTTTATTATAAGCATGAAATGTGGGTTCACAAGTGACTGGGCTTAGTTAAAGGGAAATTATATTGAAAAAGAGCAATGCTGTAATTTTGGTTTATGGATAGTGCTTTACATGCACTGGCGTGGTTAACAGTGCTCGACTGCTGGCTTGTAATGTGAAAGTTCCATCATGTATCCACCATCCTTTTCATTTTTTAGCTTCACTTCACAGTGCTGTCTGTAGGGTCCAAAGCACAATTCCTTATGCAAGCTTTGCAATGTGGTTCACATCTTCCATTTGTGATAAAACATATATATTACTGTTATAATTTTATTTAAGGGTAACTAATGTTAGGGGGGCAGATGATTATGTCTAATAGCAAATAATTACCAGGGAACATAAAATGACGCAAACATCCTTTGTGTTGTTAAGCTCTATACAACATATATTCATGTCTCCCCAATGTCAATATCCTTGTCTTCAACATGCCAAATATGATTACTTTTTGTTTTGAAAGTTGTGATTAGCGGTGTTGCTGTTAAATCAGGCCCTTCTAATTCTTTTTTAAGTGACTTCAAGAACTATTAAAAGAAATCCATATAAGTAAGCTATTTAGAACAAGAAAAACATATCTCCTTTATTTACTCTTTATGCCATTTATACCATTATATTAGTTTATGCATTCAGTATAGTTTAATTTCTCCTATAAGGTGTGTGTGGGTTCTGTAAGTGGCTGTTGTCCCTTTAAGGCAGCAAGGCTGTCAGTATGGGGGAAAAAAAACCTAAAACATGTGAAAACAATTCAAAACACACAAAATAATATATGATGCTGGCATCCACTCTGCCATATCCAAAGTACATGTTAAATCCTTTAATAAGCCCTGTTTGGAACAACGGCACTTGAATCTCTAATAATGTAACAAAATATGGTGTACTTTTAAAATAAAAATTGTCTGGATACAGTCCTGGCGCCAATGGTTGAAAACGGGAACCACAAGTACAGCACTGACAAGAAGATTCCAGGTTCTACTACTGCAGGAGCCAAGACTGGCTATATATTAGAGGAAATGTTACTTTATCACTCCAGGGCGAACCGAGCTCTAAACTACAGAGGAAACCAGCTTCATTGCATTTTCAAAGAACTGGTGACCTCTTTGCTTAAAATCTGTACTGCAGCATTATGGACGCCCTAATAGCTATTAAAGAGTTACAAAAATACAATGGCGGGTCAATCAGTGATTATATTGGGTACTAAAATTATAATGATCTTTAACCAATCTTTGGCTGGCTGTAGTTTATCCACATTGGACTACAGCGAAAAAGAACCCCCTGGAGGGTAGATCTTTAAAGATCAAAAGCGTTAGATGGATAATGGGCATTGCAGTGAAGAGCTGCATGTAATTTGACTAATCCACAAAGAAATTAGTTAAAACATAGATGTGTGCACAAACAAAAAGAAAATGTAAATTAAACACATTTCTTAGAAATTACTTCTCATCTTTGTTCAGGGGTTGTAGAAGTCCTTAAAAGCTAAGAATATTTACACAATTCATTTACAAGTGATTAATATGATCAAGTTCAACTCCAACGAACAGCAATAAAATGCATCTTGTCGGACAGATCTTATTTGCTATGTTCAAGTGTTAATCCATAACTTCATAGAGCCTTGTTCCAAGTACCCAAGACCCCTAAACATGGACAGTGACACAGCTTTTATCAGAATCAGACAGATATTCCAAATCTCGAGGCAGTAGACAGAGAATGAACTATGGAATTTGGCACTTCAGGAAGCAAACCACACAGCAGTTCAAAGCCTAAAGTCAGTACTATTTTTGTTACATTAATCCTGAAACTTCCAGGCCACACTGAAGATGTAGAGCATGCACAATAACTTAACATTCTTACCACAGAGAAACCACCACTGACCACACCATGTTTCCAAATATATCCATCCGGAAAAACAAAAACCTCTTAATCAAGGCAATCGCTGCACATGAGTAATATCTTTATAATGTCTGATCCTCATATGCATGATTATTTTGTCAACGTCTAGCTGATGTTTTTGAACATGAACACAAGAGAAAGATTGTCTACTATTTTTACTACTTCAAAGCCATCAACAGAGGACACTCACTGCAAGTAAAGGATGAACATTTTTTAATTTAAAAGGAACCATGGTACCCTTATCACACACACCAACAGGGCTAATCACTAAATTGAGAACTGTGAGGAATTCGAAGTGAATTTTAAATTTAGGGACAGCTATTTTGGCCTTAAATTTGAAATTTAGTTCTAAATCTCTGTCCATTTCTGAGAACTCTAAATTTCGTATATAACCCTGCATGAGTGATGTAGTGCTAGGTACCTTATCTCTTTCACCCGTCCTTTGGGCAATTGGATATAACAGAATGTGCAATGATCCCCTGGGCCTCTGTTTACTAGAAGACAGTCCAAGAGCGCATATTAGCATGTTACCAAGATATAATACATTTTACTCTCTGAGCCAAATTAATATATTTGGAAAGTATGTCTCTGTGATTAGCTAATTTTAATACATTTAAGCAAAGCTGGCCCATGAGACTGAAAAAAACATACAAAATGTAAAAATAAATAAAGACAGAGATGACTAAATTACAAACTCAAATGTAAGCAATAAATTCAGAATGTAAACATCCATCAATGTAAATTGATACCATACAAAGCATGGGGTGTCACCTCCTGGGAAAATGAAGCGTGAAAGCACTGCTTTAGTTTCCTCAAAATGTTTCCACATGGCTGAGAGTCTGTTATAAGCCAAGTGCATCAAAGTTCTTTCTTAGTGAATTAAGGTACCAAGCTAGATTGTAAGCTCTTCTGAAAAGTGATATTGTCAACTTACTAGCAATTTAAAAAACGTTTTTAGAATGTGTCATATTCAGACATATACTAAAGGCAATTAGAATTATTTTACCAACCAGGCAGGTACACCCTACATGAAATACAATTAAACAATTAGACATTAAATTTTAATTTAACAACGGTTACAATTTTTTTTTGCAGCCAAGATTTTACTGGCTTCCTGTGATCGACAAACTTCTATTTTAGACTTCTCATATTGAAGTTATTTCTATGCTTTGTATTTCACAGTGTGCATAATGTCTCTTTTAGTTTCAAATAAAATAGCAGATCGTTTCAGAACTATAACAAAATCAAGTATTACGCAATGTTTAACTAGATTAAATTTAAAACAACATTTCCAATGCAGGTGTTATACTTAAATGGATAATACAGGCATTTCATCAGCTTTAGCTTAAAAGTTCTTGTATTATCTATTAGAACTATAATGTATTCCTGACACTATATTTCTAAAAGTGGTGTTTAGATGCCCAGCCCCTTTTAAAAAGGTGACGTTTACATTAAAAGCCTGCAGGGACATACAATACATACCAAAACAACTACATTAAGCTGTAGTTGTGGTGACTACAGCAGTTTTGGTGTATAGATAATGCTCCTGCAGTCTCATTGCTCAATGCTTTGCCATGTAGGACTTTATGTTTGTTCACTTTTGTTTTTGTTTATGCAGCCCTGCCCACACCTCCCCTGGCTGTGACTGACCCAGGCTAAATCAAAAATGGTTTCATTTGCAATCAAATGTTAACTTACTTTAGATGTTTTTTTCAAAAATATCCTGCTCTATAAGTTGAACTTTAATCACACACAAGTGGCTCTTGTAGGGTTTACAATGCTATTAACAGAGCAGGAGATAAGAACTTCTAAATAAAACAATATTTATCTTTGCAGGAAGTGTTTAGGAAGGCTGTGTATGGCTATGGCTGCATAAACAAAATTATTTGACTCCTAAATGACAGTGAGACTGCAGGGGTATGATATGTCTACCAAAGCCATTCCATTAAGCCATACATTGTTTTGGTGTCTATAGTATCCCTTTTATTTATCAAGAAAACTGCCTATAAGTGAGTTATATAGGTTTGCAGCTTTATTAAAGATGCACACACACTGCACGTTCTTGAGTTTTATTGCAGTGGAGCTGTGATACATACATACATGTGACACATTGTTAAGCTATATTGTTGTAGATCTTTGTGTTATACTTTTACACTATAGGTTATGAAGAGGTCTAATGCTGCAGAGCTTTGTGATAGACACATTCATTCAAAATCCCAAGCTTTAAGAATGCATGTAACAGTAGCAGTAGGACCGACTGGTTTGGTTCCTAAACAGGGACAGAGTGGCAGGACAGTGGGTCCCTGGAGATTTTTTGCACTGTCAATATATAGAAAGTCGAAGTGACTTTCATTACTGGTTTGTTTTTCTTTATGTCCAACTTTCCAAATACTAGTTGAATTAAATATGGACACAACGTACATTGACTAGGATAATCTATCTGCAATCATTATATCATCAGTTTAAATCTTCACACAAGGGCTACATGTCTAAATGTAGCAAGTCCAGAAATGCTGAGTTTTGCTTCATACATCTGCTTCTAATTTATGGCCCGCAGGATCAGCAGCAGCGAGATGACACACTCTCCTCAAATCTAGCTAACTACGTACATGTTACCAAAACAACCAATAAACACTAGTTCTATGCCAAATAAAAACTGACAAAAGCTACATTTTTTTCAAGCTATGTTATAAGACAAATCTCACTTCCTTTGCTAAGAAACATAAGTGTAATTAGGTTGAAAACACATGCCAGGTTTTAAACAATATACGGTTTTATTATATTGACATAAACACTTTTTTTGTCAAAGCTTTTTATGATGTGCCTAAAAATGATACATGTATGGATATATGAAGTGCTTGCATTTAAATATAAATGATGGAAAAAAACTAAACTAAATATATAGAGAGAGATGTAAAAAAACAGATAAAATGTGTATCTTGTGATACCTTTTTTTATTGGACCATCAGAATTTTATAATGACAAGCTTTCGGGAGAACCTCCCTTTCTTAAGTCTGAAGCATTTCTGAGCAAGACGACACATTGAATTCAAAGAGGAGTTCTATAGTTCATAGAAAGCTGGTCATTAAAACATTCTGTTAGTCCAATAAAAAAGGTATTACAAGATACAAATTTGATCTGTTTTTTACATCTACATCACTGGACTAATACGACTACAATCTCTACTTGAACTAAATATATTTATACATATATATATACACACACACACACATACATACATTCAATTAAGTCTATATAATCCATATATTAGTCCTGTTTTAACCCCTTAAGGACACATGACGTGTCTGACACGTCATGATTCCCTTTTATTCCAGAAGTTTGGTCCTCAAGGGGTTAAATCTCCATACTTAGCCTGGACTAAACAGCACAAGGACCTGTCATGTTCCCATCTATTACTGATGATACATCTTTAAATTAGCTAAAATAGCAGAGCTGGAACAAGGCCTAAAAATGTAAATCAGCTGTAATTCCACCACAACTCAATGAAAAATCATTTTATACGTGGTATTGTAGAGATACACATTACTCTGCTCCATCCCTGCCAATAAGACTTGGCAATTGCTGTGTAAAATAAATGGGTTATTGCCCCCTGAGAGATTACAGATGTGTTAAGGCCATAAGCTTCTTTAATTATGGCATGAAATGGCAAGCCCAAATATGCCAGGTTTCAGGATATGTCTTTGCAAAATCAGTCTATGACTTTTTCTCTTAGGTCATAATTTGACAGGTTTTTTTGCTATTATTGCTTGTAGACAGGAAGTAAATTTTTCATGTTCTCTTCAACATCTGCCAGCAGTTACAAATGTGGTATTTAGCTTCTATTATCACGGCTGTGAACTAGAATCTGGTATACAGAAGAGGTCAATATTTCTTAAAAACTATGCATGTGCTGATGATTTCAATCTCATTGGAATGTCTTACATATAGCCTCAGACAAATAACATTATGTGATAAAAAAAAAAAAGAAAGATTGTTTTTTTTTTTTTAAATATAACTGTTCAGTAAGGACGGCAGCAAATATTGTTCATGACACTTAATATACAATAAGTTCTAGAGTTCTATAATACTGGTATTAGGTAATATTCAAAGCTTGAAAGCGTGGGGGGTATGATGACAAAATTATTGTGATCAGTCTGTTTGTCTGTCTGTCCCTGTCGCTTTCGTTTTCCCACTCTGTATAAACATTAACAAAATACATTTTTTTTAAAAAGATTTCAATGTTCATAACAATGTTCTTGAGAAGCCCTGTGTTGGTTAGCCTCCTGAAGGAATGTCATGAGTTCACTGACAGGTGAGCTTACATTATATCGGAAAAGCTAAAAACAGGACATAAAAGTGTCACACAAGAGATATAAAATATGAAAATAGAAAATTGTCTTATAATCAGCATGACAGATGGTCATATTGAGTGCAACAATGTATGCAAGCAAAGTAGATATTTGATTTACTTGGCTGCCTATAATAAGTCAGTCTCCCCTTGCTTATTGTTTTTGAGCATTCCACCAAAAAGCCTTGTTGAATGTACAAGAACGTTCTAAAATATGCTAAATAAATAGACATACACTGTGTCAAGAATACCTGCATTTGTGACAGCATTGACATGAAACCTAAGCGGCGCCAAGTAGTTTGCTATCAAGGTTATTATCGTTATTAGGTATATTATCATTAGACATTGCAGATACATAATGTGCAATAATAATGTTTTCTCGTTTTTACATTATTGTTATTTTACCACGACAATGTGAATTGTTTTTTCTCTGTCTCTTGGAAAGTCTGCAGACGACATGCCAGAATTATTTAATGTACGTGCAAGAGGAGCATCTTATCATTGTAAGTGAAAATTGAATTGCACATTTCGCATTATAGAAAAGGACAGATGTTATTGGACACATTTGTTATTGGAAACTTTCTTAAAATGATAAAAGCCAAATTCAAATTCTGTAACACTATATATTATACTTTTACAAACTCAAATTCCCCATGTAACAAGTACATATTTTCTTTCTTATGTAAGATTTTTCACCACACCTAAAACACTGTGTGCCTGTTTAATTTTATGTCAAACAAAATTTCTTCAGCAATGCATGAGGGTATAGAAGGGCTGTTTGGATCCAACCTGCAGATGTTCCTATCTCTTAGTGCTTTTCTTAAAGCAAATGGAAAAGTATTTGCTGTGAGATCCAATGGAAATAAGTATCCCAGGAGAGGTGGGGAGGAAAGATAAACTGGACCTGATCTGCCAATCAGAATACAAAGAGAAAACACAGGTATAACTTATAAAACTCCAGCTGTCCAACTAAACAAATCAAATTCACCCTATCCAGACACATGTACAAACACTCCCAAAAGCTTAGATGAATGATACGCCATCTTAATCACCCTATGCAAACTGGAAAATGATTTCCCAGATTCAAAGAAAAATAATACAATGACATATTATGTTTCAACCTTCATGAATGTTTTATAGCCATAATGAATCTCTTGATATGCACCTGAATGAACAGCCTGCACTGCAGGGGAGGTGAATATGTGGCTTTACAGCTGTTTTTTAAACACAACTTTAACCTCGGCTATTCTTAAAGGACCACTATAGGCACCTGGACCACTTCAGCTCAATGAAGTGGTCTGGGTGCCAGGTCCCTCTAGTTTTAACCCTGCAGCTGAAAACATAGCAGTTTCAGAGACATTCACTGAGGGTTAATCCAGCATTTCATGTCATCCAAGCCAAGGATACAAATCAATATTGTAGTAATAAATTGCAACCTTCCAAATCAAATATTGACTTACCATCAATTACGCATCTATAATAAAATATATTAAAGCATGCTTACATATTAAAGTAACCGCGTTTATTTTGGCTTTTCCCTTGTAATGTTGGCAGCATTTGGGAAAATGTACTGACAATGTCCCACTATAAATACTTTTTAGCAGATAATTCAGAATGTTGTTTTATGTAGCATAGCGGTGTGTTTTATTCTTATAGCTGTTGCATTGAACATATTCATATTGTATCTTTTGTTCCGGGGGAGTCAACATTAACAGGGGTAGGAAAGAGAAGCATACTTCGAAAAGGTTCAATTTTTTTATTTTTTTTTACCAGACCAGATTTGGATATCCTGCTCATGGCACATAAAAACTATTTAAAGGGACATTATAGTCACCAGACCCACTAAGCTTAATGCAGGGGTCCTGGTGTCAATAGGCTTTTTAATGAAGGCGGAGCTAGCTGCAGCGAGGGAGAAAAGGTGAGTTTAAACACCTTTTTACTGCACAGAAGGAATAAACAGTTCTTTTAGCACTATAATGTCAGTAACACATCTTTGTATTCATTTTGCATTCAAAGTTGGTTAATCTCTGGCTGCCCTCCAGCTAGCTGCAATGGCCCTTGGGGATACTATTAATATTCCGCAGCACTGTACATTAGAAAGGCCTTCTGACACAATTTGTCTGTCATCCTGTCTGTCAATGAAGGGTGTACTAAAAACGACATGTTATATTGATATCAAAATCAGTATACCAGGCAAAGAATCTCTCACTAGTATGCTTACAATATCATGCATTTAGTAATCTCCTATGGGCCTTAGTGCCAACACCCCACCTACTGACAAAATTCCAGTCATTACAATGTTCCTGACACTACAGTAAAAAAAAAAAAAAAAAAGTTCAGAGAATTGAGCAGTGAAACTACAGGGGTATAAGCTATCTTTTTTTAAAAAATATTAATTCTTTATTTGTAGTATTTTTTCAGTTTTGTTCAACACTGGAGGAAGTTACAGAGGGAAAAAGTCAAGAATTTAGATGAGGTAGGCAGCATAATCTATGTTATACACTAAAGCTGCTTTATTAAGCTAAAGTTTTTTGGCTATCTATATAGTATCCTGTTAAGTACAATTCTGAAACGTGTCTCATGCACAGGGCACTATATGCAGGCCACTGCCTCCAGACTCCCCTTGCTGCCCACTATCTGCTGGAATGCAAAGCTTACAGACAATCAGAGGCCTGACATAGGGTAACACACAAGGTATACAGTGCACTTTCAGACTGAAAAGTACAGACTGCAAGTTTTTAATACATACATTTCTATACCTGTGTATCTATGATGCAACATATGTCAGCTACAACCAGGAGACAGAAATGAGCTTTGAATTCTCATTTACTCTGGTTTTCGCAACATATAAAGCATTTTACTGGTGGATCAATCATTTGATGACAACCAAGAAGAGATTCAACCCTTTGCAGTAGGCCAAAGTCTCACTATGGGCAGATTATGATGATCAAGCCCCCAGCATATTTTTGAAATTAAGGCAAGTGGTGACACAAGCCTTGTGTCCATTGTATGATACAGAGTGGTATGATTGTACAACACTGCAGCCTGTTTTAGGAACTCAACTAATTTCAAGGGAGCTGATGCAGTGTTGAAATACATAAAAGGAAATGTATTTGGTCTTCATTACTACTAAGATGAGTGTATATGATTTATAAATAAAAGTGGTTTCCAGATCAGTTTTTTTGGCTCGCATTTCACATTTCAATTTATCACACTCAAGTGTTAAACCCTACAATATTTAAGTTAGTGTAGTTTAGGGTACTACAATAGATAATGTTGTATTAACTGGAGAGGAGCTTGGTAGCATTGACCTGTGTTATGGTGTTATATAAATGGCCTGTGGGGTAATTAAACATTTTCTTTTATCTTCATACAGTGTCATGATAATAAGTATGTTAGCATCTTGGAGGAGAAAGAGTGACAGGATTATTCATGCGGAATTTGAAAGTCAGTTTCAGATTCTAGGTCTAAACAATCCAATCGAAAATATAGATGACAATAAGTATCTTTTCCAGTTTGGCTAAATTGGCCTACAATTTGAAATTTACTAAGCGCCACACTTGTGAATACCCCTGCTTATGTGTAGATGGGTTTAATAAAAAATACCTGCATGCCATTATAGACACGAAGTGGCAGATAAAACTGCACGGATAACTATATTTTAGACAATTTATATGCAAGGCTAAGTTCTCCTTGCCAGTTTCACCATTAGATAGATGGCAGCATTATTTTCCACACATATTAAAGTTTTAGAGTTCATTGGAGAGAGTGCTTTTGTGTTGACAACACATAACTTCACAACAGACAGACAGCTCAGTCTTCCAGATACATACATACATATTACAGGCTGCGTCCACAGAGCATCTAAAACAGGTCACCTGAAGCATACAATAGACATGATTAGTAGCATTCACCAAAGACAGAAAATATTAGAAACAAGATGACATATAGTTACACACATATATTCTTACATTGTGAGCTCATTTGAGCAAGGGCTCTCTTCACCTCTTGTCTCTGTCAACATTACCTTGTATGTCATCCCTTGTTTTATATACCCAATCTTTTATTGTAAAGAGCTGCAGAATATGTTGGTACTATAAAACTTATAATATTAATAAAATAATCATACTAAACACAGTACTTGTCCCTTCAAACTAATAACACAAACAATGTAAGACAAACAACGTACCCAAGGTATGTATGGTTAGGCGAGTACAGCCTTTCTACCTAATGATCTATCTAGCTACCTTTCAGCTGGGGTTAGGTTATGAGCTACAATACTTTCCTCTCTCGTTGAATTCCATTGTGTCTGCGGTTACAGATATAAAAAAAATAGTTTGCCAGCGAAAATCCTCCCCACTTTGAAACATGAACTGTAAACGTTGCCCAGAAAGCAAGCATTATGCCTGTCTGTGTATGATATAAATTACAGGTTTTACAAACACACGTCAGAAATGCAATACTGATGTACGTATTGTTCTGGATCACCGGGAATCTTTTTCCAAACAGTATTAACTAAATGCCATTACAGTTCCTCTTTCTACATGGTGGCGAACTTAAGACATCAGGAATGTTGATTAGATTTAAAGTATAAAATAAAAATATAACTTGTAAAATATAAATTTGAGATTATTCAGCCAGGACTATTGAAAATTGTCTGGAGCATTATTCCATTTTAAAAACAATATCAAGAACTGACCTTGGAAAAAGAAAATGCCATGTTATTATTTAAAATTCTGGTAGGAATTATTTAATAAAACCAGAACCTAATCTGATTTTAGCTCAGTGGCGAACATCCAGTAAATGTACTAGACGCTAAATGGTCCATGCAGAATAATTGTCAGTTGATATAGTAAGGGATCACAGAGTATCTCTTTCCGTTGCAGCATGGATGGATAAGGCAGACGTTAATCCTTCTGCAGGAAAACATTACTGTCAGTGTTTCGTCAAAGACTGGAGGTCTTTTGCCAGGAGACATCTACCCTACCAGGGAAGGGCCTCTACTGGGTGCACCAACTGGAACTCAAATGTAGAACAAAACACAGGATAAACGTGCAAAGCTTAGTTGATGAGTTTGTGATACTTAGTGGATAAGTACAGATTATATTACACTGCAAAGTTGAGCCCAGGTCAGTTTTGTAAATTGTTGTCTAACGGTTAACTGGATTTCCCCAGGCAAGTTTGACAATTAGTTATTTCCCTGATAGCCTAACAGGTTCATCTACACTTGTAGAAAACAATGCTTTAAATAATATAATTAGATTTTCATGTTGCCACAGTTCATAGTGGGTTAATAGATCATGGTTAATAAAGGCTTGCATGCTGTATTGCATACAATAAAATTCCCAAGATGCACAAATGAGGAAATAAAAAAAAACCACAGGATTCAAGCTTTCCTCTTTATGAGCTCAACCATTTCTGTTACTTAAAGGACCACTCTAGGCACCAAGACCACTTCAGTTTAATGAAGTGGTCTGGGTGCCAGGTCCCTCTAGGATTAACCCTTTTTATTATTATTTCAGAGAAACTGCTATGTTTATATAAGGGTTAATCCAGCCTCCAAATCCTCTAGTGGCTGTCTCATTGACAGCCGCTAGAGGCGCTTGCGTGATTCTCACTGTGAAAATCACAGTGAGAGCATGCAAGCGTCCATAGGAAAGCATTGTAAATGCTTTCCTATGAGACCGGCTGAATGCGCGTGCAGCTCTTGCTGCGCATGCGCATTCAGCCGAAAGAGAGGATCGGAGGCGGAGAAGAGGAGGAGAGCTCCCCACCCGGCGCGGGAGAAAGAGGTAAGTTTAACCCCTTCCTCACACCAGAGCCCGGCGGGAGGGGGTCCCTGAGGGTGGGGGCGCCCTCAGGGCATTATAGTGCCAGGAAAACGAGTATGTTTTCCTGGCACTATAGTGGTCCTTTAAGTTTTAGCACACGCATATCATACTACAGAGTGCCATGTATGTTTGCATGTTACAAATAAATACTTCACCAGAGATTTGTAATGGAAGTAAACGACATGCACGCCATGAATCTGGAGCACATTACAGTATGCAGCCTGGCCGCTGGCTACGCTGATTTTGAAACTTAAACCAAAGCTCTTTAGTGTTTTGCTAATATGGCGTACACCTGGAAAAAATATGCCATTGCCAGAGTCTCATTTTAGAATGCTACAGAATCTGTAAAATAATCTTTACTTGAGTCCTAACAAATTGTATACCTGCACATACACACATGCAAGTTTACTGGGGCATCAAAGTGGTTCAGAAGAATTAAATTCAGAACATAATTCTGTATCTCTGTGATCGTAGATATCTTCCCTGCACACCCACATGATGTTGTTAAATATGTCTACTTTACCGAACGCTCTAACAAGGCCCATTTTATGCTACACCAATGTTTTGCTCCAACCCATGGATCAGTAGAAGGAGCACAATAGTATGATGGGTACCACAGACAAAACATTATTTTTTAAGTATTTCCCATATCTTATTCCATATCCACGAGACTGTAATACCTCTTTTTGTAGTTTGACTTCTAGAGCTGTATATAAGTACTCCTGCCTTTTTCCTACGGTGCCTGGTGGAAGTGTAATGATATTCAGAAAAGAGCAGGAAATCTAGAAGTATGTGATCAGAGCACTTGGCCATCTAATCATGAAACAGATAATTCTGGGGAGTTGAGAACAGGCTTGGAAACTGCTGAAAATATACTTTAAACTGCTGTGAAATTAGCTATTTCAGAAATTGTGTTTTTCTGGTTATATTCTCTTGCACTTCTTACTGAAAGTTGAACATGCGCTTTCTGGTCTTCGTTCTAAAGAAATAATTTAAACAAAGACAAAGTACAGAAATAGTTTATTTTGTCTTAAATTTTGCTGATGAAAGACTCCTGTTAAAGGACCCACACAGATGACACTGTAATGCACAATCCGAAGCGCTTTTCATGAATTATGAATATACAATGATATATCACACTATTTACACATTTTCCCACATATTTTATTGGTAAAAGAGAAAACAGACTAAACCCTACCATACTGTTTTAATGATAATTGCAGCATAAAATTGCTAAGATTATATCATAACTAAGGAACAATTTAGGAGAAAATGCATCTCAAACTCCAACTCCCACGCCTATTAGGAAACTTTAGTGCACTCAATAAAGGTGAATCACAAAGTTTAGTCCTTTCTATTGTATTGAAACCTTGCACACAAAAAATGAAATACGTTTGCTACACACAATTACGAGCTTAATGCAAATCTACTTGGAAGGCAAGCCCCACGACCAAGATGTGTCCCAACAAGTTACTGCGGTATACTCAATGCATCTGTGAGGTTAAAGGGACACTAGCCTAGGACATGCTGCAAGTTATTTTTTGCTTTGGTTTTTTCCTCCATCATAATAAAAGCTCATCTGTTGACAGGTGTTATTTATGCAGAACAGGACATCTGGACAACAAAGTGTCAAGACTTGTCTTAAGCATATCACAAGCACCAGTCTGAAGTTTTATGGTATGTCTCTAAGAGAGTTCTCCCCTTCCTTAGGCTTTCACGTGCTGATCTGGCTAATCCTACTATTTACAAACATACAAATGCACTAACTAAGATTAGGCTTTGTGTAAGACGTGAAAACCGTAGCCAGCTTGCCTGTGTGTGCGTCTGTCTGTCCACCTACCTGTCAATCTAGTAAAATAATGAATTTGTCGGGCGGGGCCGGACCGCCGAGCTGGATCGTCGCACGCAAGACCAGCTCCAGCAAATGCAGTCTAATTAAGCTGCAAAATTAAGATTTAAAACATAAAAACTGTTCAGGGACGGCGGCCCTTACCGGGTGGAGAGCACCAGAACCAGGGCGAGGCTGACCCAAAGGGTTTTAGTCCCCTGGAGGAAGAATCCTCACTGGCACACCGAGGCCTACTCCAGCGGTGAGCGGGGCAGACGGCCGCTGCCCAGCTATCCTGCCTACCGATGCTCCGCCAAGAGCCAGACCCGTGAGGAACCGGCTCCGTTCCCCCCCCTATGGACCGGGGGGGGTGATCCCGGTCCTCACCCTCGAGCCCCGACCACCACACAGCACCCAAGGTGCCGCAGTAAGGGCGCCCCCGACCCGCGATGGAAACATCGAAACTAAGATGGCGGCGGCCGCGTGTGTGGGCACTGAAACCAGCAACTACCTGCCTACCCGGAGTGGCAACAACCAGGAGGGGTTGAAGGCATCTGCAGCACAGTCCACTACTGCAGCCACCCACAGGCACCCCTGCCTTTAAACAAACCACACAGGCCCCGAAGCTGAGACAGGGATGGGGATAAGACCGCGACAGGCAGCGGGGAAGGAAACTACACAGGCCACACAGAACAAACCGCAGGACCCTGAACTGCAACTGATCATCACCCTGACAAAGCGATCCATGAGGTACCCTGCCGGGAGCTATACTACTCAAGATCTGCTGCACGGTGCCCACCGCGCGACCCTGAAAGAGACTGAGTCCAAAGCAAGCAGAGACTATGGAGATATACGAGAGAACTCTTTGAAAGCAAGTCTCATTGCCACACAAATTTAGTGTATAACCCTGGACTGAACAAGTAATTGGGGGGCGAGGGGGTGATACTTAGCACTCCTCAGCGACAGTTAAAAGTGTTTGCATGTTACCCACTTCTCTAAGCGTGACACCTTAATTTGTATGTACACTCAGTTTAGCATGCCCTTTATATTCTGATGTTGGCCTTTAGTTTAATGTTTCTTGGAAAAAGGCGCAGACTCCATCCACTCTGGGGGCATTGCAAAACGTTAATTAACCTATAAGTAACATATAAGTGGCTTTTCTTTTATGCATAGCCGATAATACTGTATGTTTCCCTAGCCCTCAGAAATACCAAAAATGGATGCAACTTTATGTTAAGCGACAACAATTTACAAAAATGTGCTATGATTTCTAATGCATAACCTATGTAATTCTAAGTCTGAAGATTTGCATGCCCTAGCTGTTATGGCAGTGTGTGCTGTTTGTAACTTTCCCTGCACAACTAAAATAAAGAATTTAAAAAAAAATAATGAATTTGTCAGATGTATATTAAGCTTGATAATTGTATGTAAAATCAAAGCATACACTAACTAGAGGATTCATTACTAGCTCTACCCATACCTCCCAAGTGTCCCTATTGATGAGGCTCAGTCCTATTTTAGGCCCAAATCCCTCTGCTTCTCTTTTCTATCCTAATGTCCCTTTTTTTGTTGGTGTGTCTGAGTGTATAACAGAGATCCACATCAATAATACTCACGGTAATGTGTCTTTAAACTACAGTAAATGTGTTTAGAAATCAGCCTGTGTAAATAAGATACATTGTTTTTGTTCTAAATTACATTTTAGTAGTACAAATTGTTATGTCACTTAAAAATTCTGAGATGAGTACTGCCTCTGGCCACACCCCCACTCACACCTTTAAAATTAAAGTGTCCTTCTTTGTCCACTTGAAATGTTGGCAGGCATGTCTTTCTTTGCAATGTACATCCTTCCCCCACTTGTTTGTTAACTGAGTGAGCATGTGCAGAGATGAAGACTAATATAGATCACCTAGATTTTCCTTTTAATTACCTTCATGACAGACCCAGTTGTGATATATGATATTTCCATACTCTGTACAGCAAAGGATCAACAGAGGGCATACAGAAAAAAAGTACAATTCTCCAGCACATCAGGGATTTTAATGTAGCCCTGTAGGGTACATAAGCCTCCCAGGGATCAATATAAAATCTGGTAAATCTATTTATATTCTGTATCCTGCCTGGGGCCCTATGGAACCTTGATCCATCTCTGTATGAATTCATATAAATATTTTCTCACAGGACTGATACCTCTCTTTTTGAAAGCCACAACAACAGAACATTTATTAGAAACAGAAACCATGTTGGTGTAAAGCTTGTTTTAATTGGTCACCCCTAGTTACACTGGGATTTGTGACCATTTGCAGAAGATTAATTCTAACTAAATGAAGTCCGTGTTCCGGTGTCATTCTTGATGTGGTTGGTTTGAAAGGCCTTGAGGTTTAGAAGATATAGTGAAAACTTTCAAAATAAAAGGGAAGATTTACCCAAGAAAAAAAAAATGACAAGAGGAAGAAGAAGCTTGCTGGCAGCTTAACAGCAGCTGGAGAGGTTTTATGCCTGAAGCACTATTCAATCCCTTCCTAAATAGACCATTCTGGTGACATTTAAAGAGACAAAGAGAACCTCTTGTCTTTTTGTTTATGGAAATCATAGGGCATTTCCTGTCTGCTAATCTCCACAATTACAGCTAGATAGGAATACTTTTCTTCTTGGTGTGCTTCATTAGCACAAACTGTAATTAGGTTTTTAGAGCTATTCTCTTTAAACATACATTCTTAGTCATTTGATAAATCACACTGCCTGTTATCAATTGTGATAAGATCTAAAAATCTAAAATCTGATTCCACCACGTTCCAAGCAAAACTCCAAGCACCCAATCCACTACAGCATGCTGTTGTGGTTATGGTGCTAGAGGTGACCTAGCACCAACTCACATTATGAAGTCAACCCATTTCAATATGCTTTTACACATGCTCTACATGTAGTATTCTGCTGCAGGAAAAGCCAGATTTCTCTGTAGAGTAAAGCATTCAGGACTGTGCTCATTAGCTGAGACCACTCAAGTAACGCTTTCAACCAATGAATCTGGCCCTGTTTCGCTCTGGATAGCAATTCAGATTCTCCTGCAGAAGAAGGAATATTGGTGAGATGGAATCTTCCACGTGAAAGTCTAATTTTCTCTTGCCTTTGTGTCTGTGTTTTTGCGCGAAACATGCAAACCACTTCAAAGTTAACAACCTATTATTAAATTGATGAATTTCAGGATTTTCAATAAACTAATGATTTAACACAGTCTTTTTCAACATCGAAAAATTGGATTTGCCAATATTACAACCCCTACAGCATGCTGTATTGGTTATGTATGTTATCAGGACTGCCCTGGCACCGCTCTATTGTGAGTAGTCAAACGGGTATAGAACAGTTTTGACTTCTTACCTGCGTTACACTGGGTACCACATACTGCCTCCTCTACTTCCTATGAAGAGCTTGAAGGTCCTAAGCAGGAGCTTCCACTAGCTCTCCTTAGATAAGCGTCACAGTGCACGGCAAGCGCATTGGCTAACAGCATCAAATTAATACTTTCAGCCAAAGAGTTAAGCTCTACACCACCAGCTCAGTGAAGAATGCTTCTGGCTCTCACTGATCAGTAGTGAAGACAGGGAGAAGTGTCTGGACCCCAAGGTAAAAAAAATCAAACTGTCCAAAAATAGTTTGACTACGACATTGGAGTGGGTGCCAGGGAACACCTAGAACCATAACCACAATCGCATGCTGTAGTGTTAGTTTCGGTGACTCAAATTTTCATTCATAAAAGCTATTGTGAAATACAGAAAACGAGGTAGAAATAGGATTGAAAAACTGATTTATATACTTTGTGCCAAACTAAAATAAAGAAATAAACATACTTCCCAACATTGGGAGATATCCAATTGGGATGTTTGGGCAAGCCTTTAAGGGGAATCACCAGCGATGCAAGTTGGGTCACTTGCTACACCCATAAGGGCTGTCCCAATTGAGAAGTGGCCATCTTGCCCACTAAATAGGGTGTTTCAGCAAGTTCACCAGTCTGACAGACAGCTCCTGGTCAGCCACCAATCTACAGGACCATGCAGAGAACACTGCTCTGTAATGAGAATGTGCATTAAATGATGTGCTGTGCTTTCCAAGGACAGCTCACTGATGTCGTCAGTACATACAGGAACCTAGGGAACTCAACTGGGATGGCAAGACAGGATCCCAAATTCCGGACTGTCCCACCGAAAGCAGAACTGTTAAATGCCCTGAAGAAATCATCCAAGATGGGTGCAAAAACTAGTGGAATAGCTCAGGAGCAAATAGTTTCCAAACGATTTCTCAAAAAAGAAAAGCAAACAATGAGCTATTTTAGACAGTTGAGTCTGATGTATCTCTTCTCTCTTAACCCAAAGTGTACTCTGTGAAGGGAAAATACAATATGTGGGATTCTTTGGAAACCAAATTAATCCAACAAATGACATCCCTTCACCCCAAGCGTACTTATTGGGGAATTCTAAAAAACACATAAATGCCATGTAATTTACACATTTGCATTAACGAGGATCTGTAGGTACAAAAATAAAATATTATGTGGTTAACTATTTTAAAGTTGTGTTGTTGGATGGAATAGGGTTAAAAGAAAAACTATCTAATATAATATAAAATAACAATGCTTGTTACTTTATGTCAGAAAAACTAATGTCTCTGCTGTTGGTCCAACGATTCACCTTTCCTCGAGTAGGGGATTGTATATACAATAATAAAAAAAAAAAAGAAAGATAAAAAAACCAAAACATACCGACATTTTTTGGGGGGGGCAATTATTGTACCTTTGGTTTTCAGGCTACAGATCTACTTAAAATTTTCAGCTTCAGCAATCCGGATTTGCAACATTTAAATCATTTATAAATTTAAGATACTAGATGATCTACATTATAGCAATGCATACCCCCGTCACCCCTCCTTCTTTGGACTAAGTCAATGAGTGAACACATGTTAGAAGCCAACTGGAATCGGCCCAGGACAATGGTGGAACTGCTATTGTCACAAGATGTAGATTAATCTCTGTACAACTTCCAGTCTCGGAAGACAAAAGGCCACAGGAACAACTTCATTATCTAGCTTGATGGCTGCTGTCTTGTTTCAGCCAGCATAGCTATTTAGAGACAAGGAAAAAATTGACAATCACTTATGTTAGCTATGAAAAGCAAACACACTGCTGGCTCTGAGATGATCATTCACTGCATTTATTCAGCCAACTCTCAAGAGTTGCACTTGCACTGGGCAACTTTCCAGAGTTAATTGTCATGTAGCCTGAAACACAGCGGATCGAGTGCCACCGTGAAATCTCTACTACTGATATAGTGAATGAAAAGGGAAGATAGAGGTTACACAGTAATTCTCTGAGTTATATCTATCGTCACTTAGAAACGAGGCCTCAAATATGAATAAATATACCGCATTAACTGTATTATGGAGTACACATGAGCAAAAAGGATAAATATATTAAATGATTTAGTAGTCAGGGCCAGGGAGGAACTCACAGTTGTAATATAACATCAACAGGCCCAATCACTTTTATAGAAATCACTACTAAGGCAGCATCATTCAGTCTTACCAAAGCAAAATGTCAACAACACCTTTGAGAAGCACAAAAACACTGGCCACATATAGAAAGTGTTGAGCAAAATGTGTCATAAATACTATATGTACAGTAGCAAAAAAAAAGTGGGCAGCTTTTTAGCCAAAACAGCATTCCTTTGACAGTCCTTAAAAAAATTACAAGAGGTGAACTCAGCTTATCAGACACAAGAGCCAACCAGATGTTCTGAACACAGGCTGTGGGTAAGATGATAAGATTTTCTTTGATCTTGTATAGTGACAGATTTTCATCAAACAAAAACTATTTCAGACTATTACTGATGAAAGAATTTGATAATCTGTTATTGCATAAACAGGCTAGAACTTCTCACATACAGACTGGGAGCGTGGATTAATGTTTTGTTATTGGTTACTATGATCTGTATGTAGCAGTCTTGTACAGTATGATGCTGGGAGTGCTGCTAAGGGCAAACTGTCTTAATCAATCAATCAATCAACGGAGGCTTTTGCAAGAAGTCTGCATCTTTAATTTACCTTTACCATGTGAAATTGACTGTTTCTAAGAACGTCAACATATGTTACAGCACTTTAAAATCAGGAATCTCTATTAAGAATTTCTAAAGAAAAACAGAGATTCAGAACTTTTATTTTTTTTCCTTTTTCCCACATACATGAATTAGTTACAAATACTATACAGTTAAGTCCACCTTAATTCATTATTTGCACAACTGAAAGCAGAGATCACAATTTTCTGTTTTGTATAAGGCCATTATCCATTGCAACCCTGAAGGGCTATCTGTCATCTCCAGTCTCCTAATAAATCAAATTTATAGAAATGCAATGTCACATTTTCCAGCTAAGTGTTGTGGAGATATCTACGGCAATTTTTGATTCAAAGCTATGCAATAAAAAGGATTATTGTCCATAAACTAGCCCCTTTTACTAGCCCACACCTCACATTGCCCATATCAGGGTGTGAATTCCAATGGAATGCTGCGGATTCCTCAGCCGTCATGAGCTCAGACAAGTGAACACAACCCTCCTTACCCTGGTAGCTGCAGAAAGCTGGTGGTCCAGTCTGACAGACAGGTCTAAGATCTTCTCCAGCACTGACAGTTAACATCACGTTGAATTATGATAACACAGGGATCAGTGCTCCGAGGTGAGGTTTTGAAATTACTTGTACAGGAATCTATGAGGTTTGGAAAGCACCACACCACCTAGGTGAATATTATAATATACATGTCTAAAATATGATGTGCTGCAATTCGAATGAAAAACATTTTGAAATATAAAGTTAGAGCATAAAAAGAAGTAAAACTATAGAATATCCATATGATGTCAAGTTTGTTAACGCATCACATTTCATGTACCATCTGTGCTAGTAAGGGACTGTTTCGACCATATTATTATTATAAAAGCAGTTATTATTATTAATTGCTTTTCCCAATATGTTATTGTAATATTGAATTTGAGTTATTAGAGGGTTTGAGCATATTCCACAGCAATAATGGCTAAGCTTCAACACCCCACCTGGAGTACATTTCCTATGAGGTACATTGGATGGCTGGACATCATTGATATTGTAGTACACAACTGTTATAATGTTAAAAGAGGTAGAAACCAAACATGGGGAGCAGTAAGGGACACTCCTGATACAGGTTACTCAAACAGTTAGGGAAACAACCAGGCGGACACCTGGACATAGGCATTTTGTTGCACCTCTGTACGTTAGGTTCACTATAACGTGGCACCACTTTAGTTCAAATAAGAGCGCTACACATGTATGTCATGCTATGTAACTGGATTGCGGACTTTGAGTCCCTATTTACCAACATGTTATTTGTTTCACTCAGCCCTGCGTGGCTTTAAAACTTTGTATGTCATATTCTGGGGGACAAAACGGTTTACCTGTGTACTTACGTTTACTCAGTACTTGTTTTGATACAACCACAGTGACCAATAAAAATCTTATTAAAAAACAAAAAAAGAGGTAGACACACTTCCATAGTGTAAAATGCATGGGTTAAATAAGGCACAGCAGTGAACGCTTGCCATCAGCATGCACATAAACAGGGCTGCATGGTTCTGCCAACCTAGACAGCCAGAGAGGTTTATCCAAGTATACAGAAAGATTTCTAATGCATAGGTAGTTAAAAGAGACCATAAAGCTGACAAACAGGGCCGGTAGTCAAAGACTTCCAAAGAACCCCCTGCTCCATTCACCCTAAAAAAGCCAGATGAAGTGACATTTAATGAATTCAAACTTATATTTAAATATGTATTTGGTATGTAATAAGGTTAGTTAATCCTAGAGTTAAGGTGAAGGGGTTTAAAGGATTATGCTTTAATTGTTTACATTTGGGACTAAGGAAAGTGTTAGTTTAGGTTTTGGAAGGGGTTAAATTTAGGTTTAAGGGAAATGTGGTGTGTATGGTACAGGCATGTGGAGTTTTGAAGTGTTAGTTGCAAAATACTCACCCTTCTATGAATACTCTCTATCGCTCTCTTTCTGTAAGGTATTTCCTGTGTGAAAGGCTGTCAGTCAGCAGTTCCAGTTCCAGGCCAGCCTCACACACTGACACTGGAGGAGGTGGGATAGCACCGAGTTTTACACTCACTATAATTCCCTGCAATATTGCTACCACGTTTAGGCGGCTGACTGGACTACAGAGGAGGCTTGGCCTAGGCTCCTGATGCTTATCTCCCCAACTAGGCCACTTGAGCTCCCAAAGGTACATTATAGTTAGTGAAAAAAGGAGGCACTACAGGACACGAGCCTGCTTTCTGGGAAGGAAAACAGGTCAAAAAAGAGTATTGTTTGCTTTTAAATGAAAACACATGCTATAAAAAAAGTAAGTGCAATGGCGGTAAAGCTGCTTCATAGTCAACCAGTACAAAGTCCAAGGGGTATGTTCATTAAAATGTGAATTTATCCGGAAATGCACATATTAGACCAAATAGCCGAACTGTAAACCACCTCAGTTGGGCGACTTTTCAAATTTGTTAATTTTGGCCTTAATTTTGCAATTCTATTTTTAATGTTGTATAACAAACTATATGTCTACAAAGTGTGAAACAAGACACATGCAATAAAGATTCTCAAATTCAAAAATCAGTTTCTTAAAGGACCACTACAGGCACCCAGACCACTTCAGCTCTATGTAGTGGTCTGGGTGCCAGGTCCCTCTAGTTTTAACCATGCAGCTGAAAACTTTCACTGAGGGTTAATCCAGCCTCTAGTGGCGTAGAGAGGAACGGAACCCCTAACTCCCTATCTTATAAATAGTTTTGTATAAAATACCTGTTCTAAATAATGTGTTCCCAATACATAAATGGCCAGCAATAGATCCATAAAGTCCCCTAAAAAGAGATAGCTCATCCCCTGAACACACCTCCAGCCACATCCTTTACCACAAAAGTCTCTTTGTTTAGAAAAAAATTAAATGTTGGGAAATAGCAAAACAATTTCCCTTTAAATAATTGCTTTGGATTAAGTGGATTAAAAATGTTCATGGCAAATGAAAGGTAACTGTGTGGATAAAAGGGTTAAGTCTGGCATTCTTTTTAAAACATGTATTGTTCCCTACAACTTCCTAATCATTTTGCCACTAGAATTAAAGTGCTGCTTTCTTACAGTGTAAGAATTCTTTAATCAGTCTTGACATGCATCCACTTTTTAATTGGCCTGGAACCAGCAATCGCAGTTGTGCTCTATTACACATCATTTCTTTCCATAACCTCCCTGTTCCTTGGGGTAACATAGCTCATTTAATAAACCTCCTTCATGTTATATGGCGGTTTCCAGACTGGCCAAAACAGAGTGATATTTGATTAATAAGGTTAGAGGAGAGGTGACATTTAATTACATCAGGGCACTGAATGCACACTGCGGATTTGCTGCAAACACATTCACTTATCACAATAAGCAAACTAAATGGATCCAGCAGAAACAAAGCTAAACTTTACTGCTGAAAAAGTTAAGCCCATTCAAAATTGCAAACACACAAAATCAGTTATAAGAATGACATCAGATTCGTAAAATTGGAATAACATTACATGAGAAGATTGCAGTATACCTAATAAAAACTCCACCGTTATTGCTGACTGCATATCGCCTAGAATCAACAATAGGTACAAAGTGTACTACAACTGCAGATATGGTCTTAAAGTATCAGCAATGTATAAATCACTTTTATATGCAATAACACAATGATCTAAATTCTGATATGCATGTAAAAGCATGCACAATTTGCCTTTTATTCCCACTTTAAATAAAACGTTGACATGGGAGTTTAAAGAAATAGCAAAAACTGAAACACTTGAAATTGCGCTGTATTCTGATTGGCAGGTACTTTTGATTTGGTGGACAAGGACAACTAATGGCTTTGTATGTACACAAAGCACCTGTGTGGGTGGACCTGCTCATGTGGGGCACGCAATATATGTTTTTTTTTTGGTTTTTGTTTTTTATTCTTTATTTTTGTTGTGCATAAGTTTAGTAAAGTCGCGCGTGTGGTACCCCAAAGGCAATCCACCAGCGCATTATAAGCTTTTGAACATTGAGGTACATGTTTAGTCTAGCACATTTTTATAAGGTTAAAGTATGTAATGAACATTAACGTTTTTCATTGCTTGGGCATACACATAACATAGCGTGACTTCGCTTCACTTCTGAACATAGCATTCGTTATAGCAGGTTATATGCCAGTGAGTTAGTATAAAAATACAAAATTAAGGCGAGACAGTAGATCGGTCTAGTCGTTAGAGTAACGTTAAAAGGTTAGAGTAATCAAGTACTGTCTTGCATCTAGCGCAGCTTAAAAGAAATAATAAATACTGCCTCGTTTAATGCCTACTCGCTGCACATATTAAGTAATGTAAATGCTTCTTAAGGCTGTAGGTAAATGTGGTCTCAATTATGATCTAGTAATACATTTACAGGGTCAATTAGGGATCAAGAGATGATCATGAGACATAGGTTAGCCCTCACGGCATCAGGTGCTAGCAGGAAGCAAAACATGGCAAGTAATATCATGGCAAAAAATAACAGTAATGGTAGGTATGTTACAAGAATTCCGCCTAGTCTATGCTATATTATTAGGTTTATACAGTGCTTAAACTAGGCTGAGGACAACACAGATTATACTTACATGAGAGGGGGAGAGGAAATAGACATGAGGGTGAAACAAGCTGGGTGCCAGGCAGGCAGGTATGTAATCATTATGTTAATAGGTGACCGGCTATCTAAGAGCATGGCTGATGCATGCCGTAAGGCGCTATGCTAGTGTAAAATGACTATCATGGAGGTGCTGAAACATTTGACACGGATAAACAGTGTATATTACGTTAAAGTTCAATGTCGTCGGAAAGTCTCTGTTCAAGAGGTTTCAGTGTAGTATGGATAGCGTCTATAGTAGTAGAGGCTTTAAGCTTGTACCCCTATATGTCCCGGTTCATGAGTTCCCTGTCAGCCGATACCTTGCGCATTGAAGGGTGTTGGGGATGGTTGAGAGTCCTGGTGAGGCACCGCAAGGTGCAGCGTTGTGGGCTCCAGCTGCTGTCTCGTCCGTCCGTCGCTGTGGAAGCCCACTCTGACGGTGCAGGCAAGTGGAGTCACCTTCTGGTGCTCTGGGGCCTTCCATGGTGTCATGTGGGATCGAGGCTGGCTTGTTACTTGTTGCTGTTCGGGTCTCCGTTTCATGCAGGATCTGGGTTGATCTTGTGGGCCCGTTCGGGCAATATATGGTTTTGACAGACATAGGCTGTTTGCATTAAAGATTGAAACATCAAATCTTTAATGCAAATTGTGTTGTGATTAATGTCTTGTGTACTGCCTCATCTAACCTAGCAGTCACTAACAAATACCTCCAGTTACATTTTACATAGTCCTCAAAGACTGGTAGGCTGGTCAGCTAAAAATACAGCAGTCCATTAGGAAATATCACATTGGGTCAGTCCAATCCAGGAGAATGCAGAGGTTGTAGGCACAAACCCACAAAGCATCAGGCTAACAAAAGTCCTTCAAATTCCTGTTTGCTACCTCTCTCCTGCAGTACTGTGCCAACAAACATCTCAATACACACCCCACTAATTTAATTCACAGAAGAATGATGGGAAGTTACAGCCCTCAGCTTTTGTATGCTAGTGGCGGTGGGCGGTGGGGCAACTAACCACCTTGTCCGCCCTCCACATGGCTACTTATTGCTTTGTGCTGATAAGAATACTTCAATTAAAATACTGTCAGTGACCATTAAATCGTGGGGTGACAGTAGATTAATAGCAGTTCCTAATGTGATTTCAGACTTCCTTGCACAACAGAAGTAAAAATATGTTGGATCTGTGATATTCACATTTATTACTAAATTATTCTAAATGCTATCTTTGCAATGAATTGGTGGAAATCTACTGAAGCCCTGCAATATTTTAAGTTATTTATTATTATTAAGAGTATTTTCCATAGAATTGTCCCTGCAATTTGTGCACTTGGCTGGCTACTGGACACTTGCTAAACATTTTGCTTGCACTATGAACACTAAGTAAAGTACCCAGATATTATGTGCGCAGTGATTTGAACTCAAAGCCTATACCTGGTTTAGAAATATGTGGGATTTGTTTTTGTCATTTTTCCAAAACATCCTGAATCTAGACACATGCTGATTGCGTTGATTGGGTTAAACCACAGGTCTTCAAAGTTAATTAGTCAATTCTAAAATAAATTGCTATCTTTTTCTTTAGTGTAAACTAGGATGATACATGTCCATTCAAATGGACAGTAATACTTTGTTAAGAGTAGGGGGAAAAAATCAGGTATAATTCTTCCCTTGTTAATTGTACAAGCAGAGTTGAGTTAGCGGTCATGTACTAGAAGAACCGGGATTCATTTCCTAATGTACACAAAGTCTGAAATTGGATCCCAAACACCAGATGCTGCTTTTTCTTCACTGGACATGGAATTTCTAACTCACATTAAAATACTTACAGAATTATTTTCTAATCTCGACATATCAAGCTTTCAACTTGATACTTCAAAAAGGTATGTAGAAATGTCAGATCTCATGTCTGAGGTTTAGTACAGTTAATATGGATGATTATGTATGTATATTGTCAGAGTGATTGTACATGTATTTCTGTGTGTGTGTGTGGTGTTGTGCAATGTCTTTCTCTATCTGAAATGTAATAAAAAGTACATGTCTGTATTTACTGACAGTGAGAGTATGTGTGTCAGTGGGTAACAAAATGCTCTGCAATTTTCTCAACAACATAGATATTACCCATAATGCTTGAAATATTATTTATTTACACCATATTAATGAAGGACCACATGCTTTTGGTTCAGCAGGAGAAGAGAAGCAATGGAACATGGCAGGCCACAGCAACCCACACAAGAGGCAATGGTTATATCACATGACATGAGCATACTCTTGTAACTGTTGATGTTGCTATTGTCAGATATAAATATACAGGATTTCCAGCTTCTGCAGTGAGCTCTCCCCAACGCAAATAGAGAGGGAAACCAATCAGCCAATCCTTGTGCTCTTATTATATTCTTAGAACACAACATGTATATTTTGTAATATAGCTGTCTGCTTTTCACTTAAAGGGACACTATAGTCACCTGAACAACTTCAGCTTAATGAAGCAGTTTTGGTGTATAGAACATACCCCTGCAGCCTCACTGCTCAATCCTCTGCCATTTAGAAGTTAAATCCCTTTGTTTATGAACCCTAGTCACACCTCCCTGCATGTGACTTGCACAGCCTTCCATAAACACTTCCTGTAAAGAGAGCCCTATTTAGGCTTTCTTTATAGCAAGTTCTGTTTAATTAAGATTTTCTTATCCCCTGCTATGTTAATAGCTTGCTAGACCCTGCAAGAGCCTCCTGTATGTGATTAAGGTTCAATTTAGAGATTGAGATACAATTATTTAAGGTAAATCACATCTGTTTGAAAGTGAAACCAGTTTTTTTTTCATGCAGGCTCTGTCAATCATAGCCAGGGGAGGTGAGGCTAGGGCTGCATAAACAGAAACAAAGTGATTTAACTCCTAAATGACCGTGAATTGAGCAGTGAAATTGCAGGGGAATGATCTATACACTAAAACTGCTTTATTTAGCTAAAGTAATTTAGGTGACTATAGTGTTTCTTTAAGAATTAGCAGAAGACCCAGCCTCCATTAATTTTACTAGCAATCATTTACCTTGAACATATCTTATGTTAATGTCTGATGTGTGCATTAAAGCCACAGAGATAGCGCATTTTAATAGATGGGGCCGTCCAACTGATCTTGAAAATTAGACATCTCGGGTTAATAAAAAAGCTTAGGTGGACCAGAATAATTTATATATATTGCAGGACAGCATGTATGGTAGGGGGAGATGGCATATGATCTAATAGTGTGTCATAGATATGTCAGTATTTGCTTAAGGTTAGGTCTTTCTTCTGAACAAATAAAGTTTGTCTGGAGACAACAGCTTACTCAGCAACTTGGAAGTATAACTCTGTCAAGATATGTACCTTGAAATGGTCAGCAATACAAAGAGGTAACATGATCACACTGACACTCTGTGATTCTCCAATACTAATCTGAATGCACACTTCAGCCAAATTCTCGCTCATAGAACGAACAGGCGACAGACACGAGAAGAGATTTAAAGGGAGGCAAGAAAACAGAGTGTTTTCAATTAGGAGTATTTATAGTGGTTGGCGGCATTATAGTTGGGTTGTTTAGACATATGAATTCAGTTCACAATAAATAATAGAATTAGGAAGAAAATTGGAAGATTAATCGCTGGCACGCTGAGAGCACAGGGTGCAAGATTGACACTATGGTTGCTGGACTCATCGGGTTAGTTACATAAAGTATTTTTGATGACAGTGCAACTAACCACTGCTGTAAATGATATCCATTTTATGAGCTCCATATTTAACGGTGTCAGTTTAAAATAATTCTGCTCCTTACAAATTTTGTTAGCTTGTTTCAGCAGGACCATTTGTTCTTCTGAAAATGCTTGTCTTAATGTATTTGTATCTTTTAGTTTATGTACCTATTGTGAGGCTGTAAGGAACATGTTGGACTTCTATAAATAAAATTATATTATAAGAGTACGAAAGTTGTGTTTGAAAGAAATCAGTTAGAGGGAACGTGACAGAAACAAAGATATATTTACTGATTTGAGGAAGTGTTCATGATGAGAGCTTGTTTTAAGAGCACGTGAGGATATGTTATGGAGTGATTAGAAGTCAAATACCTGTACAGTATATGGCTAGCTTATTACATATGCATTTTGCTACTAAACAGCTAGTAGTAAAAACATTTTAAATTACATTTTGGGCAGAAGTTGCAAAACTCTGAGATGAGATTTTTCTCATCTCTATTAGTTTGGTCTAAATTATTATTTACATTATCACAAGTAAATGTTTAGAGAATAAAGAATTTCTACAGAATGAGCTGCATTTATAGGGGATATCAATCTATCACCTGGAGTTGGAATAATTCAATGATGGCGTTCAGGAATCACTGTAACACACAGACGGGTGGACAAGAAACTAATTGTTCATTTTTGAGAGCTTAAGAACAAATTAAATTGAACAATTCTGTTTCTACGTTTCCTGAAACTGGCAGTCAAGCTCACACTTCCACTTTATAAACACAAAGGCCATTTATTTACAAAGACCAGAGCCAAATGGTACAAAACATTCACATAAAATATTGATATCATGAAAACTGTTTACAGAAGTCATGTGCATTGCACCATTTTCTAATTAGGTTGTATATATAGGCAAAACAAATTAGACCCCCAGTGATAACTACATTTTAGCTGGATGATAATCACTTTTTTTGCTAAATTAACTCAACACACATGTTCTTCCAATTTCCATAAGATAGAATATGGACTGATGATTGCAAATATGAGTTAAGAAGACCAATCAGTAACAATGGCACACCATTGTATTGTACTAATTGGTTTAGCCTTTTTTTATAGCTATCTTAAAGTTTGTAAGATGTCCAATCTTTAGAAGAAAAAAAAGAGCAGACAAAGGTGGGATTTGGGACATGCCTATTTTTAATAATGACAGAGTCCCTTTAATGTAAAACAAACCAAAACATTGCTGTCACACGTGATGCCATGTATATAAATTCATTTTGATTCACATTGGTTTAACAACAGTTAAGCATGTCATCAGAGATTGAGAGAAGGCATCCAATCAACAAAGTATTGCAAAATCTGCCCCTACTGAAGAACTCAATAATCTTATATTCTAAGGGAATAAAAATTTAATTATTCTAAGACTTCTGATACGGGTAGGTATTCTAAGACTACTTACATTGTTTGGAAATACCCAATTACAGTAATAATACAGTAAGAAAGATACTTTTCCTAATTTACTTAAAAACATGGAAACCAAAAGGAAAAAAAAAGACAAGACCGCTTTATGTCCCCTGTATCCTATTGATTATACTCCTCTCCTTGCCACTTGCCTTTGTTTATATTTATAATATTTTCTTCCTTGTAGTGGATCTCAATATCTGGGAGCAGCTATTTTGTTCTCCATTACCCATCTTGTCTGCAGTTTCCCTTCTGTGGGATTGTTTGTACAGATGGACTGTGGGTAGTAAATTTGATTGGCAACTGAAAAATAACTTTGCCTTAAGTTCTGCCCATTGTCAAGTTTTGACAACCTGGCTGCTATACATGAGGAAAAGTTCTTCCTACTTTTATTTATGTTTTTAAAAAAATTAGAGCGCTCAGAAAAAAAAAAAAAGATATTGGGAGACTGTGAGTTCTATACAAACAGATGATGATTGGCAATAGAGCTGCTTTGGGTTTTGTTTTGCAGTAACTAAGTAAGGCACTATGTATAAACCATTGAAAGTGGGGACACATGAAGAGGATAGTTTTCAGGAGGATAGATATTTTCAAAAGTCAGTCTGGCTATTGTGTTGCAAACAGGAAAGAAATAAACTCATAGAATTCTATACAAACTTAAAAAGTAGGCATTACTATTTCCAGGAGCCATGGCTCAAGGCATTTGTCAAGTCCTGCAGGAGCATTAAGATTACCTTAAAACAGACGCAAAACTAGGGGAAAGCTGAACATGAAGACAAACATGGATGCAGGCCACAGTAAGCATAATAGAAAGGAGGAAATAGCTGTTGAAGAACCAAAGGTGAGGAAGGATCCATGACAGGGTAATGAGCGCTATAGAGCACAAGAATTGCTGATGAAGAGGTGATACATAGATGATCGGCTGGTAAGTGATGAGGTGGTAAGTATAAAAGAGAAGGTGACACTGAGCTAACTTTGGTCCGTGGAGCCTTCATTTTTCCATCTATTGTTTTCCTCTACTGGCAAGCATCTGCTCACACTTGCTACATGACAGAATATATCCCTAAATGTATATTTTAAGAATATAACATGAACTAGATGTCAGAAATTTACACATTCAACACCATTTATCTTTTATACAACAGTTTTTAAATAGTAGGTTTGTAAATAGAAAGGAATGCTGATTTTTTTTAAATTCTATTTATTACAATTACATGTTTTTCAGGGTGAAATTTATGACTTGAAATATTAACACAAGGGCAGATGGCAGAAAGATTACTACAGCAATATAACTACATCGCGTGTTTACAAATAAATTATTATACCATGAAAACTTTAGCATGTGTAAAATTAACCTTCTCTGTATTATATTATAATGATTTCATATTTCTTTGTTAAAGGGACACTATAATCACAAGAATAACTGCAGCTTAATGTATTTGTTCTGGTGAGTATAGTAAGTCCCTGAAGACTTTTTAATATAAACACTGCCTTCTCAGAGAAAATGCAGTGTTTACATTTCAGCACAGCAACAACTCTAGTGGCCACTCCTCAGACGATCACTAGAGGTGCTACCTGTGTCAGTGCTGCACAGTGTGCAGCATTGACGTTCAGCGATGCTGAACACTCCCCATAGAGATGCATTGATTCAATGCATCTCTATGAGGAGATGCTGCATAGCCAGTGTGGCGATTGGCTCTGCCTCCACCCCGCCACCTAGGCTGATTGGGGGCAGGTCCAGACACGAGGAGTCCCACATTGTGCTGGAAAAAGGTGAGTAAATCACCTTTCTAACAAGAGATAAGGTGGGCTGACGACCTAAATGGTGGTTTTAGAGCCATAGTGTCAGGAATACACATTTGTGTTTCCGACATTATAGTGCTCCTTTAACTATTTTCTTCTGTTTTATTTCATGTTTTACAAAGGGAATTTAAATTGCTTTTGTTCCACACTATCCACAGGGGCAGTCCAAGCACTCATGTAAAAGGTTCCCTGTCCTTTTCTCGCTACATTTTCTTCATTACTCCTGTAGTAAATTACAAAGATTGCTTGAGCCAAAGTCAACCCACATTGTGTGACATCAGAAGAGGTCAGTAAGCACACAAGCACTAATAAGAGGTAAAAAGCACCGTTATTCTTGGGTCTACAGGGCAAACGTCTCAGTGCTAAGGAAACATAAGCATTAACCTTTTGATGGCTTTAAGGCACAAAAGGTTTATCATTGTGGAGCTCAATCACTAATTTATCCTCTCCCAAGCATAGTCTGATTGTAGCAGACACAAGACCTTTTGCCTGTAACCTCAAACCCCCTTTGCATAAATACAGCCAAAGGCTTAGACAAAACCTAACTGTAGCCCTGGCACTTGAGGAAAGCCAGGTAAACAGTTAACATTGCAACAGGCCAAGTGAACACTATAAAATAAAACGGCCAGTGTCTCCTTTTACATAGGTGCATTGTTTTTACTCTACTGCCAGACTGCTCAAATGGATCTGCTCTCCACACAAGGCAACGCCTCTTTAACATACCAAGCATCAGAGCTGTTTACAACACATGGGTTTACTCTGTAAACCAGGAACTATGGAGAATGACAAGAGGGCTTTTAGGCCAAAATAGCTGGGAGTTGAATTTAGATTTATAAAAGCATAACAGGGGTTGTAGTTGTAGAAAAGCTGGAAGAAAACCTTTGGCTAGTCCTGGGTTAACAGAATAGTTGTATTTTTTCGTGGTTTCTTAGACAGACAAGAAACAAATCCTTAACACAAGTGTGACAAAGTATAAACACACAGTACTATATATTAAAAAAAGGAATGTTATAATAATCTCTGATAACTCTCTGTACAAACACTGATTGATTTACAGATCATATCTCTAGGCAGGCTGCCAGATACCCCAAAAAAGATTGATTGTGTACAGACATTTGTATGATGAATTTTGAAAACCATAGCAAATTCCTGTATGTTAAAACCACTGACATTTGAAAAGTCTTTTTTTAAAGTCATTAAGATATGTTCGCTGGACCTATGCTACCTTTAATAAAGAATTTAGATTCTTTCACATACTAACTTTTTTTTTTCTATAGCATATAATTGAAAGCGGCTCCGTCACCAAAAATAATCTTCATCTACTCTGTTCCTATATAGCTTCCTGTGTCTGAATCTTTTTTTATTTATTTCCTGAGTGCTCTAGTTTTTATTACATACATAAATAAAGGTAGCCCTAACTAGCCAGCTGACAAGAGGTGCCCTGCATGAGCTCCTGCTGCACCGGTTCTAAACACGACAGTTTCTCGGACTGCAGTGCTGGAAATCTCCCACAACCAAGCTATATGGACTGGGAAAACCTGTACCTATCCAGAGACACCAAGCTTGACACCCAGAATGACTGGGAACCGCGGCAGCAATTTAAGGCCTGCCAGAGAAGGCAGTGGGGAAAGACGGACACTTTCTATCCCCATGCCACTAGCCACGAGCAAGCTTGAACCCCCCCTCCCCCTCTATAGACCAACGGGGGATATCCCTGTCCCCGCCAGATGCAGCAACTCCTGCCCCACACCTGTTGATGAGCGCCGCAGTCCACACAAAACACAGGAGCGGAGGTCTCCTCATTGGTGGCCACATCGGACTCAACTACACAGGGGCCACAACCACACCAGTCAGGCCCCAACAACCAAGTAAGCGACTCTATCGACGCAATCTTTGCCCGCTTCTGGGCCAAACTGCCGACAGGCATACAGCCGACTATGACCAAGCACACACAGACTGCATGGGACCAGTGCGCTGAGGCCTGGGAACCCTCTCAAGGGCACAACAAAATCCCACACCTCAGAACCCCACACAAGATGCCCACCTGGGCTAAAAGCAACGCAGGCCACAACACACAGGCACCAGCCACATAAGCGGAGGGCTACAAGACGCAAGCGATGACATGCAGCAACAGCCAACTAGACCCACCGCACCATCCTGATAGGGAAGACCCTGACCAACTAGGGATCCCAGGCTCATGGCAAGAGGCTGCCAGCTTTCATGAAGCACCGGGGCAGAAGCGGGGCCTCACCTCTGCGTTGCTGCGTTATTTCCCCAAAGGGAAAAACAAACCCCATAAGGATGACTGTATACTCTAGTGACACCTGAGGCCTACATGGTAGCTCATAACCAGGGTCCACGGAGCATCGATTTAGACGCAGCCCACTAACTATAAGGAGCAACACTCTAGTCTGTCTAGTACCTTTGTCAAACCCACATGCACCCACTCTCATGCTCCTAACAACGGTGCTCCTACATATTTAGCCTGAATCCCTCATGTTTATATGCTTATACTTTAAATTTGTGCATGTCTTCTCCATTACACCACTTGCAATACATGTTGAATGCCCGAGGAATGCCGTTTGGGACCTCAGGACAGTTTGTAACCTTCTATGCACTGCAAAAATATAAAATAAAAAAAATAAAGGTAGGAAGTACTTTTCCTCATGTATAGCCGTCAGGTTGACAAAACTTGACAATTGGGTGGAACTCAAAGCAAAGTTCTCCTTCAGTTGCCAATCGCATTTCCCCACAATACACCAGTAAATTCAGTCACACAGAAGGCAGACAGCAGACATCATGAACAGAGGAGAATAAAATGGCTGCTCCCAGATATTGAGATCCAATGAAAGGAAGAAAAGACAATAAATATATCTAAAAGCAAGTGGCAAGGAGTGGAGTATAATCATTGAGGTACAGGAGGTATAAGGAAAGGAAAAAAAATAAAATGATGAGGTCTGGTTTAATAAATGTATTCATATTGAGAAAAAAAACAACATATATTTCTTTATAAAGCATCAGAAGATACTGCTATGCTGTACAACTGAAAAGAGTTGCTAGCATACTGATATTCAGGAGTGCGTTCACTGAATTGGGAATTTCAAAGGAATGGGATTATTATTGCAAAATGCAAGCAAAAATAGCCAAACTGGAAAGAGAATTTGAATATTTTTCTAATGTGGCTGTTTTTGTTTCTAATTTGCAATACACTTGTCAACTATCCCCAATTTAGCAGTAACACATTTTCAATATGTTACATGAAATAGGACATAGCGTAGTTATGGATACAGAGACAAATCCTGCCTAAGCCCTACAGTAAAGGAAAAGATTGTACAGCAAATGCTGATGCCAATCATTGATTATGGGGATGTAGTATATGCACCTGCACCAAAATCCCACATTAATAAACTCAACACTTTATTGAACTCGTTCTGCCGATTTGTGCTACAATGTAATTACATGACCCACCATTGTGACATGCTAAAAGAACTAAACTGGCTGTCGCTGGAAACCAGACGCACCCTTCATATTTCCAGCCTTGTGTTTAAGAGCTTTTCTGGGAAGCTCCCACCCTACCTGAGCAGAATGCTCTCCCCGGCTGTTCCCACTTCCTATAACCTCCGATCCAGTACCAGGACTTTATTTAGCCTACCACAATACAAAAAGAAAACAGCCCGATCCTCCTTCTCCTACAGAGCACCGCAATTATGGAACGACCTCCCGCACACTTTCAAATCTTCACCAAGCCTAAAGTCCTTTAAGAGATCCCTCTCTACATATCTCAAAACAGAATGCACCGATCATGGTTTATTATAAATTTCCTACCTGTTCTATGTTAAATTTATAAACAATATTAATAATGTTTTTGTATTTTATTGTACCCTATTGTATCAATGCAATGTTTTGTGGACCCAGGACATACTTGAAAACGAGAGAAATCTCAATGAATCTTTTCTGGTAAAATATTTTATAAATGAATAAATATGGATACCAATGGCTTTTATGCACGTTCAGCCTAATTGTGGCTAAGAAAATAGTGGCAGTAGGTAAATGACTGCAAAGAAAAAGATGAGCTTTTCAGAGATTGAGTAGGGAACCTGAATGGTGAATTGGTGACTATGAGAATAAAAAATTAGATGATTATTAGATAATAGATAGGTGCTTCTGCAGAGGTTATTTCCAGTATATGAGCTAGATAAACAATGAAATTGGATGAAAATAACAATGAGCATGATGCCACCCCCACAGGCATTAATGTCCCAGCTCCCACATGAGTACTCCTGAAGGACTGTTAGTCTAGGATGACCTGTTAATCTGATTTCCGTCCAACAGCATATCACTTTTATACTTCCATATGCTGCCCAGGAGAATTTTTCATGTATCACTGGACTGCACGCAGAAGTGTTTTATGGTGGAAATTAAACCAGTGAATAGAATATTGAACCTCACTAGTGGGATAGAGACAATGGAAGTATTCAGTTCCTGCATAGAACAATGTGGATCTCTACAATTAGTTTTATTTTTCAGACTTTGCAAATACATACATGTTAAATATAGTGGATCAAGAGGTGTAGTACTAAAATTATTTGGAGGCGACAGTTCCTCTTTAAGTTCAGAAAAGTACAGACAGTCAAGTAGTCCTAAAAATAGTGTTTTCAGACAGAGATTATGATTATTATTATTATTTCATTATTTATATAGCGCCATCAGGTTCCGTAGCACTGTACAATGATCCATCTCTAATTGTTAGCCACTGGTTAATTAAACAAATTAGCAAGAACATTTGAAGCAGCTACGTAATGCCCAAGAATTTCAGGACTGGAAAATCATGACTTGGCAAACCAGCTTTCCAGAAATGTGACTTGCCTAAATCAATATTTTAACGTGATAATATTTAATAATGAATCATGCAGAACAGCTTGGCTGTCATAAGCGTAATTTATTGAGTCTGGTTTATTTAAAGTGTTCCTATCTTGACATGTTGGCTGAAATTTTAATATAAACATACCGTGCATATGATTAATAAAAGCTTGTTTCATCTACTGTCCAATAAAGTATAAATGCAGTACAACTGGGAGCAAATGTCTAAATGCTGATGAAAAACCCTCCTTACGCATGAATAACCTTATTGAAAGGATGCCCAAGCTTTTAATGTGTTTTAGAACCTAGAGACGGGTGTCTACATTTTAAAAGACAGTGATTCTATCTACATATCTAGATAGGCTTGGCAAGCAGAACGCTATATCCCTGCACACTCTAGTTCTGGTTGCACAGAAATGGAACATTACACAATTTGACATGGAAGTCAGAGATTCTTGAACTCTTGCCATCTTGTAGAAGTGTCATATAGGGATAATTTAAGTTCCTTTTCATAAAAAGAGCAGGCTCCTAAATGTTCATCCATTCTATATAGTATATGGAATATAGTGAACCAGGGCAAGTTGGTAGAATGACTCCGTGAGGTCCATCACAATATTCAAAGGAAGTGTTTCTATGTTGGAGATACTTGGCCCAATACGGTTTATTTAGAGATGAGGTCCTGAACCATTCCCTAATTTTACTCCGTGGCAGTTTGGAGATTAGTGAATTTGCCAAGAACTCGATGTCACGAAAGGATAAGTTTAATTTAGTGCATTTCCCTTGAGGGGAAAAAACAGTGACAGGTACATGGACTAAAGAAAGGAATAATCTTTAACTGTAAATATTTATAATCTGTTTCATGGGCCAGACAGCAGATGAAAAAATAAGTATATATGAGTGCCCAAAAACAACAGTAGAATAAGTTAGCAGGGATATTTTAATGTACATATATTAAATACTGTTGAACCTTTACAAACATAACCCAGCGATTAAAGGGTCAACTAACTCATATGGCCAAAGAATCCTGTTAAAATATGATAATATAAAACTAGATACTGCGAATGTGGAAGTGTAAATTCCACATTAGTAATTTTGCGAGCAGTGGCCAGGCTGTGGTTGTCTCAAAGACTCTAGGCTTGGCGACACTGCTCAAAAGTTTTTGACCGTTAACCTGGGGACAGCACTCTGTGCTTGATAGCACCATAGCTACCACATTGGTGTGTAGTGGTTATGGTGCCTAGATTGATCCTTTAAAGCAGTAGGTTATGCTCAATTTATGATTTTTTCTTGCTAACAAGATCCTTTTAAAGTAAAGTATATTTTTTAAAGGTGGAGATACATCCCTCACTACAAGATTAGTAGTCCTGGCACTTTGCCCAAACGACCATGACAAAAATATGATACAAACTGTATCAATGTTTAACATTTAAAAGACGGTTACTCTTCACCTCTTTTTTGTATGTCATTCTTTGCTTTGGAATATTTCCCAGAATAATGTAACAGCAACCATATGATATTATATATTTCAGTATTCAACTTGGCATATTTCCCAGAGCTTTCCTACAGCAAACAGAGGCCGAATATTCCCTGATTAAATTAGCAGGGTATGAAAAATTGGGGGACAGCTCCTACAATATCTAAATTAAGGCATATCTTCTTTCTATCTTGCTTGCTAGTAATATGTAAATGATTATATATTGAGGTTCACTGAAAAGGTTTTTGTAAGGTAGATGAGAAGAATTTTTGTTATATGATGTAGCCAGGATACATTTTACAAGATTTTAAAATGATTTCTTAGACAGGAAGGGCCTGCGAGTAAACCAAATACTTTACAATTCCCCCTGAGGTATGAATAGGGTGCAAATGGAATGCAGTTCGCGGAGTAAAGGAAAGTGAGCAACACAGGGTCATGCTTTGAAGATGGAAAATGACCAACTGCAGTGAAAAAAAGAACTATGTTTTTTTTTTTCTGACAGGTCCATGGATTGATTATTATTTTTTTAATATAATTTTTATATAAATATATATATATATATTAGGCTATATATATATAGCTGCACATAAGCAGAACTGATGTATGAAATGTGACAACACAAGAACTTTAAGGTGTATAAGATCATGAGGGGTTAAGGATGTGAAGGTTATTTGAAAAGCCATGTCTTTATGACTCTTTTTAAAGTTTATGGTCTTATTTGGTTCTTATAGTTATCAGCTGCTCTACTTAGACTACTAGTTAATAGTTCTTTTAATTTTTATTTTTAGCAAAGCTGGTTTAATAATGATTGAACAAAACATCACAACATACTATCAATAAACAATTTATAACAGTAATAAAGGCCAGTTTTTGTTGCAAACTTTGCAAAATAATGTTTTGTCAGTAGCAATGCTGGGGAACTGTAAAATACAATTTAAAAAATCACTTGAGAAAAAGTTCTGCATGACTTGAAAGGTTCCAGCTTTTTATTTGGATAAATTGGTAATAGCTGATAGATAACATATTTCCATAAATTTTAATGTACTGTGTGTATTTATTTCCAGATGACATGCCAGCCCACTAGCATGTTAATATATGTCTAGTGATGACAATATGCAACAACACATGTAATTACAAGAACAGTCATTAGACAATAAGCAGGTTACTTATTAAATGTAATGGTGATTTACAAGGGTAGGCTTCAGAGCATTCTGCATACCATGGATAGTCTGCAGGGACTATCAAAACAAGAAAACAGAAGATTAGACCCTGGTGTTTGTTGCAGCTTTATTGAACATAATAAAATAGGTCAAAAGATTGCCAATGTAATCACAGCACTTAAGTGTATGAGATACAGCCAGTGGTATTCAACTTCAATGGATTGTTATAGAGGCCTCCAAATTAGCACAGGGCACTACATATATTCACCACAACATACACATAAAAATGACTGCAAAATAGCATTTGCCTACCCTTAGTGCTTATTCAGTTTTATGTTAAAAAGGAGATAATAAGAAGTCAGGATGTCCCTGGTCTACTGCTATTTCCCAGTATGCCCCTGACCTCCCATATGCAGTATATTAACTTGTTTTACCTAAAAAACTCAAACTCAAACGATTACACATTACAATAACGCTGTGTTGCTGTTGTCTACCAGATCTAGAACCACCTTCTGCATTTAAACACACCTATGTTGGGGCAAGAATATTACATGGCATTCTATGAAATTAATACAGATCCCAAACACAACCTGCTCCCATCTTGATTAGCTTTCGGGAAAACCCACTGCTAGTCATATGTGTGAGCAACACAATTGCATCATTGACCTCTATGGTTCATTCATTTGTGGGGTAGATTTATAAAAAATATATATATTTTTTTGAAACTGCTGCAAACAAAAAAGTAGAACGGTGAGTGTTTTAAAAGTGGGGAAATCACTACAGAAGCCAATATACTTGTTAAGCTGACTTAGGCCTCGATTTCATGTTTTGGATTCATTTTTAAAACAATTTAATATTTACATTTTTTTATAAACTTGTAGGAGGATTTAATACTATGGCAAATATTTGAATATTTTTATACAATATATTTTTTGATATTTTATTATTTTGAAAAAATGTTTTTTAAATCAGATGAAAATAATATCCAAAAATATTAAATGAGGCCTTAATCGGCTTCCATGATGATTGCACTAGTTTTATAATTTTTCGCCATATTTCCTATTAGTGACACTTTTATAAAATTAAGTTCTACCACCTTTTTTATCTTAGATTTCCTGTGATCCTTTAGTGACTTCTGAGTGCTGCTCTACCCGCAGGCATTCAAATGGTTAAACACGGCTCATATCATTTGCTTATTTATAATCCTTAGAAGTCCTGAAGCTGTAGCCATGCATGCCTTTTATGGTATGCATGCTAAACTCTCTATTAATATCCCTATAGAGATTTCTATATAAGCTGATGATTATGTTGCAGATCTGACCCTGAGGGAAATGTAATACTGATGACGGATGATTTGTCAAGATGTTATCATCCATCCTTCAGGAGAAATCAGGAGAAAAAAATGACATTTGCTGACATTTGCCCTTTTTATACATGAAAAATAAATAGCATTAAAGACAAAAACCCTTTTGTAAGTATTTTATTCTGACATGTGGAACTGTTTAATATCACCCAGGTTAATAAATATGACGTTCTAACTTTACTGTAAGTACAGGAGAAATGTTCAGATTTGGACATACCGAGGACTTAAAAGTATTGACTTTGTAGAAGTCCTCAAACTGGGAAAGAAGATGGAACCAAGCCTGTATTGTCTATTTTTATTTTATTTTATTTTTTTTACATAAATTCTTTATTTTGGAGATCTTGTTTTAAGGGGGAGGGATACAGAAAAAAAGAAATTGGGGTAAAAGATTATAATACACACATTAATTAACATACATATTATGGTTGTGACAAATATACAGATTAATCAAGTATACATTGGTTTCTTCAGTGGTTTCCGCATATAATAACCTATGAACATGTTGGGTAAATTTGCTTCATTTGGGAGGTTTGTTTACTTTTGTTTAGTCTATAATAGATGTGGAAGGAATTTATCAAGAGTTAGGCATATTGGGGAAACCCGTATACTACTTTGACTTTTGTTGGAAAATCACATTCAGGGGTTAATCAGTAATTGATGTGGATTTTTAAAAGTGGTTATGTGTCTTTTTTTCCCCTATCAATCTTTGTTTTTATTGAGGCAAAAAGGTATATGGTACAGACAGGGCTGGATTTAGATGAAAAGAGGCCCTAGGCTATTCCACTTATGAGGCCCTTTCACCTCCGATTTTTAAGTTTGTAAATTACATGAGAGACAATAAAATACATCATTACTGTGATATATATCAATATGTTAAATGAAACATGTTGTGATTGGTACTAACCTTTATAAAAAATGTGGCACGGATAATAAATGTAAAAAAAGTCGAGATGAGAAGAGGGGGGGGTGATTGTGAGAGGGAGGGGGGTTATGAGGAGAGGGGGGTGATTGTGAGAGGGAGGGGGGGTGATGAGGAGAGGGGGGTGACTAAAAAAATAACCTTAAATCCCTGGTGGTCCAGTGGGGGCTGCTTGATGGTCCGGTTGGGTCCCTGGTGGTCTGTTGGCCCTCATTTCCGGTCTGCAGCTCCGCAGAGCTGCAGACCATGGATCTCGTGAGACCCAATCAGAGCGTTGCCGTGGTAACCCGCGGCAACGCTCTGATTGGGCCGTGCACGCGAGATCCATGGTCTGCAGCTCTGCACATTGCGGAGCTGCAGACCGCCGATCTCGGCGATCACGGCATTCCAGTCTGCCCCGGGCTCCCCCCTAGTAAGTGGCAACCGGGGCGGACCCCCCGCACCTCCTTAGTACGCCACTGGTCATATCATATGCGTAGAATTTCTCCTTATTTTCGGTTCAGTGTTTTAGTGTTCACTGTTTTTAGAATAGTGTAATTTTAATTTTGCTAACAATTTGAATGTAGGCCCCTCTTGATCTTGAGGCCCTAGGCTGAAGCCTAGTTAGCCTATAGGAAAATCCAGCCCTGGGTACAGAATAAGGAATAGGAAGTGTCAAACAGGGGGTGTAAAGCACGCACAATGGACATATATTGTTACTGGAAACTCCAGCTTAAAACTTCCTGCACCCTTTTATGTTATCTTATTCTTTCTTTGATTTCACCCCCCCCCTTTCTGTTAAGTATTTATTATTATGTATTGTCTATTTTTACCACATGTATTGATCCAGTCAATCGTTCACGTATATATATTGTCATTCCGTCTGGCTCCTTGTCATTACTTAAGGCAAAGCATCTCATCATTTTAAATCATCTATTGTGTTTGCGTTGAGACAAACTAACATGAAATATAACAGGCAATATAGCATATCATAACAATCACTGATGTTTATATATAATAGAGGAAAAATCGTCAAAGTTTAAATTGTACTACTGTGATCATTTTTCCACCAAGATTTAAAATGAGCATTTATTTGCCTTTGAATCAGCCTGAATTGTAACTTGTATTTCTAAGTAGATTTTCATGTTCAAATGAAAGAAGGTTATTAAATATTATTACAGTCAGTGGTATTCTATACTTTCTTCAAGAAGGTTCAGTGGCAATCAATTGTAAGAGGATGTGAAAAAAACAGTTTGACTAGATTTTTCATGTTCGGATCCCATCGAGGGTAGTTACATTTACACCAATGTATAACAGACTTATCAGCCAGTACACAGATAAAATGACAGAAATATTTCCACCAGGACAAGACTTTATATAATTTAACATATTTTGATTGTGCAAGCTTACTTGTTATAAGGCAAACTAGGTAGCCCATTATCCATGCAACGTAGGACATATGGGGAAATGCAGAGTACAAATCTAAACAGTCGTGTGTAAATCAATGAAATCCAGATTTTAGAGCTTATCGTAAGATAAAACATCATCATTCTTTAATTTATTTTGAGAAGTTTTACAAAGCATTTCTTTCACAGTTCATTTGAGCATGAAACTAAATCTGCCCAGTGAATTGGAAGAATATAGGGGTAGTATTTTCTGTTTAAAAGAACTAGATGAAAGTTTAAACCAGGACATATACCTAAGAGAAAGAGAGAAGGGAATGTAAAATCCCAAAGGGATGCTGCACTGGGTTGCACCCTCTTAAATATTTTGCTTTCATAGCCACATTCAAGATGCACATTCGTGAGTGGCTAATTCAAATGTGACAACAGTCTGCTTTCAACTCACAAGGCTTGTGAATTGTGTTAAAGTAAGGATACCTAAAGGTTTGCTCCAAGCATCATAACCACTACAGCCCTTTATTTTAGAGAAAAGTTGCTCATGCAAATTCCAGGCACAATGACTACTTCAAATCACTGAAGTGGTCATGGTGCCTGGAGTAACCATTTAAAACCTTGGCTCTCCTCTATTAGCTGTATGCTGCATTCAGTTTTCAAAAATGGAAAGCCAGGTCGAACCCTTTCAGCATTAAAACACTGACTAATGAAGGTTAACACCTTCCCATTGTTAGTACGTTCCATGTGGTCCTCCAAAGAGTGGGCTTTAGCACTGTTAGGACAACATGGAAAGTCCTGCAAGTTTGGTGTGAGCAGGGTTAAATCCCTCTGTCAGCTGGGACGATTTTTAGTGACACCAAGATTGACCAATGAGCTGTATTCAGTTCCTAAAGTAAGCACTGCATACAACCCTTTAAATCCATTTACTCAGGTCCGGCCTTAGGAGTGTGCGAGCTGTGCGGCCGCACAGGGCGCCATGGAGCAGGGGGCGCCGTGCGGCTGCACAGCCGGGATTAAAAAAAAAAAATAATATTTTTTTTTTTTTTTTTACATTTGCGGCGGGGGCGGAGCTTACCGTGCGGCGGGGCTGAGCTAAAAGCGCCGGGAAAACTGCTGCAGGGGAAGCAGGAAGGAGTCCCTGCTTCCCCACCAAACAGTCACCAGGAGCTGCACTGCCTCCACAATGAACTCCACAGGTAAATGTGTGCTTGTCAGGTGAGTGTGACTCTCTGCCTGAGTGTATTACTGTCTGTGTGTGTGTGTATGACTGTCTGCCTCTGTGTGTCTGTGTGTATGACTGTCTGCCTGTGTGTGTGTATTACTGTCTGTGTGTGTGTGTATGACTGTCTGCCTCTGTGTGTCTGTGTGTATGACAGTCTGCCTGCCTGTGTGTATTACTGTCTGTGTGTGTGTGTGTGCGTGACTGTCTGCCTCTGTGTGTCTGTGTGTATGACTGTCTGCCTGTGTGTGTGTGTGTGTGTGTGTGTGTATTACTGTCTGTGTGTGTGTATGACTGTCTGCCTCTGTGTGTGTGTGTGTGTGTGTATGACTGCCTCTGTGTGTCTGTGTGTATGACTGTCTGTCTGTGTGTGTCTGTGTGTATGACTGTCTGCCTGTGTGTGTCTGTGTGTGTGTGTGTGTGTGTGACTATTTGCCTGTGTGTCTGTGTGTGTGTATATGACTGTCTGCCACTGTGTGTCTGTGTGTATTACTGTCTGCCTCTGTGTGTGTGTCTGTGTGTATGGCTGTCTGCCTCTGTGTGTATGACTGTCTGCCTCTGTGTGTCTGTGTGTATGACTATCTGCGTGTGTGTCTATGTGTGTGTGTGTGTGTGTGTGTATGACTGTCTGCCACTGTGTGTCTGTGTGTATTACTATCTGCCTCTGTGTGTCTGTCTGTGAGTATTACTGTCTGCCTCTGTGTGTGTGATTGTGTGTATGACTGACTCTGTGTGTATGGCTGTCTGCCTCTGTGTGTCTGTGTGTATGACTGTCTGCCTGTGTGTGTCTGTGTGTATGACTGTCTGCGTGTGTGTGTGTATGACTGTCTGCCTCTGTGTGTGTCTGTGTGTATGACTGTGTGTGTGTCTGTGTGTATTACTGTCTGCCTCTGTGTGTGTCTGTGTGTATTACGGTCTGTGTCTGTGTGTATGACTGACTGTCTGCCTGTGTGTGTCTGTGTGTGTGTGTGACTGTCTGCCTTTGTGTGTCTGTGTGTGTGTGTATGACTGTCTGCCTGTGTGTGTGTGTGGATGTCTTCCTGTGTGTGTATGGCCGTCTGACTCTGTGTGTGTGTGTGTCACATACAACCAATACACGCATATCACACACTGTTAATACACCCATTACAAATATCACACATAGCATACATATCACACACAGTCATCACACCTACTATCACATACACAGACAACACAAACATTACAGCATACATGGATGACGGGGGCGCTGTGAAGATTTTTCGCACAGGGCGTCTAAATGCCTAAGGCCGGCCCTGCATTTACTCATAATGTCTACGTGATTGTGCTCAGCTACAAAGAATCAAGGGCTTCAGGCTTCTGGGTTTGAACAGACCCTGATTGGAATTCCCTGCATGTCCCCAAGACAATTGTGGTCCTAGCACCAATCACAGGGAGAGCATGCTTGATTCATAGTATTACATGGAATTTTTCCTGTAAAACCGAAAATAGTAGATGGAGGCAATACAGTATATCTCTACTGTTTTAACTAGGAACACGTGCTGATATCAGTGCGGAAATTAGTAGGTGATTTCCTTATGGTTAGGGGTAGTAGTAGGGTTAGTATTTGGGTAGGGTTTGTATTAGACTTAGAGTTAGTTTTAGTGCAAGGTAAAGTGCCCTAGTACTGCACTTGGTTAGGGTTAGTGTTAGGAATAGTGCAGTGGTAAGGTTAGGGTAGGTATATGATTTGTGTTAGTGTAAGCATAGGGAAAGTGGTATGGTTTGTATAGTGTTAGGGAGGTTGGTGTAGGGTTAGCATTAACTACCAAAACTGTATTTAGATCCAAACCATATTAGACATTTAACCATCAGGGCTGATATCTATTTTTAGTTATTTTAATTTAATTGCACTGGATTTTGAGGGGGAAAAAAAGCCCCGCCACCTCCCCCTATTTTAAAGATCTTACTCACACTTAATGTTTTATTAGGTATGCATATATGATATTAAAAGAAAGCCTTATCTGTCTTTTAAAAAATTTATATATAATATGTATGAGGGCATCCACAAAGCGCAAATGCTAGGTTTTGGTTCAGAACCTCAAGGAGTTACATATCCATGGTTTTGTTTCTGTTTATATAGTACACAGTTTGCAGTCCTAGTACTGCACATTGAATGTATGTATTATTCTAATTTTCAACAGTGATCTTCTTCTCATGTGCTGTATGGAACAATACTACTGCTTTATGTGACAGTTTTATATTTTTAAAGGGTCAGCCTTTGCTTAAGAAATGTGGCTTGCTACTTGCAACCAATCAGAATACAGCTGGAATTCAAATCAAATTCTTTTAACAAAAAATACACAGAAGGAAATAAACTAATTGCTGTCCCTTGTCTGCTATAAAATGCAAACTTCCTGGAAAAAAATGGTTGTTCCATGATTTTTACATCTATTCCTTACGTTTGCTAAATTAGCTTTTTTATATTTACCTGAGTCCTATTTTAAAGAGTTACTGTTCTTAGGCTTTGTATGGAAAAAGCCACTATTATATTACATTATTACGTTGCCATGGCTGAGCACACACTGTGGCACTGTTGCTGCTGTCTGAGCAGGTATAGATAGCAGCAGCTTTGGAACATGTGGGCAATTGAAGTGGAAAGCAGTATCAGTTTGCACCTCACTTTTTAAAGTTTATTGCTCAGTTTAAAGTCAGACTCCATTTTACAAGATAGCTGATCGCTTCTGAACCTTTTCTGTGAAACTCTAGACATGCTCTTTGTTTCCTCTTTTAACCAGTGACTGACCTCACATAAACCGCTTGAAAAACCACTGCACTTCCCCCTCCAATCTGTGCAATGGGTAGAGACCTTATTTTTGGGATTTTCTATTTGCAGCAGTATTTAATAAAAGATTATATTTTCTTGTATTTCATTTAGGAGGAAGTAAAACTTAAAGTAAAGATTCTGTGATGTCCTGCTGTAGTGAAATAATATTTTCTTCGTTAAATGAACACTCCAAGTACCATCCTCTCTACAGTCCAGCTGACACTCTCAACCAATAAGCTAGCCCTCCATTACGAGGCTTAGATCAGGAGAGCGAACAGAATTTCCTGGTTAGGAACTGGCTCTCATGCGTTACAGTGGTTATTGTGCTTGGTGTGTTTATTTAAGCATTGTTAACATAAACTAGTTTAAATCAATAATGCAAATATATTGAGAGCATTTCTGTCTAAGCAAGCTACAGTAAGGCTAACTCCAGTTACCCTTTCCACCAGTTTTTCAGTGTGGAGGTAAAAAGTACCTCAGGGACAAAGTTCTAGCAATTGAGTGGTTACCATGGAAGCCAATGGAATGCTCCTGCTGATTGATACACTTTTAGAATTTTGCTCCAGAATTTATATGTAAACCCAGTTGAATCTGTTTTATTTTATAAGAAGATTTAGGCTGTTTCAAATATCCTATACAATAGTGCATATGCTGTCACTGGTGACAAAGCAAGGTTATTCAATAAATTGGGAAATATTGGCAATTCAAAATGAATTAAACTTTTATACCAAATAGCAAAACTGAAAAACAAAAACCCTGAAAGTCACCCCCCACCCATCAATGCTTCTGAACTGCATTTCAAAAAAAGCATAGCCATCATTGGTTAGCAATAAAACTAGCCAATATTGCCTGACAAGCCCCATCATTTCCCTCTAGTAAAGGTTATAGTGTTATAGATTGCGATTTTAATTAAACATCAATACAATTCTGGAGGCTAATCATATAGAAATGGCTTCTGGGAATTGAGTTGCCATGTTTTGAAGTATGCTTAAATATTTGTTCTTTTAACTAGCTATGATGAAATTAAAGCTTACACTGTACATAACAAAGACAATCTGGGAGCTTTTGTGCATTGACTATTTATCTGCTTTATTTTGGTGTTTCCATTAGTTAACATATTTAAAGAAAGCTTTGGAAAACACTTACCCTTGAATGTCTTTTGCTTTGAAATATGGAGCGTCACATTACAAATGATACATTAAAGGGCTTTTTACACAACATTCTGGTATAAGTATTTTAGCAAAGACACTCAACAGTTTTTATTTTAGTTTTAACGAAGCAGAATTTTTCCAAAGTAGTTTGTCTGCCCTAATTTTTGCAATTTGCTGTCCATTGTAGTTAACAAACCCCTCAATGTTTTCCTCTGTCATTTTATATTCACCGATCTTTGTTCTCTGTGATTATTTGCAAACACTCAGCAAATGTGTTTAATAAGAGAGCAGTCTGGGTTTGACAAACAATGCATCTTCTTTCTGTGGCAAAGATTTGCTGTTTCATTCTTTAAAGGTTTAAGTGCTTGACTGGAAGCCTTCAGCACTGCCTAACCCTCAGACATACTAAATCCAATGACAACTTCTTTTATTGAGTAACAGTTCCAAAGGGAATAAAGAGCTCGACATGTCTGACTGCTTCCTGCTAATGGGGGACAATATGCAACCAGGACTTTAGTCATGGCTGCTATCCACACACACACACACACACACACGTCAAACAAAACGTATTTTACCATAAGAAACAATATCCATTACAAACATATGGGAACATACAAAAACAGCTTCCTTGATGTATCGATTAGATGCAAATGGTAGTAGTATTGTTACTATGCTGTCCTATGAATAACATTCTCTCAGAGTTTGTGAAGGGGTACAATTAACCTAAAGTATCACATGTGAAGCTGAAAACCAGCTTAAATTGTACTTAAAAAAAAAACAAAACCCAAAAAAAACTGCTGTATTTTTTTAAAATATCCTGTACAGCAGAGTGGGGGTAATTGCTTTCCTACTCTGCTATTTTGGTTGAGATTTTGCAAATCAGATCACAATTCACTATTATAGAACTGGTACCTTACTAGCAAAAAAAACATAAGTATGGTTACTGACTAAAATGTAATATACTGAAAGACAGCCATGTGAATTTCATATTTCATGCCAAAATAGGCAAGCTGGAAGAAAAATGTTTTCCACTTTTGCTATTTCGACCTCAACATTTGAAATTCCTGATACTTCCCGCTTTCGTGGCTAACCATGTGACTAAGTATTGCTTGTCCATTTGCAGTGTGTTTGAATCAGGGTTTTAATCTTTTCTTGATTACCATTTTTCAGCCATATAAACCTACATAATACTAGATAATGTAAGCTCTCCAGTACTTGTGACTTTGAAAAGTTTTGTAATTGGTAATTAATCCATTTCCATACAAATTGCAACGCTGATTCATCCATACAAGAAAGGGCTGTGAATGCACAATGAATGGCAGATATCCTGCAGACAGCTAAACAGTGATTCATTCTCCCCCTGCTGTCACTAGGGCTTGCATTCTTCAAACACCACCATGTCACACCTTGACGCAAAGAAATTGGGAAAACAAAACTCTAGATTACAGTAAGTTTAGCAAAATCACAACCTTCCACAACTAAATGACCCCAAAACAGAATACCTTATCAACAAAGAGGTAGGATTGTCACCAGTGTAACAATCACAGCAGGGGATATGACATCTCTTTCTGACTTGTACTTTACCCTTTGTTTAGAATTCACATGCAGAGTTGTGACCAGGGATGCCAAAATATAATGAAAGTGGGTTTATTTAAAGGCCATCTTTTCACAGTTTAGTTAAATCTTTTGATTGCCTGGGGATATATATTCATCCCAAGCGAACTCCTGATGAAACCAGCAGAGGACAGTTTAATTGATGTGTTTGTATGCGACTATTTCTACTTTCTTTTTGTGTGTTCTTTTCTTTGTTTTTGTTTTCCTTTCAACCTTGTGTTTATACTTTTTATAAAAAGCCAAAAGTATTTTTTAAAGTTTAGTGGCTCATTGATTGAAGCAACTATCCTCGCCAAAATGTTATGCATTCACAACCCAACAATATCAAAAAACAAAATGCAATATGAAGGGACAATGAAATGAAAGTAAATAAGAAACTCACTGTACTTCGTCATTACTGATGCAAAATCTGAGGCAAGGCACAGCAATAAATATTTGATAGTGGAGAAAAGGGACACATTCTGCTAGACTTCAGTTCAGGCAGTTAGACAATTACAAGATGAAATGATCTAACGATTTCTGTACCATAATATTGTTACAACATTAAAATACCCAGTGACAGGCCAAGGCTAAACAGCCAGTGTGCTGTTCTGTAAGAGTGCTACACAATCATAATCATTATTTAAAAAAAAAACTTTGTTTATTTAGTTTTTTTTTTATTTGTGTCACAACTAGTATGGAAAACTCTTTACTAAACGTTGAGGACTACACATAAAAAAACAAGTGTGTTGCAAAGAGCTAATAGTGAACAATTAGCAAGAACATTCCTTTGGTATCCATGGTGATCAATTCACTTTTACAACTGTTCAATTAATTAGTATTTCTATACAACCCTGGGAGAGTTGAGGTGTTGCAAAATAAAGTCCAAAATGGGCAACTTAACTTATTGATTAATGTCTACACCGAATTCTTAGATGAATGCCTAAACCTTTGCTCATCATTATCTCTCTTGTGATGATATTGCATTATCTGAGAACAAACTTTCCATATAAAAATAAAAAAACAAAAAAAACAATACAAACTCATGTGATCCTTTAATCTTTTAGCCATAGTTTGTCCTTGTACCCGATCTCTGCGTAGATTTATTTATTTCAAAAACTCAATAGCAAGACTAAACAAGTGGAATGTAAGGCAAAATGTACAAACAACACAACCACCAGACGGAGACACAACCACAAGGGGACCAACTATACGACCAACATCACTACACAACCATATCACAACAGAACACAGAGACCACTACGGACACACAAAGCGATGATGAGGCACAGATATCAAAAAAGGGCACACCAGGACCACGACCCCCAAAGGGACGGAGGGCAACTCACCTACCAACCTGACGGAACAACCATCAGAACCTTGACACTTTGACAGGGAGGGAGGAGGGGACAGATCAGAGGAGGCAACTGAGCTCCACGCGACTCAGGACAAAGTGCTTACCACCACACAATGCGCAACTACACCACAGATCCGACACGCAGGACCCCCCCTGACATGTATTTGAAGAGAACAAAGCTCCCGCAGGTTCACACCAGACCCATCAAGGATGACAACATACACCAATACGCTGACCGAACGGGACCGAGAGACAGGGAGACTGGGCAACAAAAACCCCAAGGCACACTCAAAGACGCACGGGTCCCGAGATAACACTCGGCACACATGTTGCAGACCTATAACCAACGCCTGAAAATAGCGGGAACGCAAACCGCGACTCGCAGGAGACCCAAGACACTCATACCTAAGCCAGTCAGACCCTAAAGCCACACACATGGACCGCACACATATGATGAACATCCCGACACACACAAGGACACTGGCGAGCCTAGGGTAGCCAAGGACTCCCATCTGGACCCGCGACCGATGAGACCCACGACAATGAACCAACTCCACCTCACTTTAGATAGAGGGGGAAAGATGATCCCCGAGCACACACCTGACTAATAACCATACACAAAGAGACACTGGAAGCACGACTACTGATTCCATGTTATACGACTGAGGCCCGAGAGCCATGGATGCACCACACTACATTGCGGACCAACGAACCCATGCCTAGCTGATTCTTCAACCTGTATGGCAACTCCTAGAGCGAGACCTACGATTCTCAAAGCGCAAACACCTAAATCATTCCACACCACCATAGTTTTGACACAAAAACGAAAAAAAAATAAACATATCTATCGATATCAAATGAAACCTAGGCCCTAGGATGCCATCAGACACAAGTCTCACATACAGACAGCCTGCAGCGGACCTGTCCGTGTAGTAAAATTAGGTACCCAGACACGAATGTCAAGTTATAATTATCTACACCTCTATTCAAGACTGAGCGCAGAGAGGAAGCTTTACATCACCCACAGACAGATAGGTCATACTGAACATGTCTATTAATAGCCAATGTGAGATAGTGCCACTCAAATTTGTATATAGTTGCTGGGTGCTTAATATGCCTCGAGACCTACGTGTCTCATTCCCTACTACTTTTCTGGAGATCTGCGTATTTTGACATGTTGATCGTTATGCTCTATGTCTGAAACCTGCATGTTTCCTCGCACTACACTTTCTCTAAAACTCTGAAAAAAATTTCAATAAAAAAGATATTTAAAAAAAAAAATGTACAAACAAACAAAGTGCAAAGGGGAAATGTCAACAAAACATATGCAACTGTGGGTTCACAAAAATTGGCCAGAGGAGGTAAAAGTTGCTGTTCCTTAACAAACTGGAACACTACTACTCAGTGTGCACTATAATCTTGTCTTTCTTAAAAAAACAAAAAAACACAGTTCAACACAGAAAATCCCATCTGCCCTCTAAGAATTTAAACCGTTATTTTCTGCTAAGTATAGAGTGTAATAATGAGCAGAATTTACAACATACTGTGGCCGGACAGTTGTACAACCATGTATATTCTGCCCAGCAAGCCATTTAAAATAGAGGAAACAAGCATGTGTCTCTTTAAAACTGCAATGATTTGTAAGCCATAGGATATACCAACCAAAGCATCATGGGAATTTTAGAGCTGGAGGTATTCATTATTGCGAAGACTGAACCAGAGTTTTAATATCTGTATGGTTGGCGCGCAGCAGCACAAAAGCAGCTTGTGCATGTCTAGCTTAACATATCCAACTTGTGAATACTTTTATTGTATCTAGCTATTTCCAAGAACCGTGTCATTGGATTGAGCATCTAAAAAGAAAGCTTGTCTCGATCTCCCGGTCTATTGGCTCTGTACTTTATAGGAAGATTCTCAGAAGCAGCAGTGGCCATTTCAGAGTATTGCAGATGGTGTTGAACCAAAACTCTTGTTATGTTTATCTCAAGAGTTGCTTACCAAGACATAAGGTTTGTGACCCAAAAGTTACAGTGAGACAATACATCCCACTGCATTAACACAAAACACTCAATGAGAAATCAAGCTGTTGGTTTATTCACTAAACATTGATATGCTGACAACACATTTGTAAAACTTAGATTAATGTGATGTTTTTTTTGTACCTTGGCTTATTTGACTCTAAATATGACAAGTGTCAATGTACTGTTTAGCCAATATATCCCCAAAACTGTGATTCCAAAAAGCAAACAGACATTTCTCAATGGAGGATTTGTGTTATGTAGCCATTACTCACTTTTGATGGGTATCGCTATTGAATATAAGTTAGAACCATACATTTATTTGAACAAAGATTATGGGAGATTATTAGTGCTTTCTAAACAAACCCATAATATGATTTTTTTTTCAGTTAACAGTTTTCTTTTCCTTCACAAAAAAATTAGCGAGATGTGGGGGCTGATATATGTGTTTAACACATTTTAACAAAGTATCAATGGGCAGGAAATGCTTTTCTATTACATGTGTGTCCACCTCAGTACCTGAAAAAGGTGTTCATTTGTATGTTCCTGTCAGGACCCTCCATTTTCTCACCTTGTGTAAAGCTTAAACATTTGAATATTTGCATGGCCTACCTACCAATCAGTAATGCGAAACACCTTGAATGCGTGCTAGCAGGTACTTGCGGATTTAAAAACACTCTCTTTGGATATACCGTAAGTAGTGCCAAAAATAAATATTTTTTGCCTTAAGTAGTTAGTGTCTGCATCTAGAGATATGGGTGAGAAACTTGGTCAATCCTGCTATATCTGTGATACTTGTCTCTTAACCCGCCTGTGTGGTTCTTTTCTGCTAAATAAAACCACTTGCATATAAGCATTAAGTGTTTTTGTAAGCAAGAATTGCACACATTAAAAACATAACCCATTTAATAAGTAAGTAAGAACATGCAAGTGCAAACTTCAATTTTTTTTGTAAAATGGTTTATTTATTCCAGAAACAGTCACAAAATACATAAACACAATGTCACATTACTATTATCCAAACTAAGTGTAATTATGTTATGCCACATCAGATTTTGTTGGCAGAAGTCCTTTATGTCAGAGTGGATAGGTCTGAGAAGTTACTAGGCCCGTGACCTTAATCACATGGCATGCCAAATAGAGATTATACTCCATATGAATTAAAATCTTGCATCCTGCAGTAGCTAATTATCTAAATCCCCAAATATTGGTAACTTTCTTACACAGACAATAAAGAAACCGCTATTGGAATTTGGAGACTCAAAAATTAGCTGGCAGGGGCGCCATGGGACAACTTTATCCATGACAATACTACTGTGCAACATGACATTGGATGGGAACAAACACAAAATATATTTGTCAATTTACAAGCAATAAAAAAAATCCATGGACATTTTGTAACTGTATGGTCAAATTGGGCATTTTAACCAAACAATCATAAGTACGGTATTCTCTTGATAGAACAATGCAATACATTGGGCACTCACTGACTTGTAAAATGCACCCAAAATATTATTTACAAAGCTTCTATTTTGCCCATTGTTTTTGTAAAGTTATCAAGTCACCTCCAGAAATCACTGTTAAGTGTCTAAACCCGCAAGTTTCACCAAGTCAATGTTGCAAGCCATAACTTAAATACAATACACATACAACTGACAACCAGAATACAGAACACTGTAAGAAAAAGTGACAATGGGTAGAATTAATCACATGATGAATACATGCTCTGCTGGTAAAGAGAATTCTCTAGTGATATTTAACACGTATTTGTAGATTTAAGGATTCAGAGAAAAGGGAACAGAATCAGGGAATATATTAGTCAATTATAAATTAACCACACTATTCCTGAAAGGCTAACATACTCCACAGCTAAAATAAAGTAAGAAAATCTTTTTGATAAAACACAATTTATAAAAACATGAATGGCTTTTTTACAGCATCTTAATGGTAAACTCTCATAACTAGTGTCCTCAAACCTTCCTATTGTTAAAAATGTAGTTTTATTGTCTTGAATAAATGTAACAATTGTTCAATGTTTATCAATCAATTGTAACTGTAAAGCAATTGTTTTCAGGGCAGGAATTCCATTCTCACCCCCTGGGGTTAACCCCCCCCCCCCCCCCCAAAAAAAAAAACACAGCAAGCTTTTGCTTTTTTCTTGAAATAAAAAGTGAGATAACTTCTCTTTACACTTTCAAAAGGGTCACCATAAATCAACACAGTATAAGGTAAACTGTCCACAAATCCCAGATCTAATGTACATCACACAAAAAACAGCCAGGCCTTCTCCCCTCCCCCTCCTCCAGGTAACACAGCAAATGGCTCAAGAAGTTGCCTGAAAGCCACAGGGCCTGGAGCTGAACAACAGGAAGTGTACAATCTAAGCATCTGTCACCTCCTGGAGAGAGGTAAATGGATTAGAGCTCAACTATTAGAAGAAAAAGGTCTTTTCAAAACATGCATTTGATTAACATGTTCGCTCTGATGTGCAGCATCCCTTTTTACCCCTAAGCTATGAACAGGAATCCCCATGAACTCTAAATAGAAAGAATTCTCAAGTCAGTGCAGGAAATAGACCCAAATTAACAGTCAAACAAGCTGGATCACTACAATGTCTTCAGATTCTGTGTTAACTCTTCTATGGGCAGTGGAAGCAATCTGAAGACTGCCAGAGATGTAAGCAATGCATACATGCATTCCAAGCACCTACAATTAAAGAATGACTGGGTCAAAGCACAAGCAAAGCTGTTTGAAACGAAGATAATACAATGAGGGAGTTCAGTGTTTAACAATCTACTGATTCACAGTGGCAAAGATATGCAAACAGAGATAGATATGAGTACTTTGGTGATAAGGATAGGCTTATCATCAACCTTATTGTTCCAGTTAAATCCTTCCAGTATATTGCAGGCCAACTGTGGGGTAATCTACAAAAATATTGTGAACAGTCCTCAGCAATCAATAAGCCACACCATGTGAATTTTGCTTCAACCCAGAACATACAAATGAACTTTTATCCAATACCAATATTTTAATAAATACCAATATTTTTTTATACACATTGAGATCTCTCTCGGGCAACGGAGTAGGCAGTATTTTACAAAAATGTTTGTGTCTGCGGTCTGCCCAAGTATCGATATAACAATATACACAAAAATCCCATTCAGTTTCAAAAACATGTTGATTGTCCTATACACATTGCCACCTACAGGTGAATAGGGGACATTGCACTTTAGTATTATACAGGTCTAAATCTGGAGCTTTGACCTGCAGAATTGGGTGTGCAGACATTATTCCATAACACGTTTCATTCACTGGGACTAGACTTATTCTATGTAATCTATTTAAAACCTCCATTTAGCTTAGCAATAATTAGCATTATCGGTGTAAATGAATGAGTTAAGTATTACCACTGCAGAGCTGTAGTGTGTTTTATTTAGGATGTAGGGAATAAATTGAAAAGCTAAAAGACTGACCAGTAATTCAAACTCTGTGTGTTAAACGTTTCGGCTACAACACACACATGTGTATGTTTTCTGCATTCATGCTTTTATATAGATACACACATATAGATACACACATAGCCAACTTCACTAACAGTCAGCCCTTGGTCTGGCTTAGCCTATACTGGCTCACTGCCAAAGCTAACTCTGGCTGTGTAAGCGTTAACAATAGAGCGTTCAGATCATTCAGCTATAGAATAAAGGTACCCCCTCCTTCACCAAGGTAGAAATCCAGCTGTTTGAGTTCGGGATAGAGGTAGCAAGTTTTATAACAATTACAGTTTTATAAAGCCAGCGCCCTACCAGACTTGATCAGGATACACCAAATAATAGAACGCTATGCCTGAAACATATCTAAGGAGGTAGAGACTTTTGGCACTCCAGATTTTGTGGAGTCGTTTTCCCAGGATGCTCAGCCATCCAGCAGGGACACGTAGTTCACAATAGCTGGAGTGCCAAAGGTACATTGCATTTGAAAAGCGGGCTTCCAATGATATAACAGACAAAACTATACATTTATGCCTCATCTGATAGCATACTTTTTAAAAGTGATAACAGATATCGAGCGATCACCACGTATGGTCAGATCAGATCCCATTCAGAGAGAGCGGTCTGACGTTCTATGAACATGATACATGATACAGCAACGTTCTGATTCTACGTTCTAGTAAAGGTCCAGCAATCAGCTCGTATCCAGCACCCAGACACACATTACCTGCGAGATGCGCAATGCTAGCTGAGCTATTGACTATAACAAAGGCAAAGATGTGTTAACTTTACATGAACATGGGAGCACGTGTGTAATGAGCACTTACCTGAAGTCTTGGGACCCAGCAGTGTAGAAACCGCCAGAAGTCCCAGTAGGACAGTTCCAACCACCCTAGCAAGTCTCCTGATCCTAGACATCCTTTAAGATGGCTCCTGACAGTGGATTCTGCTCCGATCTGTATTCCCTCAAAGCATCCAAGCCCTCCAACAGCTGGACGATCGTAGGTGGGCTAAGGGGAGCAAGAGTATGTAGAAAGAGGGGCTGCTTGGCAGCCCCTGACTCGCCTGCTACTTGTCCTCCACCTCTTGTACAAAGAGCTCTTTGTCAGCCTGCTGCTGCTGTGCTGATCCTTTACCTACTAGAACCTCTCTACCTTTCCTGCTCAGAGCAGTGTATGCCACTCTAGCACAGGCAGCAGGGAGCTGTGAACTAGTGCTGGGAGCTATTCTTCCAGTTTTTAGGTGACCAGCATTACCATCCTTGCAAACTCCAAAAAATGTAAAGCAGAAAAAAAAAATAAAGAAAAAAAATGAATGCAGCAGAAAGTTAGTGCAGCCTTGGAGTGCCAGACCTGCCCCTTTGTATGTCCCACACAGTGTGAGTGAGGGGAGGCAGCAGTGGGCAGGCTCTCCCCCTCCTGCGCCCCCTGCCAACAGCATCCTGACGTCACTAGGGAACTACTGTCAGACACAGAGGGGTTTAATCTGCATGGGCGCCATCTACAGGTCACCCTGTCACGGGGGAAATGGCAAATGCAATTCTTTGTACATTCTATATATGATAACATTTAGTAGTGCTTCTCTGTAGGGTACTGCACAAATGTAAGTAACCTAAATAACAGCACCAGCCTCCCTGCCACCTTAAATATTCTAAAATCTGAATGTGCATCCACTAGATTAACTAAATCTACATAAACTGGAATAATTCAACAATTGGCTTGCAAAATTTAAGCCTAAATATCCACTTTGAAAAAAATAAATAAAAGAAAACGAGTTCTACCGATTTGTATATTTTTTTTCCCAACAACAATTTTAGGCTAAAATAACTTCTCCGCACAAATCACTGATATAATAGTTCTAAAACTATTTAACCCTTTCAACCCTTTTGTGAGAAGGGGGTTAGGTTGCCCATATAATTTCACACTCATTGGCATCTCTTACATGGTATTCACTAAAGTGATAATCACAGTAAATTCACAGTGAATCTGAAAATGTAGGTCAAAATAGCTACATTAGAACAATTTTCCAAGTCGGTACTGTTTTCATTTTGGATATTTTCACCTTAAGTTTGAAGTTTATTTTGAATTCCCAATGAATTCAGAGAATTCTTCCCTTTAGTGAAAAAAACCTTGTCTATAGACATCCCTTATGTATACATACCTATCTAATGCTGATGAGTTGCATTAACAACGAAACAGCTGTCCATGAGTGGTTCACTGGCTTTGCTCCTCTTCCTGAGTTGTGTCTCAAAGCTGTTGTATGCAGCAGACACATACGCTAAGGCAAGCATGACAAACTCGCGGCCCACAAGGGACATCTTTGCGGCTCAGCAAGCCACGAGTACATTCTCGGTGTTATAGCAGAGTAGGCACCTGCTTTCCCCACATTGCAGTGCCTACTCTGCTGAAACTTAACCGGCCAGGGAGGAGGGCCAGCGAGGGAGCTCAGTGTTACTGCTCCTCACTGCTCCCTCGCGCGCGCTGTCTGTAGTGAAGGCAGGCGCCGGAATATAACGTCATATTCCAGCACCAGGCATCACTAAACCGCGCGAGGGAGCAGTGAGGAGCAGATTGAAGGACCCCAGTGAAATGCCCCACATCAGCTCCAAAAGGTAGGAAGTAATAAAGTAAAGTATGTGCGTGCAAGAATGTGTAAGTGTATGTGTGTGTCTGTCAGTGAGTGAGTGTGTGTCCCTATAAGTGGGATTTATAACCAGTGGCAAAAAGGTTTGTTTTAGTATAAAAGGAACACTATAGTGTCAGGAATACAAAACTGTATCCTAAAGCTATAGTGTAGATGTCCCTATCACTATAGGTCTGCCCTCCATGGTGTATGAAGGGTTAAAAACCTCTTTCCAGCAGCGAGGTCCCTCGGTGCTGGCTCAGTCTCCTCCTCCAGGGACATCCCACCAATGGGGGAACATAATGCGCATGTGGAGTGGGCCATGTCACGATGATCACCTTGATGAGATTAACTGGTATGGGGGCCTATAATGTCCCTTTAATATACTTTTGGGGAGACAGATACTATTGCTGCTGGTACGATACCCCAAAGTACTATTGGTTCCAGGAAGGGTGTATGCACACTGACAATGAACTTTGGAAAGAATTTATTTAGTTCCAGGAAGATTGTACATCATCCAGGCTTTCTTGCTTTCACACAGGAAAAGCATTTGATTAGCTGAGATTATTAAGAGGGTGGGGTGGAGCGGGGCAAGGGCAAGGCCAAACGTCAGCATCTCCTCATCTCCTCCTCACACTATGCAGCACTGAGCCAGGAAGTACCCCCAGTAACCATCTGAGGAGTGGCCACTGGAGGTGTCCCTAGGGAGCCCTGTAAACACTGTCTTTCTCTGAAAAGGCAGTGCTTACAGCAAAAAGGCTTCAGGAACATGTTGTACTCACCAGAACAACTACAATAAAAGAACACTGTTCTCCGAAAAACCCATTTTGGCCTTCAGACAACCACCAAACTTCCAACAAAAAAGTCTGAAGGGTAAGAAAGGCATAACCTGTATTGCCATTGTAGAGAATACCGAATCGCATATGCAGTTTTGAGGTGTGTAATTTATAAAATACTATATGTGTATCTAGTGTGAGACATAGCAGTGTATTCATTGTGTTTGTTGTATGTATATGTTGGTGTAAAATATGCTTGATATATGTATAGATTAATATGCATGTGTAATGTTAGAATTACAGAATTTCATTAATTTTCCCTTTTTCATCTCCTACCCTTTGTTGTCATTCTATGTTTACCATTTTTCTGTTCACCCGTCTCTATTTCCAGTTTCTTTTACTCGGGTCAAACTACCAGGGGGATCTGTAATCCCACAGTACACACTGCACGATACTAAGGGCTCTGTAATATCCCAGAACACACTGCACATTACTGGGGGCTCTGTAATATCCCAGTACACCTGGCACATTACTGGGGACTTTGTGGTATCCTAGTACAAGCTGCACATTACTGGGGGATCTGTAATATCCCAGTACAACCTGTACATTACTGGGGGCTCTTTAATATCCCAGTACAACCTGCACATTATTGGGGGCTCTGTAATATCCCAGTACACACTGTACATTCTGGGGGCTCTGTAAACATCTGTACAGACTCTGATAAAACCACCTCTTCAAGCAGAGATTTCCACATCATTTTGTTCTTTCTGTAAAAAAAAAACCTTTCACTTGCCTTAGACTAAATCTTTTTAATTTTTTTTCCAGTCTAAATGCAGGACTTCATGTCCTCTGTAAAGTCCTGATTATGAATAGATTTCCAGACAATGGTTTGTATTGACCACGAATATATTTGTATAATTTGTTAACCTTTCTTCATAACTAAAATGTTCCATTCCATTTATTCATTTTTTGTAGATGACCCCTGCACTTTTTTTAGTACCATAATATCCCTCCTTAGAAAAGGTGCCCAAAATTGAACAGCATATTTAAGGTGTGGTCTTACCATTGATTTATAATAAGCAAATTTATATTCTCATTCCAAGAATTAATACCTCTTTTAATAAAGACAATGCCTATCTTATCCCTAATTTACTACCATTTAGGGTGTGAGTTACTTGTGTATTCTTTTCCCCAAAGTGCATAACTTAGCATTTTTCTACATTAAATTTCATCTGCCATTTTAGTGTCCAGTGCCCAATCTATCTAAATCCCTTTGCAGCAAAGCAATATCCTTCTCACATTATATTACTTTACATAATTTTGTGTCCTCTGCAAACACTAAAACATGGCTTACAATGCACATTTCATGATCTTTTATAAATATGTTAAATAGAAGCGGTCCCAGAAAAGACCACTTACCACTTTTGTCCAGTTTGAAAATTTACCATTAGTGACAACTCTCTGTACTCTATCTCTAAGCTAATTCTTTGAATTTGAACACTATTGTGTGGAACCGTATCAAACACCTTGGCACAATCCAGGTAGAGCACATAATCTAGTTAATAGTCTCTACAATTTGGTGATTGTACTGTAATTATCTCATGTCAGGTGCTCTGTTTTCTGATGATGCTGCTCTATATATCTCACATATACTTGACCTTAGTCTTAATTTACTTATATTACTTGTTTATTCATAGCAAGCCTTGACTGCTATGTCTGTGGGTAAATCTGGGCTGGATTTCCCATTTTAAATAGAGTAGGCACCTGCCAATAGGCACCTGCTTTGTGGGGGGTGCCTATTTACAGTACTTTTAATGTGCCTTTTTTGAACTTAAGTAGGCTGGTGGGGAGAGATAAGGATCCATGGCCAGTGTTCTCTGTAGTCCACTCAGCCTCCTATACTTGAAATCAGAGCAGCAGGTAGCAGCAGAGATTGTAAAACTCATTGCTGTTCCAACTCTTCCACGGTCTGTGTATGAGGCTAGACAGGAAGTGGAAAGAACCACTTCCTATCTGCCCAATAAAACAACCTCTCACACAGGAAGTGCCTTGTAGTAGCACTGAGCAATGCATGATGTGTTACAGCTCATGCAGCTCTAATAACAATCATTGGATGCTTACTCAGCTACAGAAGACAGGAGGATACGTACTTTGCAATTACTCATTCAAACTCCACATGCCTTAAACACCCCTTTATCCAAACCCTACATTTGACTTGCCAAAACCCAAACAAACCAGTTCCTCAGTCCCTAATTTATGCACTCAAAGCCTAAATCTTAAACCCTGTTACTTTAAGCTTAGAAACATGGAATGTGGTGGCAGATAAGAACCATTCGGCCCATCTAGTCTGCCCAATTTTCTAAACACTTTCATTAGTCTCTGGCCTTATCTTATAGTTAGGATAGCCTTATGCATATCCCAAGCATTCTTAAACTCCTTTACTGTGTTAACCTCTACCACTTCAGCTGGAAGGATATTCAATGCATCCACTACCCTCTCAGTAAAGTAATACTTCCTGAAATTATTTTTAAACCTTTGACCCTCTAATTTAAGACTATGTCCTTGTAACATACTCTCTCTCACGTGGCATGCGCGTGATGTCACGCGGGCACCGCGCACACGGTTTGGGGTCAAAGATCGATCTCGGGCCAATCAGGAAAGTAAAGCATGTATTTAAACGCAAAATTACCTTTCCTCATTGTCCTGTCGTGGTTTCCCTAGTGGTTGTCCTGAATAGTTATATTCTGTTTTTTTACTTTGGTTTTAATTTTGACTTCCCTGTATTCTGGTATCCCTGACTTCTGGCTTTCCTTTATCGTTGTGTCCCTTTCTGTGTCCCCTGACCTCGGCTAGTATCCTGACTATTCTTTGATACGTTAGTCCGGCCATTCTAAGGCCCGGTAATATGTTACCTATTAGTCCTCTGTGTGACACAATTCTACGTGCTGGATCAAGTAGTAATCCTGACAGTCCTCTTATTGTGGTAGTTTTTCTTACTTCTTTTAAATATAGTCTCCTCCTTTACTGTGTTGATTCCCTTTATGTATTTAAATGTTTCTATCATATCCCCCCTGTCTCATCTTGCCTCCAAACTAAACATGTTAAGATCCTTTAACCTTTCCTTGTAAGTTTTATCCTTAAACTCTGAACCAGTTTTGTAGCCCTTCTCTGAACTTTCTCCAAAGTATCAATATCCTTCTGGAGATATGGTCCCCAGTACTGTGTACAATATTTCAAGTGAGGTCTCACCAGTGTTCTGTACAATGGCATGAGCACTTCCTCTTTCTACTGCTAATACCTCTCCCTACACAACCAAGCATTCTGCTAGCATTTCCTGCTGCTGTATTACACAGGCTGACTATTTTTAAGTCATCTGAAATTATTACCTCTAAATCCCTTTCCTCAGATGTTGAGGTTAGGACTCTATCAAATATTCTATACTCTGCCCTTGGGTTTTTTTTTACGTCCAAGATGCATTATCTTGCACTTATCCACATTAAATGTCAGCTGCCACAACTCTGACCATTTTTCTAGTTTACCTAAATCATTTGCCATTTGGCTTATCTTTTCCATGTACACCAATACTTAAAAGTAGAAACTCAAAACTCAATAATTCTAAACACCCCATGTACCCCAATGCTAAATTTAAGCCAAATCAAATCCTAAACACCCTTTAAACCACAACTATAACCCATCTCATACTTACTAAATATGTAATCTAACTCTGATATTAACTCTTCTCTTTCTGTAACCCCCTTTACCCTAACCATTGCTAATGTTATTTTAACCCTGCAAGGATTTAAAATAATAAAAAAAGGTCAGTTTTATCAGCGGTCTATTGTTTTCATGTTGTGTTCTATATTTAAATGTCTTGCCTTTTAGCCCCCCTTGCTTTATGATCAGTGGCTTTCAGGGCTTACGGCTACCATATTTAATTTTACATTTCTTATAAATAGTTACCTTATGTAATATTTATTGTATGATGCATTGGGTGGTCGTAGATGTATGTGTTTATTGGGGCCACTGGTATTGTTTTTATGTATTAGGACTTCTTTTAAATTACTGTGTGCTCCCAACTCCAGGGGAGTATGTGTCACCCCATACATTTAACCAAATTTATCTAACCTCCATGATCAAGCAGGTTTTCTTTCTGGACGTAAATCTCCGCACATTTGTCAACATATTCCAACACACATATTCAACAGAAAACTTTGTCAATGTAACGTTCACTAGGGAACCCAAACACAAAGACAGGACAGAGTAGAGAAAATTTCAATACCGATCCTTAGAATGGTTGGGTTATGCAAAAAAGGGATAGTCAAAACACGAGCCGAGGTCAAGAGAGACGAAATAACGAGAGTCAAAGCCAAATATCAGTAACCAGGAGATCCAAATAAGTGCACCGCTCAATGGTAAACCAAAGACCAAAACAGGGCACTAAGGCATGGGAGGAGTTCGCTTATATACACACAGAGTGTGTCTGATTGGCTAACCTCCAATTAGTGTTAACCACAACACGTGGGAGGAGTTTTTTCCCTCCCTTGTGATCTCTGAGGTAATCACTGTGTGCCGGATCACATGACCAGGTGCAGCACACATATAAGGATGCTGCTCTGGAGCAATACACAGAAAAACATAAGTGTAAGGGACTGCTTGGCACCCTGACCGGGTACCTCCGTTTATCTCTGCTTCCTAGTATTTGTGAGTACCATAATCACTGCACTGGAACACCATAACCACCGTAGACCCCACGAACCGCTGCAGCTTGTTTGGGGTCTAGCTGTCCTCCACTCACCCAGGATCCAAGACTAGGATCCAGCTTCCAGTGGGTAGACCTCTCCTAGTCCAGAGAGCGTAGCAGGAACAGGGGACAAACCACAGCACTTCTGCCCACAGTCGCCGTGGCTTGACTGGGGCCCTGCAACCTTCCTGGAACCGAATGGGGAATTAGCTCTAGTCCTTACAAGGACTTTCCCAGTTGAATCCACTCCAAGCTGGAACAGCAGACAAAGGAGTAAATCTTCTTTCCCTCCAATAACAGGAAAACACACACAGTTTTGGAGTGTAAGCTGGAATGTCAAGTTTAATGGGACACACTGGCGTTTTATACAATTTTCCAGGCCAGAGGAACATCCCCTGGACCTGATGGGGCACAGGAACACAATGGACATAAACCAATCAGAACAAACATACAGTCTGTGACACACCCATGTACAGCACACAATCCCTCCCCTCTGCATAGGAGATAATTGAGTAAAGTCCTGTAAGTAACTCAATTATCTTCTGGCAGAAAAAACAAATTTTCACAAAGTTCAGAAAGTACCCCAAAATATAACATATCCTCATAATTCGTACATCCCCCTAATAGTAATTTTTTTGGGTGAACATATCAAAAAATCACCCAGATCAGAGCAGGGGTTCAGGAAATTCCTGAGAGTCTCTTATGACCAACAGCACGCAGGAATTCATGCCCAAAACTGTTCCAGAGAATTAGGCTGTGCGGCCGGTCTATTTAAAACTGTTGAATTACCGTTTGAATTACCGAACAGAATGGTGAATGCACATAGTCAATGTTAAAATGCCATTTGAATTGTCGAACGCTGTTCGACTCCCGTCGAAGAGTCGAAGTCCCAGATAAGGTAAATGTTCAGCGGTGTTCATGCCATCGCGTGTCCGATTTGAGTTCCATGAACTCGGCAACAAAACACAGCTAAACCTGTTCGACTAAATAAAATGGCCGCCGCCACGTGTTCGAATGGCGGCCACTTCGACTACTTCGACACTTCGGTTGTATCCGAAGTGCCACTTTGACCACTTCGAAAGTTTAAAGGGCCATTGTGCCAAGTCCCAATAGGCACAAATAGTATATTTAATCACAGTAAATTAAAGGGGCCATAGTCACAGGGCAAAAGGCTGACAAGTAGTCCCCTCCAAGCACTCGTGGCAAACTCACTTAAAAAGGGGAGTTTGTAACAGTAAGAAAACAAGGAAAGTGGGAAAGATGACATTTGATGTGGATAAAGGAGTGGAAATATGGTTTATTCACTAAAATCTGTTGAATTATGGTGAAGAATTGACAAAGGACATTTTAGACCAAAATAGCAGTACTTAAAAGTTTTATCAGCTCATTGATTTTTCCAACTCAATTCAACTCAAAAGTAAGCTAACAAGCTCAAAAGTTAAGACGAAATAGCCAAGTTGGGGAACAAAAACATCATGTTTTATCTCATAAGCCAATCATAACAAAAAACATAAAAAAGCAGCAGATGTGTGTATCTTCCTGGGGTTTCTTACAGTTCTTTGTTTCTCCTGAATTTTTTTTTTTTGGGGGGGGGGGGGGGGGGGGTGGAGGGGGGTATCTACAATATCACAATAAATACAGCAGGGCTTCCCTCTAGCCTACTTTTAACTGTTTGCCAAAGGGGCTTAGGGACATGAATAAATGTATGATTTATTATTGTGCAAGCTTGAAAACAGTTTTCCTTGGGGATTATGTCTTTTGGTTCAAGTAAAACAAAATATCCAAAATAAACTTCCTTTTAAATTATACTCAAAACTATTTCCCCAACTGCTTTGAATTAGTTTTATGTTTTTAATAAATCCAATGCAAAATGGTATTAATTAGTCTGTATATACTGTGTCCTACAGACAAATGGTAAATTCAGGAGCTTGTTTAGAATACACATATTTAATTTAGTTCCTCATTGGAATATATTCATAAACACAGTTATGATGTAATGAATGTGACAATTTTAATAAGCTGCTAATATACTTTTGTGTTTTAGAGTACTCCATTCTGAAGTGTGGTATGCATTTGTAATGCATTTACCCCATCAATATGTGGGCTTCTGCAGTAGTGTGTTTAGGTTTTTGCTTACCTTAGGCCAGTTAAGTCTATATGCCCCCTACCTATGTCCTTGAAGGTCATCACAAACACATATACACATTCTATACATTCATCTGGCAACGCAAACACTTATACACATGTAGTTACACACAGTCACTTTTATACAAAGACACACAGTTCGAGATTCCCAAAATATGTAGATACATAATAACACACAAGAATATAAATACAGTAAATTCTATGGTTTTACATATCAAGACAAAATAGCAGTCATCTGTTCCTTAGCAGGAACATATTACACCTTGTCATGATTTATTTAACAAAAATAAAGCCAAAATGGAGAAGCCGTGTGTGGAAAGTACACCTTATGATTTAATAGTTTGTAGAACCACCTGTAGCAACAATACCTCAGCCATGGAGGTGGGGCCAGTAGCACCGTCATCAGCACGGCGTGGGGAAAAAAGGTGAGTAAAAACACCTTTCCCGTGTGATTGGAGGGAAGACACACACACACAAACACATAAACACACAGACACACACACACACTCACAGACATACACTCACAGGCATACAGACACACACACACACTCACAGACATACAGACACACACACAGGGCCGGCCTTAGGCATTTAGACGCCCTGTGCGAAAAATCTTCACAGCGCCCCCCCGTCATCCATGTATGCTGTTATGTTTGTGTTGTCTGTGTATGTAATAGTACGTGTGATGACTGTGTGTGATATGTATGCTATGTGTGATATTTGTAATGGGTATATTAACAGTGTGTGATATGCGTGTATTGGTTGTATGTGACACACACACACACACACACACAGAGTCAGACGGCCATACACACACAGGAAGACATCCACACACACACACAAGCAGACAGTCATACACACACTCACAGACACACACAGGCAGACAGTCACACACACACACACACACAGACACACACAGGCAGACAGTCAGTCATACACACAGACAGTAATACACACAGACACACACAGAGGCAGACAGTAATACACACACACAGTCATACACACAGAGGCAGACAGTCATACACACACACACGCAGACAGTCATACACACAGACACACACACAGAGGCAGACAGTAATACACACAGACACAGTGGCAGACAGTCATATACACACACACACAGGCAGACAGTCATACATACACACACACACACACACACACACAGACACACACAGACACACACAGGAAGACAGTCATACACAGGCAGACAGTCATACACACAGACATACAGAGGCAGACAGTCATACACACACACACACACACACACACAGAGGCAGACAATCATACACACAGACACACAGAGGCAGACAGTCATACACACAGACACACAGAGGCAGACAGTCATACACACAGATACACAGAGGCAGACAGTCATACACACAGGCAGAGAGTCACACTCACCTGACAATCACACAGTTACCTGTGGAGTTCATTGTTGAGGCAGTGCAGCTCCTGGTGACTGTTTGGTGGGGAAGCAGGGACTCCTTCCTGCTTCCCCTGCAGCCGTTTTCCGGCGCTTTTAGCTCCGCCCCCGCTGCAAATTAAAAAAAAAACAAAACATTTTTTTTTTTTTTTTTTTTAATCGGCTGTGCGTCCGCACGGCGCCCCCTGCTCCATGGCGCCCTGTGGCGCCCCACACTCACAGACACACGCACACACACACACACTCACATACATACATACAGACAAACTCACTCACAAGTAATTACTTTATTTAAATCCACCTCCTTACTTCTGGAGATCTGGCGTGGATAGGCTTTCGCAGGGGTCCAGTGGGGCTTCTGTCACCTCCCTACTCAGCTCCCTCTCGCGCACTGTTTAGTGATGTCATTACTCGGCTCCCGGCATCACTACAAGCTGCGCGAGGGAGCAGAGCGGGAGGATTACAGCTCCCTCGCCGCGGCATTAAGTCATCCATCTGCCCGCCTCCCTCTCCCTCATTACCCGGCCGCCCTTCCGTCTGCTGCCCACCTCCCTCAGCTCTCCATGGGCTGGCCGCCCCCTATGCTCCCTCAGCAATAAATGAGTCGGCCGCCCAACTCCCTCTGTCAGCTGCCAGCCTCCCTCTCACAGTTCTCCATGAGCCGGTCTCCATCCTCTACTTCTCAATGAGCCGGCTGGCCGCCTCCCTCACTCAGCAGCCTGCCTTAGCTCTCCATGATCCGACTGCCCGCCTCTACTTTCAGGCAGCCGGTCCCCTCGGGGGCTGAGCAGGCTCCCAAATTCCAGGTGCCAGGACAAATTTCCTGGTCACCATGGTGACCTGGGATTTGTCGAGCCCAGACTAAGGGACACCATGGAGTTTGAGAGCCTATGCCTCAGAGACTCAATGGTATTCAAGGATATCACCACAATCTATAACATGCTCATCGTCAACCGATACCAACTAACCCTCCCGTGTCAGAGAGGATGGGAGGAGGAATTGAACAAATCAGTCACAGAAGCTGAATGTTCCTCCTGATCCAGAAAACCCCCACATCGGCATGAATACAGGAGAACTCCTATAAAGTCTTTACACGCTGGTACTTAACTCCGTAGGCCCTCCACAGATGTGACTCCACAACGCCAGATGCTTGCTGGCGCTGCAGCAAGGAGAGAGGCACATTCATCGACGTGTGGTGGACCTGCGGGCAAATCCACCCGTTTTGGGAATCGATCAGCTACGGAAGCGCAAAACTCAGAGGGGAGCCCTCTCCAGTTGAACCAGCCACTTACCTGCTCCACCACACCCAACTGGTGACACGGAGCTACAAAAGATCAATGACCCCGTGCCTACTGAACACAGCAAAGGTCGTGATCCCCATATACTGGAAACAACAGCGAGCATCATCACTACGCAGATGGGTGGAAGAGGTAGAAGATACCAGACGTTTCGAAGATCTGAAACTCACTACGACCAAAGACCAGGAAAGATACAAGCAACGCTGGCTCTACTGGTTGGAGTTCCTATCATCACCCGACTATACAAGGCTGCTCACTAATCTGGAACCATAGACACAGCACTGTACAAGCCCGAAGGGTGAGAGAGCGGGACTCAGCCCTCCTCCTATCTAATTTCTCTTTGCTTTCTTCCCCCTTGCTTTCTTCCCATCTCACCTTTTACTACCGGCTCCCCCCCTCCCCCCCAATTCCTCCCCTCCCCTATCAGGCTAACAGAGAGCGCAAACATAACTCCCGCTACATACTAAGACGTAGGGCAGCCTAGACATTGCAGCGGAGGCTACAAGGGGTACCCCCCAGGGGGGTCAGCAAGGGGTGACCACACACAGCCTGACACCAAGATACAAACTGAGGCGCCCTAGGCCATTAGTTTCACCAGCGGAACACAATAACAGACAACTAGATAGACAGACATCCTAACGCAGATGCCAAACAGCCCTAAGACCATTTTAAAGATGCAGCAACACGAACAAGGAGGCATTTGCACACACACTGATGCCACTCGCAAACGCCTGCAACGCCTAAAGATGGCGCCACACGGATGGGACTGGTACCCGCTTGTGTTTTAGGCAATAGTACCACAGAACACACATGAGAAACCAGTGGGAGGGAGGGGCTAACAAATGGCTGGATGGGGGAATAGGTATACCCAAAGCTAAGGGGGGAGGGTGAAAGTCTGGGGGGAGGGAAAGAGAACACACAGAGCAGAGGGAAAGGCACACAGAGGGCTAAAGTGGGTGAAGAGGCACACAGTGGGTTGAAGGGGGGAGAAAAAAAACGAGGGCTGGGGAAAAAGAGAGGCACAAAAAGGGCTTGGAGGAGGGAGAGAGTCAAACAGAGGTCTGGGAGAAGGAGAGGCACACAGAGGACTGAGGGGGAGGGAAAGAAAACAAACAGAGAGCAGAGGGAAAGGCACACAGAGGTCTAAAGGGGCGAAGAGACACACAGAGAGGGTTGAAGGGGGGGGGGAGAAAAACAGAGTGCTGGGGAAAAAGAGACACAAAAGGGCTTGGAGGGGAGGAGAGGAATACAGAGGGCTAATGGAAGAAATGAGAGGCACACAGAGGAATGGGGTTGGAGAGGCACACAGAGAAATGAGAAGGGGAAGAGGCACGCAGAGGGCTGAGGGGGGAAGAGACACACAGAGGGCTAAAGAAGGGTAAAGAGGTGCACAGAAGTGCTGGGGTGGATCAAAGTGATTCACAAAGATGCTGGGGGGGGAAGAGACACACAGAGGGGTTGTGAATGGGGAAAAAGAGACACACAAAGTGGTCATGGGACAAAAAGACACACAAAGGGGCTGGGAGAAGAATGAGCCACAAAGTTGGCATTTTTTTTTATTGGGGAGGGGGGTGCAAAATAGTCTTGCACCAACCCTGATGATAAACGTGCACTTAGATGTCTGATGTGCACTCAACTCTAATCCAAAACTCTTGATTATATTCTGTTAGAGCCCAAATAATTTATAATAGTGTTCTGGCTACAGACACAGCAGTGATTCTCTATGAAGGTGTTAAATCACATAGCCTCATCAATGCTCTAAATCCTATCACTGAATTATTTCCTGGCAGAACTAGTAAAAATTCTAAACACAAACAAAAAACACAGACAACTCAGGATAACAATTGCAATGCTGGGGGAAAAAGTCATGCCTACTGTGCATGACAATACACAGAGGCGGCTCTAGACTTTGTGAGGCCAGGGCCAGATAAAGAGCCCAGTGGGCCTGGTGCTGACAATTATGACGGGCCTAATTACAGAATCATATCGACCAAAAACAGTAAAACACTCCCAAGCGTCATGTATCTGATGGAGATGGTGCTGGAGAGAAAGAAAACAGCAGCTATAAGAAAACACGTACCCTTGGCTAATCTCTCACTAATTTATGTTTTCATCTTTCAAGTAAATCCATAACCCCTAACAGCAGTGTCCAGTGAAGCAGGAAGTCAATGGGCACGGAGAAGGGTGTGCCACTGACACAAATCACATAACCTGCCAAAAGGGGAGAACATGCCCAAAAAGAGGACGTCTGCCCAAAGAATTAGAAGGCCCCGCTGCCAGCGCTACCATGGGAGTAGCCTGGTTAGAGCCCAGTTGAAGAAATGTCATAGGCGCCTCCTCACTCTGGACCTGGTGTTGCTGCTGGAGGGGAAGACAGGCTGTCTCCCCTTTGGACAAACAGCCATGCTGCGGGGGGACAGGACCGACCGTCCCTACCCCCTGTGGTTTGGGCACAGAGACCACGGTCCCATCTGCACCGGTGTGGGGCTTATCATCTCCCCTTGGTGGGCTAGGCTGCCGCTGGGAAGCAGGACCGACTGTCCGTACTCCTTGTAGCTTGGGCGCAAAGACCATGGTCCCATCTGCGCCGGTGGGGAACTTAGTGTCTCCCCTTGGTGGGCTAAGCTGCCGCTGGGGAGAGGGGGTAACAAGCTCCTCTCCCTTACACACTTTCAGCCACTGGGGAGGGGGGACACTGCTCTCCACTCCCTGCATTTCACCCTGCCGCTGGGGAGGGAGGACGCTGCTCTCCTCTCCCTGCAATGTACACTGCCGCTGGGGAGGGGATACGATGCTCTCCACTCCCTGCACTTCACACTGCTGCTGGGGATCTGGGCCGACTGCTCAGCATCCCTGTAGGGCCGGTAGAGAGGCCGCCGTCCCATCTCCACCTGCCATCTGTGGGTCTTCCCAGGACCAGTCTATGAGGTCCCTCATTTCTGGGGCTGGTTGGGGAGTAGATGGCACAGACCCCAGGTCTCCTGGTCATGGGCTTAGTTGTTGGGGAGAGAGACCAACTGTCACTGCTCCCTGTAGGACACTCTGCCGTTGGGGAGGGAGGACGCTGCTCTCCACTCCCAGTAGTTTGGGCGCAGAGGCCACGGTCCCATCTGCGCTGGTGAGGCGCTTAGGATTTCCCCTTGGTAAACTAAGCTGCCGCTGGGGAGGAAGGACGACACCTTCAGCTCCCTGGGATACACACTGCCGCTGGGGAGGAAGCGCGGCACCTTCAGCTCCCTGGGATACACACTGCCGCTGGGGAGGAAGGACGGCACCTTCAGCTCCCTGGGATACACACTGCCGCTGGGGAGGAAGGATGACACCTTCAGCTCCCTGGGATACACACTGCCGCTGGGGAGGAAGGACGACACCTTCAGCTCCCTGGGACTCACACTGCCGCTGGGCAGAGAGACCAATTGGCCACAGCCCCAATCTCCGCAATCGGCACTCGCATTCCCATGCCGCTCGATTCTCCGCATCCAACTTGCGCACGGTTGCCAGAAGCATCTCTGTCGACGGCCATATCTGGTTAACCGCCTCATGACCTTGTCCCTGTAAGCGTCGCCCTCAAAGTGATAGGTCATGTTTGCTGTGAACAGGGGCGCTGTACGAATACTAGCGTTGCCCTCACTTTGTAAATCCACAAACGGTGTCTCTGAGCTGCTTTACCTCGCACTAGGACACAACCCCACCGCTTGCCATCAATGTAACGGATCGACGGGCACCCCGACTGGGTACCTCCGTTGAAGGATGCTCCTAGCGTTTCCTGAGGACTTCAAGCACTGCAGTAGACACCATAACCACCGTAGACTCCTCCAGAGAGCAAAACAGGAACCAGCGCTTACAAGAACTTAGCAGTGAGTTTGCAAGGGAATATGACAAGCATAGCAATCCCTTGTAGCAGATTCCCCCAATAAGAGACAGCACTCCAAATTGAGGGTAAAGTAGAACAGGTTTAATTACACACACTCTGCTTTTATGCAATTCTCCCCTGCAAGGGAGACGCCCACATACAATTATCCATTATCCAATCACACAATGGTTACATCCCACAGATTCCCTCCCCTTAGCCTGAGAGGTAACCCAATTATAACGTACAATTTAAACATACATTTTACCCAACTTTCATAACTCTAAAACCATACATCCAATATTAATAACAGTTACATATTATTAATCAGCACATTCCAAATACAAACATACCCAAAAATCATACGAATCCGTTCAGCCATTCAGGAGATAGATATAAGTCACTTTTGACCGGCACATTTTCATGCCCAAAAAGATACAGGCACATTTTCATGCCCAAAACAGTTCCACAGATTCAGGCTGTGCGGTCGGTCTATTTCTGCCCTGAAAATAACAAAGTCCCATCCGAAGGCGGCGTTCGAATCGTTGAACGCACTTCGACTTCTGTCGAAGTGTCGAAGTGAAATCGGGGTTGTGTTTCCGTGGTGTTATATTCCAGAGGTCTATTTCACACCCAGAAATGACCAAGTCCCGTTCGAACATGTGTTTGAATCGTCGAACGGGACTTGGTCTCCAGCCGCAGTGTCGAAGGGTAGGTGTAATGATATTGATGTTACAAAGTTTTGGAGTCCAGTAGCCAGATCAGCAATGTTTTCTGCCAGAGGTAGCCACTCGTTACCCAGGTGGTTGAGCCCCTGAGCCTTTAGTGGCCTTCTGGTCTTAAGCAGAGATGGGAGACTGGAACAGAGAGATGATAATCGTAGTGGGGCAAGCCGAGGTCAGTGGGAAGGAGAAGCAGCAAAGTCAAAACGGTCCAAAATCAGCAACAGGTAGGAGAAACAGGAACAAGCTTGATTAGAGAGTGCAGGAACCACAATAATCTGGCAAAGGTACAGAGACAGGAAGTGGCTTTTATAGGCCAAGAACCAGACACATGACCAGACACAGCTGAAGAGACTTGTCACTGATACCAATGCTTATACTGTCAAGGTTACCAGATCTCAGGTACATTTGCAAAAGGCAGGCTGGTGTACTGGTAAGGAAGAGGTGTAGCAGCATGTAAACCAGAGTTCGAAACCCAGCAGAGTCAGTTCCTCACATTACTCCCACCTCTACAGGCGCAGCCTCTGGATGCCCTATTTCCTGGTTTAGCAGGGTACTGTGCATGGAAAGACTGAAGAAGATCAGGAGCATTAATATTGTCCACTGGTTCCCATGATCTATCCTCTTCACCATAGCCTTTCCAAAGAACCAAATATTGAAACTTGTTGCGGAATATCCTGGAGTCAAGAATTTTTTCCACCTCGTATTCATCTTCACCATCCACGAGGACTGGTGGTGGGGCAGGCAGGGCTCGACCAGAGTCCCCATGTCACTAGGACACTGGGGAGACCTGGGGACACGGGGAGACCTAAGGACACGGTGACACTGGGAGACTAGGGGACACTGGCTGGGACACTGGGAAAATAGGGGACACTTGAAGACATGGGGACACAGACACCAGGGACACAAACACTAGAGATGCTGGGGGACATGGGTACATTGGGGCACTGAGACACTAGGGACACTAGCATGGGGACATTGAGACACTTGAGGCACTGGGAGACATGGAGACATGGAGACATGGGGACAGTGAGACACTGGCAGACTGGGGGCACTGGGAGACTAGGGGGCACTGAGACACCAGGGACACTGGCTGGGAGACAGGGGTGGACTGACAACTCATTGACCGGTCGGGCACTTCGGGCACTTTGTGTGTGTCTTTGACACACAACACAATTTGCGCCGACCACTTGAGTCAAACAGCTCCCTCGGGCCCAGCAGTGCTTACCAGAGGTGGAGCTAGAGAGCAGAGGAGTATGTCATCCCTGTGCGCGTGGGCGCCCAAGGTCGACGTCACACACGCCCATCGACATGCGCCGCCTGCACGGGCCACCCGTAATCTTCAATGATCAGGAGCCCTGTGTAATGCCGCGGTGCAGGGAGTTTCCCTCTCCCTGCTTACCAACAAGCCGAGAGAGGAGGGAGCCAGACTCCCATCACACTCCCTCCTGAACCAAAAAGGTATGTTAGCAGGGGGGTGGTTAAATATGTAATGTGATCTGTGTGTGCATGTTATCTGTATATATGTTAGTGTGTGTATAACTGTATGTGTGTTAGTGTGTCTGTATCTGTATGTATGTATGTTAGTGTGTGTATATCTGTATGTGTGTTAGTGTGACTGTATGTGTGTTAGTGTGTCTGTATCTGTATGTATGTTAGTGTGTGTATATCTGTGAGTATATCTGTATGTGTGTGTATATCTGTATGTGTGTTAGTGTGTGACTGTATCTGTATGTATGTGTTAGTATGCGTGTGTATCCGTAGCAGTGTGTTTGTGTATCTGTATGTGTGTGGGTGTGTGTATCTTTATGCATGTTAGTGTGTGTCTGTGTATCTGTATATCTGTATGTGTGTTAGTGTGTCTGTCTGTGTTAGAGTGTGTCTGTAAATTTGGATGTCAATGTGTGTCTGTGTATATATGTTGGTGTATGTATGTATCTGTGAGTCTGCACCTGTGTATCTGTTCAAGCAAATACACCCCTGCATTCAAATATCAACAATACATACAGACACACCCCTACATTCTAAGGCAAACAGTACACACAAATACACCCCTACATTCACACACATACTCCATTCAAAATATGCTTACAGTCAAACATACATACACTGCTCAGGGCAAGTTCAACCTTGCAAGGATGAGGAAATGGTTGATACCCATCTGGCAAAGTATTATGGTAGTTGTTTTGAATATTTTTATTGTTTCACAATATAAGTGCAGATTGCGAACTGGTTCATTATAAGGCAAGTGGTTGCCCACGCAGGGGCGTAAGCGGTAACATTCAATAAGAGGAACAGTCGCCTACGCAGAGGCTTAATTGTCAGCATATAGGTGGTAGTGCAGGTCGCCTGCGCAGAGGCGTATTGGATCAAAACATATAGGCGTATTCGAGCTGTACAGGAATGTACTTACAAGCATTACAGCATACATTGCAGAGATTGTGCTAGTGGTATTACATATAACTAACGCAGTAATAAGCGCATGAGTAATAGTGGTAGAGCACAGTTTATGCGAGGCTGGGAATGGTGCGTTGCACTAAAGACCTTATCTAAACTCAGAATGGCAATTTCAATGCTGGTGGCAAACATAGCCCTTTGATGTTTGTTTAGCTCTGGTAGTAGTCGCAGCAGGTCTGCGTGAAAGCAAGCCTCATACCGTTTGTTATCATTACAGTATTATTACTGCTGGTAAGAGCAAGTATGCGAAAATTTGCCTATGCTGAGACTCATTACGCTAGCGCATGGCCACCATTTAACAGTTTAACTTTATGTGTGTGCGCTGACGTATGAAACTATAGAGATTGAGCATTAAGTAGGATGACTTTAAGGTAACAAAGGCCTAGAACAATCGTAATCGTGTCGGGTTTAGGTGTTGTATGCACATTTGTACGACTATATTAAAGGCCAATATGTATCATATGACTGTGATAAGTCAGAGCCGTTTGTTCCGCATCTGCGTTTCATAAATTACGGCGCGGGTTTACAATATGAATGAATGATAATTGAAATGATCATACTCTATTGCGCGGTCTGATCTAGGCCGTAGTTAACGATGTGATACTAGCTTTTGAAATGGAAAATCAGACATAGTACGTAGAGTGCAGGTGTTGCCACTAGCATGTTATGTCTCTATGTTATGCGAAAGTAACGTTCATCTAAGAAATTAAATGCAATAAGAAAGATAATATTAATCAATCAGCTGACATAGTTTGACACGTTGCTGCGTGGTCTGTAGCGTTGCAATCCATAAGGTTTTGCATGTCGCTGTTGCGGAGTAGCCCTCAGGTCTCCGGGCATCTGCCCGTGCACTCCACACTGGCCCGCGCCCACCGGCCTGGGTCCTCTGCGGCATCGTGGGCACTCAGGGGCTGAGATTGTCACCAGACCCCAACACAAAGTCCATGGCCCTCCTGCCCCCTGCACCTCCCCAGCGTCACATTGTATGTACCCTGCAGGGCAAGCACCCCCATGTCTCTCCCACTGCCGGCCTCACTCTTGATGCTGGTACACATTCCAAAACAAGTAAAGTATCACCTATGGGCCAATATGAATGTTCGCAGAGGTTTCTGGGTGCTTCCACTCGGTGGCCCCCTTAGGACTGCTGCAGTAGAGCGTCTATATATGAAGCTCATTGTAAGGGTTCTTGTTGCATGTCCAGGCGTTGGTTATTCCATTCGAACCTTATATGCAGAACAAAAAAATTACAGAACCTGACTGGCTGAATGAGAGCAGTGTCCCTGTTGGCTTGTGGAGCATGTGGAGTGTCTGGGTCGCCCGCATAGTTCATATGGCAGCCTGCGTCATCTGCTTTCCCCTGGTGCCCAGTCCCTGTCCGTCCCCTCAGTTCAGTCCAGGCCGCCCCCCGCAAGCACCGTGGTCCGGTGGGCACTCGGGGGCGACATGCGCTCCTGCGGTCCCCCCTCCAAGAATCCGCATACTCAGTGCCCCCTGCACCTCCCCCAAACCTTCGGTACCCCGGTAGGTACATGGGTTGCCTTGCCTGTCTCTCCCAGTGCCGGCCTCTTCTACAGGACAGGAGATTCATTGCCTCTCAGCCACCAGTCCGCCGGAGGCGCGCGGTGTCCTGCCCCGCCGGGCTCTCACCGGTGGGGACAAGTTTTCTCCGCATGCCCACCTCATCTAGATGTCAGGCTGCCATGTTGTTGGCTCATGGGCCGCCCTGGCAGTCCGTCCACGGTCCCGGCCACTCCGGGTCTACATACGGGCGTTGGCGCCTTTATGCATGGGCTATCTGCCCTCCGCTCCACTCCACTGGCGGGTCTCATCTCAACAGCCTCTGCCAGTTCAGGGGTTCGGCATGGGCCGGGGTCGGAGGTTTTCGCCCTGGTTTGCGCCGGCCCCATGTGGCCAGGATAACCCCCACCAGCCAAAGGGGGGGGGAGCCGGACCGGCTCTGCTCTTCGTGAGGGTAGGCTCTCTGTCGCAGCTTGCTCACATGCCGCTGGTTTATGAAGGCAGGTAGTCCGGGTATTTCGGATTTGGTGCTCCCGGTGCATTGTTGGCCTCTTACGTGGTATTAAAATCAAGCTGGGGCTATTCTCTGCCTTAATCTGTAAATATCACCGGCTTTGGAGCCGTGCATTTGCCGTTTTAGTGCAGTTTTTGGGGGCTCGAGCTTGGAGCTATGTCGTGGAGCTATGTCGTTTTGCTGCCATGCGGCCCGGTGGCCTGACCCCGCCCTCTGTATTATGGTAGTTGTACGAAAGATGTAGATCTACCCTTTTCCCATCCTTACGATAGGTGGACCGAAAAAAAATCTTGCACCAGCACCCACTCTAATTTAGGTCAAAAACGTGAATAAAATAACTTTTTAATGGGAGGAAAGGGGGGCTGGGGACCTAAAAACTACCCCACTACAGCCCCTGTCCCCCACAAACACCCAACACTACAGTCTCTATCTGAAATTAGAACCCCTATACCCCCTCTACAGCACCTTTTTACCAATTAGAGCCTATGTTGCCCATTAGAGCCCTTATCTTACAGCCCCAGTTCCACACACTACAACTCCTGTTCCCTACTGAAGCCCCCCCCCACATTACAACTCTTTCTGTAACACATGCATGTGTGCGTGATGTATATATTTGTGTCTCTTGCAAGTTGGTGGGTAGACGGGGGCCCCATGATCTCCTATTGCCCAGGGGCCCGATGAGTTGTCAGTCCGCCCCTGGACACAGTGTCCCCATGTCTCCCAGCCAGTGTCCCTGGTGTCTCAGTGCCCCCTAGTCTCCCAGTGCCCCCAGTCTGCCAGTGTCTCACTGTCCCCATGTCTCCTAGTGCCTCCATGTCTCCCAGTGCCTCAAGTGTCTCAATGTCTCCATGTCTCCAAGCTAGTGTCCCTAGTGTCTGTGGCCCTGGTGTCTCAGTGCCCCAATGTCCCCATGTCCCCCAGCCTCTCTAGTGTTTGTGTCCCTGGTGTCTGTGTCCCCATGTCTTCAAGTGTCCCCTATTTTCACAGTGTCCCAGCCAGTGTCCCTTAGTCTCCCAGTGTCACTGGTGTCTCCGTGTCCCTAGGTCTCCCCGTGTCCCCAGGTCTCCCCGTCTTCCTAGTGTCCTAGTGACATGGGGACACCGGGAGACATGGGGCATTGAGACACTGTGATACATAGGATCACTGGGAGAAATGGGGACACAACACTAGGGGACACTGGGAGACATGGGGCACTGAGACACTGATACATAGGAACACTGAGACCTGGAGTAATCGACACATGGGGGCACTGGGAGACATGGGGGCACTGGGAGGAATCCATCTATACAGCAGAATCAAACTATGTCGTTTTTTGGTGATTTTACAGCATTTTCTCATATGTCACTCCTTGTGATTTACATCATGTGATGTCACCCATACATATTTAATTATTCAAATTAGCAAGGCCGGTATGTTTTTCCAAGAGAGGTGGCAACCCTAACTACTTTTCACATACTCTTACTTAAGTATGGAAACTTAAGAGGGATGTATGGGAACAAAACTTGTGAACTTGTATGGACTGGCTGACAATGAATATAGTTAAAGGGACACTGTAGTCACCAGAACAACTACAGCTTATTGAATTTGTTCTGGTGAGTAGGATCATTACCGTCAGGCTTTTTGCTGTAAACAGGCCCGGACTGGCCATCGGGCATACCGGGCAAATGCCTGGTGGGCCGCGATGGCCGTGGGGCCGAGGCCGGCAGGGGAGATCACAGGATCTCCCCTGCCAGCCCCAGCAGGGCCAGCGCTATCCGAGCGCCGGCCCTGCTCTGAGCCTCCATGGGCCGGTGGGGAGATCAAAGATCTCCCTCACCGGCCCAGAGACACTGACAGGCGGCCGCCGGCTGTGGGGTGTGAGGGAAGCAGCAGAGAGGACCGGCGGAGCTCAATCCAGCAGCTCCGCCGGGTTCTCTCGCGAGGTCTGAGCGTTGCCGCGGTTACCGCGGCAACGCTCAGATCTCGTGAGAGTGAACTCTAGCCGGCAGGTTAGAGTTCACTCTCACCACTGGACCACCAGGGAAGGAAGCTGCTCCTCGGCTCCTCGGCTCCTTGGCTCCTCGCAGGCAGAACGGCTCCCCCCCTCCCATGCTAAAGGTAAGAAGGGAGGGGGGGATCTAACTTTTTTTTTTTTTTAATTATTAATAATATATTTAAATTAAAATATTTAAATTAAAAAAATCACACCAACAGCCCCCTCACACACACACATCACCCCCTCACACACAGCCCCCCCCAGACACACACAGCCCCCCCCCAGACACACACAGCCCCCCCAGACACACACAGCACCCAAACACACACAGCACCCCCAGACACACACAGCCCCCCCAGACACACACAGCCCCCCCCAGACACACACAGCCCCCCCCAGACACACACAGCACCCAAACACACACAACACCCAAACACACAGCACCCCCAAACACATACAGCACCCCCAAACACATACAGCACCCCAGACACATACAGCACCCCAGACACACACAGCACCCAAACACACACAGCACCCCCAGACACACACAGCCCCCCCAGACACACACAGCCCCCCCAGACACACACAGCCCCCCCAGACACACACAGCCCCCCCCAGACACACACAGCCCCCCCAGACACACACAGCACCCAAACACACACAGCACCCCCAAACACATACAGCACCCCCAAACACATACAGCACCCCCAGACACACACAGCCCCCCAGACACACACAGCCCCCCAGACACACACAGCACCCCCAGACACACACAGCCCCCCCAGACACACACAGCCCCCCCAGACACACACAGCCCCCCCCAGACACACACAGCACCCAAACACACACAGCACCCAAACACACACAGCACCCCCAAACACACACAGCACCCAAACACATACAGCATCCCCAGACACACACAGCCCCCCCAGACACACACAGCACCCAAACACATACAGCACCCCCAGACACACACAGCACCCCCAGACACACACAGCATCCCCAGACACACACAGCCCCCCCAGACACACACAGCACCCAAACACATACAGCACCCCCAGACACACACAGCACCCCCAGACACACACAGCACCCCCAGACACACACAGCCCCCCCAGACACACACAGCGCACCCAAACACTCACAGCGCACGCAGACACACAGCGCACCCAGACACACAGCGCACCCAGACACACAGCGCACCCAGACACACAGCGCACCCAGACACACAGCGCACCCAGACACACAGCACCCTCAGACACACAGCACCCTCAGACACTCAGCACACATCACCTTCAGACACACACATCAACTTCAGACACACACAGCACCTTCAGACACACACAGCACCCAAACACTCACAGCGCACCCAGACACACAGCGCACCCAGACACACAGCGCACCCAGACACACAGCACCCTCAGACACTCAGCACACATCACCTTCAGACACACACATCACCTTCAGACACACACAGCACCCTCACTCACAGACAGCACCCTCAGACAGACAGCACCCTCAGACAGACAGCACCCTCAGACAGACAGCACCCTCAGACAGACAGCACCCTCAGACAGACAGCACCCTCGCTCACACACATACACATATATAAAATAACCCTCAGTGAGTTAACAGACAAAGAAAATTAGAAACCTAGAATGTGACGGCAGATAAAAACACCCTCACACACAGCACCCCTCTTAAATACACACACACTGCGCCCCTCACACATACAATACGTCCAAATATATATATATATATATATATATATACAAACACACACACTACAGCACCCCTCACACTGCACCACCACACACATTACGCTCCAGATACACGCTAGATCCCTTACCCTATATGCACTCTTAACAGATAAATTCACTGGCCACTCCTTAGATGGCTTTTAGAAAGTCTTCCTGGGTCATTGTGGCCTAAAATGCATCCAAACATCCAAACATTCAGTATCTCCTCCCTCTGCATGTAGACAGTGAACTTTCCTCATAGAGATTCATTGATTCAATTTATCTCTATGAGGAGATACTGATTGGCCAGGGCCGTGTTTGAATCATGCTGGCTCTACCCCTGATCTGCCTCTTTGTCAGTCTCAGACAATCCTATGAGGAAGCACTGTGATTGGATCAGGCCACCACTTCTAATGATGTCAGCAGGCTGCTTGTTTTTCTGAGTCTAACAGCGTGCACAGTTACAGCTTCAGGCTTGAATACAGTAAGATTTTGCTATATTTATGGAGGCATGAGGGGCCCAGGGGCGCTAGATGGTGGTGTTAACACTATAGGGTTATGAATTCATGTTTGTGTTCCTGACCCTATAGTGATCCTTTAAGGTAATGCTGGCTTGGTCTCTCAAACACTGTGGCATGTTCCCTTTCTTCAACACTCACTACATACAGCTTTTCTCTGTCCCAGACTATATACCAGGAGCTTCTGCCTACTAGTAAGAAGGTAAGGAGACAAGTGGACCAGCGAGTGCTAGGGGACAGTCCTTAGAAAGCGTTGCGCAAGCACATCATTAGATGCATTTATACCAAGCTCAGGGTGCTGTCTGCATAGTATGCCCTTAGTTGGCCAGCTGCAAGATTGGCAGGCAGCCTGACATGCATTCATGCCAGGCTGGCCTTCTAATTCTTTGGGCAGACATGTCCTCTTTTTGGGCATGTTCGCCCCTTTTGGCAGGTTATGTGATTTGTGTCAGTGGCACACCCTTCTCCGTGCCCATTGACTTCCTGCTTCACTGGACACTGCTGTTAGGGTTATGGATTTACTTGAAAGATGAAAACATAAATTAGTGAGAGATTAGCCTAGGGTATGTGTTTTCTTATAGCTGCTGTTTTCTTTCTCTCCAGCACCATCTCCATCAGATACATTGTGATGTAATTCCAGTAAAATACAAGTTTAGCAGGCTAAGATTGCCACAAGGCATATGTATGTATATGTGTTTGTAGTATCAGTTAGTTAATAACACGTAGCTAAGATACTGTCATCACTGTACTGACCAGGTGCAGGAATGTAAGAACTGGAATTACGCGTCCCTCTCCTTTGTATCAGATGAGCCACGTGGTTAGACCGGATGGATGAGTTTAGACTCTATTCATTAAATAGGTTAAGGGTATGTGTGGGTGTAGTTAATTGTGGGAGGAGCTACAGTGCTATATAAGGAATGTACTCTATGTATTCAGGACTCAGACTTTGCTGTATTTTGGTGACGCTAGTCCCTCTGAGTCCCGATCGGTGATCCAATAAAGAATCTCTTCCTTCCTGAAGAAACCTGTGTCCATCTCTCTGTGCTTGGCTTCCGTCAGTTTCTCCGGTATCATTTGGTGCATTGGCCGGGAAGCTCATCGTTCAACGGTAGCTGAGAGGCAGAGGCGTGAGACGGTCTATCTTTGCCCACGTTCTCTACGGCTGCACCCCTGAACTTCTGCGTGGACCTCCCTTCGTCTCGGCGCCACTGGTCTGTTGTCCAGGAGATCATCGGCCTCTACGTGAGAAGTGCTGGGGTGTCCCCGTCGATGAGTGTGAACTCAGGTTCAGGAACGAGGAGGTAAGATAACTGCTGTTTTAGACGGCAGGACCCGCTAGGGGTATACCGATTGTGCGGTAGGCCCAAAGGGGTTTTTGAATCTGTATCTGCCCCCTCTGTCGGAGGGAAGGAGCGAAGGCGCACCGCTCGATCGAACGCTCTTTAGTCAGACCGTTTGATTTGGTTAGTCAGGCGGGGTCCTGGTGTAAGATAGCCCTAGCCGGACACCGGTGTCTTGTCTAGACTAGCGTTCTAGGGTGTATATTACGTTCGCTAGGTCGGAGGGACCGGGAGACTAAGTGGCGCCTGTGTAAATTCGGTTCGCTAGTTCTCATCCTATCTGGGCTAAGTGGGAAGGCGTGTAAATTTGGAACCCACTAGACTTTTGATAGTACGACTAAGAGGCGCCTGTGTAAATTCGGATCTCTAGCTCGTTGTATAGTGCGACTAAGAGGCGCCTGTGTAAATTCGGTTCTCTAGCTCGCTATGTATATGTGGTGATTGGGCAGTGTGGCTAACCAAAACGGGTGTATATAGTTTTAGGTAGTCCATTCAAGGTACTGGCCAATAGTTTAGTTGGGAATTGTAAATGTGTTAACGATTGTTTAGTAAAGTGTATATCTTGTTAGATAGCGCGAGCTCAGCCGTCTAGCGAGAGTGTTAATAGTGTGTTGCTGTATTATAGTGCACGGTACCATAACCCTGTATATTTACTGACACTGTATAATAAGTACTAATCATTGTCGTCCATTGCATGTTTAACACCATAACCACTAATAATTGTATTGTGACCTTAACTTGTGCTTTGACCTATGCTAACCGTACTGTAACCGCTATTTGTAAAAGACGATGTTACTGGGGTGTGTTATAGACGGGTAATTCGTATATAGAGAATTATAGCGTGGGTGACTGTGTAGTTACGCCAAAGGGCATAATATTGATTATATAGTGACTGGTGTAGCAGCTGTGTGTGTACGGGAATTCCCTGAGTGTTTATTGTTATTGTGTACGTTTCACTTGGTAACCGTACCACGTGGTGCTGTTGCCAGAGGAAACGGGTGTGACTGTTGAATAGTACGCGTGTATAGTAATCGTTGTCGACGACGTTCCACTGTTAAATATGGGTGCGTCGCAGTCAACGATTCCGGATCCCTTAGGATGTATGGTTAAGAATTTTAAAAAGGGATTCAAAGTTTGTGATTTTGGGGTAAAGATGTCTCCTGTACGTTTGGTCACTTTGTGCACTAGGGAGTGGCCTACTTTGGTTGCGGCATGGCCGCCACGTGGCAGTTTGGATCCAACTCTGGTACAGCGCTTACACGTGGCTGTATCAGGTAGGCCTGAACTTTACGGCCAGTTTCCTTATATTGATTGTTGGAGACAGGCCGTAAATGACTCGCCAAAATGGCTCCGGACATGCCACGAGGAACAGTGTCGCCTCATGGTAGCTAGGACTTGTTCGTCCACTAGGGCTGGTGTTAGGCCCATTTTGGACACGCCCCCTGAGTCCGAGATCCCTTTGCCGCCCCCTTACTTTCCGGTAAGAGGAAGTGACGCAAATACAGGAAGTCCTGTAACCCTTCCCTCATTACCCTCATCCACTTCCGCTTCCTCCTCCAGTACAGGATCCACCCCCCCTCGTACTAAATCTCCCCTTCCGGAACCAGAACCCACCCCCATTAGAAACGAATATCCTGATTTGGCGCCACTTCAGACTTCCGGTCAAGCTTCATCTAGCTCGGCCCGAAGTGTTCTATTTACCACCTTTTCCCAAAACCAACCTCCCACATCCCCATACCCTATCTCTCCCCGACCGGAACCCATGACTGACGCCCCTCCACGTAGCCCCATACAGACCCGACAGTTGACCGGTGCCCAACAATTGAGACACTATCAGATGCCTCTTCGTCTGAATCCCGGGTCAGCCTATATTAATGCCGCAGGTCAAATGGCACAAGCTGACCCTGTCTTCGTATATGTTCCCTTCACTACAACCGATCTTTTAAACTGGAAGACCCACAATTCCTCGTATACTGAGAAACCACAAGCCATGACTGATCTGTTCACCTCAATAGTACAGACGCATAATCCGACATGGGCTGATTGCCAGCAGTTATTAATGACTTTATTTAACAATGAGGAAAGGACAAGAATAAATCAAGCAGCCATTAAAGCATTAGAGGATAGAGCCCGTGCTTTGAACCAAGCTAATCCAGCAGCATGGGCCGCAACACATTATCCCAACACTGATCCCGATTGGAACGTAAATGGTGCTGATATGGTTCAACTCAGAGCCTATAGAGACGCTATAATTGCTGGCATGAAAGCCGGAGGAAAGAAAGCCATTAACATGTCGAAGACAGTTGAGGTGATCCAGAAAAGCGATGAAGCGCCCAGTGTCTTTTATGACCGATTATTGGAGGCGTACCGCTTGTACACCCCCTTTAATCCGGAAGACGCAGACAATTCCCGAATGGTTAACTCCGCCTTTGTCAGCCAAGCTTACGGAGATATTAAGCGCAAGCTACAAAAGTTAGAAGGGTTTGCAGGTATGTCAATCTCCCAACTAATGGAGGTAGCTAATAAGGTCTATATGAATAGGGAAACAGAAAGCAAGAAAGAGGAGGAGCGCAAGATGCGTAAAAAGGCTGATATGCTAGCGGTAGCGATCGCAGGCGTAGATAAACGGGGCCCAGATAGAGGCAATAATAGATGGAGTAGGGAGCCTTTGAGTAGGGATCAGTGTGCGTATTGCAAGGAAGAAGGGCATTGGAGGAACGAATGTCCGCAAAGAGAGCAGTACGAGAGAGACCAACCCAGGGCAGGCTACGGAAACTTTAGAGGCAGAGCGAGAGGTAGAGGAGGCCCCGGAGGGAGTAATGGGTATAGAGGGAGTAATGGGAACAGAGGAAGTGTTAGGGAAGATAGGTATATTCCAGCAGCGCAAAGGTCCCGCGATAGAGAAGGTAGGGACTTTGTAGGATTGGCTGACACGGTCATGGAGGACTATTGATACCGACCGGGCTCCATCCCCCTTGGTCGAGCGGAGCCTATGGTCGATGTATCAATAGGGGGGAAAAGGAGTGCGTTCATGATCGACACTGGTGCTGAACATTCAGTGGTGACTAATCTAGTTGCTCCTCCATCTGGAAGGACTATTACTGTGATAGGAGCAACTGGAAGAAGTGCTGAAAGACCGGTTCTTAAAAGTCGACTCTGTACATTGGGAGGCCACGTAGTAAAACACCAATTCCTTTATATGCCTGAATGTCCAGTCCAATTGCTGGGACGTGATATGCTATCCAAATTACAAGCGCAGATTACGTTCCTACCAGATGGAACAACATCTTTAAAGTTTAATGGACCTTCAGGTATTATGACTTTATCCGTACCAAAGGAAGAAGAGTGGCGACTTTATACAGTGTTGACTAGCCAAAACCCTAGGAGTGATGAGACATTGTTTAACATACCAGGAGTTTGGGCAGAGAACAACCCACCAGGACTGGCCCGCAATATTCCACCAATAAAAATTGAACTGAAACATGGGGTTTATCCAGTGAGCCTAAGACAATATCACATTCCGCAGAAGGCTAAGAAGAACATCCAATCCTATCTGGATAAGTTCATACGGTATGGTATCCTAAAATTCTGTACTTCCCCCTGGAACACCCCATTGCTGCCTGTTCAAAAGCCCGGCACAGATGAGTATCGACCTGTGCAGGACTTAAGAGCAGTCAATGATGCGGTTGTTAGCATACATCCAGTTGTACCCAATCCATATAACCTGCTTGCTTTAATTCCGGGCGGGGCTACTTACTTCACAGTTTTAGACCTCAAAGATGCCTTCTTTTGCCTCCGAATTGCCGCAGAAAGTCAATGTATTTTCGCTTTCCAGTGGGAGAACGCTGTAACGGGCTCAAAACGCCAAATGACTTGGACAAGACTGCCCCAAGGGTTTAAAAATTCACCTACCCTATTTGGTTCAGCCCTAAGTCAAGATCTATTGGATTTCGAGTCCATCCCAGGAGAGTGTGTATTGTTACAATATGTAGATGACTTGTTGATAGCAGCAGTTACAAAAGAAATCTGTCAGCAAGCAACGCACGATCTACTACACATTCTCTGGAAGGCAGGATACAAGGTGTCTAGAAAGAAGGCTCAGTTGTGTTTGCCAACTGTCAAGTATCTAGGATTCCATATCTCTGAAGGTCAAAGAATTATGGGGCCAGAGAGAAAAGAGGCTGTCTGCCAAATACCAGTACCCAAGAATAGAAGACAAGTGCGAGAATTCTTGGGGGCAGCAGGCTTCTGTAGGATATGGATTCCCAGCTATGCGATACTGGCAAAACCTCTGTACGCAGCTATCAAAGGTACAGAGCACGACCCCTTCTTATGGACCCAAGAACAGCAAACGGCATTTGAAGATGTGAAGAAGGCTTTGATGAGTGCCCCAGCATTAGGTCTACCTGATCACACACGACCATTCTACTTATATGTACACGAGCAAAGAAGAATGGCTGTGGGAGTATTGACACAGTACTTGGGATCATGGCAAAGACCTGTTGCCTACATGTCTAAACAATTGGATGCAGTGGCCAGCGGACTTCCACCTTGTCTAAGAGCCGTAGCTGCAGCCGCCCTGCTAGTAGCTGAAGCCGATAAACTCACTCTGGGTCAAGAACTTTATGTACGAGTCCCACATGCAGTACAGACGTTGTTGGATTACAAAGGAAATCATTGGTTTAGTAACAGCCGTATGACCAAGTATCAAGCAATGTTGTGTGAAAACCAAAGAGTGCATTTAGAGACTGTAAACACCTTAAATCCAGCTACCCTTTTGCCACAACCTACTGAAAGTCAACATGATTGTTTGGAAGTAATGGATGAAGTATTCTCAAGTAGACCAGATCTTCGTGATTTTCCCATCCAGAACCCCGATGTTCAATATTACACCGACGGCAGTAGTTATGTGAAAGAAGGGATCCGCTATGCAGGATATGCAGTGACAACAATAGACAAGGTGATAGAAGCTCGGCCACTGGCGAAAGGAACATCAGCACAAAAGGCAGAATTAATAGCACTAACACGAGCGTTACAATTGGCTGAAGGTTTAAGAGTAAATATCTATACGGACTCTAAGTATGCGTTTTTAACCACTCATGCCCACGGAGCTTTGTATAAAGAAAGAGGACTACTGAATTCAGAAGGCAAAGAAATCAAGTACGCAGCCGAAATCCTACAACTATTGGAAGCAGTGTGGGAGCCGAAAGAAGTCGGTATCATACATTGTCGAGCGCATCTGAGAGGAGATGGTGATGTAACCAAGGGAAATCGGATGGCAGATAGTGCAGCTAAGCGTGCTGCTGAATCAGGAAGACAGGAGTATGTAGGGCATATAGCTGCTCTTATACCAACTCCACTGTCCCAATGGACTCCAGTTTATACAGCTCAAGAAGAGGAGTGGTTAAAGACTGAACCGGGAAAGTATCTGGAGAACAAGTGGTATCAGCTAGAAGATGGAAGAATAGTTATACCAGCATCGCTAGCGGTAGAAATTGTCCAAAATTATCACAACGGGACACATTCTGGGAGAGACAGTACTGAAGAATCTCTTAGAAAACATTTCTACATACCAAGATTGTCCAACTTGACTCAGGCCATTGTACGCAGATGTGTAACGTGTGCTAAGAATAATGCAAGACAAGGACCAGTAAAGCCACCAGGAGTTCAGTTTATGGGGGGACTCCCCATGTCCGATCTACAAATAGACTTTACAGTGATGCCTAAGTCGGGTGGACATCGTTACCTGCTGGTAATTGTGTGCACCTATTCAGGCTGGGTAGAAGCATGTCCTACTCGTACAGAGAAAGCAGGAGAAGTTGTGAGATTCCTGCTACGAGAAATAATACCCCGATATGGACTACCCTGTTCTATAGGATCGGACAATGGTCCAGCTTTTGTTCATCAGTGCCTACAACAACTGACTCATATGCTTGGTATAAAGTGGAGGCTTCATACTGCATATAGACCCCAGAGTTCTGGTAAGGTAGAGAGAATGAATAGAACTATAAAGAACCAGTTGGCTAAAATGTGTCAGGAAACCCAACTTAAGTGGAACGTTCTCTTACCTATAGCCTTATTGCGAATCCGCAGTACCCCTACCAGAAGGATGGGCCTCTCTCCTTTTGAAATCATGTATGGGCGACCACCTCCCGTACTTGGTAACTTAAGGGGGGACTTGAGTCAGTTGGGAGAAGGAATTACTCGGCAGCAGGTTGTAGAGTTGGGTAAGACTATGGAGGAGGTACAGAAATGGGTACAAGATAGATTACCTGTGAATATTTATCCCCCTGTTCATAGTTATCATCCAGGAGATCAAGTGTGGATTAAAGAGTGGAATAATGTACCGTTAGGGCCCAAGTGGAGAGGTCCTTATGTTGTTCTTTTGTCTACCCCTACAGCAATAAAAGTAGCAGAAGTGACTCCGTGGATACATCACTCCAGGGTTAAACCAGCAGCAGTCGATTCTTGGCAAGTTACAGCAGATCCAGAGAATCCCTGCAAGATCCGGTTAAAACGCACTACTCAGTCGGAGTAACGAGGAATTATTGTGGATTACAAATTTTATTGTTACAGGTGTGAGTGAGAAGGCCATAATAAAGCCTGTCCGCTTACCATCACATAGTGTATAAGCCAGGAAAGTCTCGAAGGGACACCTGTGAAGATGAGCAGAACTCCATTCCCTGCAGCCCCTCACATCCTGGAAGCTGAGGCGCCATCGCACGGACGAAGACTGAGGATGACGGCGAAAGATGTGCTTTTGATAGTGTTTATTTATATGTGTTTTTATATTCAGGAAGGTAGAGGTACCGACATTCCTAGCTGTGAGGTATGCATTAAGACTACGAGAACAGGTAACCATATATCCCAAACCCAAATTTGGCATTCACAATACGAGTGTAAAGGAGATGTATCGAGATGTAGATACTTAAATATAGATTATAGTGTGTGCCATTTAAGAGTAGGAGAACCTAAGTGCTTCAGTCCGGAGTATCAGCCTCGTACAATCTGGTTGACTCTCAGGAATGGAGATCCTCAGGGGACCCTAATTAATAAAACGGTGTTAGAATCCGTACATTCTTCGGGTGTTCTGCTATTTGATGCGTGTAAAGCGATATCGAGTGGTAGAAAGCCGTGGAATGTATGTGGGGATCTTAGATGGGAGAGGACGTATGGGTCTAACGATAAATATATTTGTCCCAGTAGCAAAAATAAATATGTAAGTCCTAGATGCCCAAATAAAGACTATAACTTTTGTCCATATTGGTCTTGTGTGGGGTGGGCAACTTGGGGACAGACAGTAGACAAAGACATGATAGTGACTAAGTTGCCGACTAGCCCTTATTGTAAGTCTATGGAATGCAACCCAGTCCATATACTCATTAATAACCCCGACAAGTTCTTAGATAAGTATGGAAATTTATTTGGGTTTCAAATATACGGGACGGGTTTAGATCCTGGGACATTATTGTTTATAGGAATAGAGACTGATACGGTATCCTCCCAGACTCATCAAGTATACCATTCCTTTTACGAAGAGATGAGTATAGATAATAAGATCCCCCATAATGCTAAAAACCTGTTCATCGATTTAGCTGAAAGTATTGCCGGTAGTCTTAATGTTACCAACTGCTATGTGTGTGGAGGTACTAACATGGGAGACCAATGGCCTTGGGAAGCAAAGGAGGTAATGTCCGGTTCTGAGGCAGTTGACCAATTAATATCTACACAAGCCGATTATCATATGAGTGTTAGAGGTAAATCTGAGTGGAGATTAAAGACCTCCATCATAGGTTATGTTTGCATAGCAAGGAAAGGAATAATGTATAATACTTCTGTAGGAGAATTAACTTGTCTAGGGCAAAAAGCTTATGATGATGATACAAAGAATACAACTTGGTGGTCGGCTTCAAATGTCTCAGAACCATCTAACCCGTTTGCTAGATATGCCAATTTAAAGGATGTGTGGTTTGATCTATCCATCACATCTACTTGGAGAGCCCCAGCAAATTTGTACTGGATCTGTGGTAAGAAAGCCTATTCGGAGCTGCCACAGGACTGGGAAGGGGCATGTGTGTTGGGTATGCTCAAACCATCCTTCTTCTTGTTACCGATTGAAACAGGTGAGACTTTAGGTGTTAAAGTGTATGATGTGAATCATAGGAAGAAAAGGGGACCCATAGAGATAGGCGCCTGGGAAGATGATGAATGGCCTCCCCAGCGTATTATAGATTACTATGGGCCAGCCACGTGGGCTGAGGATGGTACCTTTGGTTATAGAACCCCTATTTATATGCTCAACCGTATTATAAGATTACAGGCGGTGGTTGAGATTATCACAAATGAGACATCACAAGCGCTCAATCTTCTAGCGAAGCATAACACCAGGATGAGGACCGCAGTCTACCAAAATAGATTAGCCTTGGATTACCTTTTGGCAGTAGAGGGAGGTGTATGTGGGAAGTTTAACCTGAGCAATTGCTGTCTTCAAATAGATGACGAAGGGCAAGCAATAGCTGAGCTTACTAGCCATATGGTTAAACTAGCGCATGTGCCTACTCAGGTATGGAAAGGGTACAATCCAAGTAGTTGGTTTGGTAGCTGGTATGAGTGGTTTGGAGGGCTTAAGGCAGTGGTAGGTGGAGTCCTACTGATTTTACTGTTGTGTCTACTCCTACCGTGTCTTATACCCTTAGTAGTTAGGTCTGTGCAAAGCCTGATAGGAAGTATAGCAGAGAGGAAGGCTGCTGCACAGATAATGGCGATATATAAGTATAAGGCTCTAGATCAGGGAGAACCAATGCAAGAAGATGAATGTTGAAGATTCACATCATAAGATAAGTCTGGTCTGGTTCATGGTAACCTGAGGTATATGCAAACCAAGGTTAAGTGATGCCTCAAGTAATTGTGAAATATCAGAGGCATCAAAGGGGGGAATGTGATGTAATTCCAGTAAAATACAAGTTTAGCAGGCTAAGATTGCCACAAGGCATATGTATGTATATGTGTTTGTAGTATCAGTTAGTTAATAACACGTAGCTAAGATACTGTCATCACTGTACTGACCAGGTGCAGGAATGTAAGAACTGGAATTACGCGTCCCTCTCCTTTGTATCAGATGAGCCACGTGGTTAGACCGGATGGATGAGTTTAGACTCTATTCATTAAATAGGTTAAGGGTATGTGTGGGTGTAGTTAATTGTGGGAGGAGCTACAGTGCTATATAAGGAATGTACTCTATGTATTCAGGACTCAGACTTTGCTGTATTTTGGTGACGCTAGTCCCTCTGAGTCCCGATCGGTGATCCAATAAAGAATCTCTTCCTTCCTGAAGAAACCTGTGTCCATCTCTCTGTGCTTGGCTTCCGTCAGTTTCTCCGGTATCAACATGACGCTTGGGAGTGTTTTACTGTTTTTGGTCGATATGATTCTGTAATTAGGCCCGTCATAATTGTCAGCACCAGGCTCACTGGGCTCTTAATCTGGCCCTGTTCTTCCCCCCTCTCAGTCCTCTTTGTGCCCACCCAGTCCTCTGTGTGCTTCTATCTCCCTATTTGTCCTCTGTGTGCCTTTTCCCTCTTTGCCATCCATTCCTCTGTGCCTCATTCCCCCACCAGCCATCTGTATGCCTCATTCCCATTCCTATTCAGTGTACTCCCCTCCTGCCAGTCACCCTGGCATTGTGCATTCTGGGCTGGTGCATCCTAAGCAACCACCTAGACCGCCTAGTGGTCACGCCAGCCCTGACTCTCAAGTGTAATATGTAATGTCAGGGAAGTGGAAGGTGATATTTATCTTCCCCTTGCATGCGCTCTGCAATGTGCACAGACAACAGTATGGAATGGATCTAAGCCCCAGCATAACACTTGTTATTGTCTTGATACATTTCCCCCTGTATCTAAAAATCCCAGGTACCATTTTAATTCAAGCTGCTTGTGACTGAAGTTATATATCTGGATAGTCTCTATAACTGTATAAATAATGGTGTTTTAGTATACAATGCAGATGTGATGAAATAGAAGGCTGAAATAAAATGTGCAGATCACAAAGAGCATATATTTATGTAGACTCATACATGTGTCTTGAATTTTTTTACTGCATAAGAACAGAATCTTAATGTGCTCAATTCATTAAAATGTAACCCCTTAAGCACCAGTGATTGTACACAAGCCATCAGTAACTGTGCTCCTCGAAAGGAGAAGAAGAGCCCACCCATCACTGAACTAGGCTGTAATATATTGGAAAGGGCTTTGAACTGTATGTGCCAATTACTATGTTTTGCTACTTATGCTGTTTTTTGGGACCAACTTACAAAAATGTGCATGTAATTATTTTCCTAGATTCTCTAGTTCCCATTTTTACAAAGAAAATGTCAATGAGTCCAACTAAAATACAGTTCAAAGATGTTGGTGCTAGTGTCTAACAAATGTAGGCTATTATCAGATAATGTACCCAACCAGGACCTCAATGCAGAACAGTGGACATGGGGACTTGCAGATTGCTATGGAGGACACCCTACAGCAGAGGTAGGCAACCTTTGGCACTCCACATATTGTGAACTACATCTTCTGTACTGCTTTGCCAGTATTATGGCTGTAAGAGCATTATGGGAGATATAGTCCATAAAATCTGGAGGACAGAAGGCTGCCTTACTCTGACCTACACCATATCTTTTGTTTTCTTTCTTTGAATCTTAACCCCTTAAGGACCAAACTTCTGGAATAAAAGAGAATCATGACATGTCACACGTCATGTGTCCTTAAGGGGTTAAAGGAATGTTGCAAATAAAGAGGAATACAGATGCAATGCATTAGGAACGCAGATGCATATAGGGATTTTAAAGACGCTGGATGTCCTAATGCAAGGTGTAAGCACTTCCAACGTTGTTTCACAGAATTAAACACAGTGTGAATCCAGAAAGCACCTCTAGTGGCTTTCTGGTAGACAACCACTAGACATGGACTTACCTCTGCAATAATAACATTGCAGTTTCTCTAAAACTGCAATGTTTTACACTGCAGGGTAAAGAGGACTGCACCCGGACCACTTTGATGAGATGAAGTGCTCTGGGTGCCTATAGTGTCCCTTTAAATATCATGGGGTTATTTATGTAACATTGTAGTGATTGGGGTTTTTTTTTAAGCTGAATAGCAAATTGTAGACCAAAATAACTGCCTAGAATCATTAAATTAAGTTGTTTTTCCAGCTTGGCTTCTTTGGTCTAAATTGTGCATTCTGTTTTTCAATACACACTAAAAGTCACTGTTTAGTAAACAAACCACCTGTGAAATATAGTGACATTTTACAGCTTAGCTACATTCCCTATTAACACTATAGGCACCCAGACCACTTCAGCTCAATGAAGTGGTCTGGGTGCCAGGTCCATCTAGGGTTAACCCTGCAGCTGTAAACATAGCAGTTTCAGAGAATGTTTACATATGGGTATATGGCTATGTTTACATATGGGTTAATCCAGTCTCTAGTGGCTGTCTCATTGACAGCCGCTAGTGGCTGTCTCATTGACAGCCGCGAGAGGCGCTTCAGCACTTCTCACTGTGATTGAGAATGGTTTCCTATGGACTGACTGAATGCGTGCGAGGCTCTTGCCGCGCATGGGCATTCAGCCGATGACGTTGGAAGGAGGAGGAGAGTCCCCAGCGCCGAGGGAGCATGGCGCTGAAGAAAGGTAAGATTTTAACCCCTTCTTCCCCATAGAGCCTGGCGGGAGGGGGTGACCTATTAACACTATAGTGCCAAGAAAACAAACTATAGTGGTCCTTTAAATCATTTGGTAATCATTTGGAAGATTAGCACTTGAAATCACCATGTTAGTGTTTAAGAACAATGTAGTATTGAAACTGTGCTTTCAATTCTTACATTCTACATATCTTATCAAGTACCCTAAAGTGCCCTATTTTACTTACGGTATTTAATTTTGAGTAAAATTAAAGTTTAGCATGACCATTTTTTCCATTAGGGTGCAGGCTCTATATATTAAGATTTAACTTTATATAAGATGAAGAGATCTGCTTAGAATAAGTGCATAATTTTTTTTACACATACTTATTTTATCACAGGAGTACTAAATATGAATAAATAGAGCAAATTTATGGTAAGTAAAAAAAAAGAGTCGATTTTTAGGCCTAACAGATACAATATTATATTCATAGTAACATTGTAATCTAGGTTGATAAGGACACATTTACTTTAAAGGACCACTCTAGTGCCAGGAAAGCATACTCGTTTTACTTAATGGTTCTGCCTAATTATAGTTTAGTTGAGTAAGTAGTCAGGCATTCAAAGTGAATTTAAAATTTAAGGTCAAAATAGCTGAACTCAAAAAATGAATGACTGATAATTTAGCTTAAAGGACCACTCTAGTGCCAGGAAAACATACTCGTTTTCCTGGTACTAGAGTGCCCTGAGGGTGCCCCCACCCTCAGGGTCCCCCTCCCGCCCGGCTCTGGAAAGGGGAAAGGGGTAAAAACGTACCTTTTTCCAGCGCTGGGCGGGGAGCTCTCCTCCTCCTCTCCGCCTCCGTTCCTCCCCGTCGGCTGAATGCGCACGCGCGGCAAGAGCTGCGCGCGCATTCAGCCGGTCACATAGGAAAGCATTCATAATGCTTTCCTATGGACGCTTGCGTGCTCTCACTGTGATTTTCACAGTGAGAATCACGCAAGCGCCTCTAGCGGCTGTCAGTGAGACAGCCACTAGAGGAAATAGGGGAAGGCTTAACTAATTGGTAAACATAGCAGTTTCTCTGAAACTGCTATGTTTATAAAACAATTAGTTAACCCTAGCTGGACCTGGCACCCAGACCACTTCATTAAGCTGAAGTGGTCTGGGTGCCTAGAGTGGTCCTTTAAGTTCAGCCTTCCACACATTTGTTTCTGCAGTTTATTCAAGAAGAGGTAAAAATAAAATAAAATTTGAAGCAATTTATAACTGTGCTAAAAAAAAAAAAGGGAAAATATTGAATTGATAATTCACCCCCCAAAATTTTCACAGAAAAAAGTGAAACTTTAAAGGACTACTAAAAGCAAGCAGAGCTCTTCATCTAAATGAAGTGGTCTGGGTACAGCGGTCCTGTGCTTTTGAAACATTGTTAAATACACCTCTAATGGCGGTCAGTGATCCTCCAGAATGAGTGACAAGCAGCATTTGGCTCAGCTTGTCTAGGTTCTCTATGACAGGCAATGGATTGAAGATCATGCAAAACCTCAGAAGGTATGCTGACATCTTTAAAGGTGAAATGATTGACTGCAGGATGAGTCCCAGCACTATAAAGGAGGTAAATAATGTTTACCTAACTTACTTTTTTGTAAAAGCAAAAAGGGGGTGAACTGAAGGGAACCTATATTCCCAAAATACTGATTGTTATTTTAGGAACTATAAGTTCCCTTTAAGAATGCATACTATGCAGTGTTTGTTGTAGGAAAATAATTGGGTGTGGTGTCATATTGACCTAGAGGGGACAGACTTTGCCCCCCATTAACACATAATTTAGTGATGTCAGGATAAATCATTTCAAGGTGTTTCGACAGACAGACCGGATATTTCTCTGTGAATGAATGAGGGAGCTGTGCACAATATAGTTACCCAAATAGGTTGATTACCTGATCGATTGGGAATCCACACACAAGAGGTTTATTCACAAACATGAGTAGTCCAACTCTATGAGGAGAATTGGAGAGATTAGCAGCGCAGAGGGAGTCTCAGCAATATTTTTTTAAATATGTTTTTATGGCAAATGGGAAGGGAGGGGCTGACTCTAACTAGGGATGGGCACCATAACATTTGGAAAATAAGCTTCTATCCATACATAACACTATAGTTTTTTTTTATTTATTGCTTGGGTGCCAGGCATTAGTCCCGAACGGTTCGCTGGTGAATAGTTCCTGGCGAACATAGCTTGTTCGCGTTCGCCACAGATGGCGAACATATGCGATGCTCGGGCCGCCCCCTATTCGTGTCATCATTGAGTAAACTTTGACCCTGTACCTCACAGTCAGCAGACACATTCCACCCAATCAGCAGCAGACCCTCCCTCCCAGACCCTCCCACCTCCTATACAGCATACAATTTAGATTAATTCTGAAGCTGCATTCTTTTTTTTGTGTTTTTATACATTATCCTCCATAGCCAGTAACCTGTGTTTATTATACATTATCCCCCATAGTCAGTAACCTGTGTTTATTATACATTATCCCCCCATAGCCAGTAACCTGTGTTTATTATACATTATCCCTCCATAGACAGTAACCTGTGTTTATTATACATTATCCCTCCCATAGCCAGTAACCTGGGTTTATTATACATTATCCCTCCCATAGCCAGTAACCTGTGTTTATTAGACATTACCCCCCATAGTCAGTAACCTGTGTTTATTATACATTATCCCCCCATAGCCAGTAACCTGTGTTTATTATACATTATCCCTCCATAGACAGTAACCTGTGTTTATTATACATTATCCCTCCCATAGCCAGTAACCTGTGTTTATTATACATTATCCCTCCCATAGCCAGTAACCTGTGTTTATTAGACATTATCCCCCCATAGCCAGTAACCTGTGTTTATTATACATTATCCCTCCCATAGCCAGTAACCTGTGTTTATTATACATTATCCCCCCATAGCCAGGGATATACATTATCCCTCCCATAGCCAGTAACCTGTGTTTATTATATATTATCCCTCCCATAGCCAGTAACCTTGTTTATTATACATTATCCCCCATAGTCATTTATCGTTGGACCTAGGCAGCATGATGTCTTAGGCCGGTCCAGAGAGTGAATGAGTGAGTGAATAATATAATATATATGTTCAGAAACATATTAGTATTATATGTAAATCGGGTTCATGCAAAGAGGGTGAAAAGATATTAAAGAAAAACACACTTATTGCATCAAATTTACAAAGCCAAACTTTTAAAAGCTTTCCTCATTTCTTTCTTGGGATGAGGAATATATCGGTTGTAGACTGAGGATTTCCATCTGCCCAATCTTTTAATAATATGCACTGGAGTGTCAGTGTTGAAGGAGACCGAAGCTGCCCCTATTCTAAATGAAAGACCCGAGACATGGATACAACCCAATCTTAGCAGTAGTGTTCTGATGTAGAACATGAATTTAGCCATAGTCAGAGGGATTCAGTGAGAGTAGTGGTGAAATGTGTGTGGCATGACTAAGTGTGGGTAAGTAAGAGTCAAGTATTTTAACTGGGTGGGCACTAGTTCTAGGTGGGATAAAGTGGTATAGCGGATGGATGAGTAGTTTGGTTCGTTTTAGAGGTTTGTAGAGAAAGTATATAGTGATCATGATTTTTAGCGATATCCAATATTTTTAAGGTGGTCTCAAACAAACATAAAATGCTATATAAAATTTGTGGTAATATCGAATAGTCGTGTACAGTAAATCAGAGAGGGCTCAGAATATCGAACCATTGATCAGTAACCTGGATGAAGTAGGGGGTCTATCTGTTTTATTAAATACGCTGTAATATGCTTTTAATGGGATAGGACGTTAGGAAAGGTGTGTGATTGGGATAAGTGGTTGTGGCTGTATTTACCTTATCCTGGGACCGACCTGGCTCCTAAGCTTGAGCCGCGCGTGGCTGGATCACTCCTGCCTCCACACGAGCCGCATGCGGCTTGATCTCCTCTTCTGACTTAGCCGCGTGCACTGACCACAGTGATTGGTCACGTGGCCCGCCTGGCACTAGGAGCACGGCTCGAGTCACAAGCTCGCTCTTAAAGGGGAAGTGGGAGCCAAAAGTTGATACAGGCTCCCATTGGCCCACGTCATTCCAGCACCCCAACACACGTACGTTTTGCAAATGGGGAGTTTGCGGTTGTGCAAATGGACTGTTTGCGGTTGTTTGCGGTGCGTTAAACGGGGAGTTTGGTCTGTCACTGTGAAGCGGGCGTAACCCTTACACTACCTGATCGATACAACATCATACCTGATGTTTTAAAGCACGTTATTCCAAACAATTTAGGAATGTTAGGTGATTTATGCCCTTTATGGATTAAAACCAAACTCTGCATCAACTATGTCATTTTCCATGGGAGTTTTGCCATGGATCCCCCTCTGGCATGCCACAGTCCAGGTGTTAGTCCCATTGAAACAACTTTTCCATCACTATTGTGGCCAGAAAGAGTCCCTGTGTGTTTTAAAATTCGCCTGCCTGGGGGGGCGGGGCCGGACCGCCGAGCTGGACGGTCGCACTCGACACCAGCTCCTGCACACTAGGCCCGAAAAGGCACCAAAAATGCAACTTTAGGCAAAAAACAACGTCCAGCACTGGTGGCCCTCAGCGGGTTAAGAGCCCGGGATCTAGGGAGAGGCTGGCCAAACGGGCTTCAGTCCCCAGGAGGAGGGTTCCTCATCGGCACCTTACGGCCTACTCAGGCGGTGCGAGGGGTGGACGTCCGCTGCCCCACTGCCCGCCGAACAGCGCTTAGCCGGGAGTCGGACCTGCGGGAACTGGCCCATAACCCCCCCCCCCTGGACCGGGGGGGTGATCCCGGTCCTCACCCTCAGGACCCGAGCAACACGATGCGCAGTAACTGGGCCGTCAAGATCCACAACCCAAGCAAAATGGCGGAGGCCACATGCGATGGCACAAAGAACACAAGCAGACCGAAACCACCTGCATACACCAGCGAACCCAAACATGCTACTCACCTCCGCAAAGGCTGGAAACTCGGTGGCCTTCTTCTTCTTCTTCCTCTGGGCAAAATACAGGAAGACTTACTGATCCGCCGGCTGCCCGCAACCGCTACCACGCCACGGGGCCTACCGACACGTGGTGAAGCAGCAGTCAGGCAATCACCCAAACCCCTGCTGCCAAGGAGTGTATCACAGGCTGCTAACATCCAGCAGACTACCAGCATAGAGAACGGCACCCAGCGACTGGAAGCAGACCGGGCACCCTGGTACGCCAAACCGATGGCTGACAGAGATCTACTCACCACAGGCTCCAAACGGCACCGGCTACAGGTGGCACCTCTTGAACAGAGACTTTCCATCAGCAGTGGACTCTAAATTGCGAGAAGCGCACAACTACCCCCAAAAAAGCATTGGATGTGTCAACTCAAGAAGGGGACTTAATGTCTGTTTCTCTCTCCTTGTTTTTATAGGACTCAAACCTGTGTATTATAAATCGCATTGGGGGCCTCCCATAAGTCCGCACAGTCTCTACTCACAATTCAGTGCTACTATAGGTACCAACCAATATTTGCAATACGTCCCTCTGTTTATGTTTAGATCTTATATCTAAGTTTTATTTTAGCCTAATTTCAACATTCTTAACATGTAGGACTCAAAGCACCATACAAGTTAGCTTACTAAACATATAGTTGCTTTCTGATTCTATCAAGCATGACATATTAAGTCACCAACAATGTATTGCACCTCCTAGTATACACTGAGCTATATCCTGCACTTACTGCTAATCTTAAACAACAAGAGGCACATCATAACGTACACTCCTTAACCTCAAGGACCCCACGCAGACCACACACAGGCACACAATGTCCTGCTTATTGTACCTGGATGGCTGTAGTACCATCCACCAGGGCTACTAATTTACCTACAATACCTATGTTTATGTTTTTTCAGCCACATTATTTTAATCTACTCAGGTCGCCTATATCTAAAATGACTGCTGGGTTTACTCGAAATTAATATGAAATGTTTAACTGCTTAGCTAGGTACAATACCTCAAACATAACAAAAATTTGTGCTGCCTGTATCACTTGTTTAATTAAGCCTTATACCTTAACTTTCCATGACCTGCTGCCACTCTTCTCATAACTCACACTGTTACCTCTTGGTATAGACCTAGACTTTCCGCAGTAATACCCCTCACTTATCAGACGAACAACATAGCTAACACCACAAGCACTGTTTGCTCCCAGTGGTCTCGCATGTCAGTGCCGATCAGGGTAAAATCATATACAAGCCTGAACACTCTATCATTAATCCACCTAACTCACACACACTTAACGCTTAAACATGAACCATCTATCGCTTAACCTTGAAACGTACTATGTAAGTTGAAACGTAATATGTAAGTTAGATCTCACTTGAGACTCGCATTATACAAAAAATTGTGCTATCTACTCAAATGCTTCTAATTGTCACGCTATGTCCATCCCAATGTTTGTCATTACCGTTGGGGCATTGACGAAACAACTGTAATTCACATGCACGAAAAAATAAAGAATTAAAAAAAAAAAAATTCGCCTGCCTATTGAAGTCTATGGCGGTTCGCCCGGGTCGCCCGTTCGCGAACATTTGCGGAAGTTCGCGTTCGCGAATGGAAAATTTTATGTTCGCGACATCACTAATTACAAGCAGTAAATAAAAATGCATCTATTAATTCCCCACTTGCTGGTAAGTATATGCAAGGCTATATTTTTAGTTATTTTATTTATGAACTCATCCATTATAGCACATGGAGGAATAGACACATTAATTTAATTTGGGGATTTGTTTGTGAATTAATTCCAAAGCAGGTCAAATCCAGTTTGAGTATAATACGGGCCAATGCAGGGCTGATTTTGTTTGGCTTATATTTGGTGCAATTCCATTTAATTTGTCTTTAATTTCGCTGCTAGTAAATGTAGTTTATTATAGTCTAACAGAAGCAGCTAAATTTTCATTTTTTGGGACAAATTTTCAGCTGCAAATGCTGCTATTAGTAAATAGCATGCTTAGCCATTTGAGGTTGTTATGGTACTTTTTAGCAGTAAACCAAAATGTTTAAATGTCTATCTGTTCCTGTCCAAATCAATAAAATAAATTGCGTATATACGCTGAAGTAATTAAGTCTGACACACAAGGTTCAGGTTAAAATAACTTCGAGAAAATTTATTGGCAAGTGATTAAAAAGCGGACACGCAGGTCCTTTTAAGAGACATTTTACGTCATCATTGCTTATTAGAATATCAGTAAATAAACATCATTAATTGGATTAATTGTCAAGTGTCGGGATTAGTGTCCACCTATCAATATTATTAATTGGCTCAAAAGACTAAGTGGTTAATCCCGTGTCCACCCACCAAGAGGTGGGATTGTTCTGGACACGGGTGGGGGACAAGGGGTCTTGAGCGTCATTTTACACGGTCGGTGATCTCAGGCCTCGTGGCCAGGTGCAAGGTCTCTTATGAATAGAACATTTCATTACTACTGTGTTCGCATGGCCTTCAAATTATACTTTGTTGCAAATCTAAGGAAAAGTCAGCAATTCCTGTGTTAATCATATCTTTATAGAAAATACAGTCTTTGTTCTATTGTATTAGATGTGCTGGGAAATTCTGTCATGTAAGGTGATTTTAAAATGAACAAGTTAGGTTATGAGGACAAAATGGAGGATTGAAGAAGTCAGGTTAGGGGGACAAAATGGAGGATTGTCACAGTATAAAGTTAAAATGGAGTTAGTGCAATAATTGAATACAAATACAATAAGGTTTTTTAAATAATCCCACATCAGTCCCCCCTATGAAATGTTAGATTCTAAGAGATAAAACTTTATTAAGTTAGTACCAGGAAGACGTGTTAACCCAAAGGCACAGAAACCCCGTGGCCGCTAGCTAGGTGTTAATGCAAAGTGCAAGGCTGTCCCTAGATCTGACCCTAATAGGCTAACTCATCCGTCAGTATGGCTCTCGAACACTTCACACCCAAGGGTATCCCATGGCAGCTAACCCACCACTTCTCCACATGGGGCCTTTACCATTCACTGACAGATGCTGTCCCTGAGCTAGTCCCTTCCTAGAATTCCTGCACTTTATCAACAAAAGGGATTGTTTGCAGCGGCAGACAGGGTGAGTTGATGTCTTGGAAATCTTGGTCATCAACTTCAAGATGGGCGAAAGTGGGTGCCGCTTGGTCAACAGTCTTCAGGAGGGATTTTCTCAGACATGGGAGAATACAACAAAAGAGAAGAGCAAAGAGAAAAAGAAAAATTAGTATAGCCATACCAATATGCATTAAAGCCTTTTGCCATCCCGTCATCCAGCCAAACCATCTTTCCCAGGGATCTTGTATCCCAGAATTCCTTTTCAACTCTATAGACAGGTCATTTAATTTCTCTATGGCTAATGTAACTTTACCATTAGGGCCTGTGTTTTCTGGGATATAGGTACAACATGTCAAGGTGTCGGGCAAAATTTTACAAACTCCTCCTTTTTCGGCTAAGATCATATCTAGGGCCATTCTATTCTGGAAAGCCATTTGGGATGTGGCCTGCAATTGTTCGGCCAATCCCTGGAGGGCGTCTCTGGTATAATTAACAAAACGCTGTTGATTATAATAAATGTAATTTATCCAATTTAAATTCTTGTTTGTGGTAACTATGGCAAAAAGTGATTCAAATCCTGCAGCAACTTCATCTCTTGCTTTAAATTCATTGGGCACCCCCCTAGGCACCCCAATGGCATCAATATAGACATGAGGATCAAAACTTCCTTTTACTGGGGCATCACGCTTAACCTTAGTGTGTCTGGACTCATGGGTGTTGAGGTGTGTGTCAGAGATGATATGTATAGGCATAATAGCTTTAGCCAAAGTACACTCCCCCCACCACTCCTTGTCCATTCTGGATCTTAACTGTAAATCCCCACACAACCAGTAGATATCCCCTAATGACCTGGTGTGAAACTGCAACAAGTTCATAGAGACACTCCTGTAGGTAGCACAATACCCCTTAGAGAAGTTACCCAAGAATTTACCAATTCCATCATAATTAGCATAACAAGTGTAATTACCTTTATACACGGTAATACCATCTGGGGGTTTGACATCCTTGGTTAGGAGAGGATACTCCTTTGTCCATGCAATACATATGGACCTGTTAAAATCATAGTGATAGGCAAAAAGGCTTAAAACACATTCCTCTATATCTACTGGCAGGATTAGAGGTACAGTGCCCAGGTGAGGCCGGGCACCACCACACACATAGCATGCAGTCTTATTATGCTTATTGGCATTATATTTCATCCATTCTAACCATAGATTTACATCATTAAAACCTGTTTCAGCGGCCATGGTATCTTCAAAGGTGGGGTTAGCAATGGCCATCATGTCTTGAAAGGTCTGGATGTGAGGTTTTAATGGGTTAGGGACCATGTGGGTGGCCCCTTGCCACTCAGAAGAGTTGCACATATCTTTTAAGAAGAAATGCCCTAATTTACGGTAGGAACCCTTTTTCCAATACATTCCCATCACATACTGGTCTGCATCCGTTGGGCTTGGATGCTCAATGTTAAGGATTAATTTCATTGGTGTACCCCCCCCAGGCTTTCTTAAAGTCATTCTCTGGAGAAGGGATCTACCTTGGTCATCTACTTTAGATAAAGCACTTTTTGGCTTGTAACCCCAGGCAGGCCCGGCATTCCATCCCGCCGCCCCCCAATGATTACAATTGTGCCCCCATTGCTTGTCAACTACACAAACATATGGATCTTTTGAATGTGGGATATCTCTGTAAATACTCTGGATTTGTGATGTGGGGAACGGGCATTCTACAATATCACAATAGTCAAAGGTGTAAGTAGCCACATGGGTGCATGATGAATTGTACCAGAAGGTATACCCACTAATATCTTTGGTGATGGCTACTTGTTGGGCCTTTATGAGGCTGATTAAGGAGAAGATGTGCCAGAGGTACATGCTTGTGCGGTATCTGCTTCCTCTGGGGCAGGAGATTTCTTGCAGTGGGAAGCGTGGATCCAATTTGGCCTACCGGCCAGTTTGACGGAAGTTGCGGTAATCAGGAGAACTTGGAATGGACCGTCAAATCTTGGTTCCAGGGTATTTTTCCGCACAAACTTCTTGACCAGAACCCAATCTCCGGGGAGCAGGTTATGGGCACCTGTATCCAATTCGGGATCTGGAATTGAAGAGAAAACTTGGGCATGTATTTTGTTTAAGGCACTTGCAAGTTCAGTTACATAATCTACTAAAACATCTGATTGGAGCTGTAACTGCTGCGGATAATAACAACCTAGTCTGGGTGCTGTCCCAAATAGAATCTCATATGGGGACAGTGAATGCTTCCCTCTAGGTGTGTGCCTAACACTGAATAAAGCTATTGACAGGCTTTCTGGCCAGGGCATCTTTGTTTCTTGCGACATTTTTAACATTCTGGCTTTTAGAGTGCCATTCATGCGCTCTACTTTACCACTACTTTGTGGGTGGTAAGGGGTGTGGAAGGCTAGGGTCACCCCTAGAGCAGTCCAAATTTCTTTAGTCACTGTTGCTGTGAAGGCTGGGCCTTGATCACTTTCAATGACTTCTGGGAGTCCAAATCTACATACTATCTCTGTAAGTAGGCGTCTTGCGGTTGTCTTTGCAGTGATATTGGCCACTGGGTAGGCCTCTGGCCACCCTGAGAACATGTCCACTATGACTAGTGCATATTCATGGGGCCCACTCTTGGGCATTTGGATGTGGTCAATTTGAATTCGCTGGAAGGGGTACATGGGCTTTGCCAGGTGTTTTGCAGGCACCTTGATTGGTCTTCCTGGATTGCATTTTGCACAAATAACACAGGCCTTACAGAAGCTGTTGATCAATGTTGTGATTCCGGGTGCTTCATAATACTTCTGTATGAGGGCGGCCATCAATTCTTTTGACAGGTGTGCAGGCCCATGTGCCCATTGGACAACTGCTGGATATAAATTTTTTGGAAGGCAAAATTTGAAGTTGTTGTAATATACTCCGTCCTTTTGGACAGCTCCTTTATTTTTCCATTTTTGGGTTTCTTCAGGAGTGACTGCAGCTTGCTGTTCTCGCAAAATTCGCAAATCAGTAGGAAGAGTTTGCAGAGCAAAAATAGGGACTTCTTCTTCTTCTTCTTCTTGTCCGGACACTTCTTCATCCACTTCCTGCAGATCCCTGGCTGCTAGCTTAGCAGCCTGATCAGCCAAATGGTTGCCCTTTGCTTCATCTGTATCCAATTTCCCATGGGCCTTTACCTTCAAAACGGCCACTTCTTCAGGGAGTAGGAGGGCATCCATTAGCTCCTTAATTGCAGTACTATGTTTGACTGGTGTACCGGCGGTGGTAAGAAATCCTCTTGTCTTCCAAATTAGGCCGAAGTCATGTGCCACACCCAGAGCATATCTTGAATCTGTATAGATGTTGGCACGTTTTCCTTCGGAAATTTTGCATGCTGAAGTCAGAGCCTGTAATTCGGCTTCTTGCGCAGACATTGCTGGCGGTAAAGATGATGATTTGATAACTTCGTCTGTTGTGGTTACGGCATATCCTGTATGATATCTTCCTTCTTCATCAGCATATCTTGAGCCGTCCACAAACAGGGTAAAATCTGGATTTTGTAATGGATTCTCATGCACAGTTGGTAGGTGCACTGTCTCCATTTTCATCTGTTCAAAACAGTCATGAGGTGTTTCGGGGTCATAATCATTCACTATGACCAGATCTTGAAATTCCTTTTCTAGGAAGTGGCGTGGCCATGCTTCCAGAAGGTCAGTTGTTGGGTATTTGACAATACCATTTTCCTGTAGCTGTTCTTCATCCATGGTGGCCCATAGCTTTGCCATGGGCCCAAGGTCATTCCATGACCTTGTCTTCAATTTGGTAACAGGAATATGTGGGATAGCAGTATCCCAATGGCGGTAGAGGTAGTTAAGTTGTTGAGGTAGTTGGACCAAGACCATGCTATTGCCTTCAGAGTCACAATAGAAATCTAGAGCAGTGAGCTTAACATCAGTCCAATGGTAGAGCTCATCTTCATAGCAAGGCTCGGGAGTAATGTCTGGTTTGTACCACATGGTACAGAAGGCGTGATCTGGGCCTTCACAGAGAGGCTTTTCACCTTCATAAAATGTCAAATGTGGATGCATGACTTTCTTGATACATCCACAAAGCAGGTAAATGTAGGTTTCATCTGTGATAAATCCATAATAGATACCCCCCTCAGGGAGTGGAAGAAGAGTGGATGGGTTAAGAACTTGACATCTTTGGATGGAAATGTTGTCAGGTAGAAGAAGATGGCACTGGAGGCGTAGGTGTCTGGCTGGAGACACGTGCTTGAGCTGGACTTGGTTGATGATGGCAGAAATGTCATGAGGGGCCAAAACAACCAGGGGGTGGCCAAGGACCAGGTCTGAGGTTCTTTCTATGAGCTCTCTTGCAGCAAAAACAGCCCTGAGACAGGAAGGAGTCCCTCTGGCCACAATGTCCAGTTGACATGAGAAATATCCAATAGGCCTCTGGCGGCCTCTTAAGTCATTAGTTTGGGTGAGAACTCCTGTTGCGTGGCCTTGTCTTTCAGAGACAAATAATTTGAAAGGTTTGGAGTAATCAGGTAGGCCCAAGGCAGGAGCAGAAGCAATGGCACGTTTGAGAGCATTGAAATTGTCCAGAGCTTCATTAGTTAAACAGAAAGGGTCAGACTTAAGTGCGTCATAGAGGGGTTGCATGAGCAGGGAGGCTTCTGGGATCCATGCTCTGCAGTAGGAAATGAGGCCTAGGAAGGCATGGAGAGATTTTGAGGTTCTTGGAGTTGGAATATCCAGTACGGCTCTTACCCGGTCCCGGGTAAGATGTCTGGTACCTTGAGATAGGCAATGTCCAAGGAAAATTACTGAGGGTTGGCAGAACTGTAGCTTGATGAGTGAAGCTTTGCATCCTTGTTCTGCCAAATAACAAAGCAGGCTAATTGAGCACTTTTCAGTAGTGGGTATATCATCTCCACAGAGCAGCAAATCATCCACATACTGAAGCAGAACAACTTCTGGGTGCTCGGCTTGCCATGGGTCAAGGATGGTGGCCATGGCCTTTGCAAACTGACTTGGTGAATTTTGTGCCCCTTGGGGCATGACAGTCCAGGTATACTGTTGCATCTCATGGGTGAAAGCAAACAGGTATTGGCAGGATGGGTCCAGTGGAACACTGAAAAAGGCATTTGCTAGGTCAATGACTGTGAAAAATTTTGCAGATGGTGGGACTCCAGAGAGCAGAGTATGGGGATTTGGTACAAGAGGGGTGTCCAGGACGGTAGCTTCATTAACAGCACGGAGATCCTGAACCATCCTGTACTTCTCTGGCTCACCTTTTGGAGTTTTCTTTTTCACAGGGAATAATGGGGTGTTGCATTCAGATTTGCATTTCACTAGGGCACCCTTCTCCAAGAGTGCCTTGATGTGGGTAGAAATGGCAGCAGCCTGTGCTGGTTTTAATGGATATTGTGGTTTTCTTGGTAATTTAGCCCCTGGAATAAGCTTTACCACCACAGGGGGAACATTTAGGTGACCTATGTCCTCTGGGCCTGAGGACCATAACTTGGCGGGCACCTGTGTTTTTAATGCCTCTGGGAAATTGGACCTTAATTCTGCTGCTTTCTCACGGGGCTTTTCTAAATGCAGCATTAGAGGCAAGGAGCACAAGGCTGAGGTGTCTGATTCAGATAGAGGTGTGGACATTTCTACCTGCCCATCCGGGGTAAAGGTGATGGATGCTTGCAGGCGTGAAAGAACATCAGCACCTAATAGGTTAATTGGGCATGTGGAGGATACCACAAAGCGAGCAAGCAGGCTAGAGCCAACTCGTAATGGAGTTGTTAAAGGGCTATGTCTTGGCTGGCCATCCACTCCAACACAAGAGACGTCAATATTTGACAGAAAGGATGGGTCTGGCAGGTCTTGTTCTCGCAGAACGCTACGGGCTGCACCTGTGTCAACTAGAAATGTGGTAGGGTGGCCTTCAATGGGCAAAGTCACTGTGGCAAGTGGCCCCCCTCTATCCCCTGTAGACACTGCCATGACAGGGGTTGCAGACACAGGCTTGCCAATTTCCTAATCATCTGGTTCCTCAATTATCGGAACCTGTTTGGTGGCTTTGGGAGCTGGGGCAGGTTTGGAGGGCTTTCTGGGCTCCCTTGGCTCCTTTTTAGGTTCTGGGCAGTCACTTCTAAAGTGCCCCTTGGCTCCACAATTAAAACAATGTCCCCCCTCCTCCGGTCTAGTACCTTTTGGGACTGGGGTGGAGCGGGATACCATGAGAGGCGCTGAAGTGGATCTTCTTGGGGTCTGAGCGGATTCCAAACCTCTAGCAACTAAAAGTAGGGTGTCCAGGGGAACAACCTTATATTCAGGGCGTGCAGCAATGATTCCCTTGCGTATAGAGTCCTTAACACCTTGGACAAACGCACCTGACAGCATTTGTGAATGAATCTTGTCAGTAAGATCAAACCCCAAATCTGTAAACATTTGATACAGTCTTGCATGAAACCTTTCCACTGATTCTCCTTTATCTTGAATAACATCAGTAAGGCCAGCAGCCTGATCTGCAAGTTTGTCCTTAGCCCATTCTTTTAATTGGGTGCAAAAAGTTACTCCAGAGGGGTAATCAACATCACTGTTGAGCTGATCTGTACTGAGGTGTCGGGCCATACTTGGCCAATATGCATCCCCTGCTTTAATAGCACAAATGCTCAATAGATCACGCCATGCGGCTGAATAAGTCTTTTGAATTTGAACTATCCCTCGGTAGAAGGGCATGGGCTGCTTTTCTGGGTCCGGGAGTGATTTCATCAGAGCACTAGCTTGAGTGGGGTTAAAAGCTACATATTTAGGAGGGGCCTGTTCTCCCCGACCCTTGTGGCCGAAGGGATCATCGATAGAACGATGAGATGGGGCTCCCGCAGCAAGTTCCGATGAGACATGGGACACCCTGTCCATCTCGTCATCATCGAATTCTATGATATTGACTCTTCTACGCGGTGCAGGTCCCGCGTGAGGTGAAAGGACCGGTGGTTGGGAATGAGCCCCAGATGCAGGGGTGGCTAGCGAGTCGTAACCTGGAGACAGGTAGTCGCCGGGAATTACTGGCATCAGGGCTGAACTGGGAGCCGCCATATTGGAGGTGGGGAAAGGAGTTGCTTCAGGATTAAGGGAAGAAGCGGCGGCCATATTTGATATGGGCACTTCCGGGGCAGATTGGGCCGGACTGGGCATGACCGGAACCTGGGGAGTGGCTTGGGGAAAGGGAGGGTAACCGGGGTAGGGCAGGGCCATGGGATATGGGAAGGGGTAGGGCCAGGCAGGGGAGGGCAAAAGAGTAGGGTGGGCAGGTACGGTTAAGGAGGTAGGATATTGGACTGGGGCGGAGCTGGTTATCGGAGGAGACAGGACAGGATTAGTAGGGATGGATGCAGAAAGAGGAGTCGTAGCATGGGAGGGAGGGGTAGTTAGCTGAACGGGTGCTGATGGAAGGGGATTAACCATAGAGAGGGATTGCAGAGAGGAGGCGGCAGATGAGATGTTAGGATTAGGCATGGAAGGGAGCGTGGGGATGGCTGAGGATGATGGGACCGTTAGAGAAAGGGAAGGGGTAAAGAAAGATCCATCAGAATTCAGGACCGGGCAGACAGGGGAGGTGATGGGATGGGATTCGGGAGGATCGGGAGTGGGGAACATGGTCAGCTGGCTATCACCTATGGCTGACTGAACCTTAGGGACGGACATCCCCTGGGCGCCATTTTGGGGCGCTGGCTGAGGGAAAACCCCAGCAACACAGTTTTTATGATACACAAACAATTTCACACCTTTGTGATTTACTTCTTCCTCAACCCAACCTTCTAACTGAATAGCCTTCGCTACTCTGTACCATGCTTCAGCAGTCTTTAATAAACCATTATCTGTAAGCTTGCCTTTCATTTCTGCTAGTAACTTGCGCCAACTTTCTGGTTGCAATCTCCCACATGTCGGTACAGCAATTTTACATACTTTTGCAATCTTTTCAACACCTTTAACCATCTCTTCACCCTCTCTGTTCTCTACCAAATCACATGCTAACCAGCCCTTGCTGGGCTTATCTAAATCCTGTCCCATAATCCCTTTACCCCTATACCAGCGTCCTAGATATAGAGGGAGAGAAGGAAAATTGAACAAGAACGTCTACAATGCTCGACTGCCACCCGAGAATCGTGGGACTTTCTCAGGTGCGTCTTCCCAAAACGTAGACTAGTCACTGAATCCGCCTACCCGGGGTGGTAGACACGGATTGGAGCGAGGTGAGAAGTGTGTGACCAATCACTTCTCTTTTAAGAGGAATGGGAGTGGATAGTATAATAATATAGAAAGTGTAGAAAAGATGAAAGGCAAGGAAAAATCCTTAGAGACAGACACAGGAGTACATGAGACTCCTCATTAAACAAACAAGACAACAATACAGTTGAAATACAGTGTATGCATCACAGTTCAAATGAAATCAACAGTAATTCCTTTCCTTTACTCATGTGCTTATCCCAAAGTCACCTCCCTCAACCCCCGTAGTGCCCCTATAAAACCCACTTATAAGTCTCACTACCACAAATAAACAGAAAAACTGGAATTCCACCAGCCCCCAGCGCTCAGGGCGGCGGTTACCAAGAGAAAACTGGAATCCCCCCAGCCGAAGCTGAGGTTTACCAAAACTGGAATCCCCCCAGCCTCGGTACTCGGGACAGTGGTTACCAAAATTGGAATTCCACTAGCCCCAGTACTCGAAACTGTGGGTTACCACGTGCACAATGAGGCTAGCTAAGCTCTCAGAGTGTCACGAGAAGGATCACAGGAAATTATGAGTCTACACAAAATCCACAGTTCCAACAATCCCCTTTTTCCTTACAGCCACAGCCACGAGGCTCCTAAAAGAGGTAAACAGGCAAAGAAGACCCCCAGGAACGCATCCACAGGTCAACCCCCCCTTTTCCCTACAACCACGGCACCGTGGTTCCTAAAAGGAGTAAAACAGGCAACAGAAGACCCAGGCAAATCCCCTCGGGTCCACCCCCCTTTATCCCAAAAGGGGCAAAATACAAACAGATAAACAGACAAAACAGAAGACCCAGGCAAATCCCCTCAGGTCCACCCCCCTTTATCCCAAAAAGGGGAAAACAAGCAAGACAGAACCCCAGGCAAATCCCCTGCAGGTCCACCCCCCCTTTATCTCAAAATGGGGAAACAGGCAAACAATTCAAACACAATTCAAACACACCCAGGCAACAGATAGACTAAAATGCAGGTAAACAAATGAGTAACGAGACACCGGGCAAGATATTACCTGTCTTTGATGTCCTCCCGGGAAGCAGTCACAGACACGTGGACGGGTCAATCAAAGGGGCCGGAACGTACCGGTGGCTCTACAGAAGTCTCTACCGTGTATCTGGAGGTGATCAATCTCCCTTCCTTCCCCCTGGATTCCTCCGTCCACCCTTGTCTTCCTTAGGACGGCTCACCGGCCGGACATAGCCCGATGCCCCACGTTGGGCAGCCAAGTTGTTATGGTACTTTTTAGCAGTAAACCAAAATGTTTAAATGTCTATCTGTTCCTGTCCAAATCAATAAAATAAATTGCGTATATACGCTGAAGTAATTAAGTCTGACACACAAGGTTCAGGTTAAAATAACTTCGAGAAAATTTATTGGCAAGTGATTAAAAAGCGGACACGCAGGTCCTTTTAAGAGACATTTTACGTCATCATTGCTTATTAGAATATCAGTAAATAAACATCATTAATTGGATTAATTGTCAAGTGTCGGGATTAGTGTCCACCTATCAATATTATTAATTGGCTCAAAAGACTAAGTGGTTAATCCCGTGTCCACCCACCAAGAGGTGGGATTGTTCTGGACACGGGTGGGGGACAAGGGGTCTTGAGCGTCATTTTACACGGTCGGTGATCTCAGGCCTCGTGGCCAGGTGCAAGGTCTCTTATGAATAGAACATTTCATTACTACTGTGTTCGCATGGCCTTCAAATTATACTTTGTTGCAAATCTAAGGAAAAGTCAGCAATTCCTGTGTTAATCATATCTTTATAGAAAATACAGTCTTTGTTCTATTGTATTAGATGTGCTGGGAAATTCTGTCATGTAAGGTGATTTTAAAATGAACAAGTTAGGTTATGAGGACAAAATGGAGGATTGAAGAAGTCAGGTTAGGGGGACAAAATGGAGGATTGTCACAGTATAAAGTTAAAATGGAGTTAGTGCAATAATTGAATACAAATACAATAAGGTTTTTTAAATAATCCCACATCAAGGTCAGTGTGTTTTTATATGTGATTATCCTTCTGATTTGTCACTTTGAAAGAGCAATTCCAGAGTTTAATTTGTATTTGAAAGTTATTGTCACTAATATTTCACACAAATTCTTGTTTTTTTTTTTTTTTCTTTCTTTTGAACTGCCTTTTCATTGGTTTAATTTTCTTGCTCATATGTAGTAATTACTTATCAATTTGACTAATGGATGAATTAAGTGAGCAGATACTTTGTATAAATAGCTTCCATTGTTTAAAGGACCACTATAGGCACCCAGACCACTTCAGCTCAATGAAGTGGTCTGGGTGCCAGGTCCCACTAGTATTAACTCTGCAGTGTAAACATAGCAATTTCAGAGAAACTGCTATGTTTACACTGCAGGGTTAATTCAGCCTCTAGAGGGGCGGGGCCTGACCGCAGAAGGGAGCAGACGCATGTCGCTGCTGCTCCCGTAGCTGATCCGACTTAATGCTGATTTCCGACAAGCGGAGACCGCGAGCTGACTCAAGTTGGAACCCACTTGACTGGGGAATCCGAGACCTGCAAATTGACACCACAAACGTGGATTTTGGCAGCGGGTTAGTGCCCCTTAATGTTGCGGCCTACAAACATGGCGGCGGTGGGGGAGACGGCCGCTCTCCCGCCGTCCACAAGTACAGCAAGGCAGAATCTGAGTTCCCGTTCCCCCCCCTATGGACCGGCGGGGGTTATCCCGGTCCCTACCACGCTGACACACACTGCCCATCGACCTTCAACTGCCCACTCAAGCCTGGGTTCTGAATGCTCCAGACCCGGCAACATGGCGGACGCAACCCAACTCACAAGGCCAGCGGCCACGAACCCGCAACCTACAAGCCTGGACCTGGCATTTCAGCGATTCTGGGACAGGTGGGAGCAACTCCTCACGAGACCCTTCCTATCACCTGAAGGCCCGGCAGGGGAAACAGAGAAGCAGAGGAAGAGCGGGCCTACCCCGGGCACTACTCACCCTCCTAGTCCAGCACCAACCACCGACCTATCACCCGGTCCGAGGGTCAAGGGGAGATTATCTCCACGGCATCGACCACATCGCCGGAGGCCCAACCGCCGCTGGCGGCGCAGAACCACCAGGGCCCTCCTGTCAGGGTACCTGTGGTCTCTACCTCCGAAAGAGGTAGAGACTTAGCTGTTCCTCCATCCAGACGGTCTGATGGCTCCCTTCCCCGCGGTCTATCCGGTCATGCTAGGCCGGCCGCGAGGGAGTGACTGCCTTTTACAGCATCTAGGCAGGAAGTAGTCATCAGGACACTCCCCCAGAACAACCTGTCAGTCAATGGCTGCAGGACCAATCAGGACGCCTTGGGGGCGTGGTTACTGCTCTGAACAGGGTATTTAACAGAGCTTCTTTCATTAGCTCATTGCCCTGTCGTGGTTCTAGCTTGTTCTAGTCACTCAGTGCTTGTGTATTCTATTATCCCTTTTGGTTTTGACCCGGCTTGTTTACCTTACTCTGCTTATCTCTGTTACCCTTGATTCGGCTTGTCTCTCGCTTACCTGTCTTCTGTTACCCTCGACCTCGGCTTGTCTTTGACCATTCTATACTGTACTACTTACGTTAGTCCGGCCATTCTAAGGTCCGGTATACGTATCTGGCTACTGTTTGTACTCTGCGTGTTGGATCCCTGTCCCGATCCTGACATTACGACAGGGCCAATGGATCCTGCAAGTACAAACAGTCAGCTGGCTGCTCCTGATCCTAGGTTTGAAGCCATGGATCACAGAATGGATCAGATGGCGCTTGCGCTACAGGCTCTATTAGCTTGTGCCAATAAACCACCAGAGGAGATACGTAATACCCCTGTTTCTCCTGTCGGTTCAGGTCTAGAGGTAGCCACAGTGGGTGCTTCTTCTCACATTACCCCCCCAGTACGCTATGGTGGGGCTCCTGAGAAGTGTCGTGGTTTTTTAAACCAAATTAGTATCCACTTTGAATTGCAACCTCGCTCTTATCCTACAGATAGGGCAAAAGTAGGATTTATTATCACCCTACTCATTGAGAAAGCTCTGAGATGGGCCAACCCACTATGGGAGAACGATAATCCATTAGTTTATAACTATAACGCATTTGTAGCTGCTTTTAGAAGAACATTTGACCCTCCAGGTAGAAAGGTTAATGCAGCCAGATTACTGTTGCGCCTGAGACAGGAGAACCGAACACTGGTGGATTATGCACTAGAGTTCAGGTCTCTGGCGGCAGAAATCAAGTGGAATGAGCAGGCGTATATGGATGTATTTTTGAATGGCCTATCTGATGTAATCCTTGATGAGGTTGCTACCAGAGAACTCCCTGAGAATTTAGAGGATTTAATTTCGTTCATCTCTCGTATAGATGAACGTCTAAGAGAGAGACAGAACACTCGAGAGGGGAACCAGAGACCTTCTTTTAGGTTAGCTCCCGCTGTTCCAAGTCCTGACTCCACGATATCTTTGCTTACTGAACCTATGCAGAAAGGGTATACCCGCCTCTCTGAGGAGGAAAGACAGCACAGGAGAAGAGAGGGTTTGTGTATGTATTGTGGAGCCAAGGGTCATTTACTCTCGAACTGTTCTAACCGCCCGGGAAACGCTTGCACCTAAGTCTCTCTAGAGGACAGGCCTTGGGTGTTTCTATTTTGTCCTCTACTCCTGATTATAAAGATCACAGGCTTCTGCTACCAGTTTCCTTAACTTGGGGGAGGGAAGTAGTAAGGGCTATGGCATTGATAGATTCCGGTGCTGCTGAGAATTTTATCGACCAAGCCTTTGCTAGTAAGAACAATTTCCCATCCCAGCTAAGGGAGACACCTTTGGCCGTTGAGGCCATAGATGGTAGACCACTACTAGACCCTGTTATCTTTCGTGAGACCATACCCATTAATTTAAATGTGGGTATCCTACACGTGGAGAATTTATCTCTTCTGCTCATTTCGTCTCCTTCCGTTCCCATAGTTCTGGGGTACCCATGGTTGAAAAAACATAACCCTATTATCGATTGGGAGTTAGGAGAGATACTCTCGTGGGGCCAGGGCTGCCAGGATCGGTGTTTGTGCAAGGTTTCTCCATTAGCTAATATTAACATACCGGAGAATCCTACTCAGTCCACAGAAAGACAAATACCAGACCTTTACCTAGACTTAAGGGCAGTGTTTGACAAGAAGAATGCCGATTCTTTGCCTCCACACAGGTCATTTGACTGTAAGATTAAGCTTCTACCCGGCACTATGCCTCCGAGGGGCCATATATATCCTTTGTCTGTTCAGGAAAACTCGGTTCTAGAGGAGTATATTCGGGAGAATTTAGAAAAGGGATTCATCAGGAGGTCTTCTTCTCCGGCCGGGGCTGGGTTCTTTTTCATTAAGAAGAAGGATGGCACGCTGAGACCTTGTATCGATTACCGAGGCTTGAATAAAATAACTGTCAGAAATGCCTATCCTATCCCACTGATTACCGAGTTATTTGATCGTCTTAAGGGCTCCAAAATCTTCACCAAGTTAGATCTCAGAGGGGCTTACAATTTGGTGAGAATCCAGCAAGGTCACGAGTGGATGACGGCATTCAATACCCGGTATGGCCATTACGAATACACTGTTATGCCATTTGGACTATGCAATGCTCCTGCAGTATTTCAAGATTTGATTAATGAGGTACTTAGGGAGTTTCAGCATGATTGTGTTATTGTTTACCTGGACGACATACTAATACATTCTAAGGAGATTGAGACTCACCATAGACAGGTCAGAAAGGTATTACACAAGCTGCTGCAACATGGTCTATATTGCAAATTGGAGAAGTGCAGTTTTGATCAGTCTCAGGTAGACTTTCTTGGATACGTGATTTCTGGGGAGGGTTTTAAAATGGATCCTGTAAAACTTCAATCTATTTTAGACTGGCCCTTGCCCAAAGGACTCAAGGCTATCCAAAGGTTTATTGGTTTTTCCAACTACTATAGGCGCTTCATTAAAGGATACTCCTCTATCATTGCGCCTATTACCAATATGACCAAACAAGGGGCTGATACTAAGTTCTGGTCTAAGGAAGCTCTGGGTGCTTTCAAGACTCTCAAGGAACTTTTTGCCTCGGCTCCCATTCTAGTCCATCCTGATACGACTCTGCCTTTCTTGCTCGAGGTCGATGCCTCTGAGACAGCAGTTGGGGCTGTTCTGTCTCAAAGGTTAGGGGTGGATAAACCGTTACACCCTTGTGGTTTCTTCTCTAAGAAATTTTCTGGGCCTGAGAGCAGATATGACATCGGGGAAAGGGAACTGTTAGCAGTCATTAAAGCCTTAAAGGAGTGGAGACATTTGTTGGAGGGGACCCTACACCCTATTACGATTTTGACGGACCATAAAAACTTGTCCTATATTGGGGAGGCTAAGCGCTTATCCTCTAGACAAGCTCGTTGGTCCTTATTCCTGACTCACTTCAATTATGTACTGACTTACAGACCTGGTTCTAAAAACTCTAAAGCCGATGCATTATCTCGCCAATATGAACCTTCTACTGTACCTGAACCAGTTCTTTCTTCTATAGTTCCGAAATGCAATATCATTGCTAATACGAATCTCAGGATTCATTCTCCATTACTGGCCGAGATCATTAAGTTGCAACATCTAGCACCTAAACAGACTCCTGCGGGCCGTCATTTCGTTCCTCCTGCTCTTCAACTGGAACTTTTACAGTGTTTACATAATAGCAAGATGGCGGGACATCCTGGTATCCGCAAAACTTACGCGTTGATCTCTAAGGACTTCTGGTGGCCTGCTTTACGGAGGGACATTGAGGAGTTCATCGCTGCATGTGAAGTTTGTACTAAAACCAAACAACCCCATACGCTTCCATGTGGATTCCTGCAACCCTTGGAGGTTCCAGAAAAACCATGGTCCTGTTTGGCCATGGACTTTATTGTCGATCTACCTATCTCTAAAAGACAGACTGTTATCCTCACCGTGGTTGACAGGTTTACTAAGATGGCACACTTCATTCCCCTGCCTAAACTCCCGTCTTCTCCCGAATTGGCAGAGATATTCGCTAAGGAGATTTTTCGCCTACATGGGATACCCTCTCAAATTGTATCGGACAGAGGCTCCCAATTTGTTTCCCGCTTTTGGAGGTCCTTCTGCTCTCAACTTGGTATTAAATTAAACTTTTCTTCTGCCTATCATCCTCAGTCTAACGGAGCTGCTGAACGTACCAACCAGAAAATTGAACAATATTTACGATGCTTTGTTTCTGAACACCAGGATGATTGGGTCGGTTTGATTCCTTGGGCGGAGTTTGCACACAACAATCTCGTTTGCGATTCTACTCATTCAAGCCCCTTCTTCATGAATTATGGTTTTCATCCGTCTATTCTTCCTTCGGATTCCCCTTCCCAGGGGGTGCCGTCGGTTGATGTTCATGTTGCCAATTTGAGGAAGTTGTGGGATCAAACTCGACAAATCCTTGTGCACAACTCTATGTTGGTCAAGAAACACGCTGATAAACGTAGAAGGGCGGCTCCGGTCTTTGTTCCAGGTGATAGGGTATGGCTGAGCACGAGGAACATCCGTTTAAAAGTGCCCTCCATGAAGTTCGCTCCTCGTTATATTGGACCCTACAGGGTGCTGACCCGTATCAATCCAGTTGCGTATCGTTTAGCTCTTCCTAATACCTTACGCATCCCGAACTCGTTTCACGTTTCATTGCTGAAACCACTCATATGTAACAGATTTTCCTCCACAATAGCCCCTCCTCGCCCCGTTCAGGTGGAGGGTCAGGAGGAGTATGAGGTTAACTCTATTATTGATTCTCGAATCTCCCGGGGGAGAGTACAATATCTGGTTGATTGGAAGGGATATGGTCCTGAGGAGAGGAGTTGGGTACCTCAGGAGGATGTTCATGCTCCCCGTCTCCGCAGGGCGTATCACTCTCGCTTCCCATCTCGTCCCGGTTCATTCCGCCCGGTGGGCGTATCTGAGAGGGGGGGTACTGTCAGGGTACCTGTGGTCTCTACCTCCGAAAGAGGTAGAGACTTAGCTGTTCCTCCATCCAGACGGTCTGATGGCTCCCTTCCCCGCGGTCTATCCGGTCATGCTAGGCCGGCCGCGAGGGAGTGACTGCCTTTTACAGCATCTAGGCAGGAAGTAGTCATCAGGACACTCCCCCAGAACAACCTGTCAGTCAATGGCTGCAGGACCAATCAGGACGCCTTGGGGGCGTGGTTACTGCTCTGAACAGGGTATTTAACAGAGCTTCTTTCATTAGCTCATTGCCCTGTCGTGGTTCTAGCTTGTTCTAGTCACTCAGTGCTTGTGTATTCTATTATCCCTTTTGGTTTTGACCCGGCTTGTTTACCTTACTCTGCTTATCTCTGTTACCCTTGATTCGGCTTGTCTCTCGCTTACCTGTCTTCTGTTACCCTCGACCTCGGCTTGTCTTTGACCATTCTATACTGTACTACTTACGTTAGTCCGGCCATTCTAAGGTCCGGTATACGTATCTGGCTACTGTTTGTACTCTGCGTGTTGGATCCTTGTCCCGATCCTGACACCTCCGTGGCGCCCCAGCAGGGAAAAACTCGGCCTACATGTACACCCGAGTTTGTGGCACCGAGATGCAGAGCCCACATGAGACCTGGAGCCAGGGGGGGATCTTCACAGCGCGCAACACACCTGCACCCTGCGGACCCCTCCAACTTCAATCATCACAAAGCCACGGGAAGGGATCGGCTGAGGAAGTGGGCCGGGGCCAGCGACCAAGCCGGGAGCTGTACACCCCGCTAGGACTGATCCACAAGGTTTGCGGAACCGTCACTGTCAGGACCCCTTGACCCAGCGAAGCTCCGAGGTCCCAGTATGACATCTAGCCAGACTCATAAATAGCACAGTCGTGCAACACTTGTGCATCTGTTGGACATAGAACCTTATCATTAGCATTTCTTCTCTATGTGACTTAGTTCGCTACCTATGCTCTTATACCTAGATTGTATTACCAGTCCTAAGACAGTGCCTACCTATGACTATTATGCATGTTATACTACACGTTTATAGCACTGGGCATGGCCTGCATATTCCAGCCATACTAACTGGCTTTACATAGCTACCTTCTTGCATCATATAAGTTTTAATCCTTTTATATGGTTAGACAGGCCTCAGGTATAAGCGGGGTATGTACTGTTATGTTATCCTATTGTCTTCTTATGCTCACATAAAATGACCCTTGATACATAGCCTGTTAATGACAAGCACATTAAACCCACACACGCGCCATGTTGGCCACAGTTTAGCCTTAAATCTCCCAGCCACCCTATCTGGGCTGGACTACAGAACTGCTGAAACTACTATAACTAAGCTGCTCTTGTCAATAATCGTTTAGCCTGCTCACGAGGTATCGCATGAGACAGCCCTGTATAAGAGACATCGTACTGTGTCACTGTTCAGCTTGTATATTCCGACTTCACACAACTCATAGATTCCTTAACCTAGTCTTAGCATGTATTTACATATCCAGCAACTGAATAACCGTCTGATGTAACCTTAATATTTTACACAAAAAATGAGGCTAGCACTGTATAGAGATGATATGCCTTGCATTGTATTATCCCTGACTTGTTTGAAACTTTATTGTCTCCCCTCTTACTTTCTGTACCCACATACCTTTATGCCTCAATAAAAAAGAAATTTACAAAAAAAATAATTCAGCCTCTAGTGGCTGTCTCTCTAAAAACCGCTAGAGGCGCTTACACTGAGTTTAGGTGACTAGGGCTCTATAGCGTAGGAATACATATTTGTATTTCTAACGCTATAGTGTTCCTTTAATAAAACACCAGGCTTCAACAATATCCCTTGAGTACTAACAGGAATGTTAAAGGGTATGTATATATTAGAGTTGTAGATTTTGAAATAAACATGATTTCTTTGTAAAAACTGTCTTTTTGTTTGTTTGTTTTTTTGTTTTGTTTTTTCATTTTTTACCATAGTAAAGCTTTCCATGATTTTCATGGTCAGTAATACTATTATAAAAATATTGCATTGTTTGTGCATTTCAATAATTGCATAGTATAAAGGTTATTCACCAAAGTGAGAAATGTGAGGAATTCAAAGTGGATTTCTTTTATATTTTTACATCTTTTATTCTTTATTTTCTAATGTCTGAATAAAAAATATTGGGAACAAACCAAAAATCAAACACATACAGTTAAATGTAAAAATAAATGTGGGGGAAGGAAAAACGGGCGGTGCCATCGCGATGAGACCATGGCCTTGTGAAGATCTGTGGACATTTCCTAACCATTCCATATTTAGAAAATCCCATTATATAAGAAGCAATCTGGCTAGTCATATGACATAAAGGGTATACAGATTGCTTCCATTTGATCATACAAGTGCCAGGGGATGCATGGGGTCCCTAAGAATGGAATTGTAAAATAAAATAAAAAATCCAATAATACTATTAATGAGACTAGAAAACAAATATACATTTCCAGAGGAGTGGGGGAGATGATGAAGATGAAATATGTCAGATATTGTGTGCAAAAGCAGACAATATGACACTCTGTCCCTATTTCTCTATCATTATGCTTCTTCTGCTCCCTGGTGATAAAGGAGACCAGGTAGGGAACACAGTAAAGAACTAGAAATTCAAAGTTCTAAAGAAATATCTGTGTCAGAGAGGGAGGCTCATGATGAAACATTAACCAGCGGCTACTGCCTGTGTTCCCACCCCACCATTAATACCAGTGCCAGTATCCATCTTTATGGTAAGTGTGTCTGTTCCTGTATATGTGTGTCTGTAAATGTATGTGCTTGAGTCAGTGCATGTCTGTCTGTGTGTGCATGCCTTTCTGAATCACTGCACAACTGTCTGTGTACTTGTGTGTTCTTTTGGATGCCTGTGTGCATGCCTTTGTGTGCCAGTATGTGGTTTGGTTTGTGAAAGGGATCGACCGATTATCGGTCTGGCCGATATTCTGTATTTTCAGCAATATCGGTATCGGCCAATAAAGATACTGATATTGCCGATAATGCAGACCAGGGCCGCCATCAGGGTCCTGGGGGGCCCAGCACACTCTTACTTACCTTCCCAGCAGCTCCCCTGTCCAACTCTCGTGAGACCCACAGCCATCAGAGCATTGCCATGGTAACACACAGGCCGCAAGAGTTATAGGGAAGCTGCTAGGAAGGTAAGTAAGATTGTGTTGGGCCCCCTCTGCACAGTACATGCCACCGGACCACCAGGTAATGCCATATCCTCCCTCCCGGGCCAGGTAAGAAACAGGGAGGGGGGACTAAAACGTAATTTAAAAATGTAATTCTTTTATTTGGTTGTGCATATATTAACACATAAGGTCGCACTGCCACAACAGCTTGTGCAACAGGTCATTAAACATTCAATAACATTTGCATGGCTTGTCATATCTTGCACATTTTTAGTTTTGGTCGCAGTAAACAGGGCAGTCTCTATAGCTTGAAGTACGTGCCTGGTGTCTTGTGGGGTCTTATCGCCTCTGTTGTGCACCTGTGAGGTAAGGCTTGGGTGGAATGTGCTGTGTGCTTGGCGTGCGTGCTGGTAAGCCCTTGTCTGATTCGTTGGGTGTACCTTATATGTCCCTGGCAGTACATTAGTTATTGTTGCTTTTAAGTGACATGCTTCCTGTAGTGGGAGGTCATGTCGTGTTATGCTTTGCTTAGTTTTACGCCTGGCTTTGTCAGGGTAGTTTGTGTGTTCCTTGCTAAGTTTCTGTCAGGCTGGGTGGCTAGTGATTCGTGTCCCATAGGCCTTATAGTCGCATGGGTTATGTGTCGGGTAGGTCGTCATGGTAACAACAAAACAATAATGGGTTAAGGTTTAAACGGAAAAATTGTAATAGCTTGTGTTTGAGCTGAGTGTCCTTAAGGTGGTAGCTCTCGCCCGTCAGTTTCAGGTTGCTGCCGCTTCAGATTGTTCCCTGGTCCGTCCTCGTGGGACAAAGGGGGTCACCCGGGCAGGGTTCCATTTGTGTGTCGAGGTGGTAGCGCTTATAGTCGTAGTGGGGTGTAGAGAGTCTTTCGGCAGGCCCAGGATGTGTAGCAAGGCCGCTGCCTCTGTGAGGGTGCTTATTGTGTGTTTGTTTTCTCCCATCTGGAGCCATAGAGCTCGGGTCATCAGCCACTTGAAGGGTATGTTCCTCTGTCTCAGCAGTGCGGTGAATGGCTTGAGGGATCTTCTCCATGCAAGTGTACTCCCAGTAAGATCTGCATAGAATGAGAGTTCCATCGTTTCGAACTGGTAAGTTGCGCTTTCCCTAGTCGTCGCTACAACTGCCATCTTGTCTTTGTGGCGCTGGAATCTTACGATAAGATCTCTGGGTGTTGTGGTGGGTGCCTTGGCCCGGAAGAAGCTGTCCAGCTGCGCTGTCTTTGCTTGTCGTGGCGGTAGCAGGGCTGTCAACAGGCGCCTCAACAAGTGTGGCAGTTTGTCCGTTGGAGTGTCTTCCGGGATGCCCCGTATTTTCAAGTTATTGGCCCGTCTTGCGTCCTCAAGTGCCGCGAACCGGCGCTCATGTCCCTCATTTTGGCTTTTTAGGTCTTGCACCTCCAGTTGCAGAGCAGTTATTTGAGAAGCGTGGCCAGTGGATTCTGTATCCAGGGCTCCGATTCTCCCCGTTAAGCCGTGGATGTCGCCCGGAGGGATGCCACGTCCGATTGAAGGGTGCATTGGAGATCGGCTAGCAGTGATTTCAGAACCGCCGTCGTCACAGGCGAGGTGTCAGCCCTCTGGGTCGCCGGTCTTGGCATTGGCTCCACAGGGAGATCTATCGCCTCTTCACCCGAGGAAAAGTCATTGGAGAGTTCAGAGAAGTTCTCCGAGTAAGCGGCCATTTTGGGCCTGGATGCCCCCTGTGTTTGGCATAGGAATTCGGCTATGTTTGGGCCCTGTCTCGGGTTATCTGGCTTTGGCTTCTTTGATTTGCGTCCCGTTATGTTGTCCCGCTACCGGTTGGCCTGGGAGGCTGATAGGTTGCCGGTTAGGTGATGTAAGATTTGTGATTTTGAGTTTGAAATTGCAGGAGCTCATGTGCCATGCGACTTTCTAGCTCGGGTGCTTAGCTCCGCCCCCCAAAACATAATTTAAAAAAAATAAATATATTTAAAAAAAACAAAATGCCCATCCCTCCCCTATTTTACACCCTTATCATACCCACACAAACACTCACTGCACAAACACACTGCATTCATTAAGTGTTCTTGCATAGCAAGACCACTTAATGTTATCTCACATATTTATTAAGTGTTCTTGCATAGCAAGACCACTTAATGTTATCTCACATATATATTATTATTATTATTATTATAGCCAAATTTGCCACCCTAACTCCTCCCACAGTTTTTACACTACATAGACAGAAATATACCAAAACGTGCAGATTGTTTCCGATCGGATTGCTATTACTTTGTGGAACGTTTCGCCGAATGGTTCACGGAATATCGTCGTTCTTGTGGCGAAATTTTTCCCATAGGAATGGATGGCAAAGCTAGAGTGGGAGCTGGCAAAAGCTGAATAATCAGGACATGATTTCTAAACTGCCACCACTCCTTCATTTTCAAGCCCACCTACACAAATCTTATATCAAAACGTTCAGCTATCCCTGCTGCCACTAGAAATGTATATGGCTAAGCCATAGTCCTGATAGTTTTCACAATATGACTATTTGTTTGCAACTAACACCATCCATTGACATTCATTGAAACTTCACTCTAGCCAGCTCAAACTTGAAGGGCAATTTCTAAACTGCGACTGTGCCTTCATTATTATTACTTCAGAGACATACTATGCATCAAAATGTAGGTCTGGGTCTTGTGATTCTCACAATATAAAGCTCTTCGCTGTAGGATTTATAGTTTTGAAGATGGCAACCGCCAAAATACTCTGACCTGTGCCAGGCTGGAGCAGCAAGTGATGTCATAGACAGGGCCTTTTGTCCACTTGCTAATGTTTTTATAAATGTATGTTTTAATGTAACTGTGTAGCACGTTGGGCAACAACGTTGCAATTAAATGTGCTATATAAATAAATAATAACAGTTACTCCGCCCACTCCAGTTGTAGACTACTGGTGGAGGCAAGAACACTTCACACAATTTCCCCAGAAATTGTAGCTTTTCTAGTTATTATTATTCTTATTATAGCCAAATTTGCAACCCTAACTCCTCCCACAGTTTTTACACTACATAGACAGAAATATACCGAAACGGGCGGATTGTTCCCGATTGGGTTGCTATTACTTTGTGGAACGTTTCGCCGAATGGTTCACGGAATATCGTCGTTCTTGTGGCGAAATTGGTCCCATAGGAATGAATGGCAAAATGTTCAAAACTAGAGTGGGAGCTGGCAAAAGCTGAAAAATCAGGACATGATTTCTAAACTGCCACCACTCCCTCATTTTCAAGCCCACCTACACAAATCTTATATCAAAATGTTCAGCTATCCCTGCTGCCACTAAAAATGTCCACGGCTAAGCCATAGTCCTGATAGTTTTCACAATTTGTTTGCAACTCGCGCCATCCATTGCCATTCATTGAAACTCCACTGAAGCCAGCTCAAATTTGAAGGGCAATTTCTAAACTGCGACTGTGCCTTCATTTTTAATATTTCAGAGACATACTATGCATCATAATTCTCACAATATAAAGCTCTTTGCTGTAGGATTTATAGTTTTTAAAATACGACCGTTTGAAGATGGCAACCGCCAAAATACTCTGACCTGTGCCAGGCTGGAGCAGCAAGTGATGTCATAGACAGAGCCTTTTGTACACCTTCTAATGTTTTTATACATGTTTGTTTTAATGTAACTGTGAAGCACTTTGGGCAACAACGTTGCAATTAAATGTGCTATATAAATAAATAATAACAGTTACTCCGCCTACTCCAGTTGTAGACTACTGGTGGAGGCAAGAACACTTCACACAATTTCCCCAGAAATTGTAGCTTTTCTAGTTACCGTATATACACACTACACAAACACATACTCTACATCCACTACACAAACACACTGCATTCACTAATCAAATACTCTCACTGCATCCACTACACACACAGGTATTCTTGAAAACTGGCATGTGTATTGTGTGCATTTACCGTAATAAAAAAATCGCAAAATAATTGAATAAACATGTTCAGTAAACAGTAGATTTGTGTAGAAATAGTTTAATTTTTTTTTTTTAAATGGTAAATGTACAGAATATCGCTATCGCCCCAAAAGTTCACAGATTATTGGTATCTGCTCTAAAAAATCTATCTGTTGATCTCTAGTTTGTACATCTACACTTTGTTTATGCATTTGTGAATGTGTGGGTATTTCTGTTTGTGTCTGTAAGTATTTTACTGTGAGTGTGTCTTTATGTGATTGTGAGTGTGTCATGAACAAGGTGCTAAAGAGTAGAATTTAGGAGAGGCCAGGGGCAGGGATTTCTGGGTGTTTATGAAGGTTTTTGGGGGCTCAAGCCCTTGGTATATTTTGACCACACCAGTATCCTGGATTCTGCCACACTTTCTATGCCACGATGAAAGTAAAGAACATCTCAAAATAAAACCTTTTTCTAGTGCAAGAAAAGGCATAAATATTAATAAATGGAATATGTTCTAAAAAAAAGTACATCATAGAAAAAAACAATCACAGAAAAGTAAAAAAACAAAACCAAATCCCAAGTTTTTCAATGACACTGATAATGTAATTATCTCTGTGCATTACATTAAGCTTAATGTGTGACTTTTAATAGTAAATTTATAAGTATTCTGTCTGGCTTCCCATGGTTGGGCATACCATGGCTCCTCCATCCAGTCATGGAGTCACATGACTTTGGCATGCAGACCGTGGGATTATTTAATAGATGCAGAGGTACTTTGCACGTTGTAGCCTGAAGAGAGCCACTCCATTAGCTGTACAAGGTTAGTCCTGGCATCCATTAATGTTACACTATGTAAGGATGTATATAAGCTGAGATATGGTTCCTTAAACTGATGTGTGTTTCTTTCTGTAAGAAGGCAAAGGCAGTTTCATGACACGGGCCATGAGATACTGCATCATAATGCTTTGCAATCCCCTATTGCCATTCGAAGGGTTAAAAACTTTATTCCATAAATGTGAATATGTACTTGAGAGCAGAAATATGCACATGTGTTTCACATTGGTGTTGCATATATAAAATACCTTTTAGAATGGAAATATAGCCTGATTTTCTCATCTAGTCTGAGTCCTAATTGAGTGAATATCCCTGTCACGCAAGATCAAATGTGCGCAATAATATTCCATTTCCTTCAAGCCACATCCTGCAACCATTACATTACCAAAATGTGCACTTGATGAAGAATGAAAGGTTTGAATGCTATATTACAGAAGAAATAGAAGAATCTCTTCAATATTTTATGTATACAGTGGGTTTTACTCACTAAACCAGGATTTGGAGAAAATTGAGAAGGGAATTGCAATTTTTAGGCTATTAGCAGACCTGCACAAAATATTAATTTAAAAATTTTAATTTTTTTCCCCCAAAAATTTATCTATTTTGGCTTAATACTTGCAATTCCCTTGTCAATTTTCCTCAAATCCCCCGTTGTATTTTATGTAGATGACGGTAAGGTCAAGATATTTAGGTGTGTAAGTAAATTTCAGAGTTTGATGCATAATAACTAGTGTTGTGTCTTTTTTTTTTTTTTCTATAATAAATTTGTGGAATTACTTTGTTTAAATCGATTTTTTTTCAATTTGCATAAATGCCACACGAGTAAGTCATGAAGTTATTCTCTACCATATCTTTTCAATAACCCATCCCAAAAGTTCAGAGGATAGCAGGAGGTCACTAGAAAGCACACATGAAAATTGCATAATAGTGTCAGATAATATCTTAGAACCATACAGTCAATGACAAGGCAAACCTTGTGCTTGCCACAATGGAAGCTGTGAAGTATTGCTTTAAAGTATGGTCCAGTGGTAAAATCAGTTTCCGTACTGGAGGCGGATGTCTAGAAGGGCCTGGACGGTAGTTTTGAATCAAGCTATATAATAATACTGGTAATAAAGTATGACCGTTATATACCTGATTGGGCCCCACCTGCACCACAACCCCTCTTGTCTGAGAATGTGTCGATACCTCATTGTTTGATATAGTAAATACGAATATATTTGGAAGTGGCCATTATCAAACAACACTGTGGCAGAAGTACTTGTCAACCACTGAATAATTTCATGGTTAGAAAACTTGCATAGTTCAATTTTGACATGCCTGGGAGCAGATATTCGTTGTAGATAAGCTAAACATGCTCTGGGTTCAGGGCAGAATTCTCAGGCAATGTACTACAAATAGACATACTGTGATACCAGGCACTCTTCATGCAATTCCTAGACACTCTCCACTCTGAAGTTCAGACACACTCCATGCAGCACACACTACACTATGCATTCACAGGCACCTTATGACAATTGTCACACCATATGTTTGAAATTTTGCAGTTAAATAAAAATAATTTGCTAAACTAAAATACCAAGGTAGCAAACAGTTTCATGTTGTATGATATAAATGTGAGAACATGTATTTGATTAGTTATACACTTGAGAAAGACGCTCTACGTCGAAATGTGTTGTGTTTTATCCTTCTTGTCCAATAAAGTGTCCTTTTTTTCTTTTTCTTCATCTGCTGCATCCTGGAGATTCCTTACCTGGGTTTGCTCGGTATCCGTACGCAGGGGCGTACCTAGAGCATTTGGTACCCGGGGTGGGTCCTATTTTTGGCACCTGGCCCCCCTCCCCCTTTCAACCAAATAACCCAAATGTTTTAAATGTATTTAGCACTGAGCAGGGTTTGAATGTATGCATGTTTTTGTATGGAGTATGTGTGAGTGAATGTAGGGGTGTGTTTGTATGTAGTGTTGGCTTTTGAATTCAAGCATGCATTTGTGTGTTGTGTGGTATTTGAATGCAGTGGTATGGTTATATATAATGGTGGGGTTTGTATGTAGTGTTGACATTGAAATGCATGAGTGTATTTGTGTGTAGTTTTGGCGAAATTTTGAGATGTCTGCACATATACACATACACTGACATACACACATGCAGATACACAGACACACACAGACACACATTTCGTGTGCTATAAAAACGGAAGTGCCCACTAGTGGCTGTCTAGTAGACTTTATGAAAACTGCAATAATTACACTTGCAGGGTTAAGGGTAGTGGGAGTTGGCACCCAGACCACTCCAATGGGCAGAATGACACCAAATAAGGGAGCTATCTACTAAACACATACACAGAGATATACACACAAACACAATCACCGACCCACACACATAGAATCACATACACACATTTAATAATTAAAAGATCCACCCAGCTTCCCTACCTTGCTCTAGAAGGGCTGGAGTGGATCCTCAGTCCCTCTTGGTCAGTGGTTGCTGCTGGGATCTCTGTGCTCTTTCTGCACAGGTCCATTGCACGCCCTGTAATGACGCCAAGGCCGCGATGACATCATATCCCGGCTGCCGGCTCACTGCAGGGCGAATACCGTCAGACACAGTCAAACATGCAGTCACAGGCAGACAGTCACAGATACACACAACACAGTCACACACACACAATCACAGTCAGACAGTCACACACACACACACTCACAGGCAGTCACTCACACACACCCACAATCACAGACAGACAATCACACACACAGTCACACAGGCAGACAGTCACACACACAGTGACACACACACACACACAGTCAAAGACAGTCACAATCACAGTTACACACAGCACACACTCTCTCACTTACAGTAAGCTTGGGCTGGAGGAGGAGTGGATTCAGTCCCTGGTGTGCTGTAGTTGGGGAAGCAGGGACTCCTTCCTGCTTCCCCTCTGTGTGCAGCAGTAAGAGGCTGCATTTAGCTCCGCCCCCATCCGGCTTGGCTCTGCCCCCACAGCCATTCTGGCTCCGCCCCCAACTCTCCGTGCAGGTTTCCTGCTCCTGCTCCCAACCCCTGCGTGTGTGAGCTGTGTCGGCTGCCCGGTGCCCCTGCTGCTATGGCAACCGGTGCAGCCACACAGCTCACAAAATAGCAAGCCTGGCCAGCCCTGGTGGCACCCCCCTACCTGATGGCACCCGGGGCGGACCGCCCCCACTTTAGTACGCCACTGTCCGTACGGGTTGGACACACTTTATCTATATGCCTACACAGCCGGAGCCTGCTATAAGTGGCTCTGGTAAATGTGAGTAGTTCTGAGTGGATCTTGCTACAATCATATGCTACATATCAGTATTACACTATGCGAGTATCCCATTTCATTTATCCTATATAGTTATATTTCCTGCATTCTACTGGAGAGTTCAGATATAAATATTTTATTATTTATTCTGTTCAAGCACTTCCCACCTTATTTGTTGTATTTTAGGTTTCTGCAGAATGTTGGACAATCAGACACCCAACATTCACTAACACTTCCTTAAACTCTTGAACTAGATTAAAATAATAGGAGTCATAGTGATAAAGCAGCTTAGTCTTAGTTTACCAGTTTCCCAAACATACTGCAAATAATCTGTACTGCATTGTTTTTTTTTTGTTTTTTTTATCATTTCAGTGTTTGACATTTGGTTCTATTCATGTTGTGCAAATGGATATTTTTTGTGATTGTGCCAGTTTTGAAAATCTGAAATGAAAACAATGTGATTCTGGCCTGTATCTGCCAGATGGTAATTCAACATTGAAATGAGCAGACTGGAAATATGCGTTGGCTTTGCCCATACTACTAGATATTTTAAAGGTGCAATCACTATGCACCTCAGGTTTTCATTATGTTTTGGTGACTGATGCCATTAAAGTAAAAAAAGGGAAAACAACGCTGAAACGGATCACCTGGCACCCCGACTGGGCACCTCCGCCAAAGGACAGCTTCAAAGCTGGAACAGGGGACAAACCGCAGCACTTCTTGCCCTCAGTCGCCGTAGCTTGACTGGGGCCCTGGAACTGCCACCTCCCTCCTGGAGCCGAAGGGGAAATTAGCTCTGACACCTCCAAGCACTGGACGACACTCAGTCCTGGGAACTCTGGAACCAAATATGGAATTGGCTCTAGTCCTTACAAGGACTTTCCCCGTTGAATCTCCTGCAAGCTGGAACAGCAGACACAGGATCAAATCTTCTTTCCCTCCAATAACTGGACGACACACAGTTTTGGAGTGTAAGCAGAAATCTGAGTTTAATGGGATACACTGGCCTTTTATACAATTTTCCCAACAAGGTTGATGCCCAGGTGGACCTTGTTGGGCACTGGACACAAAACACCCAAGCCAATAAAAACAGTGCAACAATGATCGACACTCCCACATACATTACACAATCCCTCCCCTCTGCCTGTGATACAATTAAGGTAGATAATACAATAACCTAATTATCCACAGGCAGAAAAACACACATTTTCCCGAAAGTACAGAAAACATCCCAAAACATAACCTATCCCCATAAATATTACATCCCGCTGAATGGAAACGAATGCAGGTGATGATGGAAGTCTCCGTTCCATGAGATTCATGCCCAAACACCGCTGCCTGCATTCATGTGAACAAGATGGCCGCCACCTCGTGGTTGTTCATAGGAATCGCGGCCACACAGACAAAAGATTAGAACACTGCGTGAGAAACATTCCAAGTTGTTAATCGGTGTTAACAAGCTCCAGGGTGGTCCCTGTTCGTGCGGTTGTTCGGTAAATGAACCATATAGTCCCAATTGCACGAACAGAGCCTGATTTAAAGTAAAAATTTGTATCTGAGATATCATCCTCTGAGATGTCCAAAAACAAGGAAGGGAAGGGAAGGGGAATACGGTGTACCGGTACCGGGGAGATTCGACGGGGCAGGAGAACAGTTAGATGTGTGGCAATATTCCAGGCGCAGCGCGACGAAATGGGCATGTGTCCATCGCGGGGACATTGGGGGGTCACTTAAAGGCGGAGGATAAGATTTGATTAAGGGTATTTGTGGGGAAAAAAAAAATCCTGTCTTCCGCTCGAGGAGTTCCTTGATTTTAAAAGGGGATGATAGAAAGGAGGCCGGAAAAGAAGAGGAGGGGAAAGGCGGAAGTATCGCAAGATACTGAAGACTTTGGGAATTGGCTTAGGGCTTTTGTATCCTAATAGGCGTAATCGGGGTAAGGTACCCAGTTCCTAATGATGGTGCAGGAAATTTGCTTTTTCCGGGGACTGCCGGCGCGCCGGACAGAAGAAAGGTCAATGCAACTGGGGACCATCGGGTAGGCTTGGATACGGGTGTTCCGGAGGCGGTGGGAGTCACGGTGTCAACTGACGCGTCAAGAAAGGAAAACCAAACCTAGTGTATTGCACCTCCAAGTATACATTGAAATACACCCTGCACTTACTGCTTTGTTATTATGCAGGGCACCTTTATGCTCAGAGAGAATAGTAGTTTGTAACCACTCAATCACAGCTTAGGCAGACATGAGAGAAGTACAATCACCACGTTTAACTACAGTTTAAGTGATGTGCCTGGCATAGTCTGCAAACAATGATCTACCCAAGCCAGTGCATTACTAAGAGTATGTAGTCATACTTGTTAGGGCACTACTCACCTTAAGATAAGCTAATGTTCCATATAAGCATAAGCCTGTATAACTGCAATTTATTCACTTGCCTAATGAAACCTAGGTCTTAAGCAAACCTATAATGCAACGTCTTGAAACATTAGCCTGAATAACCAATCATCGCCCCTGCTTCAAGTTTTCTCTTGTAAATGAGCTAATCACTAGCATTGCGCAGGGTCGCTACGCTACTACAATGTAAAAATTGAATGTGTTGAAAAATTTAAAATGTGCATTTCTTTTATGTGACATGACACTGTACTACTGCATGTATATCTTGGTTGGCTCTGCTGTCGTGGCACTGCGGACCGTATTGTATTTCCTCTGCACAAAAAAATAAAGAATTTAAAAAAAGAAAGGAAAACCAAAGGCAGGAGGGGTACTCACCAGGGCTTCAGCTCGGAGCGGCATCGGTGACTATCAGTGCGTTTCTGCCGTGGCTAAGGCAGTAAGCCTCCCATGAAGGCGCTAGTTTTATGGCTGGGATTGTTGGGGGGGGTTTTGCTATTCCATTCAAAGTCGAGTGGTCACGCGAGGAAGCCCAATTGGGGAGATGGCGGGTCCGTTACATCCCGATCTGTGGGTGTCTCCGTGGGGGGTGGTCCCCTAGAAAAGGGCAGGCAAATTCCGTCTGATACAAAACTTATCGCACCTGAAAGGGTCATCGGTAAATGAGGACATCGACGCGGACCTGTTCTGTATCTTTGGCATCATTCTGCCTTGCCGTCGAGTTGGTTCGGGGGAGCGGGACGCGTTCAATTATTGACGACCCTTCCATCTTTTGGGTTGCATGTTTGCAGGTGCCTATTGGTAACCTCTGCTTGCCAAGGGGCAGTTCCATTTCATGTTCCTACTTCGGGAAGTTGGTTCCGTCTGGGAGTGGGTGGTGAAAGAGGAATCAGGAAGGGGTTCCTTAGTACATTATCTGTAAGATAGCTTGCTGTGTGGGCTCGGCTGGGCCGGGCCGTTGTGGACATACCTTACGGTCGCGGGAATCCTACCGTGCGTCTTAGCTTAGGCAGGAAATTGTTTCAGTGGTAGGAGAGTGTCAATTGCCTGGGGATCAGTTGACTGCACTTCGGGAGTTCAGGGTGAAGGTTCGCAGGTCCAAGAAGGTCACACTGAGAAATCGCAGTTGTTCATAAGGCAGTTTCAAGTTTCCATGTAAGGTTAGTCGCGAGGAATGGGTCTGTAGCCGTTTAATGGCGAAGGCTACTTGTGGAGCCATTGCGGGTGGTATCGAGTTGTTCACGGATGCTTCTGGGAACATAGATTCCGGGGCATACTTGGAAGGCAGGTGGTGCGCGGAGCGGTGGCGGGAGGCATGAAAGGTAAGTCCTCTTATTCGAAGTTGGCATCTCTAAAAGGTGAAGGATTAAGGGACGAAAAGTTGTAATTCATGGACAATACGGCAGGGTTCATGCGGTTTACCATCCAGCCGGGTCCTCGGTTCAGGAGGTACGCCAATGGCGGCGATTCGTATTATTCTGCAGGTCGTTTAATATCGGGTACAGGCACGCCACGTGCCTGGTTGGTGGAAGGTAGGGGCTGGTTACTTGGCTCGCGCACAAGGGTACAAGCTTCGAATGGCGGCCCCAGGGGGCGCGGGAGGAGGGACAGGCCGGTCTGGAGGAAATGTGGCAGCTCGAGACGCTATGCTTGGAGGATTGATACGGAATCCTATGGCACCGGGCACGGGGACTGCCTATGTGAAGGTTTGTGATATGTGGGACGAGGCGGTTGGTTTCACTGGGGGGTCCCAGTCAAAGGAGGGGCGAAGGGATACCTTGCTGTGGTTCCTAAGCCACTTGTTCTTTCAGCGTTAGCTCCATTGGCAATGGACAGGAGCATGGCGGCATTGGCGTTGGGGTTCAAACTGACCGATTGGGAGGAAGTGACGGAATGTTGTCACGTCCGTCAGGCATCGCGGGTCTTACAGAGAGGTATGAAATATGTTGTGCCGGGCGGCTGGTTTCCTTGGGTAACGCAACGCCTGGTGGTGTGTTACTCTACTTTTGCGGTGAGTTTGTTTGCGGTGGCCTTCTCGGAGGCTTGGAGCAATTCGGATTGGGGAACTGGTGAGTGCCTTTCAGACGGGTGTTGGGGGGGGGGGGTTCGGTTGTCGAACCTCAGTCGGTTATGGTAATGGTTCGGTAGGGTTGTACAAGAACGGATGTGTCTGGTAAAGGAGGTTTGGTAAAGCTATATTCCTTGCCGGGGTCAGGGGTACGCCCGGCGTCAAGCGCATTATGTTACTCGGAGCTTCGCCCTAACATCCCGGGTGGCTTACTGGTAAAAGGGGACGGATTGGCGCTGTCACGATTCAATTCCCGCAGGGGTTTGTTCGGAGGGGTTTGACAATGTTGGGTTTGGATCCCGGGCACTTTGGGGCCCATGCTTCCCGGATAATGGCGGGTTTGAGCCCGAATAGTAGCTCTATGCCTTATGGACTAATAAAGGTTTTTACTATATTTCTTGGCATGTAAGCTACTTATTTAACCTAAGTTGCACCTATTCCTAGACATTCACTTCCATTTGGAGGGAACGCCTTGGATATTGGATATACTTAAAATGCATATACTTCTCTTTTCTCTGAAACACTGGTATTTGTCAACTCTTGATATGTTGTACAGTGAATATACTCCACATTGTCGCAGGTTGGATCAAAATTGCTGAGGTAAAAACCAAAAATGGAATGCATGCCTCCCAAGACTTGCACAACAGCATTTAGAAATCCCATACAACACCAATGACAGACTAAATCTGGCAGTGCCTCAAATGCCAGAAATATGCTCTATCATGTAAGTATGCATTAAGACCTATGGATAGCAGCTATTTGTATTCTAGAGATATAGCATACATACTATAGTGCAGTGATGGCAATCCTTTTTGAGTCCGAGTGCCCAAATCGCAATACATACCAACTTTTTTTCCCCCTCAAAGTGCCAACACGGCAATTAAACCTGAATACTGAGGTTTAAGTTTAGAAAAAACAACTCGTACAGTTGTCCGAACTAATTAACCTCTTTTGTTTTAAAAGAACAGAGTTTAATGATATAAATAATAGATAAAATTAAACTTATATTTATTAGTCTCCCCAACAAATGCAATACATACACACCGACTGCTGAACACATTCACACACCGGCACACAGTCTGCTGAATACATGCAGACAGTCCGCTGAATACACACAAACTGCTTAATACGTACACACAGTCCGCTGAATACACATACATTGAGGGGTGCAGTGTTTGTGTGTAGGGTGCTGTGAGTGAATGTGTGGGGGGGTGCTGTGTGTGGTAGGGGTGCTGTGTGTGTGAGTGGGGGGGCAAGTGGTAAAGAAACATATATATATATATTTATTATTTTTTAAAATCTTTATCCCCCCCCCTTCTTCTTACCTTGGTGAAGGAGCGGGGGGGGGGGGGGGGGGTTGGGTACAGCCATCCCTGGTGGTCCGGTGGTGGTGGTAGTAAGTATGGGCCTGGCTGCAGCTCTCCTGTCCTCTCGCGCAATGCTGTGTGGAGCATTGCCATGGTAACGCGCGATAACACTCTCCACAAAGATTGCTTGTGGTAGGACAGGAGAGCTGCTTCCCAGATCCTTCCCCCTGCCTCCAGGTCCTCTCAAAATGAAAGCAGAGTAGGTGCCTGCCGTTTTGGGCAGGCAGGTCCCTACTCTGCACTGCTGCCAACTGGCGTCAGTGCCCCCCTCCCCCGGCGACCTATGGCCGAGTGCCCACAGACAGGGCTCGGCATGCCACCGTTTTGCCATCACTGCTATAGTGGTTCATCTGTGGCAATGTTCTACATGTGAGGAATTGGTTTCCATGACAATTGCTCTTCATTTAATATTGTGCTTTAGAATTCCTCTTTAAATATTAACTCATAATTTCTATGGAAAAAAAAACCAAACAATTACTGACATTCACTAACTGTGAATGTTCCTTGTTCAGCTGAGGTTTAAATCATGTTTCATAAAAATTAAACATCAATAGAATGAGATGTTTTACATTTTCAACAGATTAGACTGATAAAACATCCTTTAATTGACTTTGACCAAAGAGAGGCATCATCTAAACATGTGTTCTTTGATACTGACATGGTATGAATAATCTTTAATAAAACATTGATTTTTTTTTTTTACTTTTTTTTTTAATGATTTTTTTTACAAACTGGACAAAGATTTTCCAGAATCTCCTAACCAGCATATGGTGCACACTATCCGTACCACACAGAAGGGAAGTAGATAGACTGGAGCTTCACCTCATAGAGGTGGCATGTTTTATTAGGTAAACTAAATGAAAAGGAAACATGTACAGCTATTACTCAATGGAAGCATAGTACTGAGGACTAATTGTCTCATAATTTTTATAGGAGACAGCAAAATATTTAGTTGTTTTTGCAAATATCTGGAAGTAATTTGAGTAGCATTGAAACTTAATGACCTGAAGCCGCCACCACATGAAACCTCAAGGTTTAACACATATGGCCAAAAGATGCTTTGCTGTGGACAATGTCGGCATTCTGAATGCAACATGCCCCAGCCTGAAAGCAAAGCCTCTTAAAGGTACACTTAAGGCACCTAGATCACTTCAACGCAATGCAATGCTCCTGTCTGTTCAAGCATCTGTTCTTTAAGAACGGCACTATTTACAATTCCTCTTTAAATATTAACTCATAATTTCTTCCTGACAGCCACTAAAGGTATCTCCTCCTCAATAACGGAGTTAAATTAAATAGGTACTCGCTTATCAGTCAATAGGTACCAGGTACTCCTTTATCAGTCAAGCTCTGGATGCATTTACCTACCACTTCCATGCTAGGGCAGTTATCACTTATACCCTTCTCTGGCTCGGGTCACCAGGCCCCAATTTTGTCAAACTCACTTTATATTAATTTCCCTCCTCCAAAGGTTTCTTCATTGTTGTTATTTGTGTAGAACCAGTTAGTTTAGGGAATAGCACATTTGTAGCCTGTAAACCTTTCAGTGATGGGCATATTATTATTATTTTATTTATATAGCGCCAGCAAAATTCCATAGCGCTGTACAATGGGTGTACTAACAGACACGTAATTGTAACCAGACAAACAGATGCACAGGAAAAGAGGGGTTGAGGGCCCCGCTCAATGAGCTTACATGCTAGAGTGAGTGGGGTATAGTGACACAAGGGGTATAAGTAGGGGTAATGAAATGGGTTGCTAGAAAAGTATTCACTGGGAACTTGGTAGGTTATTTTAACAGTTGGGTATGAGTACTCGATAGACTAATTGGTTGATGACTCTTCAGCTTATTTTTGTTGCCAATTGCATGTCTTCTTAACACTTAATGATTCCATGTTGGACATCCCATCTATCATCCTTCAACGCCTATTGTCTTAAGGGAATATAATGGCATTGAATGTTTCGTGTATTAGTACATTAGTGTTCTTGAATGCTGACAACTCAATGAAACACAATGTTGGCATAACTAGTAGATAGGCACTAATACGTAGCTGCCTACACCATTTACTGGCAAGTCCAGCCCTGGGTAGTACTTTACATAAAATGTCCATTAGCATGTAAAAGTAATCTGTCCAAGAAACAAGGTAGGTCTGGAACACTAAATATAACAAAACATGATATCAAAACAATTTTATTCACATAATATTCATCAAGAGCTTACTAAAGCACATTGTAATTCTATTTGTTGAAGGGAACATCTTGGTTTCAATGCCAAGCAAGTAGGGTTACCTGAATAATGTTGGATAATCCGGCTGTGGTACGGGGCTTGAAAGTGCTGTCTAGCAATATGTAGACTTCATGCACTCCCAAAGATACCACATGATTACTTAAAGGACCACTCTAGGCACCCAGACCCCTTCAGCTTAATGAGGTGGTCTGGGTGCCAGGTCCTTCTAGGGTTAACCCATTTTTTCATAAACATAGCAGTTTCAGAGAAACTGCTATGTTTATGAATGGGTTAAGCCTTCCCCCTATGTCCTCTAGTGGCTGTCTCATTGACAGCCGCTAGAGGCGCTTGCGTGCTTCTCACTGTGATTTTCACAGTGAGAGCACGCCAGCGTCCATAGGAAAGCATTATGAATGCTTTCCTATGTGACCGGCTGAATGCGCGCGCAGCTCTTGCCGCGCGTGCGCATTCAGCCGACGGGGAGGAGAAGAGGCGGATCGGAGGAGGAGAGCAGGAGGAGAGCTCTCCGCCCAGCGCTGGAAAAAGGTAAGATTTAACCCCTTTCCCCTTTCCAGAGCCGGGCGGGAGGGGGTCCCTGAGGGTGGGGGCACCCTCAGGGCACTCTAGTGCCAGGAAAACGAGTATGTTTTCCTGGCACTAGAGTGGTCCTTTAATCAATTTTACAAAGCATATATGAATTATACATAGTGCTGGGCAGCACTTTGAAAACAATCTTGTAACACTACATACAAGATACAGCAGCATCACATCAATCCAAAGCAATCTATTTTTGCTCATAAGGAATTTTCTTTAAACTGTTCTGTACTGGAATGCAAATGTTAAAGTGTACATTGGATAAATGATATACTCCTCCTTAGGTTTAATGTTGCCAAATGTTTTTAATATAGAAGAGAAAGGGTATGAATATTTGCATTTGGTTTCAAAGACTTCCATATGTTTATTGATCTAAACTTATGTAAGTTTACATTCGAAAGATCATGCTGTATGCCAACTGGATCTTCACTTCCTTCCAATTTGCACTTGCAGTTCACATTTTGGAAGTTTAATGAAATTGGTTTAATATGAACATTTTTCAGCCATAGTCAGTGATAAATAAGAAACACATCTGTATGTCGTAGAACCTTGATTGCATAGCCCCATGCAGAGATAAGTAATTCTTTATGTATTACAGGATGTAGATTTGCAGTATAGAAAATACAACTCCTAGTTTAGGCTGACCTGGAGTCACTGAGATTTTGTAGAGAAACTGTATTAATTATTCTGCATACCTCCAATTTTTTTCAACGTACAGTCTGTAATGTTTAAATAAAATAAATTGTTCGCTCTTATTTCTTCAGACCCTGCTGAGATTATTATCTTATTCCCTTATGCATTACTTATCCCCCCTCATGTTTTTCCTAAAATCCTTGTAGTAGACGAGGGCACATATGCTCCTCTTAATGAGAAGGCCCATTCAACATGTCAATATGTTGATGGAATTGTAATCTTACCTAAGAGTACGTGCTATTATGCACAAAACTCATTAGGTTTTTATTTATTTCTTTCCTTCCTTTTGAATATCTTTTGAGGTGGTTTATGTAAAATTATACATTTTGGAAGAAATTGGGTTGTTTTAGATTTTTTTTTTATTATTATTATTTATTTATTTATTTATTTTTAATTTTTAAGTCTGTAATGTTCACCTTACCTGTATGAGTTTTTGGCTTTATTATCTTTTTTTTTCCCCCTTGTTGGATGTCTTGTTCCGGATATCCACTTTGGCCGGCAAGCATCAAGCTTTGATTTGTCATGTTTGTGGAGGTGATCTGTTCTTTGCACTGCTTAAGACATTGCAAGGGGATGCCTTGGAGTGGTAATCTTTGCAGAAAGAAGAATAATTGATGACTTGTTGTAAGATTCGAGTCAAAGAATATGCCATGTGTATATTTACAAAGGGAAAAAAGTATTCATTATATGCTCTGAGACACACAGAAATCATAAGGTTAAAGTGTTCCCTTAAGACACTCAGAAATTTGTCGCTGTATCAGGTCAATTTTTTTTTTGTTTTTTGTTTTTTTACTGAAGCGAGAATTGTTGGGAATACAAAGTGATTTTCAAATTTTAGACCAAAGTAGTTGAACTGGAAACATAGCAATTGTGGCCTTAAATTTGAATTCTCAGCAATTTTCACTATAGTAAATAACACTGATGGAAGTTAGTATTTGTGACAGACCCTCTGTCTTGGATCTGTAAAACTGTGAAAAGACCGTTCGTTTAAACCATTCGTTTAAACTGCATAGCCTTCTGTTATATTAAGAGCCGTTCGAAATACAAATTTTCTACTGAACAACCGAGCACCCTGAACAGGAGCGTGGCACTCCCTGACTCATGTAACACCTCTAAAACCGCAAACACCTAAAGGTTCTAATGGCTGTACAGGGTGGTCGGCGGCGGCCATTTTGTTTAGTCGAACGCACTCAGCATTGTTTGGTCGTTGAACGAGTGAAACTATTTTCGGTTACCTTTTCCACGAACGCCGCTGAAACTTCTACCTTCCGTGCGTTTGGCTAAAATCATACGAACAGAGCGCTATTTCTAGGGAATAAACTCTTGAACGAGCCACATCCAATGACCGTAAGCACGTACAGATCCGTTTGTGTAATTTGTACTATATGTGAAAGAGAATATAGACCGACCTCACAGCCTGAATCTGTGGAACTGTTTTGGGCAGGAAAACTTGCGTGCGGTCAGTCAAAGAGACTTTATCCTATCTCCCAAACCCCTGAACCGATTCAAGCGATTTTTGAATATGTTTGTCCCCTAGTAATGCTGGTTATGAAAATATAAGTTTTATTAATATTGGATGTGTAATCGTGAAGTTATAAAAAGTATATTTTTTAGCTTGGAGATAATTGAGTTAATACAGTAATTAACTCAATTATCTCCCAAGCAGAGGGGAGGATTTTACTGTAATAAGTGGGAATGTTTATCTATGTGCTTGTACTTGATTGGCTGTAACATTTGCAGTTTCAGTACCCCACAAGGTCCACGTGGGTGGTAACCTTGTGGGAAAACTTGTATAAAAGAAGCATTAAAGCCTCAGTGCACTCAGTTCTACTTCGCCCTCAATCTAGAGTCTTGTCTCTTATTGGGGGTAACCAGCTATACAGCTATTCACACTAGCTCTATTAAGAGCTTCTTCACCTGGATGCTGAGAATACCCCTCACGCATCGGGAGAAGGACACCCTCCAGCGGTGGAAACCCCTCTACTTACCGGGGTAACCGCTACAGTATTAAGTTGAGCAACGCCCTCTGACCCAACAACAAATCAGTATTTCAGAATATCCCTACTATGATTTAGTTTACTGAGATAGAAGTGCACCATTAGGGTTATCCTAAAAAAAAAAAAAAATTATTTTTTTTGTGTGGATCCTGATGAGTTCTGCCGGAGAATGGGCACTGCAATCAACATTCATAATACACTGTCTTTCTTAAACCAGTCCTATTGGAAATGGAGGAAAAGTAAATAAATAAGATGAATAATTAATAGGAACAAATAAAATGCAGGGTTATTTTATTCGAAGCTTGGTGAAAACTGAAACTATTTAGCTTCTTGGGATCACAGATTTTCTGAGCAACATTTCAATGTCTTTCAATGTCTTTTCTCCATCCAAAAGTAACAGTTTTGCTTTTTATATACTGCGAGCAGTCTTATCCTGTCTTTGGCAAAATATAGTCTGAGAACCAAAGCAAACCGAGAAACAGTAGAAACAATCACACATGCAGAGCAAAGGTTCATTCGGATCGCTTACGGATTGTGCGTGTAGACCATAAGACATCTTAAACATGATCTGCAGCTTCGTAAATCCGAATCTACATGACACATGTAGGTATAAGACCCGTGATTACAAGAATGACATAATCTGTGTGAAACATCTGATAGAAAAAAGCCATACTCTGTTTGAATGATATATTTCAGGACAAAGCTACATTCTGGCAAATCCTTCCCTCTGCACCTAAAGTCTTCGGCTGGTGCAGCAGGAATTCATTAGCATGCTGGGGCCAAGCCAAAATAGACAATAGTCAGTGAGCGCGGGTCCTGCTCTGCAGGTAATATTTTCTATGGAGGAGGTAATCGGAGGAGTCCAATCAATTTTCTGCTGTACATGCCCGCAGCTAAATGATCCCTTAATCTGGACCAGATCTCGAACGCCTTTCCAAGGGAGAAAAGCTCTCTGCAGATATCCCTTCATGTAGAACAACACACAAGATTGTTCACTTTGGGTATTCTATGTTTTGATTGCGGCCTAGAAGACTAGAGTGAATGTATAGTTTTTATGGGCTGTCATGTTTAAATGCTGAGATGGAAGTATATGAAATAACTGAGTAGCCACCAGCAGTAGAAGGGATTGGATAAAGTTGCATGTAAACTGACAGCTCAGGGCAATTAGCTATAATAAGTGACAAGTGATACTAGTACAATGTTGAGGAAGTGTAGTGTCTTAATGGGTTCAATTAATCAAATGCCCTGACCTATCTTTTAGGACCAGATTCACATTTCAGGTAATTCTCAAGTCTTCCATGTTTAAAACCCTCCCCCCCCCTAAAAATATTAATAATAATTTTTAAAAATCCAGTTCTCTGTTACTTGTTCCATGATTTGGAGAACTTGAGAGGCAGGTGGTACAGCTCCCAAATCCACCCACAAAATAATAAAAAAAATTACATTTGTACTCCATAGTAGGCATTCATTATATTATTATTTATAAAGTGCCAACAAATTCCGCAGCGCTGTACAATGGGTGGACTCAGGGCCGGCACCGCCTAGAGCGCTACTTAAAGGTGGGCACCAGCAGCAGCTTTACTGCTGATTTGAGCCGCACCTTTATGTGGGACTAATTATGTATTGATTGTCGCAGGTCATGGCACCGGGTGCTAGGGACACTTGCATAGCTGCAAACTAGCGCCCGGTGCCATCAACCTCAGCCAGCATCACAGAGGGTCAAGTGGGTGGGTATTCAGCGGGGGCAGACCTAAAAGAGAATCAAGGCAGCCAGACCTGGACTGGGACCCACAGAGAGACCATATCAAAATGAAGGCAAGATGGGGACTTAATGGTGTGTGCGCGCGCTTGGGTCATTGTGTGCGCGCGGGTCAGTGTGTGTGTGTGTGCTCTGATCAGTGTCTCCAAATCCCGCCCACAGGAATATACACACACACACAAACACATTCACTGATACAAAAGGACACATAATATGCACACACACACTGATACATACTAACAGACACACATACTGATACGCATATAGGCATACATACTGACACACACATACTGAGACATACACACACATACAGACACACAGGCGTACATAGTGACAGACAGACACATACTAACATACATACAGACACACATGCATAAGTACACTTTCATAATGACATACAGACATACATTCATACTGGCATACAGACACTGACATCTACACACACATACATACACAGACATATATTCATAATGACATACACACATACATTCATACTGGCATACATACATTCATACAGACAGACATGCATGCATACAGACACTTACATCCATACATACACACATTCATTATGACATGCCGACTTACATACACTGACATTCATACACACATAATGACATACATACATACAGACCGACATACATGCATGCATGCATACAGACATACATTCACACACACACACACACAGCTCATTTTTCAGCCACCCTCCTGTCTCTTACCTTTTCTTTGCAGGAGGGTGGCTCTCCCTCTTCTCTGCAAGGCTGTCTCTCATCCTGCGCGGAGTGAGCTGGGAGGAAGTGACCACTTCCTCCCAGCAGCACTTGCGCTATGCGGCATTTATTTATTTATTTTTTAAAGGGGCCCGGTCCCGCTATTACACGGTCACCGCACTGACCGGGCCCCTGAACATATAGGGCCCATCCGGTGGCCCTATAGGCCCCGTCAGCGCGGGGGCGCCGATGCACTTGCACCGGCGGCAGTTCCACCGCTACATGTGGCCGCCCTGAACATATAGGGCCCATCCGGTGGCCCTATAGGCCCCGTCAGCGCGGGGGCGCCGATGCACTTGCACCGGCGGCAGTTCCACCGCTACATGTGGCCGCCCGGGCCCGTGACAACCATCATGGTTGTCACCCCCTGATGGCGGCTTCTCTGTGTGTGTGTTATGCTACAAGTTGAATAGATGACAAGCACACCTGCAGATTAGATTATTTTCATTTATTTAATAGGATAGAACTAATGGTTGGAAAAAAGTCCTGTAGGTTTGCACAATTACTGTAGCTTTAACCCCTTAAGGACACATGACATGTGTGACATGTCATGATTCCCTCTTAGTCCAGAAGTTTGGTCCTTAAGGGGGATTCCTGGACATTGAAAGCAATTAGATGAATGCAAATGTAGCAGATTCAGTAGCAACAATGTTGTAGCAGGAGATAGTTAGCAAGCAGGACAAAGTCCAATAACAATTACCTGTTACCTGTTTTGGTAAAATTGTTGCCTTTTTAATTCACCACAATTCATCATCAAGTGTATATACATATACCATACAATATTTAGTCACTATAGTGGACATGGAGTGAACTGACCACAGATATGCACATTTTAGGGAAAGTAGATATAGAAAATTTCTTTACACTCTTCAATCACTAAACCAAGAATTGTCAGGAATTAACTAGTGACAGAACATAATGAGTGAGCTGGATAAATTCCCCAATATAGTTATAACCGAAATGCAGGCACGGTTACACTAACATATCCACCATATATAAATGACTTTCAATGGTATTTGGCACATTGAGCAGATGTGTCAGTTGGCATCTTAATGTAATTTTAAAATTTAAATGTGACAATCCAAGCACCATAGCACCTACAAAATATTATAGTGGATAGGATGAGACTTTGTGTGCAGTCCATCCTGTTTATGTCAAACTGTTTTAAAATGATTTGACAAAAAAAACGTATTTCTCTGGTACTTAAAGCCCATATCTTTTTGGGACAATCTGACAAGAAATCTCCTAATTTACCGCCCAAAATTGTTATATGGAGAATAGCAAGATTTAAGACATGCCCTCCACATCTCTTCTATAGTATCACATTCCAATCCCTGTAAGTCTTTCACAATTGTTTTCCTCTCACTCATCCCTACCCTGTTTGTATCACTTTCCCAATTATGTCTGCCTCACTCTGTGACGAACGCCCCCTTGCCTGGACATTCGCCACGGGCTACTGGAGGAGTGTGGAGGTTAACTATGGGCCATTGAAAAGGCTGGTAAAAAAGACTTGGTTTGTGGGATTTATTTGTACTTTTCAGCAACCGAACAAACTCATAAACTGTGGACCACCTCTGGGTTTGTTAACTCCTGGTAACCTCTCCTGACACTTCAACTATCATGTGTTCTAATTGTGTGGTTGTGTATGCACGAACATATGGGAACTGTGTTGGCGGCCATCTTGTTCGCGAGAATGCAGGCAGCGGTGATCGCATGGAACTCAAATCGGACACGGAAACTCCCGAACACCTGCTTCCTTCCCACACATGTCAGGAGAGCGCCTATTAGTAGGTTTGTCCATATGAACCATACAAACAAATGTAACAAGCAAGAGTGTGCGTTCAGTATTTCTTTCGCATAGAATTCCTGAAGTTGACCGGCAAAGGCACAAAACACCCTGGAACTTTGGGCATAGGACAATGTGTGCGGCCGGTCAGAACTTTCGGCTGTGTTCATGGAATTTAAGCGCTTTTCGGATATGTTGGGCGCTCAGATCTAGGCTATCCGGGAATGTATAAACTATGGGGATTCGCCTGTGCAAAATATGTATTTTTGTGTGTTTTCCATAATTTGTCATTTTATTCTTAGTCATGGTGACAATTACATTTTGGGGTGTGTTTATGGGAGTATCATAGGCGTGTTTACTGTGTCCCTGTATTGTATAAAAGCAGGCCATTGAGACTGGATTAAACAGATTTGTTTTACTTTCATCAAGTCTAGGCTGATGTTTGGGGAACTGGGAGCTATAATCACTGCGTCACTTGGGATTTGGGAGATTTATAACGGATCTACTCCGTTGGAGTATAGGGGATCCGTTACACTCTCATTGTAACGAACACCTAGTATTTTGTATACCTATTAGTTCCTATGCTCCTGAAATGCCAGGGACTTGGTGATTATAGCCCAATCGCATGGAGCACTGATTCATCTGTTCCTGAAATCCAAGTTGTGCATAGGAGTAAATCCAGCGGTTCGTCGGTCACATACTAGAAAATTAGTCGAGACTTGATGAAGGGTACAATAGGAATGTCTTAATATGGCCAGGTGGCCCACTTTATACACAGCAAGGATACAGTAAAACCTGCCCAGAACACTCCCACAAAACACTCCTGAATTTCTGTGTCAGAATGACTAAGCATAAAATATTAAAAATACAAATAAGACATAGAGGAACCCCCACAAGTTCTGACTGACCACACATGAGGCGTCTGTTCAAATCAGTTCCAGAGGTTCAGTGGTAGCAGTCGGTCAATTTCAGGAGTTCCATAACAAACGAAAAGACGAACGGTTCCCCTGGCTCATAGGTAGCGTTTGTTTGCTTTGTTCATGCGAACAAACCTACCGAATAGCGCTCTCCTGGCTTGTCATGGAAAGAAGCAGGCGTTTGTGAAGTTTGGCCGGTGTTCGTGAGGTCGACTGTCTGACTTAGAGTTCCAGACACTCGACGACCAAGTCCCGCTGCCTGCTTTCGTGCGACAAGATGCCCGCTATTTTCTCCAGCACGTGTTGTTCGTTTGTACAAATGGCGGCCACACAGGGAGAGCACTTAAAGGGACACTCCAGGCACCCAGACCACTTCTGCCCATTGGAGTGGTCTGGGTGCCAACTCCCACTACCCTTAACCCTGCAAGTGTAGTTATTGCATTTTTTTTATAATTACCTTGCAGGGTTAACTCCACCTCTAGTGGCTGTCTACTAGACAGCCACTAGAGGGCACTTCCTGGTCCATAGCACAAAAAAACTGTGCTAGATTGTCATTTAATGTCCTCACGCTGTGTGAGGACCTCCAGCGTCACTCAATTCCCCATAGGAAAGCATTGAAAAGCATTTTCAATGCTTTCCTATGGAGAGCTCTAATGCGCATGCTCATTAGGTGTCCGCAGCCGGCGGGATCAGTCTCGCCCACCGGGCTACGTGAGGAAGAGGAGGAGCGGCGGCGACCGAAACCACCACCGAGGGACATCGGCGGGGGTCTCAGGTAAGTGACTGAAGGGGTTTTCACCCCTTCAGCAACCGGCGATTGGGAGGTGGGAGGGAGAGGGGACCTGCAGTGCCAGGAAAACAAATTGTTTCCCTGACACTGGAGAGTCCCTTTAAGTCTGTGGTTTCTTTGAACTTAATGAGCCATGGGGGTGGTCGGTGTATGTTAGATTTAGTCGGCTTCAGAGCTAACACCTTCTGTCCTATTTCTAGGACCCTATCTCAGGCACCCCTATCATACCACTTCTTCTGGTGTCGTTGGGCCGCCTGCAGATTCTCCCTGACAGAATCAGTGAGAGCCTGCAGTTGATCCCTCAACTCCAGAACATGGGGTAACACTCCTGTGTTACCCTCCCAATGTTCCCTTATGAGATCTAGGGGTCCCCGGACTTCTCTCCCTTATAGGAGTTCGAAGGGGGAGAACCCTGTAGACTCCTGGGGCACTTCACGGTAGGCAAACAGCAGATGGGGAAGGAACCTTTTCCAGTGCCGACAGGAGGTCGTGAACGTCTTATGCATCTGCTTGAGTCAGTTCATCTGGGGATGATAGGGAGAGCTAAACAGGGGCTTTACTCCGCAACTCTGCCACAATTGCTGGGTCACAGTTGCCGTAAATTAGGTACCCTGGTCAGACAAAATCTCCCTAGGGAAACCTACCCTAGTAAAAAATTTTAACTAGGGAATCTGCCACAGTTTCTGCCTCTATATTAGAGAGGGCTATTGCCTCCGGATATCTACTAGCATAATCTACCACCCGAAGAGTGTAGCTCTTACCCGAGGTGCTGGGCTTACTCAAGGGGCCTATCAAGTCCACCGTTACTCGCTGGAAGGGTCCTTCTATTATGGTCAAGGGGTGTAGTTTGGCCCTCGAGTGGTCACCCCTCTTCCTTATCTTTTGGCAGGCATCACAAGTCCTGCAGTAATTCTGCAGGTCCCATGTGATCCCTGGCCAGAAGAAGGTCTGGGTTAACTGATCTTTAGTTTTCCCGGATACCCAGATGTCCTGCTAGGGGAATGTCATGGCTGAGCTTGAGTAGCTCAACCCTATATTTACGGGGCACTATCATCTGTCTTTTCGCTACTTGCGCTGCTACGATCCCCATTCCCTCTGTCACCCTGTATAATAACCCCTTCTCCCACTCAAACCTTTCCTGTGCTATATATCCTTGGAGGGACGCTGCCTCACAAATATCTGAGCACTCAGATCCCATGAATCCAGCCGAATGGCCACTGGGGTAAAGTTTTGACCTACCACAAATGCAGTACACCCCAAACCTCACACTACACTCCAAACACTACATTGCACCCATCACATGCACACACTACACCCCACACATCACACTGCACCCCTCACACACACACTACACCCCAAACACCACACTGCATCAATCACATGCGCACACACTACACCCCAAACATCACACTACACCCCTCACATACACTCACTGCACCCCAAACACCACAGAGCACCGCAAACACACAGTGCATGCTTCGCACACACCCTGCATGCCACACACTCGGTGCACCCTTCACACACTTGGTGCACCCCTACACACATTACATTCTAGACACACACACTACATCCCTTATACACACACCCTAGATCCCGTACATAAATATGGATCCTCTACACGCTAGAATCCCTATACACACTCTGAATCATATATATATATATATATATATTCCAATGAGAAAGGCTGCTCTCCGGACTTTAAAACTTGAGTTTATTGTAATCAATTAAAAATTGCGACCAACGTTTCGGTCCCCGCTCGGGACCTTCTTCAGGGTCAAATTCAACAGGACAATACAATACATTGCAAGTACAAACAATATATACCACCAATAATAGGGATCGACCGATTATCGGTTTTACCGATATTATCGGCCGATATTCGGTATTTTCGGCAATATCGGTATCGGCCAATATAGCTACCGATATTGCCGATGATACCTCCTAGGACCGCCAGGCTCATTACAAGCCTGGCGGTCCTGGAGGGGCCGGCAGCAAGCGCTGACTTACCTTGCCAGCAGCTCCCCAGTGTAAATCTTGCGAGACCCGCGGGCGCAGAGCGTTGCCACGGGTTACCATGGCAACGCTCCGCGCGGCACTAAGGGCCGCGAGATTTACACTGGGGAGCTGCAGGAGCTGCTGGCAAAGTAAGTCAGCGCTTGCTGCCGGACCCCCACAGTACTTAACAAACCACCGGACCACCAGGGAATACTATATCCCCCATCCCTGGTAAGAAGCAGGGAGGGGGGACTAAAAGAAACAAAAAAAACACCATTTAAATAGTAAAATAAAATAAAAATAATTAACATAAACCCCCCCCCCCATTTTACACAAATTAAATCACTACACAAACACACACACACACACTGCATTACAAACATACACACTACACATACACACTACACAAACTGCATTACATACATACACACTACACAAACATACACACTACACAAACCACATTACATACATACACACTACACAAACATACACACTACACAAACTGCATTACATACATACACACTACACAAACACACTGCATTATATACACACGCTACACAAACACACTGCATTATATACAGACGCTACACAAACACACACTGCATTATATACAGACGCTACACAAACACACACTGCATTATATACAGACGCTACACAAACACACACACTGCATTATATACAGACGCTACACAAACACACACACTGCATTATATACACACGCTACACAAACACACACACTGCATTATATACACACGCTACACAAACACACACACTGCATTATATACACACACTACACAAACACACACACTGCATTATATACACACGCTACACAAACACACACTGCATTATATACACACACTGCACAAACACACACTGCATTATATACACACGCTACACAAACACACACTGCATTATATACACACACTACACAAACACACACACTGCATTATATACACACGCTACACAAACACACACTGCATTATATACACACACTACACAGACACACACACTGCATTCACTTTAACCACACTACACAAACACACACTCTGCATTCACTATACACACTACACAAACACACACTCTGCATTCACTATACACACTACACAAACACACACTCTGCATTCACTATACACACTACACAAACACACACTCTGCATTCACTATACACACTACACAAACACACACTCTGCATTCACTATACACACTACACAAACACACACTCTGCATTCACTATATATACACACTACACAAACTCACTGCATTCACTATATATACACAAACACTCACTGCATTCACTATATATACACACTACACAAACACACTGCATTATATACACACATTACATTATATACACACACTATACAAACACTCTGCATTCACTATACAAACACACACTCTGCATTCACTATACACACTGCATTCACTATACACACTATACAAACACTCTGCATTCACTATACAAACACACACTCTGCATTCACTATACACACTGCATTCACTATACACACTACACAAACACTCTGCATTCACTATATATACACACTACACAAATACACACTGCATCCACAACACACACAGCTCCCCTGTCTAAATACACTTCATCCACTACATGTGGCATGTATATTTTGTGCATTTACCGTTAGAAATTGTTTATTTTTTCAAAATGGTAAATGTACAGAATATCGGCAAGTTATCGGCTATCGGCCTGAAAGTTCACAGATTATCGGTATCGGCTCTAAAAAATCAATATCGGTCGATCCCTAACCAATAATTAAGAAAATAACTCACCAGTGTGTTTGCCACTGTGCCCGCCGACACCAAGTGCACTTCCGGGTATACGCGCGCACCACTAAGCGTGCCCCGCCTCCCGTCACGTGATTATGCATGCCTGACGTAATAAATAACCGGACGACCCGGTTTCCAAGCCAACTGTAAACAATCCATAATATGAATGTGTCTGAATATGTTCCCATTCAAAATAACATAAGGGGAACATGAATACTCGTATATTGTGTTAGTGAATATAAAATATATGAATCACCATTAGGTGTCCCAATATTAAAAGATAGAACATACTGCACATTAATGCATGTAATTAAATGCAAAGTACATAAGTTAAAGTGCACCAAAATTAGCAAATCTTATATGTATTAAAGTGCTAGTGTGTAAAAGAAAGTACTAAAAAGTATTTAAAGTGCAAAACAAGTGTTAAAGAGAAATTGTGCTAATAGTAAAGTGCTTCATAAATATTTAAAGTGCTACATAGACATTAAAATCAATTGTTCATTTATAAATTCACATATATTATATATACTAAAACCAACTATAAATGAATACTAAATAAAACCATATTGGCTAGCTGGACTTCCCTATAAAAAGAATGATAGGTAACATTTTCACTGTATTCAATTGGTGGATCCAAAATGCTTATTTTTGAAGCAGTAATCTACCCCTATTACCACCTCTCCGTGGGGAGGGATGTGGTCAATACCCGCAAATTTAAGGGATGCCAAGGGGTGTTTCTTGTCCAAGAAATGCTGGGCAACGGGTTTGTCTGATTGTCCATCCCTATACGCCAACCTGATGCTTGAGCGGTGGCCCCTAATCCTCTCGCACAAGGGTGTTTCAGTCTTCCCCACATAATGTAGACCACAAATGGGGTTTTGCAAGTGATGGTGTGTCTTATATCATATAATTTGTTTGTGTGTGGATGATTACATTTCTTTGCTGCGATCATATGTCCACATGTTACACACCCTAAGCATCGGATGCACCCCCTTATGTTGTTCTTGTCCACTTTAGAATAGCTTTCCACTGGGTCAGTGTGTACCAACATATCTTTAAGGCTTTTGTTATTTCTGTAACATATCAGTGGTTTCTCTTTAAAAATCTTTGGCAATGTTTCATCCAAGGCGACCATCCTCCAGTTCTCTTTTTTTTTTTTTTTTTTTTTAATTCTTTATTTTATTGTGCATAAACAATACATATAGGCAGGCAATGCCACAACAGCTGTTGCTTGCGTTTAGGACAACATTGAGAAACATTTGCTTGGCATATCTAAACAGTGCACATTTTATGTTTTGTTGTAAGATCATCAAGGATAAGGACAACATGTCAGTTATCTGGTAGAGTAGAAGACAAGCTATTCGGACAAACATACTGACTTTTTATGGGTTGAAAGGGTCACAGGCTTAGTTAAGGTTTGTCGTATGCAAGTTAAAAAAAAAAAAAAAAGAGAAACATAATCAACGAGAAATCATAATTAAACGTAGGATAAATGGTCCAGGTATCTGCTTCCAGAAGGTACATTAATGCGCCTATTATAAGCAATCCTGAACCTATGAATCGAGTTGCTCAGATCATACAATAACAGAAGTCACTGAGTTTAACGCTTATATGCAGCAGTGTCTACTAAGGCTGGTCCGAAGGCCTTACCTGTATGGCAAAATATACTTTTATATGGTATATCCTTCTGTTTGTGCTGTAGTATAACCTGCGTTACAAGTATATGCATGCTTAATAAAATAAACTACATGCTGGATGCGATAAGAACAAAACACAAAGGAGAATATATATGACCTTGCTAGTAATATAGCCGCTTATACATGAATTAGTATTCACTAGTCGGAGAGGCTGTACCTCACTAGGTGAATGTCCAGACTAGTACATGTAGACTATAGAGAGACATGCGATCTAGTACTAGTTGTGTGACCTGAAGACTACGTGGAGGCCTCAGTTCTTGGCCGCCGGGGCTTCGAGAGTGATTGTAGGTTAGGTGAGGCTTAAACTACAACATGTGTGGCTACCATAAACCGTAATAGACATGTCATCAGCAGTAGGTTCCACTCCTTATGTAGGTGTGTAAGCTTAGCCTATGTGTGTAGATGAGGTGGACAGAGGAGGGGTAAAGGAGCATGGAAACATGGTATGTATATTAGCAGCTATAGTAAGTAGTGTGACGTATGTGTGCTGTCTGCTTATGCTACACGCCAGGCTAGGCGTAATGTAGACAGGTACTTCATCTGCCCATACTCTAGTGTTGTTGGCAATTGTAACTCACTGCCCCCCACCTCAGCATATTTATGAAGCAGTAAATTGAACAACAAGCATAAACAATGTATAGGGTAAGGAGTAATGTTACTTTGCCGCATCAACAGAAAGTCAATTAGCGTAGAGGGAAATAATAAAAGGGAAGGAAAGTCATACGTTAAATTATAGAAAACTGGTACGTGGTACTTAAGGCTTATAGCTCGTTTCTCTTGTCGTCGGAGAGGGTGTTTTGGTCAGATGGCAGTCTCTAGAGGAAGTTTAGCCAATCCCTGTCAGCGGCAAAGCTGTTACCCCGTCGGGTGTCAAGCTTCTGGCCGCCGGCGTGGTCGCGTGAGGCAGGTCGGTCCCTGGAGTGGTCGTTCTCAGGAGCGCTGTGGGTGTGCGGCAGAGTTCCGCATTGGGTCTCGCGAACTGGTAACGAGCTTCCTTTACGGTGCGCCCACGCCCTGGGCCCCGTTTACGGTCCTTTGCCGTTATTGCAGTAGTGAGTACAGAGGAGGCATTTCGTCTGGGGCGAAGTAAATCCTCCCTCCAGCCCCAGGCCGGGATGAAGGCCGACATCTCTGAGCCACGGACCCGGGCTTCTCTATGAGCCGAGTCCTTCCCATGGCGGGAGTACCATGGGGACCTGATGGTCTGCCGCCTTCTGTGGTGGCCGGCCCCGCGGCCACGTGGATGATGTCTGCGGGACGAACCCGTGGTGGCCCTCGGCCCAGGTGGGCCAGTGTTACTAGGTGCAGGCTTACTCCTGTATGCTAGGCCCGAGGGGGTCCTCCGCTCCCTCCTTGTCTTGCCGCCCTGTTTCTGAACTCGAGGCTGAAGCGGCTGAGAGAATAGATGGTTCAGATGCCATCGCTTAGGGTCTGTCACCCCCTGCTGGTGTGGCTGGCTTGTGAGGGATGCATCCCCTGTCACTCTCGGCCCGATAGTGCCTCTTGTGCGGGAGGATGCAGCTCGGGGTTCCCCAGTGGCTGAGGGTGGTGTCCCATGTCTCCCCGCCGCTGGGGCTGCTTGTGGTGCGGGCTTTAGGTGGTTCGGTCCAGCACCCTGCATGCGTGCCTGTAGTTGAGCCCAGAAGTTTTCAAAGATGATGTCTATCGGGTCTCTCTTGGTCATGTTGGTGTCCTGCCAGGTAGGTAGGGTTGTGTCTCGCTTAAGTAGATCAGATGTGTCCGCCATTTTGGAGGTCCCGAGCCCCACTTTGTTTGTGTGCTTCGCTTGCAGGATCGGGGGTTGTGGGGTGGAGAGCACTCCGTCTGGTGGGGACCGGGATATCCCCTGCCGGTCCATAGGGGGGGGGTAGCTGTACATATGCTTGTGTAATTTCGTGCGGCCGCCATTCCCCGCCGCCACTTGCGGTAGGCCTCGCTCTGGTTCTGCGGTTCCCGGCAGTCTTGGGTATCGATTTTGGCATGATCAGGCTCGGGTTGCGCACCCCAGTGTAGTGGTCCAGGTTACCAGAGGTTTGCGGCATTGTAGCTCAGAATAATCCGGAGATTGTGCGCTCGACGGCAGGAGCTCAGGCAGAGCACGACCTGTCCGCTCGCTGGTTAGGCTCCGCCCCCCTCCAGTTCTCTTTAACAATTGCTTTCACTTCACTGGAAGAGTTATGAAACGTCATAGGAAATACTATCCTCTGTACAGGATCCAATTTAGTGCGCACCGGAGCCATCCTAGCTTTCAACAGCGCTTCCTCCAAATCCTGACGGTCATAGCCTCTATCCAAAAATGTTTTGGTTCATTGCCTTCAATTGTAGCTCAGCCTTGTTGTCATCCGAATTATTACAGATAACCCTCTGGAATTGTGCCTTGGGAATAGACTTTTTCAAAGGGATTGGATGTGCACTATCTGCATGCAGCAACGTGTTATGGTCTGTTGGTTTTGAGAATAAAGTGTACTGGATTTCATTTATTCCATATGAAAGTTCCAAATCCAGGTACTGAACACTGTCTTCACTGATGTTGGCCGTAAATTTGATAGGTGTTGGAAGTGAATTGAGGTCATCTACCATAGAATGCGCCTCACTACAACTACCTCGCCAGATAATCAAAAGGTCATCTATGAAGCGGTAATAACCAATAATATTCTCCTGGTAAGAATATTCTCCTGGTCCATGGCTGACCCCACTGATGTTCCTGCCACTGTAAGTACCACTGTTCTTCAAACCTGAAGTAGTTGTAATGTAAAATTAAAGACAGAAGTTCCAATGTAAATTCAGTGGTTGGACCTTGATAAACCAAGGAACCACATAACACCTGTCGCATCGCCTCAATACCCCCTATGTGGGGGATGACAGTATACAAGCTTTTAACGTCCATGGTGATAAATATTGGAGGTTTACCACCAAATTCCAGTGTTTTGATTTTAGGTAGGAGGGTCTGTGTGTCCTTGATGCATGTGTGTAACTCCTCCACCGGCCCTTTAAAAATATGGTCCAACCATTGTGCTATGTGTTCTAAGATACCATCTATAGCAGAAACAATGGGGCGGCCTGGGGGTCTGTGTATGTCCTTGTGGATCTTCGGTATACTATAAATGATGGGAGTGCGAGGATGTTGTTTGTTCAAAAATGTATGCAAGTCCTGACTGATATAGCCGGCTCTAAGGCCCATATCCACCACATCAGATATTTTTCTTTGGATATCCAAAGTAGGGTCACCAGGTAAGGGGCAATATGTGTTCAAATCTTGGAGTTGATGTCGAAGGTCTTGCGCATAGTCCGTATAATTCATGAGAACAACACCACCGCCCTTGTCCGCAGAGCGGATAACGATAGTCTGGTCTGGATACACTGTCAAGAAGTTGTCGCTCCTTTTTACTGATGTTATGTCTTTTATCATGCCGTTTAGACAAAACTTCTTGTGTCATCTTAGATGTCGTTGCAAGAAATGTCTTAATAGATGATTTATTGGTTTGTGGGTCGAACGTAGATTTGACTCTAAATTTCTCTGAACCCCTGGATGTCGGTAATGGTGTGTTCTTATTCATGGTAGGAAATAATTCTTTGAGCCTCATGTTTCTTCCAAACTGAAACAACTCAGTGTTCCACTTAAAGGAGTTTGCCGAATTGGTGGGGACATATGATAGTCCCTTACTAAGGATGCTGACCTCCATTTCACTGAGTTGTCTATTGGAAATATTGAAAATAGGGTTTATCTCCGATAGGGGGGTTTGCCTTTTGGCACCATTTTTGCCCTTGCGCCCTCTCCTATTTCTGTACCCTCTTCGCCTCTGACCTTGCTCCTGGTGACTGTGCACGTCTCTGTCTGACCTAAAAAATCTGGTACTTCATTGGGGGGTCTCATTCTCCGATGTTGATTCCCCAGAGGTGACATCTATGGTTGGAATCTTTGGACGAACAATTTTTCTCCGGAATCGCCTCGGTCTTGGTGGACGGTCACCCGATAGCCACCTGTATACACGGTGATCCTTATAGTCTTGTTGGACCATTTCATATTTCTGCTTTTGAATCTTACCAGTTCATTCTTGTATTTAAGCAGTTCTGTCTTAAGTTGTTGCTGCAATTTCAATCCATCAGCCGAAGCCAATAAAATAGCTTGTTCCGGGGGGCGGGGCCTGACCGCCAAACCGAGCGGTCGCATATACTGACAGCTCCTGCAAATCTCCAAACTTCAAGCTTACAAAAGCTGATTTTACGCCTGAATAACGACCTGCAACCGTGGTCCGAAGCACAAGGGAGCACTGACTCAGAGGAGAGGCTTGCAAACCCTTTGTTTTAGTCCCTCGAGACGATAACAGTCGTCCCTACAGGATGAGGCCTACTCAGGCGGTGAGCGGGGTGGACAGCCGCTGCCCCGCTATCCTGCCCGACAGTATCGTGCTGGACTCCCATAGACGTGCAACCAGGGCCCCGTTCCCCCCCTCTGGGCCGGTGGGGGTGATCCCGGTCTACACCCTGCAACCCGTGCTGCACCAAAGACCTCGCTACTCAAACCACGAGGCCCAACTAAAATGGCGGAAAATGCGATCCCACTAGCGCGTGAGGGGAATAATGCTATCTTCTCCCCCTCGCTGGCTAAGACCCTCTCATATGCAAGGCGGAGGCGACATGCCTGCATGAAGCAGCCGGACGGGTGGGTATCCCTACAACATACTGCTACAGCACTTGCCGGATCACAAAGGCTGCAAGACCCGAGCTCACATGAGGAGGGGTACGCAGAGGGACAGCCGATCGACAGGGACGGCATGTAACCAGCCCACCCTGAACACCATCGAGCCACTCATACACAGGCTTATCCAAGCGCCTGGCTCACAGCACATGACACCGCTCCCTACCCTGAATCCAGATCGCAGTGCCTCCGAGATCGACCTACTGCTCCTGCAGGCAGCCACACACAGCTCCAGCATGGAACAACACACGGACAGCCACTATTCCCACCAAAGCTAGTGCACAGGCTGATGCTGGACTCTATGACCATGCCACCCTCCTTCCGATAACTACATGCCTGATTATAGGACTCAAAGTATTTAAGGTTTCCTTCTTTATGCTTTATTTCATTCATTCATTCATTTTTTTTTTTTTTTTTGATTTTTGATTTTTTTTGCTTCATATGGGATAACATATATAATGCAGTTAGGCAGACAACACTACGTACCTTGTTTAACCTGTTGGACTCCTGCAATGTTCTCATGTACCTAAGTTTATGTCTTCTAATGTGTCCCATACATAACTCTACCTATGCTCAATACTAGACGTATACCTCGCACAATACGCAGCGTACCAACCAGTACACTATACTAGCAAGCACTAGGGCACATCTACACACTTCATATTTTTTCTTCCTTTCTTAAAGCCAGAATCCATTCACGACCCGAAGAACACCTTAGCAGCGCACTAAGCCCCTCGCAGCCATTTCATAGGTCCGCATAAGCAAGAGTTGCCTAATAAGGGCTGCCTACCTACTCATGGTCGCGGGTCGCCTTACCTACATTCAGTGCAGCACCTCTTTAAGCCATATTTTACTTTAACTTGATTTAAACCACCGCTGCACGCTTCAGCCCATTGTTCTTATGCGAAATCTGAAAATGCTCACACTATTATCTAGTTTGCATGTTACAGAACAGTCTGAAAGCTTATGTTTCTCATGATAATATACCATAAAATTGTGCTTTTCAATCGAATGCCATGTCAATCTAATGTTCAAGATAAGCCTGCAGTTGCTGTCGTGGCGCTGCAAGACCAAATGTTTGTTTCTCATTTGCACAAGAAAAATAAAGAATTTAAAAAAAAAAAATAGCTTGTTCCATTTCCAGTGTCATAATCTGCTGTTTAACTTCTGCTAGATCAGCCTTGACATCCTTGATTGTTAGAAGCATAAGATCTAATGAGGCCTTGTTTAAAACATGGGTCCAATCTCTACATACTGTTGCTTTAAGTCTACCAATTGTTGGTATATTTAATAGCCTAAAGCCACGTGGAATCATTTTAGCTTTAAAATAGTCTGACAAAAATAAACCATGCAGGTCCAGATCCACACTTTTCTTTTGTAGGCGTAACAATTTAAAATAAACATCTCTAGATGTGGTATGATTAGGCAATTCTTGGCTAGTTTGTTCCCATAAAATCTGGGATGCTTCCTCTGGGGTGAATTGTAATATTTCAGCATGTTCCATACAGGTACCAGCTTGCACAAGAAATTCATCCATATCATCAAGTGAAAAAATCAAATTTACACGGAAACATTAATTAATCAGTGATGAAATATTGTCAATATTGCAAGAGCTAAACTTGCTCATTTGATTTAAAGTGCTAAATAAATGGCACTGCAGACGGGTGCATAAAGGGTAGGGAGGTAGAGCCCCACTCTCCCCAAAAAATACAAAGATTAATGTGGATCCCCAGCACTCACATTTATAGTATACCAACGCCGGGCGCAAGACCAAGGCTCCAAATAGATAGATGATCCAATGAGAAAGGCTGCTCTCCGGACTTTAAAACTTGAGTTTATTGTAATCAATTAAAAATTGCGACCAACGTTTCGGTCCCCGCTCGGGACCTTCTTTAGGGTCAAATTCAACAGGACAATACAATACATTGCAAGTACAAACAATATATACCACCAATAATTAAGAAAATAACTCACCAGTGTGTTTGCCACCGTGCCCGCCGACACCAAGTGCACTTCCGGGTATGCGCGCGCACCACTAAGCGTGCCCCGCCTCCCGTCACGTGATAATGAACAATTGATTTTAATGTCTATGTAGCACTTTAAATATTTATGAAGCACTTTACTATTAGCACAATTTCACTTTAACACTTGTTTTGCACTTTAAATACTTTTTAGTACTTTCTTTTACACACTAGCACTTTATAACATATAAAATTTGCTAATTTTGGTGCACTTTAACTTATATACTTTGCATTTAATTTCATGCATTAATGTGCAGTATGTTCTATCTTTTAATATTGGGACACCTAATGGTGATTCATATATTTTATATTCACTAACACAATATACGAGTATTCATGTTCCCCTTATGTTATTTTGAATGGGAACATATTCAGACACATTCAAATTATGGATTGTTCACAGTTGGCTTGGAAACCGGGTCGTCCGGTTGTTTATTACGTCAGGCACGCATAATCACGTGACGGGAGGCGGGGCACGCTTAGTGGTGCGCGTGCATACCCGGAAGTGCACTTGGTGTCGGCGGGCACGGTGGCAAACACACTGGTGAGTTATTTTCTTAATTATTGGTGGTATATATTGTTTGTACTTGCAATGTATTGTATTGTCCTGTTGAATTTGACCCTGAAGAAGGTCCCGAGCGGGGACCGAAACGTTGGTCACAATTTTTAATTGATTACAATAAACTCAAGTTTTAAAGTCCGGAGAGCAGCCTTTCTCATTGGATCATCTATCTATTTGGAGCCTTGGTCTTGCGCCCGGCGTTGGTATACTATAAATGTGAGTGCTGGGGATCCACATTAATCCACATTAAACACACACACACACACACTAAATCTCCTACGCACAATATGGGTTCTCCACACACACTAGATCCCCTGTAGGCACACAATGCACCACCTACACACTACATTAATGACATACACACTCTGGATCCCCTATGAACAAACTAGATCCCCTGTAAGCAAACACTCACCACATCACCTATACTCATACTCTACAGCCCTTAGCCATACATATTACACAACAAACACAAGACAACTGAAACCGAAATTTACACAAAACACCACACCACAATGAACTAACTCTATACACACTCAATCCCACAAGCAGGCTCTAAACACATGTACAATACGCTTTCCTTACACTTTTGTCGTTTGGTATTCCACTGTCTGTGGGTTCTTTGAACTTAATGAGCCAGGGGGGAGGTCGGTGTTCGGTAGATTTATCTACCAAACGCAGGGAAAGTAACTTGGGGAATACAGTATATAGTTTTGTCACACTCCTCTTTCCCCTCTTTTTCTTCGTCACATTTGTCTATCAGTATCAGATTTACCTCACCCTTGTGATTCTTTCCCACTAGTTGTGGCTCTCGGACCCAACCCTCATATGTTTTTGTCTTATCTTCATTAACAGCATTCAATTATGCCCCCACCTATTTCCCCATAACCCCATCCTTGATGTGCCTTAAAATGTCCTCTCTCTTTCTATGTAACTACCACCACAATCACAACTTTGGTTTCTCTTCTAAACTTGTGTGCGTTTGGACCTGTTTGATAGTAGAGGGGTGGTATGTGACAATTGGGGTTATGTATAAAAATTTCTGTTCTGAAAAGTGGAGTAAACATGTAAAGTGGGTGGAGTCCCCAATGCAATGTGCAAGCTGGTTATACCGGTTTCCATGGTAACTGCACAACGTTTAGTACTTTAGACCACAAAACATTTTATCCATAGTATCCATTGTGCAATGATCCCAACCTGTCCACACAGGCTTTTGGGACTCCAATGAAGAAACCACCTAAAGAAAAGCACTTTCTACTAGTCCTACTTGTCTGCCCTAGACAAGAAAGTGAAAAGTTAATCTGGCGTACGCTCAGGATCTGACAGCACCTGAGGTGCAAGTTAACCCATGGGACAGGGAAGTAAAATGCCACTCAGGCTGCTCTGGTTGGTGCAGTGGTCTGCAAGCCATAAATCTACCCCCACAAGCACCACAATGTGTCGATTTTGCAGGGTTAAATCTGTGCACTGAAAGGACCATGGGCACCACTCAGTATGCCTGGCTGTTCAATGTCACCTGCAAACTTATAATAATTTATCGCTCCTTTACCTGTAGTAACTGAACAATAAGAGCTTCATAGACCATCTCCCTCACAGCAGCAGGAGAACTAGACAACCAGGTATTTGGGAATGGGACATGACTTCCTGGTGGGATGATCAGGATACTATGATGTTGGAATTGTGGATTTGGGGAAACAAAACAATGTGGGATTAATGTGATTGGTAATGAGGGGCTTATGAGTTTATTGTGATTGGCCATAAGGGGCAACTAGTTTTTAAGGAAGAGCATTTAAGTTAATAAAAATGTTTCTGGTGAAATATCCTTTATCATTATCAATGGTAAATGCTGGTACAAGGACATTGCTAGGTAGAAAACTATTACCTATCCAGCAAATTTGCAGTGTGCATCTCTATTGACGAGTAGTTCTATTTGGGCATGCAACTCAATATGAGCATTTGTTGTACAAAAAGAAAGACAAAAACATAGTAATAAGTCTATGGCCTGGGGAGGGGGTGAGGTTGTTCTAAATCAGTTAAAATCCAATTAAGATTAAGATTGTCATGTTTATCACTACAGTGCAAAATCAAAGTGAGTTCAAAGTGAATTTAAAATGTATGGTCAAAATTTGTTTGAAATTTACTTTTCATTTTCAATTTATTAAATTAATTTGTAAATGTTTTTTTTTTTTCATTAATTATTTTTTATTCCCTCCCAAACAGATAACCTCCGAGTATGAGTATTTGTCACCAACCTTCTATGGTTTTTGGGTTTGTTTTGTTGTTGTTTTTTTCTACTCATTGATTTACTATGTAAAATTGTTTAACTATTCCTAAGATGGCCACCTACATATAGTTTCCTCAATATATACAACGCATGGATTAAATGTATGACATAATACATGCCAGCTCTCGATTATAAAAGAACCCTAGTCTACACACTGAAGACAAACATGAACAGCCTATGGGAAATTAATACTTTAGGCTGGATTGTTTTAGTTGAGTGTGCGTATGCTGTGAGTTGTGACCATAAAATTATATTCGTCTTAAAGGGTTACTCCAACCACCATGACCACATCAATGATTTGTAATGGTCATGCTGGTAGAAGTCTGGATTTGCAGCATTTCAACTTAAATGTATTTGTGTTGGAGGCTAGTTGCATCCCCAGCACACATGACATTGGAACTCTGTTCCGGGTTGCCAAATGTCAGTGCTATGCATAAAAATGTCTGTCATCAGATCGCACTGCACGCTGCCAACATATGTAAAAAGATTGCTTCCCTCTCTTCTACCCATCCTTCTTAATTGTGGCCCTTCCACCTCCCTATCCTATCTGATATTTTAAGCTTCCCCTGCCCTTTCTCCTCCTTTCACTCCCTCCCTCTCCCCTTCCCGGCTGGCGCGGCTTCTATAAAGTCAGACGGAATTTATTTATTTTTGTATGTAAACCCTAAGGTTTATGTAAATTTGTAAGGAAACCTAACACAATCTTAAAGGACATCTTACTTATTAAACATTTAAATATAATTATTCCTTTTTTTTTTTCATTCAATTAATTCCTCAATCTGACTTGGCAAAAAAATGAAAAATGAGACCGTATACTAACTTGTACAGCCAGGAAAATATATAGATACAGTTAATTTTTACATTCTTAGGTCATGAGAAAACAACATTGGTGCAAATGTGCATGTAGGGATCTAACTAGGGGCAGCAGTGACAAGTGACTCAGGATTAAGGTGGACACACTTGCCTCATGCCTTGCATATGTCTTTGGTATGGTAAGGCTCTCCTACTGAAATATACAATGTTTCTTTCTCTATTGCTTATTGTATGCAGGGTGGCATTAGGAGTTTGTAATGTAATAGACATCCTTAGGCGCACATTCTCCCGTGCACGCCCTGTCATGTCATAACCCTAAGAAAAACAGAATCTATGTATTTCTTACTCTGTGTGTACCACATCTGAGGCTACAACATGTTTATTCACTAGGTAGTGCCTGTAATTAAGGTGATTGGTTGTCAATACTTGTTTATGGATAAAAAGGTGAACAAACATTTAACAAACATATTAAACCACACTGGATGGCCACAGTAGTTGACAATCTATGGTTATTTTTTTACCAATTTGTCAACTCGATCCAGTTTTGTCATATCCAGTTTTCTCTCTTGCTAGCGGTGGCTGAAATCACAAACATTCTTCTGTTAAACAAGGCCATTTTAGGATTTATAACCAATATCCTATTGCTGATCATATTTACATTTCTGAATTAATGAACCATGCAGGCTTAAAGGAGGGAAACCCTCTGGTTCTGATTAAGTTTTAAAAAAAACTTTTAAACTTGTAACCTACACTATTCTGAAAAAGTTATTATTTTCTTTAACCTTTCACAAGGCATCACATTTCTGCTAAACCCTCCTTAATTCACTTGGACCTTTTTGGAAGAATGAGGAAGTCGTTCAGGGTACCCCTCCTCCTTTCAAGGATGAAGAAATAGCATGCCAAGTTCAGTAATCAACAACCTTGCTAGTGTGAAGTCATTTTGTGGTATTTAGAGCTGTACATGTTTCTAATTACTCAAACACGTCATTTTTTGTATTTTTTTTTTAAATTCCATGGCTTCATGTAAGATTATGCCCTAATCTTTTTCTGGATTGGCCTCCAGCACACACAATACCAATCTTAAAAGGTCTCATGTATTTTGGAAATGTTTTTATGTATTGACCCAGATTCTCAGGGCCACACACTTTGAATTCACTATAGGTGAATTCACCATAGGTGAATTCAAAGTGTGTGGCCCTGAGAATCTGGGTAAATACATAAAAGGTCTCCTGTATTTTGGAAATGTTTTTAAGATTGGTATTCTCATGTTTATTGGAACCCTACAGGACTGCCATCAGGGGTCACAACCAATATCCTCAGTTAGGGGTCCAACCGAGAATTGGGGCTTGCATGGGATCCTGTGTAACTGTATGCAGTAACATACCCTAATGCAGCCAGAGTCAGCCCAGTCTTTTATTTAATTCTTATTGGTTTATTAATTATATTGTAAATGTCTCTGTTTATCTTATCCCCCTCATTAAAATGAGATGTGAGACATTGGGGGAGTGATTTCTTCTCCTTTCTGTCTCTAATGCGCTACAGTGCTGAAGAGTCCTTTAGGATGATGGAGAGAGCAGAGACTATTGATTGAGAATACTGCTGGCAGCCTGGTAAGTAGTAACTCCCTGAGGTCATCATGACGATGGCCATGGAGGTCCAACGCTACCTTGCACCAGCCCAAACAGCTGGTGGGAAGATCAATGATCTCCCTCATCATCGATGTAACCCTAATGTCATGCTCAATGTTTCCCTCTTCCTGGCCCAAGGTAAGCTGGGGGGGCTAAAATCTAGGTTTTGTACATTAAAAAATGTGGGTTTTGGGGGCGGAGCCTGACCGCTGAGCCGTGCAGACGTGTCTGACACGAGCTCCTGCCTGGCGGGCAGATTTCGGGATATAAGCGGTGGTTTTAAAGCCCAAAGACGCCCGAGGGTGCACCACCCACGTAGGGGGTGCCCCACTGCACCCAACGATACCATCCCGAGGCCCGTCAGGACCAGGAAAGCAGAGATCCAAATTGGCCTACTGGGGCTGAAGCAGGGGGGAGACGGCCGCTCTCCTCTGCGGCAAGAGCCCTCAAGCAAATTTGCCTCAGCCTACCCCCCCCCCCCGGACCGGTGGGGGTAATCCCGGTCCCCACTGGACATACCGACCAGACTGGAAAGCAGGGACGCCAGCTACAAGAAACGCTGTAACGCCAGGCCCACGGGGCACAGCCAAAATGGCCGCTGGGTACAAACCAAGAGGGCGGAAAACCCGCACCCAGCCACCCATGTCCCCGCTGGAGCTCTTCGATCGGCTCTGCGCGTGCTTCAGGGATGCTGGCTTCAGGCTGAAGCGCGAGCTTCAGGGAAGCTTCAGGCAGAGCCGTGGAGCAACCCCCCACCAAGCGAATACCATAGTGGCCTCGTGGATAAGACCGGCAACGAGACGTAACCACTACGTGCAAATACCACGAGCCTCCAGGGAGGCCATCCGGCAACGCAGACTCCAGCGGGCCTCGAGGCGGGAAATGGTGCCATACCTCTGGGGAGCACGCTACAACCCGCAAGCAAGCGACATCAGGATTTTCAAACAACCAAAGGACGCGAGTATCCCCATCGACCAAGACCCCGGCACCCAACGCAGCAAGCTTCAAATCCTCCCGGCCAACGCCGCAACGCATGAGGCAGAGAGGATACACACCCCGCACAGCAACACCGGAGCAGACCTCCGAAGCAGAGACGTCCAGTTTAGGGGCTATGGCGGAACGACAAGCAGCAATGGCACCCAGGACTTACCAGCGTTAGGTATAGGCTGAACCACCAGCCACAACGCTTCACAAGGCTATCTTTAGCCTGGACTGTCCTGAACTCTCACATCTCCTAGACACCCAGATTCAGATATCTAATGCATAACCCACACAGTTTAGGCTCCCATGCCAGCACCTGTTATTATTATAAGGCTAATTGCGATGAAACCTGTTCCCAGTGGTTTAATTCACAGTAAACCTAATTTTGTGTTTAAAATGAATAGCGATGTTACTCTACGCCCAGATAGCACAGCGAGGTTACCCATTCTGATAGGCAAGACTCTGCAATGTTAACCGACATTTCATGCCTCCCAGCCTATATACATGTAGCGCAACTTTCCTACACATCATATATTAAGCAGCTACTGTCACACTACAAACATGATTCACATATATATGCCTAATCTACTAGACATAGCGACAACCCATAACATATAAAATGAAGCATATATCGCTTTTCCTTTAGTTAGTAGTTATTACCAGTGGTCTCACAATCTGCCACATATACCATAGACTTGCTAGATTAATCAATGCCTAGACTATACTCTATAACTGTATTAACTGCTCTTAGGGATAAGCATTGTACTATTGGAACACTACTAGACCTGTTCAGCTAAGTTAGGATCATACACTACTTACTTACGTATGGTATTGTTTCAACGTGATTGATGCTAACGCTTTTCATGATTAAGAATGTTGCTGTTTTAATGACACGAATGTTTAAGCGTGTTTACATTAAGAATTCATTATTAATGTTGAAGCATCTTCTTGTGACTCAACCTTTCCAGCTTTAGCCTGATATTACTATAAAAATGAGCAGTCCAATCGCATGCCATGTTTAACCAATTGTCTCTAATTAAGCTTGCCAATGCTGTTGTGGCATCACAAGAAAATGTTCACTGTCTATTCATGCACAAGAAAAATAAAGAATTAAAAAAAAAAAAATGTGGGTTTTTAATGCCTGCCTCTCAAAGATTTCAGTCCAGTTCCCATCACTACAGCCTTTACCCTGCACCACACACACATTACATTCCTTATCCCTCCATACATACACTTCAGCCATTATTTGACAGGGCTTGGAGTGTGTATGTAATGATAGGACCTGGTCTGGAAAGGGTGTATTACAAAATAGGGATCTCTTTCACTACACACACTCCAGGCCCTTCCTTCTCACACACCCTATAGCCCCTATCCCCCTAAAACACATATCAAAGTTTCTATCCCTCTTGCAAACACACACCAGAGCACATACCCAGGGCTGCCATCAGGGGGTGACAACCACAACCACAGTTGTCATGGGCCTGGCAGTCCTGGGGGCCCAGGTCCCCCATTTACAATGTGTGTGTGTGTGTATATATATCTATCTCAATTATCATGACGGCTGGTGTGGCTGCATCAGAGCCCACATGCTGAGGGGTGGCCATTTGGTGGTCCTAAGTGTATGGACATATGTCTTAAGTGGCCTGGTCAGCACTGTGGATCTCTAAATCGTGTGTCCGGGCCTTTTTAGTGATGGCAGTGCTGTGAGGAAGTGAGCACCTCCTCCCAGCTAACACCCACGCGGGAGGGAGGAGACACAGGGAATGGAGAGCCAGAGAGGATGGTGAGAGCCAGACCCTGACTTCCACCAGCCCCAGCCAGCAGAGGCCACCCACCTGCACCCAAAAGGTAAGGAACAGGAGGGTGGCTACAAAATTACCAGCATGTGTGTATGTTTATCTGTGTGGGTGTATCGGTCTGTATCCGTGTGTGTGTGTGTGTGTGTGTGTATATGTGTGTGTGTATATATATATATATATATATATATATATATATAATATGTATATGTATGTTTCTGTCAGTGTGTCTCTCTTTGTTCTTGTGCACCTGAGTCTGTTTGTATCTGTTTGTCAGTGTGTAACCGAATGTATGTGTGCATGTGTGTTTGTCAGTGTGTATCTGTCAGTGTATGTATCTGTATGTCTATTTGTATCTGTGTGTCATTGTGTACTTGAGTGTGTATCTGTCAGTGTGCATATAAGTGTGTGTAACTGTGTCAGTGTGTGTCTGTGTGCATATCCGTGTAAGTGTCAGTGTATACTAAAACTTAATTCTGCAGTAGAAAACGTATGTAAGTCCCTCAACAGTCAAGCATATTTTACCTCAATATAACATCAGTGTGAGAAGACTTGAAATGCATTGTCCATGTAATGAAGTTCTGAAATGGAGCTAGTGGCTACTCCAATCAAAAAACAGTGTTTAAACATTAAAAAACAACAACAACCCAGAGACTAGGACTAGAGCAGCACAAGAGGGTGACATGCCACAGTTGGTCATCTGGTGTCAGCATGCTGTTTGTGCAGAAGACAGACACTTAGTATGCACAGAAGGAACATTATTCAGCATGGAACTCTTGTTCTAAGCCAGCTAATATGCTCCAGCAGCACTGGGCTTTAATTCTGTATGCGCAGTGCTTGAAACTAAACTTCAAATCAGTACAAGATGCACTGAGAAAGGGCTTGTTGCCTGAAACGTTTGCTGGATATCTTTGTTCTTCAAATAAATGTGGTAGCAGCTGTTGCACAATTTATTGGAGAGCGCCCTTCCTTTTTGATTTTTGTAACTGAAACTTATATTGAATGAGTTGTGCAGTTACAATCTGGTTGATCAATAAAAAAAACAAAAAAACGTGTGTGTGTGTGTGTGTATATATATATATATATATCTGTAATAGAAGGCTGCACTCACGGAAATATAACTTTTAATCAGTCTTGTTAAAAGAATCAACGTTTCAGTCCTACTTGAGGACTTTCATCAGGATCATACGGTATGGACTTGATTACGTTGATTCTTTTAACAAGACTGATTAAAAGTTATATTTTATGGAATCCGTGAGTGCAGCCTTCTATTACAGCCATTTGGATGTTTGGAGCCCTGGTAGTGCACCCGGTCTTGGAAATTGGAGTCTGAGTGCAAGGTACAGTTGTTATATATATATATATATATTTTTTTTTTTTTAATGTTCAATATGTGAAATATTTAATAGGAAAATATCCAAATGCGGTTTCTCTCCTTAGAATTGCACCCTACATTTGTAATAAATGTTTTAACGTCCTTTTTATATATGAATTATAATTCCCACATATGATTTTCATCTTCTATATATTCCTACTGCAGCGGACTAGACCCAGTATATGACCTCAAGCTTCTCCGGAATTCTCGGGTTATTGCTGGCCTTTGTGTTATTGTTACAGCTGAGGGATGAATCACACTTTGTCTGAAATGTTTATATACTGTTAATAAAATTGTTATCCTTATAAAACAAAGAAAGAGAACATTCATGTAATGGTTTCTTAGAACAATTGCTACACTTAATGCAAATGGTTTCATTTATAAGGAAAAATATAATACCCAAAAAACAATGAGAACTTTTTGTAGTGATAACAGGAATGTATAACTGGTGCTTGCTCTTTTCTTAATAAAGCAGAGAAAATTCTTATGGAGTTATTCACTAAATTTGTTAGGACAAACAAAATCCTGTGAAAATGACACAATTCTGAGTGTCATTCTGAATTCTGAGTCTTTATCCAAATTCATTGCAAGGTGGGCTCGTGTCTATTTAGTTTCCCATCTTGGCTTATCTAAAGTTTGTCAGTTACAGGGTTATTCAAAGTGAATTTCACATTTTTAGGACAAAGTAGCCAAACTGGAAGCATAAATGACCTTTTTCCCACTTTTGTGAATAACAGTGTTAGTACATATTTGCAGTATATTGCAAATTATAAGGGAACATGGCTCACTTGAAAACATTTTCAGGCTTAAAGGACTACTCAACAGCTTGAAGTATTCTATTTTAACTCGAGTTTATAAAACTGCAGATTGCTATGAGAAAATTGCTATGAGGTTTGCTTCCTCCATCAGTTAGCTCTCCTGAGCTAACAGAAGTGGCAGGCACATTCTACTTGACTGCGCCTGCCTCCTCGCACACAAGTGCACAGATTCAGAGGATTCTCAAAGCCTCTTATTGGCTATTTCCCTGTTAAGAGAATGCTAGTCTCTCCCAAGGAAAAAGGGTAGGACTTGCAAATGTTGTTTTTCATAAGAACTGCAACTTTTGCAAGCTTTTTTAAGATATACCCCTAATGAATACATGCATGTATATATTCATTGGGTTATATCTACTACACATTGATTTTTGTTTTATAATAAGAAAAAAAGCAAGAAAAAATTAGTCTGAAGTGGTTGTTTATCTATGTTGGTCTTTATACAATCTCCATGCCAATTTCATTAAATTCTGATTTAGTGAATTAACCCATTTATGTTCTGTGAATTTTGGTGGATTGAAAATCAAAATGGAGCATCTGGCTTATTTGTGAACACAGAGGCCTGTGACATGGATGGCTCTTATGAAAAAAGTATTTAGTAGACTGGTTTTTAATCTATTTCAGTCTGTTGGACAAGGAATGTTAATGTTTTAAATATTTACTTCTGGAGCATAAATGGTCTCCACATTCTTGTGAAAACGACATATAATGCTCTGGTTTACATCACATACATGTAATCGCACTATTACAGAAATCACCTCAAATTTAGGAGAACTTAACCCTGTACATCCAGAAGGCACACTAAATGATTTGCTCGTTTCCTGAGCAATCTGTTTTTACGTGCAGAGAAATCCTCTAATTGATGTTAATATGGGATGCATACAAATACAATGAACACTTAAATTAGCTTTTCATTACCATCATTATTTTAACCAAAAACGGAACTTGTTTTCTATTAGTAGCTATTATGTAACTGATTAGATGTAAAAGGGAGCTTAAAGTGGCAAAGTCACTTTTAAGATTCTAGAAAGATGGAATTTTTATTAAAATACTTATGGCAGGCTTGAAAAAATTTGGAGCCAGATGGGCAAATATTTGTACAACCATATCAGATTATTTCTTTCTTAATTTTTTTTTTTTTTGCTTTTACTTATAATTTTTTTTTTTTTTTTTTGGTAGCCTATGAAGGGATACACTATTGGGCAACATGATTTACTCTACATATCTATGATAAACATAGTCTTGTCCCTCACTCATTGAGTCTAGAGGGGTGTCGGCTACACATCACACATCCAAGAAATTCCAAAATGATCAGCTGGGGTTGCTGCATCTTTCAAGCAGAGGGGACCTACCAGGATTTCCAACCTGGACTACCTTTTTTGTTAGTCTGAAGTGCGACTGACCTAGGATCTCTCTTTAAGGGCACACGTGTTCTTGTTTAACACCTGAATGGGGTCTAACCATAGGGCATGATATTATGTTTTTGCCTGTTCTCAGTGTTCTGACATTTCTATTTGTTTTTATTTCAATACCTGAACCTACAGTATTTTATTGTGTATACGCAAGAATATTTATGAATGATCCCAAAGTCTTGTTGGGTCACTGAGAGACCCACGATTTGTACTCTAGTGCAACAAAATTACAGCAGAGATACAACTTCCTGTCAGGAGTGGGACAATCTTGCCACAAAGGAGGGAGAGCCTCAGTTAAGGGCAACATTCACCTTAAGGGGTCTTTTCAAAAACACGAGACAGCCAACACAGGAAAGTACAGTTTAAATGGGAAGTTGTTATAATACCTAGAGTGCCCTGGTGTCGCTCCATGATTTAATATAAACAGAGGGTGTAAAGATATATACCCTTGTGCTATGCAACTCACCTTGTAATCCGGACTTCCCAAGTCAGCACCACTGCAGTTACACACCCTCAGACACCTTAGACAGCATTTCTAACTCCACCCCTTTTTATGTCATCATCTTTGTGCCATAATTACCCCATTGCTAATGTCCACTCAGTTTTGGCTATCAAAGGACTGCCCCAAACAAATAAATAATTGAGCCTTCCATCTGTGCAGTGCCCTGTTGTGCTTTATCCGTGATCCCAATAGAGAATTCCTGATTTGGAATAACTGACTACTATGTTCTCTGTACTCATTGACCTATATTGGCTTCTCTTATTATGTACCTCTAGAATCCCTTGACCTTGCTATTTTGTCTACTATAGGTATTGCAGCATCATGACCGGCCACTCTAAGCTCTGGTAATATGCTGCTATCCTTTGTTTTTCCATTTTGATCGTATGAGTTTAAGCACTGTGTGTAGAGATGTTATATTTAACTTGTGATTACAACACAACCATGGACCAACCAAGCTTAAACCCTCAGATTATTAAATATGATGCTCTCTTAAATAAACGATATCACCGTATGGATCAGTTTGCTCAGGTTCTGAAGACTCTAACATGTACTGTGGGTATGTGACCTGGTGCTTAGTCTCCTTTTACCTCCTCTGCAAACACAGGATGCCTGCGGTGGTCCTACCAGTTTGACTTCTCTAGTCTGTTATGGAGGAGATCATGCTGGCTCCAGAGGTTTCTTGAATCAGGTGAGCATTTATTTTGAGTTCTCACCTCACTCTCGTGTACCAACAGAGCCAAGGTGGGTCTCCTAATAAACTATATGACAGATAAGGCACTAATACGGGTTAATCTCTTGTGGGAACAGAATAGCCCATTGGTTGACAGCTATCGTGATTTTGTGAGTGCATTTAGACGTGTGATCCCTCGGGAGAAGAGCAGTAGCAGCTAAAGCTCTTCTCAACTCTTACCAATGGTTTGTCAGAATCCATTTTGGATGAGGTTGCAGCCAGAGACCTGCCTGAGGATTTTCAGGAGCTTGTTACATACTTATACCATATTGATAAGAGGTTGAGGCAGAGATAAGACGTCAACATTAAACAGAAAATACCTGTCTTACAGTTAGATCCCAGTTTTTTTCTTCCTGAACCATGTGCTCCTGACATAGTAGAGCCCATGCAGTTAGGGCTCACCAAACTGACAGAGGCAGTAAAGAGGGCAATTCTCCTACACTGTGGTAAAACAAACTCCTGCACCAAAGGCTAAACAGAGACCTTGAGTGTAGAGAACATGCCCTCCATAGTATCTTATAAGGAACAAAGGCTTCTACTTCTCTTTATCTTGGGAGGGTTGTTGATTCAGAGAAAAGAAAACTTTTGGCATAGATGGCAGACCTCTTCTAAATCTCACTTTCACTCAGGAAATTATTCCCTTATGCCTTACAATTTTTTTTTTTTTTTACATAATAGAGACTTTGTTTTACAAGTGATCTCTTCTCCATCTTTTCTGGTTTTGGAGTACCCATCATTCCAAAAACATGATCATATAATTGATTAGGTAGAAAAAAAAATCACAACATGGGGTGATTCATGTCAGGGAGGTTGTATCACTCCTATCAAGTTAATATTCCCACCGCTGCTCCTGTTTCTATGGACGTTCCAAAACAGTATCATACTCAGAGCCAATAAGGAGGCCAATAAACTACCTCCACATCATCCTTTTGACTGTGCTATAGAACGTTTACCTTGTTGTATGCCTACTAAGGGAGTAGTCTACCTTTAATCTGTGAACTAAAGTATGGTTGTGGAGGAATACATACAGGAGGTAAAAGCTATAGGATTCATTAGAGGATCTTTTTAATCTGCTGGTGTAGTTTATTTTTCTCTCCAAAAAGGAGACTATGCAGGTTTAAACAAAGTTAGAGTCCACAATGTTTATCCTCTGCCTCTTATTTCTGAATTCTTTGACAGATTAAAGGATTCACGAGTCTTTCCAAAATTGGATCTCCGTGGTGCATATAATTTGGTAAGGATCCAAATCAGGGAGGAGTGGAAGATGGCTCTTAACACTAGAAGTGGGTAGTATAAATATATAGTCATACCTTTTGGTCTATTTAACACCTCATCCGTCTCCCAAGATCTCAAAGAGTTTCTAAGAGATCACAGTCATGATTTTCTCATTGTATATCTGGATTGCATCCTACTACATTCTCCTTACTTTCAGTCTCACCACAAGCCTGTGCAAAGAGTACTTAGGAAACGATTGGATAATGGGTAACATTGCAAGTTGGAGAAATGGCAGTTTGTACACCCTCCAGTCAGGGCCGGACTGGCCCACCGGGTTACCGGGAAATTTCCCGGTGGGCCGCGTCACCTGGGGCTGGGCTGACAGCCCTAATCAGTGTTGGGCTCCTGTGATCCCTGCCGGCTATGTGTGAGCTGTGCGGCCGCACAGGGCCCCATGGGAGCAGGGGGAGCAAGGCGGCTGGCACAGCTCACACATGGCCGGCTGGGATAAAAAAAAAAAATTGCGGTGGGGCGGAGCTTAGCGTGCGGCGGGGATCCTGGTAACTGCTGCATGGGAAGCAGGAAGGAGTCCCTGCTTCCCCAACAACCAGCCTCCAGGAGCTCCAAGGGATGTGGAGGTAAGAAGCAGATCAGTATGTCTGTGTGTGACTGTGTGTGTGTGACTGTCTGCCTGTGTGTGTGACTGTCTGCCTGTGTGTGTGTAACTGTCTGCTTGTGTGTGTGGCTGTCTGCCTGTGTGTGTGGCTGTCTGCCTGAGTGTGTGTGACTGTCTGCCTGTGTGTGTGACTGCCTCTGTGTGTGACTGCCTGCCTACCTGTGTGTGTGTGTGTGACTGTCTGCTTGTGTGTGTGGCTGTCTGCCTGTGTGTGTGTGTGGCTGTCTGCCTGTGTGTGTGACTGCCTCTGTGTGTGACTGCCTGCCTGTGTGTGTGTGTGTAACTGTCTGCTTGTGTGTGTGGCTGTCTGCCTGTGTGTGTGTGTGTGGCTGTCTGCCTGTGTGTGTATGACTGTCTGCGTGTGTGTGTGTGTGTGTGTGTGACTGTATGCCTGTGTGTGTGACTGTATGCCTGTGTGTGTTACTGCGTGTGTGTGTGGATGTCTTTGTGTGTGTGCATCTGCTAGTGAGAGAGTGAGCAAGCTTCTGTGTGTGTGTGTGTGTGTGTGCGTGCATCTGTTAGTGAGGAAGCCTCTGTGTGTGTCAGTGAGCTTGTCTGTAGGGATCATATGTGCGTGTTAGTGAGCTTGTCTTTAAGGAGCATGGGTGTGTCGAAGCCTGTCTGTGGTGAGCATGTGTGTACAGTGAGCTTGTCTGTAGGGAGCATGTGTTTGTCAGTGAGCTTGTGTGTAGGGAGCATGTGTGTGTCAATGGGCTTCTCTGTAGGGAGAGTGTGTGCGCATGGGTTTGTCTGTAGGGAGAGTGTGTGCGCATCAGTGAGCTTGTCTGTAGTAAGCTTGTGTGTGTATCAGAGTTTGTCTGTACTAAATTTGTGTGTGTGCCAGTAACCTTGTCTGTGTGTGTCATTGAGATTGTCTGTCACTGAGCTTATTTGTGTGCATCAGTAAGATTGTCTGTGTCTGTGTGTGAGTATGCTTTACTGTATAATTTAATTACCCTGAAAGGACTAATATTTTGAATTAGAAGAAGAAATGTATCAATTATATATATATATATATATATATATATATATATATATAATCTCAACACCCTACATCGCACAATGTCTTATGGGGCTGGCATAGATTTTTTTTCCAAGGCTGCTTTGTATCCCCAGTCCGGCCCTGCTTTCTGGGTTATATAACCTCAAGTTTAGGTTTCCAAATGTACCTTTAAGAAATTGACAGCCATTCCGGAATGGCCTCTCCTGTGCGGTCTCTTAAGTTGTTCAAAGCTTGGTAAGTTTTTCTAATTCATATAGGAGGCTCATCAAGGGGTTTTCCACTCGTATTGCTCCTATCACAGCTATGACAAAAAAGGGGGCCAATACTCCAAAATGGTTCACCAAGATCAATAAAGCATTTGAAAACATCAAAATCACATTCACCATCGCTCCAGTTTTAAGACACTCTTACCACTATCAGCCCTTCATCTTAGGGGTAGACGCATCCGAAACGGGAGTGGGTGCAGTTCTCTCACAGAGACAATCCGCTGAACTTACTTGTTATTATTCCAGAAAGCTAGCTAATAGAGAAAAGATATAAGAAATAGGAGATAACGAGCTTTAGACATTCATCTTGGCTTTTAAGGAATGGAGACATTTGTTAGAGGGTTTGCCTTTCCTGTGATGGTTCTCACAGATCACAATATAAGAACCTCTCTTATATTGGTGAAGCCAAAATACTCTCATCCAGACAAGCACAATGGTTATTGTTCTTGTTCTGATTCAACTTTTGGTGATACCTACAGACCCAGTTCCAAGAACACCAAAGCTGATGCTCTGTCCAGGCAACATGAACCTCTAGAGGCTGCAGGAATTTGTTTTCCCATTGTCCCTAGGGACAAGATTTTAACTGCTGGTACTGTGCAACTAACATTCACACTGCTAAAAGATACAAGCAGTAAATAACAAGTTATTTGTTCCTATTAAAGGATCACTATAGGGTCAGGAACACAAACATTTTTCCTGACCCTATAGTGTTAAAACCACCATCTAGCCCCCCTGGGCCCCTCATGCCTCCATAAATATAGCAAGTTACTGTATTCAAGCCTGAAGCTGTAACTCTGCATGCTGTTTGCCTCAAAAAAACAAGCAGTCTGCTGACATCATCAGAAGTGGTAGCCTGATCCAATCACAGTGCTTTCCCAAAGGATTGGCTGAGACTGACAAAGAGGCAGATCAGGGCCAGAGCCAGCATGATTCAAACACAGCCCTGGCCAATCAGCATCTCCCCATAGAGATGAATTGAATCAATGAATCTCTATGAGGAAAGTTCAGTGTCTGCATGCAGAGGGAGGAAATACTGAATGTTTGGATGCATTTTAGGCAGTCATGACCCAGGAAGGATCTCTAACAGCCATCTATGGAGTGGCTAGTTAAGTTATCACTAGGCAGTAATGTAAACACTGCATTTTCTCTGAAAAGACAGTGTGTACAGCAAAAAGCCTGAGGGAAGCTATTCTACTCACCAGAACAAATTCAATAAGCTGTAGTTGTTCTGGTGACTATAGTGTCCTTTTGACAATCAAAGTTCTCTTATATCATTACCATTGCAGAAAATAACAGGGCATCCAGGAATCCATAAAACCAGCTATGCTATATATCGACAATTGTGGTGGCCTTCAATGTCTGTAGAAATCAGGGAGTATGCCAATGCCTGTTCCACCATCTCCCAGGAAAAATTTCCACATACCTTGCCTTGTTGTCTTTTACAAACACTCTGTCACTTAGAGACCTTTGTCCAGTGTATCCATTGATTGTATAGTAAATTTACCTGCCTCCAAGGGTTATACTGAAATTTTAATGGTGGTAGACTCACTTTGTCCCATTGCCTAAGCTGTCTTCATCCTCTGAGTTGGCTCTTATTTTTACCAAAGAAGTGTTTCGACTCCATGGTATCCCTAACAAAATAGTGTCTGACAAGGCAGCCCAATCTGTGTCATGCTTCTGGAGAGCATTTTGTTCAGAAATGAGTATTTAGCTGACCTTCTAATTTGCCTATCGTCTATAAGCTAGCAGGGAAGCTGAAAGGGCAAACCAGCCTTTGGAACAATATCTACTGTTCATTTCATATCATCAGGACAATTGGTCTGACCTACACCCGTGGGCTGAGTTTACATGTAATAATGCTACCCATGACTCTTCGCAGGACACAGTCTTTTTTACATCACCCTACCATTCTACCAGCAGCATTTTCTGATAGGGGTTGGTGGAGTGCCTGGAACATTAGACTCAATACATCAATCCAATGGCAATCAAGGAAACGCCCCCAGGTCTTCTATCTGTTCAGTAGCCTGTTGTGGCTTTGTTGCAAAATTCTGAACTGGAATAACTCTCCAAGCCAGCTATGTTTTCAGTTAAGTTATTTTGGCCTACAATTCAAAAATCACATTTAATATACTCTGAATTCTCACAAATTCTTTTACTTTACCGAATTGAATACCGAATAGAATACCGAATAGAGCCGTGATTGGTTTTTCTCTTTCAGTGTATGAATTCTCATTAATGTAGGATAAAGCCCTTTCACGTATCGCCCAATAACATGTATTTATTGGGTCTCACCAACAGTAAATTTTTTTTTCTAATGAAATTTGATTATAAACTGCTAAAAAATGCAGAATATGTTTAAAAAATAAAAATACGCTTTTCAGAGTCCATTCACAAATCGAATTATATTGTTTACTCTGCTACAACATTGGCCCTTTGCTCTTCCAGAGAAATAAGACTGTATATTTTATAATCCAAGATTGGGGATTAGGTTACGGACAGATGGTGTGGAACCTCAGTACATATGGTGTAAGAGTGTCCAAATATGGATTGAGAAAATAAAAAGGATCACAAGAGGAATTGTTTCCTAATGAAGAAACCTGAGGAAAATCTAAATGTAGCAGCTGGAGGCTTAAAAAAAAAAAAATTCCACTTCCAAAAAACTGTCCTGTTCACTAAACTGTCAGTAACAGTGAGATGACAGCCGATTTGCAAGAGGGAGACGTTGTTTACAAGTGTCAGCACATTAAGCCAATCACAATAACAAAAGAACGTAAAGGGGTCATATACATGTACATCTGCAAAGTGGTAGAAAGCAGAAACCCTCCATGAGTTTTTTTTACAGAAAAAACCCAAACATATCTTTTCGTATTAGGATATTTTCCTGTAGTTTCATTCTCTCCTTTTTCCTGGATAGTGATGCTGCTGAGAATCATGTCAACATTTCACTGAATTTTTTTTTTTTTAATTGCCCATGTTTTGGGTATAGATTCATCTACAATAATTAAACTATTTTTTTTTAAAAGAACACCTATTACACCAACTTTAGAACAATTATTAGCACTCTGACATTTTTTATTTATTTTTTCTTCAGAAAAATACAGTACATGAACATGTAGGCTGTCTCTGCAGGCTGGGAGCTGCTGTCTAGACTCTGTCCTCTGTAGCTGCTTCCCTGCGGATCAGTGAGTAGAGAGAGGCAGGCATATGCTGTAACTTCCTATCCCTGCCTCTCTCCACACACAGCGACTCCTACTGGCTGGTGCTGGTATTGCACAGTAATCTCCGTTTAAACTGAGAATAATACCTGCATTTGTATTGCCAGTATTAATGCAATACCAGCACAGCCAGGTAGCCTCAAATACTGGCTGTGCCGGTAAAATATCGGCCAGGTGGCAACCCTAAGTCTCAGTACTGGGTAAAAAAAAAGTGTTTTTTTTTGTTTTGTTTTTTAAATCAATGGGCTTATTCCATGGATATGGGCCTGAAGCTGCAGCTCCATCAGCCCTTTTGTTAATCTGGTCCTGCCCATCACTCTCAGCCAGCCTCTGATGGGAGTTGCAGTTGAACATGTGACTCATTATAAGCAGCATTAAGTAATATTTGCACAGTTTCCCATGGAATTAAGTGCACACACTCCCCCTGTGAAGGTCTCTGTCCTGTGTGTTGGTGGGCCCGGCGCTGTGTGATCTCATGAGGGTAAAAACACACTTCCAGTGACAGGACCAGCTCTCAGGAAAGGGATCAGCCACAGGATGGTGCCCACCCTAGGCACTGCCCTCCTCTTATTCTAAGAGCCTATTGGCTATCTGACTTGCGCTCATCAGCAAACAGGACTCTATTGTGTTCCAAAGGTTTATTCAGGGCAAACTCAGTTGGCCGTTGCAGTGCTGCGTGGAACTCCAGAGCAAAAATGCAGTGATCAAAAGGAGATATACTCAAAGGGCTGCAGGAATCAGACTACTAACGGGAACAGCGTTCCTGCTGTGGAACAAGTGCAGGAACACCATTCCCACGCGTTCCTGCAGGACTCGAGCCCTGGATTCATCTGACATAATCAGTCTGCTCTGCAAGGTTTTTGACATCATCCATTGGCTTTGCATTAGGTGATCAGACCTGGAGGCCCTCGTCTTTAAAGTGGTTGTTGTTTCCCAAATACGTGTGTCTACAGGTTTTCTGTTTTGAACAGGAAATTACATCTCATTGGGTCAGGGGTAGAGTACATAAGATAAAAGGAATTCTGCATGCACCATAACAACTACAGTGCACTGTAGTAGTTATGGGTTCAGGAGTGTGCCAGTGTTCCCCTCTTGTAAGTAGCCCCCACTATAACTACAGGAGAGCCTGAAGGTCCTGCTTCGGAGCTTCAGTTAGTTTCCCTGAGTTAAACCCTGCCGCACTGGGTGACCTCATTGGCTGAAAGCATCAACAGACTGCTCTTAGCCACTGAGCTAAGCTCTGCACTACTGTTTTTAGCTTTGGCAGAGAGCTTTTGGCTCTCCTTTAGCTTTAGTGGAAGTAGGGTGCAACACCTGGAGGACCCCAGGTAAGAAGTCAAACTGTTCTAATCATGTAATAAGTGTCACTTGCCAGGATTTATAGCATTAATTATCCCTATATTTGTTTAGCAAATATGTATTTGTGAGATGTGAAAACTAAAATTAAATGTAGAAAATTACACCTTTTTATCCTGCAACTGGGTGCCTCCATCTTAGCTCCCTGTCAGTCATTGTTACAAAATCTGTCCTAGGCACCTAGCAGTCAGCACAGAGAAAGCATATAGAAAAGTTATGAAACAATGCTTTGATTTCTTCTCTTCATTTGCAATATTTTGCTTGGCTTTGCCTTTTCTGGATTATGATGTCTGTTGAACTGGATTATGATGTCTGTTTGCTAGATCTTTAATATAAATTTCATGAAGAAAGTTAACACAAGTTATAGGTGTTTTCTAGAGATGTCGCGAACATAAAATTTTCCGATTGCAAACGGCGAACGCAAACTTCCGCAAATGTTCGCGAACCGGGTGAACCGCCATAGACTTCAATAGGCAGGTGAATTTTAAAACCCACAGGGACTCTTTCTGGCCACAATAGTGATGGAAAAGTTGTTTCAAGGGGACTAACACCTGGACTGTGGCATGCCGGAGGGGGATCCATGGCAAAACTCCCATGGAAAATTACATAGTTGATGCAGAGTCTGGTTTTAATCAATAAAGGGCATAAATCACCTAACATTCCTAAATTGTTTGGAATAACGTGCTTTAAAACATCAGGTATGATGTTGTATCGATCAGGTAGTGTAAGGGTTATGCCCGCTTCACAGTGACAGACCAAACTCCCCGTTTTGCACAACCGCAAACTCCCTATTTGCACAAAGTTGGATACCAAGCTAGCCATGTCCTGTTTCTTGTCCTCACTGATGTCAATGAAGGTCTCTTTCTCCACCCAGCCACATACAACACCAAGGGTCCCCGAAAGGTGACAACAAGCCCCCTGGGACACCTGCTGTGTTTGGTGTTCCACCTCCTCAAAGCCACCTTCCTCCTCTGACTCCTCTTCTTCAGACTCCTCTCTCTGCGTTGCCTCTCTCTGCATTATTATAAGGTGTGTTAAGTAGTACTATTCCTATCAGTTTAATCCCTGTTACTTCCCCTATCAGGGGACGTGTATATGGCATCGATTTTAGGAACCGGGAGATGGAAAAAGATGCTTGGTTGGTCCTCCTACTTCAAATTTGGGGCACTGCGCGTGCAATCTAATGTGCCACCAGATAGGAGTGGTGTATTAAGTAGTACTATTCTTATCAGTTTAATCCCTCTTACGTCCCCTATCAGGAGACGTGTATATGGCATCGATTTTAGGAACCGGGAGATGGAAAAAGATGCTTGGTTGGTCCTCCTACTTCAAATTTGTGGCACTGCGCATGTAATATAATGTGCCACCAGATAGGAGTGGTGTGTTAAGTAGTACTATTCTTATCAGTTTAATCCCTGTTACGTCCCCTATCAGGGGACGTGTATATGGCATCGATTTTAGGAACCGGGAGATGGAAAAAGATGCTTGGTCGGTCCTCCTACTTCAAATTTTGCCCACTGCGCGTGCAATCTAATGTGCCACCAGATAGGTTTGTTAAGTAGTACTGTTCTTATCAGTTTAATCCCTGTTACGTCCCCCTCACCAGGCCTTTTTTAGTCGAATGTATCGCCCACTGTCAGTCCCTTCGGGATCCATCCCTCATTCATCTTAATAAAGGTGAGGTAATCTAGACTTTTTTGACCTACGCGACTTCTCTTCTCAGTGACAATACCTCCTGCTGCACTGAAGGTCCTTTCTGGCAGGACACTTGAAGCGGGGCAGGCCAGAAGTTCTATCGCAAATTGGGATAGCTCAGGCCACAGGTCAAGCCTGCACACCCAGTAGTCAAGGGGTTTATCGCTCCTCAGAGTGTCGATATCTGCAGTTAAGGCGAGGTAGTCTGCTACCTGTCGGCCGAGTCGTTCTCTGAGGGTGGACCCCGAAGGGCTGTGGCAATGCGTAGGACTTAAAAAGCTCTGCATGTCCTCCATCAACAACACGTCTGTAAAGCGTCCTGTCCTTGCCGGCGTGGTCGTGGGAGGAGGAGGATTACTTTCACCTCTTCCCCTGTTAGATTCCCGTTGTGCTGTGACATCACCCTTATACGCTGTGTAAAGCATACTTTTAAATTTATTTTGGAACTGCTGCATCCTTTCCGACTTGCGGTAATTCGGTAACATTTCAGGCACTTTCTGCTTACACCGGGGGTCTAGTAGCGTGGACACCCAGTACAGGTCGTTCTCCTTCAGCCTTTTTATACGAGGGTCCCTCAACAGGCACGACAGCATGAAAGCATGACAGCATGACCCCATTTGCACAAGGTTGGATGCCGAGCTACTCATGTCCCGTTCCTCGTCCTCAGTGATCTCACTGAAGGTATGTTCTTCCCCCCAGCCACGTACAACACCACGGGTACCAGATAGGTGACAACGAGCGCCCTGGGATGCCTGTTGTGGTTGGTCTTCCTCCTCCTCCTCAAAGCCACATTCCTCCTCTGACTCCTCTTCCTCACAATCCTCTTCCAGCGTTGCCGCAGGTCCAGCAAGCGATGCTGATAAGGCTGTTTCTGGTGGTGATGGTGACCACATGGTGTCCTCTTCCTCTTCATGCTCATCTACGGCCTGATCCAGCACTCTTCGCAGGGCACGCTCCAGGAAGAAAACAAATGGTATGATGTAGCTGATGGTGCCTTCGGTGCGACTGACTAGGTTTGTCACCTCCTCAAAAGGACGCATGAGCCTACAGGCATTGCGCATGAGCGTCCAGTAACATGGCAAACGTGGCTGTCCTTGCACCCCGGTCATACAAATAGTCATTAACGGCTTTTTCTTGTTGGAGCAGGCGGTCGAACATTAGGAGTGTTGAATTCCAACGTGTCGGGCTGTCGCAAATCAAGCGTCTCACTGGCATGTTGTTTCGCCACTGGATATCTGAAAAGTGTGCCATGGCCGTGTAGGAACGCCTGAAATGGCCACACACCTTCCTGGCATGCTTCAGGACCTTCTGTAAGCCTGGGTACTTATGCACAAAGCGTTGTATGATCAGATTACACACATGTGCCATGCACGGCACATGTGTCAACTTGCCCAAATTCAATGCCGCCAACAAATTTCTTCCATTGTCACAAACCATTTTGCCGATCTCCAGGTGGTGCGGAGTCAGCCACTGATCCACCTGTGCGTTCAGGGCGGACAGGAGTGCTGGTCACAGCACCACGACCACGACGGCCCCTGCGGGGTGGCCTGCCTCTGCCTGTCATTTTTTTTTCGATTAGTGGTACTATGCGTGCAAGCTACTGTGACAACAGATATGAGTGGCACTGGTGTGACACTGTGCCCTGGCAGGCCCTGAAACGCACACTTGTGAAGGAAACTGACTGCTATTATTTCACAGTCAAAAAAGTGTTGTTTTTTTTAAATGTACACTACTGTTACACCAGATATGAGTTGCACTGGTGTGACACTGTGCCCTGGCAGGCCCTGAAACGCACACGTGTGAAGGAAACTGACTGCTATTATTTCACAGTCAAATTTCTATATATTTTTTTAATGTACACTACTGTTACACCAGATATGAGTTGCACTGGTGTGACACTGTGCCCTGGCAGGCCCTGAAACGCACACGTGTGAAGGAAACTGACTGCTATTATATTACAGTCAAAAAAGGTTGTTTTTTTTAAATGCAAGCTATTGTGACACCAGATATGAGTGGTGGCACTGGGCAAGTGGGCACAGTATACGCTGTGAGCCTGACACACGCTGGCAGGCAGGCAACTGCAATTAGATTACACAGGAAAAAAAAAAGCAGACTGATGTTCTAGCCCTAAAAAGGGCTTTTTGGGGTGCTGTCCTTACAGCAGAGATCAGATGAGTCCTTCAGGACTGTAGTGGACACTGAATACACTAGCCTAGCTATCGATTTCTCTATTAAATCAGCAGGAGCTACACTGTCCCTCCTCTCACTAAGAATGCAGCTTCCGAATGAATCTAAAATGGATGCTGTCCAGAAGGTGGGAGGGTCTGGGAGGGAGGGTCTGCTGCTGATTGGCTGGAATGTGTCTGCTGACTGTGAGGTACAGGGTCAAAGTTTACTCAATGACGACGAATAGGGGGCGGACCGAACATCGCATATGTTCGCCCACCGTGGCGAACGCGAACAAGCTATGTTCGCCGGGAACTATTCGCTGGCGAACTATTCGGGACATCTCTAGTGTTTTCCAAAGTTTTATTCATTGATGTAAATTCCAGAGTTCCAAAGTTCCCCTTTAAAGGAGGGTTTACTGTAACTAGTAACCCATTCTGCCCCAATTACTTGTATACATTGAATACTTTTTAGTTTGCATTGTATCCCCCAACCCAAGGTGCAATATCTGAATGTATCTCTAAGAGCAAGCATGTCAAACTCAAAGTGTGGCACGGGCCACATAAACAAGGTTTAAGTTTATGTGGGCAACACACACACACACACATACTCACTGACAGACACACACACAAACACTGCCAGACACACACACACACTCACAGACAGACAGACACACACACACACACACACACACTGACAGACACACACACACACATACTCACAGACACATACTGACACACTGACAGACACACACACACACATACTCACTGACACACACTCACTGACAGACACACACATACTTGCTGACAGACACACACACACTCACAGACAGATACACACACACAGACACACACACACACTCACTGACAGACCGACACACATAGAGACACACACTCACTGACAGGCACACATAGTTGCTGACAGACACACACACACACATACTTGCTGACAGACACACACACATACTTGCTGACAGACACAGACTGTTCTTTATTGCTCCTTACCTTATGGAGCCGATGGGGGGCATCTTCCTGGGGTCCTTACTGCTCCTCACTGCTCCCGCGTGCGGTTGAGTGATGCCGGGTGCCGGAATATGACATCATATTACGGCGCCCAGCTTCACTTCAGTCGGCGCGCGCAAGGGAGCAGTGAGGAGCTGGAAGGCAATATGGGGAAAGCAGGTGCCTACTCTGCTATAACAGTAGCATGTACTCGCGGATCGCCGGGCCGCAAAAATGGTCCTTGTGACCCGCGAGTTTGACATGCTTGTCTAAGAGGATTATTTATTAAAGTGAAAAATAATTTTTCAATTCAGCTCTTTGACCTTACATTTGAAATACATTTTGTATTTTCACTTTGGAGAATAACCCTGTAAATATATTAAGTTTGGGGTACAACTTCGTTTCAGTTTAGCATTTGAGTAATATCTATACTTTTAATTTTCTTTTTATATTTGTTTGAGCAGACTTTGAATTACACATAAATTAGATAGCATATTTGGAGTTAACCTCCAAATGTAACTCAGAAATGCCTATAGTTAATACCCAAGTTGCCACTGCCTGTATTATCCCTGCAATTTGCAATTTGGAGGCATTCCCACCCAGTGGTGAAACTACCACCAATGCACTACTGCACCCGGGTCTGCATGCTAAAGAGGCCCACTGAGTGTCCCATGTACTCAGGTGCTTGGTTGTGCGCTGCCCCTACATTCAAGACCAAAAACTGCACACTAGTACACGACTGCTTTCAAAATGCACTCCTATATTCACACACATGTCCCATACAAAAAAATACTTGCATTCAAACACTCTTTAGTGCTAAATATATCCCTGCAAGAATAGGCAAATCGTAGATCCCCAACTAACAAAGCAATGTGGGAGTTGTAGGACAGATCTACCCTTTTGGCCTCCCCTGCGATAGGTAGGCGCAAAAAGAAATCTTGCAACAGGGCTCCCACCTCATAACAACTTAAGCTCATTTAATTTATTATGGGGGCAGCATTATCCAGGGCACTTTCTTATTTTAAGGGGTTAAACCATTTCTGGTGCCTGTCACTACTGCTTCCTGCATTCTGTTTCTTTTGGCACTCCTGTAGAAGAAAATGCTAGCTGGATGGTCAGTGATGGGCTGTCTCATAGGAAAGCATTTGATTAGATGAGATGGTCAATTTTGGGGGAGGGCAGAGCGAAAAGCTGTGCTAGCCCATCAACATTTCCTCATAGGGATGCATTGAATGAATGCATCTGTTAGGGACAAGTTCAGCGCCTCCATGCAGAGCATAAAGACGCTGAACATTAGTGCTGTGCATTGACCAGCACTGACCCAGGAAGCACTTCTAGTGCCATCTGAGTGACTGTCACTGGACTTGTCCCTAGGCAGCAATCTAAACACGGCCTTTTCTCTGAACTGGCCGTGTTTACAGTAAAATGCCCACAGAGCCTGACTATACTCACCAGAACAACTACATTAAGATTTACGCTATAGTTCAGCTTGCTACAACAGCATTGCCAGTCTTTGGTGTCAAAGCGCCAAAGACAATTAAAGTCCCCTTTTAGTTCATGCTTTTGATGTGTGGTCTCCAGTTAGGAAGGTATGCCATAGACCAGAAATAAATGATATACGGTGTACCTGCATTATGAACTCCATCACAGAGACAGATAAACAGAGCATACACTTATCTACATAGATGGATGAGGCACCAGGAGCACAGATCATCTTCATCAATCCTGGTCCCTATTTTCCTCAAACAAACAGGAATAAATGTCTCAGCTCTTCTAACTCTGTATAAAATGTTTCAAAAGCAAATATATACATATATAAAAGAAACAGAAAACAGACATTACACTTCAATTAAACCCACCATTATCTGATACTTGGCAGAGACAGCTGGTTCACACACTGGTGTATCACTGTATCTGCAGCATCAAATTGTATTTCCTGATTGTAAACAGTAAAGTGCAGACCTATTATCAATCACTGAATGGCAACACTTTAAAACCGAATGAGGGAATACAGAACTGAGGTAATACAATGACAGACTGCATTTATAATCTATTTTTAAAACAAAATATTTTATAATGCTTTTCAGACTTTTAACTATTTGTTGTTATTAAATACTGGAAGCATAAAGGAAAAACAAAAGATGCACAAATAAGATATGACAGAAAAAACAAAAGCCCTATTTTAAAATGACACCAGCCCAAACAGAGCTTGTGATAAAGTGCTACATTATAAAACTGTCTAAAAGCTGAGCTATCAGGTAAAAGCTCATAGGAAAGGAGTAGAATATAAGTGGGTACGATTTATATTTGCTCAAATGAGCTCAGTAAGGTCCCCTAGGACCCTAGAATCCAGGAGCCACGAAGGGGTGAGGAGCGGGCCAATGGCCTGTAACAGGAGGACCAAGAGGTGGCTGACTGGGCACAGCACTTATTAATTATGGCAGAGTAGGCACCTGCTTACCCTAGGTGGCATGTGCCTACTCTGCTGAAATATATCGGTTCGTGGGGAAGATGGAGGCAGGCGGTGGTGAGGGAGTTCTGTCTGCGCTGAGGTTCTTCTAGTTCCTCACTGCTCCCTTGTGTGCCCTCTGTGGTGATTCAGGGAGACGGAATCTGAAGGGAGCAGGGGGGAACTGGAAGACTACAGGAGTCACTGGACCACAGGTCAGTGTATATCAAATCAGTGAGTGTGTGTCTGTCATTGAGAGTGTCTCTGATTACCAAAAGGAGTGAGGCTTATAGATAAAGAGGTGGAGTCGTTGCCATAGATACATGCATGTCTGGATTGGATATGGAGGGGTTGATGAATACACCCACCTGGGGGCGTCAAAAACAAACTCTGCACCCAGGTGTCTGTGACCATCGTATTGGCTCTGCCTAGAACAAGCTGTACAGGGAGTGCAGAATTATTAGGCAAGTTGTATTTTTGAGGATTAATTTTATTATTGAACAACAACCATGTTCTCAATGAACCCAAAAAACTCATTAATATCAAAGCTGAATATTTTTGGAAGTAGTTTTTAGTTTGTTTTTAGTTATAGCTATTTTAGGGGGATATCTGTGTGTGCAGGTGACTATTACTGTGCATAATTATTAGGCAACTTAACAAAAAACAAATATATACCCATTTCAATTATTTATTTTTACCAGTGAAACCAATATAACATCTCAACATTCACAAATATACATTTCTGACATTCAAAAACATAACAAAAACAAATCAGTGACCAATATAGCCACCTTTCTTTGCAAGGACACTCAAAAGCCTGCCATCCATGGATTCTGTCAGTGTTCTGATCTGTTCACCGTCAACATTGCGTGCAGCAGCAACCACAGCCTCCCAGACACTGTTCAGAGAGGTGTACTGTTTTCCCTCCTTGTAAATCTCACATTTGATGATGGACCACAGGTTCTCAATGGGGTTCAGATCAGGTGAACAAGGAGGCCATGTCATTAGATTTTCTTTTTTTCTTGCCAGCCACGCTGTGGAGTACTTGGACGCGTGTGATGGAGCATTGTCCTGCATGAAAATCATGTTTTTCTTGAAGGATGCAGACTTCTTCCTGTACCACTGCTTGAAGAAGGTGTCTTCCAGAAACTGGCAGTAGGACTGGGAGTTTAGCTTGACTCCATCCTCAACCCGAAAAGGCCCCACAAGCTCATCTTTGATGATACCAGCCCAAACCAGTACTCCACCTCCACCTTGCTGGCGTCTGAGTCGGACTGGAGCTCTCTGCCCTTTACCAATCCAGCCACGGGCCCATCCATCTGGCCCATCAAGACTCACTCTCATTTCATCAGTCCATAAAACCTTAGAAAAATCAGTCTTGAGATATTTCTTGGCCCAGTCTTGACGTTTCAGCTTGTGTGTCTTGTTCAGTGGTGGTCGTCTTTCAGCCTTTCTTACCTTGGCCATGTCTCTGAGTATTGCACACCTTGTGCTTTTGGGCACTCCAGTGATGTTGCAGCTCTGAAATATGGCCAAACTGGTGGCAAGTGGCATCTTGGCAGCTGCACGCTTGACTTTTCTCAGTTCATGGGCAGTTATTTTGCGCCTTGGTTTCTCCACACGCTTCTTGCGACCCTGTTGACTATTTTGAATGAAACGCTTGATTGTTCGATGATCACGCTTCAGAAGCTTTGCAATTTTAAGAGTGCTGCATCCCTCTGCAAGATATCTCACTATTTTTGACTTTTCTGAGCCTATCAAGTCCTTCTTTTGACCCATTTTGCCAATGGAAAGGAAGTTGCCTAATAATTATGCACACCTGATGTAGGGTGTTGATGTCATTAGACCACACCCCTTCTCATTACAGAGATGCACATCACCTAATATGCTTAATTGGTAGTAGGCTTTCGAGCCTATACAGCTTGGAGTAAGACAACATGCATAAAGAGGATGATGTGGTCAAAATACTCATTTGCCTAATAATTCTGCACTCCCTGTATGTACCAATAAGGGACAATACATTCCTTATCTGAAAAAGAACTACACATCCTGAAAGAGTAATATAATGGCCCACATAGGTACTCCTACTGAGTATCTCCGTTGCTTCTCCTAGGCTTCCTAGGCTATCAGACCACCCAATATCACCTTGCTGAGTTGAAGTATTCAGTGCCATTAGGAGCGCTCAGATGTCCATCGCAAAGTAATCTGAGAAGCATTTGGAGGAGAAATATAGCAAGTGATTATAGCAGTGATTATAGCCCTTACTCCACACCATGAGCCGAGACTAAATGTAGTGGATTAAACAGATCTGACTTTATTGCAGCAGTGCATAGGAAGTTATACGCACAGAGGATCACTTACATACAATAAGGTAATTAATCGTACACACCGTTTCTTTTCCCATAACTCTTTGTTTTTCTTGCTGTAAACAACTCCCAGTCCCACCAAAACAAACACTCAGCACTATTTCGTCCATATAATTCAAACAACACGAAACAACAAATGTCCCTTGTAAAATTCCCAGCCAAGCAAGAGATGACCTATCCTGAAACCCTGGGTCCATGAAAAGTATATACAAGAAAACCTGAAAAAAGGTTTATCTGACCATCTACATCTCCTGCAGGGGCTGGAATATTCTTTGTGGGAAAAAATCATGGCAGCATAAGATCTTGTATGGATTACAGAAAGCTCAACTTCATCACCATCAAGGACAAATACCTGCTACCTCTTATTCCTGAACTTGAGAAACATTTTCAATTTGCAAACATATACTCCAAATTGGACTTAAGAGGTGCCTTCGACCAACTCAAGGTGCGGGAGGGTGACGAATGGAAAACAGCATTTCGTACTCAGTACGGTCACTTCAAATATTTAGTTATGCCCTATGGATTCTGTAATGCCCCTGCCTCCTTTGAGCATTTCCTTAATTATGCATTTCATGATCTCCTTGATCAATATGTAGTCATTTACTTGATGACATCCTGGTCTTCTCCCGAGATCTACAGACATATCACTTCCATATGACTGGAGTTTTGAAATGTTTGCAGAAGAATTGCCTGTATGCATAAATAGAAAAATGTGTCTTTAAAACTGACTGTGTACAATTTCTGGAATTTTCCATTAAACCAGGCAAGGTGGAGATGGACCCCAGAACAAAAAACAAATACTGCAATTTGTGGGATTGTCTTACTTTTATCGGAAATTCATCCTAAACTTCTCAAAAGTAATCCAGCCCCTAACATACCTCACCAAAAAGGAAGTGAAATTGAGTTTGTCTTCCTTGGCTTAGAATGGATTTGACAACTTGAAACAATTGTTTACTAACGCACCCATCCTTTATTTACCAGACCCTGAGAAGCCCTTCTTTCTAGAAGTCAATGCATCTGACTCAACCACAGGAGTAGTACTAGCAGAGAGAGATGTCAAAACAGGATTGCTACATCCTATAGCCTTCTATTCTCACAAATTAACAGACACAAAGTCCAATTATGAGGTAGGAAGGTAGGAGAAAAGGAGTTATTGGCTATCAAGAAAGCATTCGAAAAATAGTGGCATCTACTGGAAGGGGCTAAATACCCATAACTGTGTATACCAAACATAAGAATCTCGAATATATCCAAATGGTCAAACGTCTCAATCTCCAACAAGCAGGATGGACCCTGTTCTTCACTCATTTCTCCTTTCATGTCACCTACCAACCAGGATCAAGAAATCAAAAGGACAATGCACTCTCGAGGATGTACTCTTGCTGATAAGACAAAACTAGAAGTGACCGTATTACAGAAACATCACTTTGTTGTCCTGTCTCACATCCTACAGGAGATGCAAAACACTGCCTCCTCTGATAACCTTAACACGTCACCTGAAAGGCATCCTTTATCCCATGGAAAGATCCTTGTACCAGAAAATATCCATCTTAAAGTGCTTTACCATTATTATGATATACCGATGGCCAGTCAAGGAAAGCAAAGAAAGATATTGCAGAGCATAAGACAATTCTGGTTGCTTTCTCTTCAACGAGATGTCAAAGACATCTCAGTTCCTGTATTGCTTGTGCTAAAACAAATGCATCAAATAGCTGGGTTATTACAACACTTGCCTATTGTCACGGCTCCCGGTCCGCGACACCACGTGACCAAACCAGTTTGGTGCGGTAACTTAAATGATAAACAAGACTTACCTAAGTTGCGGCGGATCACGGCCAGATCTGCCAGTGTGTCCATCCCCAGCGAGCGTGGCGTTCCTATGGACGCTGTCCGCTGTAAAAGCAGCACAAGATATAGCCCTACCTCCAGCAGGGTTTAGAGGTCACGCAGATGTGCGTGTGTGGCCACACAAAGAGCACAGACGCACGTTCTGGTGTCAGGTAATCCCTGTCCACCAATGAATGAATGGGAAGGGCTATATAAGTCCATTTCTTTATTTCTTCTTTGCCCTGTTGTGGTATCCACTTTTTTGGTTACCCGAGAGAGCGTTTGGTATATTGATTCATGATATTTGACCCTTTGGCTTTGTCTTCTCGTTTATGCTTCTGTCTGTGTTCCTGACATCGGCTTGTTTCTGACTAATTCTACGTTAATGTCAGGGTACCTGAAGCCTCTACCTCCGAAAGAGGTAGAGACTTAGTAGTTTACTCCTCCAGCAGGTCGGCTTCCTCCATCCCTCGCGGCTCCCCTAGACACTCTCACGCCGGCCGCGAGGGACCCGTCTCATTTTATGACGTCACGCACGCTGCCCGACGTCATGACGTCAGTCCGGACCGATCTGTCACTCAAGTGACTGGAAGCCACTCAGGACTCGTCGGAGGCGGGCATACTCACTGTAACCAGGGTATTTAAACCTGTTTCTCCCATTCACTCATTGCCCTGTCGTGGTTCTAGCCTGTCTAGTCACACAGTGCTCTGGCGATTTCAGTTATTCCTTTGGTTCCGACCCGGCTAGTTTGACTTACTCTGTTTTCCTCTGGTATCCTTGACCCGGCTTGTTCCTCGCTCACCTGTCCTCTCGTTCCCTCGACCTCGGCTTGTTTCTGACCATTCTCTTTACTCTCCGTACGTTAGTCCGGCCATTCTAAGGTCCGGTATACGTACCCTGTCCTGTTTGTACTTTGCGTGTTGGATCCCTGTCCCGATCCTGACATTACGACAGGGCCAATGGATCCTGCAGGTACAAACAGTCAGGTTGGTCCCTCTGATTCCAGGTTTGACGCCATGGAACACAGAATGGACCAGATGACACTAGCACTACAGGCGCTATTATCTCGTGCCAATAACCCACCTGAGGAGATCCGTACTACTTCCATCTCTCCTGTAAGTTCTGGTCTAGAGGTAGCCACTGTAGGTGCCTCTTCCCGTATTACCCCACCTGTACGTTATGGTGGTTCACCGGAGAAGTGTCGTGTTTTTTTGAACCAGATTAGTATCCACTTCGAACTACAACCTCGCTCCTATCCCACAGATAGGGCGAAAGTTGGATTTATTATCACCCTACTCATTGAGAAAGCTCTGAGATGGGCCAACCCACTATGGGAGAATGATAACCCATTGGTATATAATTATAATGCCTTTGTAGCTGCATTTAGAAGAACTTTTGACCCTCCTGGTAGAAAGGTTAATGCAGCCAGATTACTGTTGCGCCTGAGACAGGAGAACCGAACACTTGTGGATTATGCACTAGAGTTCAGGTCTCTGGCGGCAGAAGTCAAGTGGAATGAGCAGGCTTATATAGATGTATTTTTGAACGGGCTATCAGATATTATCCTTGATGAGGTTGCTACTAGGGAGCTTCCTGAGAATTTAGAGGACTTAATTTCGTTCATGTCTCGTATTGATGAGCGTTTAAGAGAGAGACAGAACACTAGAGAGAGGAACTTCAGACCTGCCTTTAAATTAGCCCCTACATTTCAAAGTCCTGATTCCAATACCTCACTGTATCCTGAACCTATGCAGATAGGCAATACTCGCCTCTCTGAAGAGGAGAGGCAGTACAGGAGAAGGGAAGGTTTATGTATGTATTGTGGAGCCAGAGGTCATTTGCGTCTGAATTGTCCTACTCGCTCGGGAAACGCCCGCACCTAAGTTTCTCTAGAGGACAGGCCTTGGGTGTTTCTATTTTGTCCTCTACGCATAATTTTAAAGATCACAGGCTTCTGCTACCAATTTCTTTAACGTGGGAGAAGGGAATGCTAAAGACCATGGCCTTGATAGATTCCGGAGCTGCTGAGAATTTTATCGACCAAGTCTTTGCTACTAAACACACTGTCCCATCCCAGTTAAGGGATACACCCTTGGCCGTTGAGGCCATAGATGGTAGACCTTTACTTGAGCCTGTTATCTCTCGTGAGACTATACCCATTAACTTAACTATTGGTATCTTACACGAGGAGAACTTATCACTTATGCTCATTTCATCTCCTTCTGTTCCCATAGTCCTGGGCTACCCATGGTTAAAGAGACATAACCCTATTATCGATTGGGAATTATCGATTGGGGAGATAATCTCATGGGGCCAGGGTTGTCAGGAGAGGTGTTTACGCAGGGTGTCTCCATTGGCTATGATTAACACACCAGATAGTTCTACCCAGTCTACAGGGAGACAGATACCTCCTCTGTACATAGACTTAAAAGCAGTGTTCGATAAGAAGAACGCTGATACACTACCCCCACACAGGACCTTTGATTGTAAAATTAATCTTTTGCCCGGCACCATGCCCCCCAGGGGTAATGTATATCCTCTATCCATTAAAGAGAATTCTGTTTTAGAGGAGTATATTCAGGAGAATTTAGACAAGGGATTCATTAGGAGATCCTCTTCTCCCGCCGGGGCTGGATTTTTTTTTGTTAAAAAGAAGGATGGCTCACTCAGACCATGTATTGATTACCGAGGTTTGAATAAAATAACCATTAGGAATGCCTATCCGATCCCCTTGATTACCGAGCTCTTTGATCGGCTAAAAGGTTCTAAGATTTTCACCAAGTTGGACCTCAGAGGGGCATATAACTTGGTGAGAATTCAACAAGGTCACGAGTGGAAGACTGCGTTTAATACCCGCTACGGACATTATGAGTACACGGTCATGCCTTTTGGCCTTTGTAACGCACCGGCAGTATTCCAGGATCTGATTAACGAAGTTCTTAGGGAATTTCAACAGGATTGTGTTATTGTATACCTGGATGACATTCTCATACACTCTAGAGAGATTGAGACCCACCATAGACAAGTCAGAAAGGTATTACACAAACTTCTACAACACGGCTTATACTGCAAATTGGAGAAATGCAGCTTTGACCAGACCCAGATAGATTTTCTTGGATACGTGATTTCTGGGGAAGGCTTTAAGATGGATCCCGACAAACTCCAGTCTATTCTAGATTGGCCATTGCCTAAGGGACTCAAGGCTATCCAGAGGTTTATTGGGTTCTCCAATTATTATAGGCGCTTCATTAAGGGTTACTCTTCTATTATTGCGCCTATTACCAATATGACCAAACAAGGGGCTGATACTAAGACTTGGTCTACTGAAGCTCTCGTTGCTTTCAAAAATCTCAAAGAATTTTTGCTTCTGCTCCAATATTAGTCCATCCTGATACGTCCTTGCCGTTCCTACTTGAGGTCGATGCCTCTGAGACAGGAGTAGGTGCCGTTCTCTCACAAAGGCTGGGGGTGGATAAACCGTTACATCCTTGTGGTTTTTTTTCCAAGAAACTTTCTGGGCCTGAAAGCAGGTATGACATCGGAGACAGGGAATTGTTAGCAGTCATTAAAGCCTTGAAAGAGTGGAGACATCTATTGGAGGGCACCTTACATCCGGTTACTATTTTGACGGACCACAAGAACTTGTCCTATATTGGGGAGGCTAAGCGTTTGTCCTCTAGGCAAGCTCGTTGGTCCTTATTCCTGACTCATTTCAATTATGTGCTTACTTACAGACCTGGCTCTAAGAACTCTAAGGCCGATGCTTTCTCTTGACAATATGAACCTTTCACTGTATCTGAACCGATTCTTTCTTCTATAGTTCCTAAATGCAAGATTGTTGCTAATACGAATCTCAGGATTCATTCCCCGTTACTGGCCGAGATCATTAAGCTGCAACATCTAGCACCTAAACAGACTCCTGAGGGTCGACATTTCGTTCCTCCTACTCTTCAACTGGAGCTGTTGCAATGTTTCCATAACAGCAAGATGGCGGGACATCCTGGTATCCGCAAGACGTATGCTTTGATTTCTAAAGACTTCTGGTGGCCTGCTTTACGTAAAGATACTAAAGATTTCATCGCTGCGTGTGAAGTGTGTACTAAGACCAAACAACCTCATACGCTCCCAAGTGGATTCCTGCATCCCTTAGAGGTACCAGAGAAACCATGGTCTTGTTTGGCCATGGACTTTATTGTCGATCTACCTATCTCTAAAAGACAGACTGTTATCCTCACCGTGGTTGACAGATTCACCAAGATGGCCCACTTCATTCCCTTGCCTAAACTTCCATCCTCCCCAGAGTTGGCAGAGATATTCGCGAGGGAGATTTTTCGCTTACATGGGATACCTTCCCAAATCGTATCTGACAGAGGGTCCCAATTTGTTTCCCGTTTTTGGAGATCCTTTTGTTCTCAACTAGGTATTAAATTAAATTTCTCTTCTGCCTATCATCCCCAGTCTAACGGAGCTGCTGAACGTACTAACCAAAAGATTGAGCAATATCTACGTTGTTTTGTTTCCGAACACCAGGACGATTGGGTCGGTTTGATTCCTTGGGCGGAGTTTGCGCACAACAATCTCGTTTGTGACTCTACTCATTCAAGCCCCTTCTTCATGAACTATGGCTTTCATCCATCTATTCTTCCCTCGGTTTCTCCTTCCCAAGGTATACCGGCGGTTGATGTACATGTTGCCAATTTGAGGAAGTTGTGGGATCAGACTCGACAAATTCTTCTACACAATTCTATGCTGGTTAAGAAACACGCCGATAAACGTAGAAGGGCGGCTCCGATTTTCATTCCAGGCGATAGAGTATGGTTAAGCACTAGGAATATTCGGCTTAAAGTTCCTTCCATGAAATTCGCTCCTCGATATATTGGTCCTTACAGGATCTTGACTCGAATTAACCCAGTGGCATATCGTCTAGCTCTCCCAGCTGCCTTACGCATCCCTAACTCCTTTCACGTCTCATTGTTGAAACCCCTAGTCTGTAACAGATTCTCCTCCACGATCGCCCCTCCTCGCTCTGTTCAGGTGGAGGGTCAGGAGGAGTATGAGGTTAACTCCATCATTGATTCTCGTATCTCTCAGGGGAGAGTACAATATTTGGTCGACTGGAAGGGATATGGTCCTGAGGAGAGAAGTTGGGTACCACAAGAGGATGTTCATGCTCCTCGCCTTCGCAGGGCGTTTCACTCACGCTTTCCGTCTCGTCCCGGTTCCTTCCGCCCGGTGGGCGTATCTGAGAGGGGGGGTACTGTCAGGGTACCTGAAGCCTCTACCTCCGAAAGAGGTAGAGACTTAGTAGTTTACTCCTCCAGCAGGTCGGCTTCCTCCATCCCTCGCGGCTCCCCTAGACACTCTCACGCCGGCCGCGAGGGACCCGTCTCATTTTATGACGTCACGCACGCTGCCCGACGTCATGACATCAGTCCGGACCGATCTGTCACTCAAGTGACTGGAAGCCACTCAGGACTCGTCGGAGGCGGGCATACTCACTGTAACCAGGGTATTTAAACCTGTTTCTCCCATTCACTCATTGCCCTGTCGTGGTTCTAGCCTGTCTAGTCACACAGTGCTCTGGCGATTTCAGTTATTCCTTTGGTTCCGACCCGGCTAGTTTGACTTACTCTGTTTTCCTCTGGTATCCTTGACCCGGCTTGTTCCTCGCTCACCTGTCCTCTCGTTCCCTCGACCTCGGCTTGTTTCTGACCATTCTCTTTACTCTCCGTACGTTAGTCCGACCATTCTAAGGTCCGGTATACGTACCCTGTCCTGTTTGTACTTTGCGTGTTGGATCCCTGTCCCGATCCTGACAGTTAAGTCCGATCTTTCTAAGGACCGGTAATACATTTTTCTAGTTGACTTGATTCTATGTGTTGGGCCATAACCCCCTCCTGACACCTATCCCATCCAGGCTTTGCAGTCATCTTACGGTTGACTTCATCGTAGACCTGCCTACTTATCAAGGATACGATGCAGTCATGACTGTTGTAGATCGTCTGGCTAAAAGGGCACACTTTGTTCCTGTCAAAGGACTACAGCCAAATGAACTGCTATCCTTTTTCTCTACAACATCTTTAGACTACATGGAATGCCCAAATCCATTTCAGATAGCGGAACTCAGTTCACTTCCTACTTCTGGAAGGCCTTCTGTCAATCTCTCAAAATATCTGTAGACCTATCAACCTCTTTTCATCCTCAGACAGACAGAGAGAACAAACCAAACACTAGAATCACATCTTTGTTGTTACTGTACTCACAATCCAATTGCAAGGAATTATCTACAACTATGTTTGCACACAAGAATCTCATTTCCTGTTAAATTATGGATTCCATCTGATTACCCTTCTAGCAAGCTCTTCACTCACACCTGTTCCAGATGTCACTGTACACTTAAAACAACTAGCTTAGGGTTTCCAGCAAGAGAGAGAGGGTTCTTTCCTAATACTTAAAATGCATCAAACAGACTGCAAAACATTTTATGTTATAATCTCTGCTTCTTTAATGTATTTCCTTCATACTAGACAATTTGGGAGTAAGAACTGGCTGCAAATTGCAATACTTTGTTACTCTTACCATAAACAATGCATTTCAACACAAACATATTACTAAAATAATATCTAACTTTTCTTCTGCTCCAGTGCTAGTTCTTGACAGAAAACAATATCTCAGCCAGCTCTAGCTGTGTCTCTGGCACATTAGGTCATATATAGAAGCTGTAGTTGTTATTGAAATGCCTTTTAAATACAAATGCTTAGTTTAAAGGAACACTATAGTCACCTAAATTACTTTAGCTAAATAAAGCAGTTTTAGTGTATAGATCATTCCCCTGCAATTTCACTGCTCAATTCACTGTCATTTAGGAGTTAAATCACTTTGTTTTTGTTTCACTTTCAAACAGATGTAATTTACCTTAAAGGACCACTCTAGGCACCCAGACCACTTCAGCTTAATGAAGTGGTCTGGGTGCCAGGTCCTTCTAGGGTTAACCCATTTTTTCAGAAACATAGCAGTTTCAGAGAAACTGCTATGTTTATGAATGGGTTAAGCCTTCCCCCTATGTCCTCTAGTGGCTGTCTCATTGACAGCCGCTAGAGGCGCTTGCGTGCTTCTCACTGTGATTTTCACAGTGAGAGCACGCCAGCGTCCATAGGAAAGCATTGTGAATGCTTTCCTATGTGACCGGCTGAATGCGCGCGCAGCTCTTGCCGCGCGTGCGCATTCAGCCGACGGGGAGGAGAAGAGGAGGATCGGAGGAGGAGAGCAGGAGGAGATCTCTCCGCCCAGCGCTGGAAAAAGGTACGTTTTTACCCCTTTCCAGAGCCGGGCGGGAGGTGGTCCCTGAGGGTGGGGGCACCCTCAGGGCACTCTAGTGCCAGGAAAACGAGTATGCTTTCCTGGCACTAGAGTGGTCCTTTAAATAATTGTATCTCAATCTCTAAATTGAACTTTAATCACATACAGGAGGCTCTTGCAGGGTCTAGCAAACCATTAACATAGCAGGGGATAAGAAAATCTTAATTAAACAGAACTTGCAATAAAGAAAGCCTAAAATGGGCTCTCTTTACAGGAAGTGTTTATGGAAGGCTGTGCAAGTCACATGCAGGGAGGTGTGACTAGGGTTAATAAACAAAGGGATTTAACTCCTAAATGTCAGAGGATTGAGCAGTGAGGCTGCAGGGGCATGTTCTATACACCAAAACTGCTTCATTAAGCTAAAGTTGTTCAGGTGACTATATTGTCCCTTTAAGCAAACATATTCACTGTATTTGATACTACAGCAATATTTGTCCAAAATGTATGGTTTCTGTTGGCATTTTGGGTATCTACATCTGAGCAATGCTTGTAAATTCTTAATCTTTACCAATATCCTGGGTATTTGACATTTTGTGTAGTTTATATTTTATGGAGAGTTGTGAAGTATAACAGAGCATTAAAAGGAACAATCTCTTAAAACTACACCTTTTAATATTACAAAGATATACTTTGGAAACTTGTGCTTGCAGAGAAAGGTCATCAGGGTTTATAGACCTCTAATAGCAACAGGCTTAAAAAAAGAAAAGGAAAAAAGCAGGACATATTGAAGACATTGCTATAAAGAAAACTCTGCAAATAACTTAGAAGAAAATATTCTCTAAGCAATGCAATATGAACCCTAGGCTGACATAAATGAATCTTCAAATAGTTTAAAAAGTCAGTTTCCAAGCATATTTAAAACTCAGAACGAAGAAGTTCCCAAAAAGGTGTCACATGATTGGGATTCAGACAAGCTGTCCAAGAAAATTCAATGTCCCTTGTTCAACTAACTCCAAGCCTAGGATAGTGAAATAAGTGTCGGGGGCAGGTTGGAAGTCTCTTGAACACATCTGATTCCATACAGAAAAAAAATGGAAGTGTAAATAGCCTCTGCATCAAACAAACATTGATACTTGGCCAGGGCCTTCTCTGGACCTCATATCTTAACCACTTTCAGAGTAGGAACTAAACAAAATCCAGGGCGACTGCCTTTTCTAAAACTCCCAGGATGCTTAGTAAGTATACATTAAAGTTTTCTATAGGCAAAATTGCAGGTTATCACTAGGGAGTTTATTAACTCACCTGGAGGACATCTAGACGGCATTTTGGAAGAAGATATCTTGTTAGCAATTGGCAGAGAATGCTTAAAATCCTGTGGTACTGTAGGATTAATGACCTTGGAGGAGCATGGCTGGTCATAGGGGGACTTGGGAAGTCTAACATGCTAGTCTAACATGCTTCCTACAAGCACTACTGATAAATGCCTATCATCAGGAAATTAGTCATTTTTAATTTGCTTTAAAAAAACATGGATTTTTGCCATCATCATATTAGGACAACATGAATGATTTTTCATCTGAGATAACTGAAATGGCAGGCAAATTCACCAAAATCAGATGGTAAATGCTGCGAGAAAAGAATTTGGACTCAAAAAATTCCCTTTATTTATGTAATTGGCCCCACCATGCAGCAACTCCGATATCTTGTATCCAATCACCAAAGCATGGCGGTCACACCTAGTGTTTGCTATAAAAATTATATTTTTTACTTTAAAATATGAAGTAAAAAGGGATGCCATATAACTTGTAATAACTTATATCCTCAGTGTAGTATTTGCTTGTAAGATGCATACTTAAAAATATGTACTTTTTTATTTTATCAGTTATCCCTCAGTACTAGTCTGCAAGGATACTTCTGTTTTCCCACTTTTTTAAATTCTTGAATTAGATGCCAAGTGATCAATAGTAAAACATATAATGGGTCCAAATCAAAGTGTCTGTGAAACACTCAACAAAATTGACCTATCACCTACGAATATGTGCATTTTTGTGAAAGTTTGGTCAGGAATGTGTACTGACGACATGTAGGAATCCATAAGGCGAGAAAACCAGAATACACACAAATTAAAGAACAGGAAAAGGTTTGAACAGGAAAGCAGGTTGCTCTGGAACACTGAGGGTTTCACAGAATAGCAGCAAGTTCTGGAACACTGAGGCTTTCACAGCATAGCAGCAAGTTCTGGGTCACTGAGGATTTCACAGCATAGCAGCAAGTTCTGCAACACTGAGGATTTCACAGCATAGCAGCAAGTTCTGGAACACTGAGGATTTCACAGCATAGCAGCAAGTTCTGGAACACTGAGGATTTCACAGCATAGCAGCAAGTTCGGGAACACTGAGGATTTCACAGCATAGCAGCAAGTTCTGGAACACTGAGGATTTCACACCATAGCAGCAAGTTCTGGAACACTGAGGATTTCACAGCATAGCAGCAAGTTCTGGAACACTGAGGATTTCACAGCATAGCAGCAAGTTCCGGAACACTGAGGATTTCACAGCATGGCAGCAAGTTCTGGAACACTGAGGCTTTCACAGCATAGCAGCAAGTTCTGGAACACTGATGATTTCACAGCATAGCAGCAAGTTCTGGAACACTGAGGCTTTCACAGCATAGCAGCAAGTTCTGGAACACTGAGGATTTCACACCATAGCAGCAAGTTCTGGAACACTGAGGATTTCACAGCATAGCAGCAAATTCTGGAACACTGAGGATTTCACAGCATAGCAGCAAGTTCTGGAACACTGAGGATTTCACAGCATAGCAGCAAGTTCTGGAACACTGAGGATTTCACAGCATAGCAGCAAGTTCTGGAACACTGAGGCTTTCACAGCATAGCAGCAAGTTCTGGAACACTGAGGCTTTCACAGCATAGCAGCAAGTTCTGGAACACTGAGGCTTTCACAGCATAGCAGCAAGTTCTGGAACACTGAGGCTTTCACAGCATAGCAGCAAGTTCTGGAACACTGAGGATTTCACAGCATAGCAGCAAGTTCTGGAACACTGAGGCTTTCACAGCATAGCAGCAAGTTCTGGAACACTGAGGATTTCACACCATAGCAGCAAGTTCTGGAACACTAAGGATTTCACAGCATAGCAGCAAGTTCTGGAACACTGAGGATTTCACACCATAGCAGCAAGTTCTGGAACACTGAGGATTTCACAGCATAGCAGCAAGTTCTGGAACACTGAGGATTCCACACCATAGCAGCAAGTTCTGGAACACTGAGGATTTCACAGCATAGCAGCAATTTCTGGAACACTGAGGAATTCACAGCATAGCAGCAAGTTCTGGAACACTAAGGATTTCACACCATAGCAGCAAGTTCTGGAACACTGAGGCTTTCACAGCATAGCAGCAAGTTCTGGAACACTAAAGATTTCACAGCATAGCAGCAAGTTCTGGAACACTGAGGATTTCACAGCATAGCAGCAAGTTCTGGAACACTGAGGATTTCACAGCATAGCAGCAAGTTCTGGAACACTGAGGCTTTCACAGCATAGCAGCAAGTTCTGGAACACTAAGGATTTCACAGCATAGCAGCAAGTTCTGGAACACTGAGGCTTTCACAGCATAGCAGCAAGTTTTGGAACACTAAGGATTTCACAGCATAGCAGCAAGTTCTGGAACACTGAGGATTTCACACCATAGCAGCAAGTTCTGGAACACTAAGGATTTCACAGCATAGCAGCAAGTTCTGGAACACTGAGGATTTCACAGCACAGCAGCAAGTTCTGGAACACTAAGGATCTCACACCATAGCAGCAAGTTCTGGAACACTGAGGCTTTCACAGCATAGCAGCAAGTTCTGGAACACTGAGGCTTTCACAGCATAGCAGCAAGTTCTGGTACACTGAGGATTTCACACCATAGCAGCAAGTTCTGGAACACTGAGGCTTTCACAGCATAGCAGCAAGTTCTGGAACACTGAGGATTTCACAGCATAGCAGCAAGTTCTGGAACACTGAGGCTTTCACAGCATAGCAGCAAGTTCTGGAACACAGAGGATTTCACACCATAGCAGCAAGTTCTGGAACACTAAGGATTTCACAGCATAGCAGCAAGTTCTGGAACACTGAGGCTTTCACAGCATAGCAGCAAGTTCTGGAACACTGAGGATTTCACAGCATAGCAGCAAGTTCTGGAACACTGAGGATTTCACACCATAGCAGCAAGTTCTGGAACACTAAGGATTTCACAGCATAGCAGCAAGTTCTGGAACACTGAGGCTTTCACAGCATAGCAGCAAGTTCTGGAACACTGAGGATTTCACAGCATAGCAGCAAGTTCTGGAACACTGAGGCTTTCACAGCATAGCAGCAAGTTCTGGAACACAGAGGATTTCACACCATAGCAGCAAGTTCTGGAACACTAAGGATTTCACAGCATAGCAGCAAGTTCTGGAACACTGAGGCTTTCACAGCATAGCAGCAAGTTCTGGAACACTGAGGATTTCACAGCATAGCAGCAAGTTCTGGAACACTGAGGATTTCACACCATAGCAGCAAGTTCTGGAACACTAAGGATTTCACAGCATAGCAGCAAGTTCTGGAACACTGAGGATTTCACACCATAGCAGCAAGTTCTGGAACACTGAGGATTTCACAGCATAGCAGCAAGTTCTGGAACACTGAGGATTTCACACCATAGCAGCAAGTTCTGGAACACTAAGGATTTCACAGCATAGCAGCAAGTTCTGGAACACTGAGGATTTCACACCATAGCAGCAAGTTCTGGAACACTGAGGATTTCACAGCATAGCAGCAAGTTCTGGAACACTAAGGATTTCACAGCATAGCAGCAAGTTCTGGAACACTAAAGATTTCACAGCATAGCAGCAAGTTCTGGAACACTGAGGATTTCACAGCATAGCAGCAAGTTCTGGAACACTGAGGATTTCACACCATAGCAGCAAGTTCTGGAACACTGAGGATTTCACAGCATAGCAGCAAGTTCTGGAACACTGAGGATTTCACACCATAGCAGCAAGTTCTGGAACACTAAGGATTTCACAGCATAGCAGCAAGTTCTGGAACACTGAGGATTTCACACCATAGCAGCAAGTTCTGGAACACTGAGGATTTCACAGCATAGCAGCAAGTTCTGGAACACTAAGGATTTCACAGCATAGCAGCAAGTTCTGGAACACTAAAGATTTCACAGCATAGCAGCAGGTTCTGGAACACTGAGGATTTCACAGCATAGCAGCAAGTTCTGGAACACTGAGGATTTCACAGCATAGCAGCAAGTTCTGGAACACTGAGGCTTTCACAGCATAGCAGCAAGTTCTGGAACACTGAGGATTTCACAGCATAGCAGCAAGTTCTGGAACACTAAGGATTTCACACCATAGCAGCAAGTTCTGAAACACTAAAGATTTCACAGCATAGCAGCAAGTTCTGGAACACTGAGGATTTCACAGCATAGCAGCAAGTTCTGGAACACTAAAGATTTCACAGCATAGCAGCAAGTTCTGGAACACTAAAGATTTCACAGCATAGCAGCAAGTTCTGGAACACTGAGGATTTCACAGCATAGCAGCAAGTTCTGGAACACTAAGGATTTCACAGCATAGCAGCAAGTTCTGGAACACTAAAGATTTCACAGCATAGCAGCAAGTTCTGGAACACTGAGGATTTCACAGCATAGCAGCAAGTTCTGGAACACTGAGGATTTCACAGCATAGCAGCAAGTTCTGGAACACTGAGGATTTCACAGCATAGCAGCAAGTTCTGGAACACTGAGGATTTCACAGCATAGCAGCAAGTTCTGGAACACTGAGGATTTCACACCATAGCAGCAAGTTCTGGAACACTAAAGATTTCACAGCATAGCAGCAAGTTCTGGGACACTGAGGATTTCACAGCATAGAAGCAAGTTCTGGAACACTGAGGATTTCACAGCATAGCAGCAAGTTCTGGAACACTAAGGATTTCACAGCATAGCAGCAAGTTCTGGAACACTAAAGATTTCACAGCATAGCAGCAAGTTCTGGAACACTGAGGATTTCACAGCATAGCAGCAAGTTCTGGAACACTGAGGATTTCACAGCATAGCAGCAAGTTCTGGAACACTGAGGATTTCACACCATAGCAGCAAGTTCTGGAACACTAAAGATTTCACAGCATAGCAGCAAGTTCTGGAACACTGAGGATTTCACACCATAGCAGCAAGTTCTGGAACACTAAAGATTTCACAGCATAGCAGCAAGTTCTGGAACACTGAGGATTTCACAGCATAGCAGCAAGTTCTGGAACACTAAAGATTTCACAGCATAGCAGCAAGTTCTGGAACACTAAAGATTTCACAGCATAGCAGCAAGTTCTGGAACACTGAGGATTTCACAGCATAGAAGCAAGTTCTGGAACCCTGAGGATTTCACAGCATAGCAGAAAGTTCTGGAACACTAAGGATTTCACAGCATAGCAGCAAGTTCTGGAACACTAAAGATTTCACAGCATAGCAGCAAGTTCTGGAACACTAAAGATTTCACAGCATAGCAGCAAGTTCTGGAACACTGAGGATTTCACAGCATAGCAGCAAGTTCTGGAACACTGAGGATTTCACAGCATAGCAGCAAGTTCTGGAACACTGAGGATTTCACAGCATAGCAGCAAGTTCTGGAACACTGAGGCTTTCACAACATAGCAGCAAGTTCTGGAACACTGAGGATTTCACAGCATAGCAGCAAGTTCTGGAACACTGAGGCTTTCACAGCATAGCAGCAAGTTCTGGAACACTGAGGATTTCACAGCATAGCAGCAAGTTCTGGAACACTAAGGATTTCACACCATAGCAGCAAGTTCTGGAACACTAAAGATTTCACAGCATATTAGCAAGTTCTGGAACACTGAGGATTTCACAGCATAGCAGCAAGTTCTGGAACACTAAAGATTTCACAGCATAGCAGCAAGTTCTGGAACACTGAGGATTTCACAGCATAGAAGCAAGTTCTGGAACACTGAGGATTTCACAGCATAGCAGCAAGTTCTGGAACACTGAGGATTTCACAGCATAGCAGCAAGTTCTGGAACACTGAGGATTTCACAGCATAGCAGCAAGTTCTGGAACACTGAGGATTTCACAGCATAGCAGCAAGTTCTGGAACACTGAGGATTTCACAGCATAGCAGCAAGTTCTGGAACACTGAGGATTTCACAGCATAGCAGCAAGTTCTGGAACACTGAGGATTTCACAGCATAGCAGCAAGTTCTGGAACACTGAGGATTTCACACCATAGCAGCAAGTTCTGGAACACTAAGGATTTCACAGCATAGCAGCAAGTTCTGGAACACTGAGGATTTCACACCATAGCAGCAAGTTCTGGAACACTGAGGATTTCACAGCATAGCAGCAAGTTCTGGAACACTGAGGATTCCACACCATAGCAGCAAGTTCTGGAACACTGAGGATTTCACAGCATAGCAGCAATTTCTGGAACACTGAGGAATTCACAGCATAGCAGCAAGTTCTGGAACACTAAGGATTTCACACCATAGCAGCAAGTTCTGGAACACTGAGGCTTTCACAGCATAGCAGCAAGTTCTGGAACACTAAAGATTTCACAGCATAGCAGCAAGTTCTGGAACACTGAGGATTTCACAGCATAGCAGCAAGTTCTGGAACACTGAGGATTTCACAGCATAGCAGCAAGTTCTGGAACACTGAGGCTTTCACAGCATAGCAGCAAGTTCTGGAACACTAAGGATTTCACAGCATAGCAGCAAGTTCTGGAACACTGAGGCTTTCACAGCATAGCAGCAAGTTTTGGAACACTAAGGATTTCACAGCATAGCAGCAAGTTCTGGAACACTGAGGATTTCACACCATAGCAGCAAGTTCTGGAACACTAAGGATTTCACAGCATAGCAGCAAGTTCTGGAACACTGAGGATTTCACAGCACAGCAGCAAGTTCTGGAACACTAAGGATCTCACACCATAGCAGCAAGTTCTGGAACACTGAGGCTTTCACAGCATAGCAGCAAGTTCTGGAACACTGAGGCTTTCACAGCATAGCAGCAAGTTCTGGTACACTGAGGATTTCACACCATAGCAGCAAGTTCTGGAACACTGAGGCTTTCACAGCATAGCAGCAAGTTCTGGAACACTGAGGATTTCACAGCATAGCAGCAAGTTCTGGAACACTGAGGCTTTCACAGCATAGCAGCAAGTTCTGGAACACAGAGGATTTCACACCATAGCAGCAAGTTCTGGAACACTAAGGATTTCACAGCATAGCAGCAAGTTCTGGAACACTGAGGCTTTCACAGCATAGCAGCAAGTTCTGGAACACTGAGGATTTCACAGCATAGCAGCAAGTTCTGGAACACTGAGGATTTCACACCATAGCAGCAAGTTCTGGAACACTAAGGATTTCACAGCATAGCAGCAAGTTCTGGAACACTGAGGATTTCACACCATAGCAGCAAGTTCTGGAACACTGAGGATTTCACAGCATAGCAGCAAGTTCTGGAACACTGAGGATTTCACACCATAGCAGCAAGTTCTGGAACACTAAGGATTTCACAGCATAGCAGCAAGTTCTGGAACACTGAGGATTTCACACTATAGCAGCAAGTTCTGGAACACTGAGGATTTCACAGCATAGCAGCAAGTTCTGGAACACTAAGGATTTCACAGCATAGCAGCAAGTTCTGGAACACTAAAGATTTCACAGCATAGCAGAAAGTTCTGGAACACTGAGGATTTCACAGCATAGCAGCAAGTTCTGGAACACTGAGGATTTCACACCATAGCAGCAAGTTCTGGAACACTGAGGATTTCACAGCATAGCAGCAAGTTCTGGAACACTGAGGATTTCACACCATAGCAGCAAGTTCTGGAACACTAAGGATTTCACAGCATAGCAGCAAGTTCTGGAACACTGAGGATTTCACACCATAGCAGCAAGTTCTGGAACACTGAGGATTTCACAGCATAGCAGCAAGTTCTGGAACACTAAGGATTTCACAGCATAGCAGCAAGTTCTGGAACACTAAAGATTTCACAGCATAGCAGCAAGTTCTGGAACACTGAGGATTTCACAGCATAGCAGCAAGTTCTGGAACACTGAGGATTTCACAGCATAGCAGCAAGTTCTGGAACACTGAGGCTTTCACAGCATAGCAGCAAGTTCTGGAACACTGAGGATTTCACAGCATAGCAGCAAGTTCTGGAACACTATGGATTTCACACCATAGCAGCAAGTTCTGAAACACTAAAGATTTCACAGCATAGCAGCAAGTTCTGGAACACTGAGGATTTCACAGCATAGCAGCAAGTTCTGGAACACTAAAGATTTCACAGCATAGCAGCAAGTTCTGGAACACTAAAGATTTCACAGCATAGCAGCAAGTTCTGGAACACTGAGGATTTCACAGCATAGCAGCAAGTTCTGGAACACTAAGGATTTCACAGCATAGCAGCAAGTTCTGGAACACTAAAGATTTCACAGCATAGCAGCAAGTTCTGGAACACTGAGGATTTCACAGCATAGCAGCAAGTTCTGGAACACTGAGGATTTCACAGCATAGCAGCAAGTTCTGGAACACTGAGGATTTCACAGCATAGCAGCAAGTTCTGGAACACTGAGGATTTCACAGCATAGCAGCAAGTTCTGGAACACTGAGGATTTCACACCATAGCAGCAAGTTCTGGAACACTAAAGATTTCACAGCATAGCAGCAAGTTCTGGGACACTGAGGATTTCACAGCATAGAAGCAAGTTCTGGAACACTGAGGATTTCACAGCATAGCAGCAAGTTCTGGAACACTAAGGATTTCACAGCATAGCAGCAAGTTCTGGAACACTAAAGATTTCACAGCATAGCAGCAAGTTCTGGAACACTGAGGATTTCACAGCATAGCAGCAAGTTCTGGAACACTGAGGATTTCACAGCATAGCAGCAAGTTCTGGAACACTGAGGATTTCACACCATAGCAGCAAGTTCTGGAACACTAAAGATTTCACAGCATAGCAGCAAGTTCTGGAACACTGAGGATTTCACACCATAGCAGCAAGTTCTGGAACACTAAAGATTTCACAGCATAGCAGCAAGTTCTGGAACACTGAGGATTTCACAGCATAGCAGCAAGTTCTGGAACACTAAAGATTTCACAGCATAGCAGCAAGTTCTGGAACACTAAAGATTTCACAGCATAGCAGCAAGTTCTGGAACACTGAGGATTTCACAGCATAGAAGCAAGTTCTGGAACCCTGAGGATTTCACAGCATAGCAGAAAGTTCTGGAACACTAAGGATTTCACAGCATAGCAGCAAGTTCTGGAACACTAAAGATTTCACAGCATAGCAGCAAGTTCTGGAACACTGAGGATTTCACAGCATAGCAGCAAGTCCTGGAACACTGAGGATTTCACAGCATAGCAGCAAGTTCTGGAACACTGAGGATTTCACAGCATTGCAGCAAGTTCTGGAACACTGAGGCTTTCACAACATAGCAGCAAGTTCTGGAACACTGAGGATTTCACAGCATAGCAGCAAGTTCTGGAACACTAAAGATTTCACAGCATAGCAGCAAGTTCTGGAACACTGAGGATTTCACAGCATAGCAGCAAGTTCTGGAACACTGAGGATTTCACAGCATAGCAGCAAGTTCTGGAACACTGAGGATTTCACAGCATAGCAGCAAGTTCTGGAACACTGAGGCTTTCACAACATAGCAGCAAGTTCTGGAACACTGAGGATTTCACAGCATAGCAGCAAGTTCTGGAACACTGAGGCTTTCACAGCATAGCAGCAAGTTCTGGAACACTGAGGATTTCACAGCATAGCAGCAAGTTCTGGAACACTAAGGATTTCACACCATAGCAGCAAGTTCTGGAACACTAAAGATTTCACAGCATAGTAGCAAGTTCTGGAACACTGAGGATTTCACAGCATAGCAGCAAGTTCTGGAACACTAAAGATTTCACAGCATAGCAGCAAGTTCTGGAACACTGAGGATTTCACAGCATAGAAGCAAGTTCTGGAACACTGAGGATTTCACAGCATAGCAGCAAGTTCTGGAACACTGAGGATTTCACAGCATAGCAGCAAGTTCTGGAACACTGAGGATTTCACAGCATAGCAGCAAGTTCTGGAACACTGAGGATTTCACAGCATAGCAGCAAGTTCTGGAACACTGAGGATTTCACAGCATAGCAGCAAGTTCTGGAACACTGAGGATTTCACAGCATAGCAGCAAGTTCTGGAACACTGAGGATTTCACAGCATAGAAGCAAGTTCTGGAACACTGAGGATTTCACAGCATAGCAGCAAGTTCTGGAACACTAAAGATTTCACAGCATAGCAGCAAGTTCTGGAACACTGAGGATTTCACAGCATAGCAGCAAGTTCTGGAACACTGAGGATTTCACAGCATAGCAGCAAGTTCTGGAACACTAAGGATTTCACACCATAGCAGCAAGTTCTGGAACACTAAAGATTTCACAGCATAGCAGCAAGTTCTGGAACACTGAGGATTTCACAGCATAGCAGCAAGTTCTGGAACACTAAAGATTTCACAGCATAGCAGCGAGTTCTGGAACACTGAGGATTTCACAGCATAGCAGCAAGTTCTGGAACACTAAAGATTTCACAGCATAGCAGCAAGTTCTGGAACACTGAGGATTTCACAGCATAGAAGCAAGTTCTGGATGTAGCGGTACTTACCCTCTCCAGGGGCCGGCCGGGGTCCTCCCTTCTCGCCGCGCGCGGTCCTGCTCCTGCACGAGCCGCGCGCGGCTCAGCCAACGATGGGATCAGTCAGGCGGGCAGTGACCGCGAGAAGCGGTCACATGTCCCGCCCGACACTAAGAGCGCGCCGCGCGTCTCGGGCGCGCTCTTAAAGGGACAGTGGGAGACTAAATTAGAATCAGTCTCCCATTGGCCCCTGTCAGGCCACATTCCCCATTCACTCACGTTTTGGGGGCGTGGATATGACAGGAGCCAATCAAAGTGAACCTTAGGGTTTTTATACTCACCTGTTTCCCCTTGCTCCTTGCCCTATCGTGGTTTCTGTCCAGTTCCCTTTAGTGCTTGTATCGTTCAGTTGGTTTTTTGGTGCTTGACCTTGGCTTTGTTCCTGACTCCGCTCTCTCCTTATCCTTGCTTGCTTATCCGCTGTTTTGTCCTCTGTGTACCAGTCCTCGGCTTGTTCTACGTTACGCTGTCTCTCAGTTCCCTTGACCTCGGCTTGTTCTGACTCTGTCTTTCTCTCGTCCTAGTCCGGCCATTCTAAGGTCCGGTAGACGAACTCTGTTTCTTGTCTCTTGACTGTGAACTATTCCTGCGTGTTGGGGTATATTACCGTGACATTACGATAGGGCCATGAACCCCGCAGGTTTAGGTCAACAGATGGCCACTCATGAGGCTAGATTCGCAGAACAGGATCACCGTATGGATCAAATGGCTCAAGCCATCCAGACACCGTTATCCCGATCTGTTCCGGTACCTGTACCTACGCCTTCTGTAAACCCTATACCGGACACAGCTAATATGTCTAATGCTTCTACACATCTAACCCCGCCACCTAGGTATGGAGGGGACGCTAAGACATGTAGGGGATTCCTTAATCAAGTGGAATTCCACTTCGAAATGTACCCACGTTCATTTCCCACTGACAGATCTAAGGTGGGTTTTCTTATGCACCAGCTTACGGATAAGGCACTAGAATGGGCAAATCCTATTTGGGAGGCTAATGGGCCTATGGTACACGACTTTAATAGCTTCCTCACAGCGTTCCGTAGAACATTTGACACGACTAAAAGGTCAAAAAATGCCGCCAGGGCATTAATGAGAATAAAGCAAGGATCTAAATCTGTAGCCGATTATGCTATTCAGTTCCGGACCCTTGCCTCACAGGTAGATTGGACTAATAATGGCCTTACTACTGCCTTTATGGAAGGTCTGTCTGATACTATCTTAGATGAGGTAGCAGCTAAGGACCTCCCTGTACCCCTGGAGGACCTGATTGACTATCTTATCGATATAGATAACAGGATCCGTGACAGGTTATATACCAGGTCCAGAAATAGACATTTTGTTCCCTTTAACTCCCCTAGAGCTGAGACTCCCGAGGGATCTAAAGGTTCTGAGGAGGAACCTATGCAGTTAGGGGTTGCTAAACTTACCGACGCTGAAAAGCTTTATAGGAGAAAGGAGGGACTTTGTCTTTATTGTGGTAGGAGGGGTCATATGAGACAAGAATGTCCCGTGCGTCCGGGAAACTATCGCACCTAAGACCGTATAGAGGACTGGCCTTGGGTGTGACATCACAGTCCTCACATTTGCCTCTTAATAAGTTACTTCTTCCTGTTTCCCTGCACCTTGATAGTAACTGCATAGCAGGGAATATACTAGCCCTGGTTGATTCCGGAGCGGCCGAAAACTTTATTGATTCCAGTTTTGTCAAGGAGAATAACATACCCACCAGAGAGAAGGAGACACCCTTGGCCGTTGAGGCCATAGATGGTAGACCATTATGCTCTCCTATTATCACACATGAGACTGTTCCCCTACATATGTCTACAGGGGTGTTACACTCTGAGACCATTCGGTTTCAGATCATTACTTCTCCTTCCTCTCACCTCGTGTTAGGGTATCCTTGGTTACGTACTCATAATCCCACCATTGATTGGGAGTCAGGACAAATAGTTTCTTGGAGTGATTCTTGCCAAGAATCTTGTGTTGTTAAAGTCACCCCTTTGAATTCTACTCATATTCCTCCCGTGCCTACGATCATACCCTCTCAGTACCTGTCTCTTAAATCTGTTTTTGATAAAAGGGAGGCTGAAAGATTGCCACCTCACAGGCCTTACGATTCTGCTATTAATTTATTACCTGGTACGATGCCTCCCAAAGGGAGAATATATCCTTTATCTCCTCAGGAGAATCTGGTTATGGAGGAATATATCAAGGAATCTCTAGAGAAGGGATTTATAAGAAGATCCTCTTCCCCGGCAGGGGCTGGGTTCTTCTTTGTGTCTAAGAAAGATGGCGAATTAAGGCCTTGTATTGACTATAGGGGCCTTAATAAAATCACCGTCAAAAATGCGTATCCCATACCTTTGATCACAGAACTTTTTGATAGGCTTAAACAGGCCACAGTTTTTACTAAATTGGACCTTAGGGGTGCTTACAACCTCATACGTATCAAAAAGGATCACGAGTGGAAGACTGCTTTCAATACCAGGAGTGGCCACTACGAGTACACTGTGATGCCCTTTGGTCTTTGTAACGCCCCAGCAGTTTTTCAAGAATTTATTAATGATGTCCTACGTCAATTTATACATACATTCGTTATAGTATACTTGGACGACATATTAATTTATTCTAATGATTTACAGACTCATCACATGCATGTTAAATTAGTGTTGAGAACTCTTCTGGTTAACGGTCTCTATTGCAAACTCGAAAAATGTTCATTTGATCAATCTGAAGTCCAATTCTTGGGTTATATAATCTCTGCCAAGGGTTTTCGTATGGATCCCAAGAAACTGTCTGCCATTATGGAATGGCCTCTGCCCCAGGGTTTGAAAGCCATTCAGCGTTTTCTGGGGTTCTCTAATTATTATAGGCGTTTTATTAAAGGGTTTTCTGCCATTGTAGCGCCTATAACCAGAATGACCAAGAAGGATGGTAATACTCATGTCTGGAAACCAGAAGCACTCGAGGCCTTTGAATTCTTGAAAGCTACATTTGCCTCTGCTCCTGTTTTACAGCATCCTGTCCCTTCACTGCCCTTTATTCTTGAGGTTGATGCTTCTGAGATAGGGGTAGGTGCTATCTTGTCTCAAAGAGATTCACCTGAAAAGCCGTTACACCCTTGTGGCTTCTTTTCCAGACAGATGTCCAAAGCAGAGAGGAATTATGATGTAGGCAATCGTGAACTCCTTGCTATCATTTTGGCGCTCAAGGAATGGAGACATCTGCTAGAGGGTACCAGGGATCCTATCCTCATTTTAACGGATCACAAAAACCTCTCATACCTTAGTGAAGCAAAAAGATTGTCTTCTAGGCAGGCCAGGTGGTCTCTGTTTTTGTCTCGTTTTAATTACATAATCACTTACAGACCGGGTGATCGTAATACTAAAGCTGACGCTCTGTCCAGACAATTCGAGACTACTGACAAACTCGAGGTCGATGTTACCCCTGTCATTCCGCCTGACAGAATAATAGCGACTACTGTTCTTTCTATTTCGTCTTCTCTCTTACAGACTATTCAGGCTAAACAAAACTTGGCTCCTGAGGAGAGGCCTGCTGATAAGCTATTCGTTGATATACCAGAGAGACGAGACATCTTGTCATTATATCATGACACTAGAACTGCTGGACACCCTGGTATTTCTAAGACAGTCTCAGCAGTTTCTAGATATTTCTGGTGGGCTTCCTTGCGCAAGGACGTCACCGATTACGTTAATGCCTGTAGCACTTGTGCCAGTATGAAGTCCTCCCACAGGGTTCCTTGTGGGTTGTTGCATCCGTTGCCCATACCCGAGAGGCCATGGTCCAATATATCCATGGATTTTATTGTTGAATTACCTCCCTCTAATGGTAAAACGGTCATCCTGATGATTGTGGATCGTTTTTCTAAGATGGCTCATTTTGTGTCTCTTGTCAAATTGCCATCATCCAAGGAACTTGCCTCTATCTTTGCCGGGGAGGTGTTTCGGTTGCATGGTATTCCCACTTCGATCGTGTCCGATAGGGGTAGCCAGTTTATTTCCAGATTCTGGAGAGCGTTTTGTGCAGAGATGGGTATCTCCCTCTCGTTTTCTTCAGCCTACCACCCCCAGTCTAATGGAGCTGCTGAACGTGCCAACCAATCTCTGGAGCAGTATCTTCGCTGTTTCGTGTCCCACCATCAGAACAATTGGGCTGACCTGCTTCCTTGGGCTGAGTTTGCTCGTAATAATGCTGCTCATGAATCCTCCGGTAACAGCCCTTTTTACGTTGTTTATGGCCGGCATCCCGTGGTTCTTCCAGCTGCATTCTCCTTACAGGGCATGCCAGCTCTGGACGAACATTTGGCTAGTCTACGTAATACTTGGGAGCAGGTTCAGTGTTCTTTGGTGGCCTCAGCTGCTCGCCAGAAGGTTCACGCTGACAAGCATCGCAGGGCGGCTCCATCCTATGCGGTGGGAGACCGGGTTTGGCTTTCTACTCGCAATATTCGTCTTCGTGTGCCTTCTATGAAGTTGGCCCCTCGTTTTATTGGTCCTTTTCGTATCTTACATGTGGTTAATCCTGTCTCGTATGCATTGGATCTTCCAAAAAATCTACGCATTCCTAACGTGTTTCATACCTCCTTGTTAAAACCCCTCCTGTGCAACCGTTTTACTCGGCATATCCCCCCTCCTCCTCCGGTTTCGGTGGAGGGCCATGAGGAGTTTGAAGTGGCGGCTGTAATTGACTCTCGCTTGCTTCGGGGTCGCCTCCAATATCTGGTACATTGGAAGGGCTATGGGCCTGAGGAACGCAGTTGGATTTCCGCTGACGCTGTTCACGCTCCTCGCCTTGTGCGTTCTTTCCACGCTCGTTTTCCTGCCAGGCCTGCTCCTCCCCGCCCGGTGGGCGTGTCTTCAGGGGGGGGTACTGTAGCGGTACTTACCCTCTCCAGGGGCCGGCCGGGGTCCTCCCTTCTCGCCGCGCGCGGTCCTGCTCCTGCACGAGCCGCGCGCGGCTCAGCCAACGATGGGATCAGTCAGGCGGGCAGTGACCGCGAGAAGCGGTCACATGTCCCGCCCGACACTAAGAGCGCGCCGCGCGTCTCGGGCGCGCTCTTAAAGGGACAGTGGGAGACTAAATTAGAATCAGTCTCCCATTGGCCCCTGTCAGGCCACATTCCCCATTCACTCACGTTTTGGGGGCGTGGATATGACAGGAGCCAATCAAAGTGAACCTTAGGGTTTTTATACTCACCTGTTTCCCCTTGCTCCTTGCCCTATCGTGGTTTCTGTCCAGTTCCCTTTAGTGCTTGTATCGTTCAGTTGGTTTTTTGGTGCTTGATCTTGGCTTTGTTCCTGACTCCGCTCTCTCCTTATCCTTGCTTGCTTATCCGCTGTTTTGTCCTCTGTGTACCAGTCCTCGGCTTGTTCTACGTTACGCTGTCTCTCAGTTCCCTTGACCTCGGCTTGTTCTGACTCTGTCTTTCTCTCGTCCTAGTCCGGCCATTCTAAGGTCCGGTAGACGAACTCTGTTTCTTGTCTCTTGACTGTGAACTATTCCTGCGTGTTGGGGTATATTACCGTGACACTGGAACACTAAGGATTTCACAGCATAGCAGCAAGTTCTGGAACACTAAGGATTTCACAGCATAGCAGCAAGTTCTGGAACACTGAGGATTTCACAGCATAGCAGCAAGTTCTGGAACACTGAGGATTTCACAGCATAGCAGCAAGTTCTGGAACACTGAGGATTTCACAGCATAGCAGCAAGTTCTGGAACACTGAGGATTTCACAGCATAGCAGCAAGTTCTGGAACACTGAGGATTTCACACCATAGCAGCAAGTTCTGGAACACTGAGGCTTTCACAGCATAGCAGCAAGTTCTGGAACACTAAGGATTTCACAGCATAGCAGCAAGTTCTGGAACACTGAGGATTTCACAGCATAGCAGCACGTTCTGGAACACTGAGGATTTCACAGCATAGCAGCACGTTCTGGAACACTGAGGCTTTCACAGCATAGCAGCAAGTTCTGGAAGACTGAGGATTTCACAGCATAGCAGCAAGTTCTGGAACACTGAGGATTTCACAGCATAGCAGCAAGTTCTGGAACACTGAGGGTTTGTACAGAAAGAGGCCCGATCTGAAACACTGAGTGTTTTACTGGGTAGCAGCAAGCTCTTGAACACTGATGGTAACATAGGGACCAGGCCTAAAACAATGTGAATAAATTGCCCACCAAGTACTGTATGGGCGATTCTACACTACAGTAAATAGGGAGTAGTTAATTACACGATAGGGCCAGCCAGAGGCGTAACTACAAACCACGGGGCCCGATGCGTAAATTGCCCCCCTCATAGGTCTATCCCCCCCACACATACAGAGAAACATACATACAGACACACATACACACACACACATATAGAGACATAAATACAGACACACAAACACACACATGCAAAATGTTTAATTCACCCTCCTGTTTCCTACCTTTTAGGTGCATTAGGGTGACTTTCTCTGGGATCCAGTGGTGGCTTAGGCTAATGGGAGTCAGAGTTCCAACTCTAACTCCCTCTCAGGGCCGGATTAACATAGGGGCTGATGGAGCTGCAGCTCCAGGCCCAGGCCCATGGAATAGGCCCATTGATTTTTTTTTTACACACTACTCTTAGGGATTCCACCTGGCTTTTATTTTATTGGCACAGCCAGTATTTGAGGCTGCCTGGCTGGTTCCAATATTACAGTGATACTGGCAATACAAATGCTGGTATTTTTCTCAGTATAAACAAGAGATTACTATGCAATACCAGCACTAGCCAGTTGGGGTCGCTGTGTATGGAGAGAGGCAGGGATAGGAAGTTCCAGCATATCCCTCCCTGCCTACCTCTAATCACTGACCCGCAGGGGAGCAGCTACAGAGAGTCCAGACAGCAGCTCCCACCCTGCAGAGACAGCCTACAGCTCAGGGAAGTAAGGGATGGGGGGAAAGGCTGCAAGGAGACATACACTGAGACACTAAGGGACATTGGGAGACATTATTGTGACGAAACCAACCTCGCCACTGGGCATTGGAGAAGCCTGTTTGCCCGCCTCCTACCTTTGGACTATGGCCCTGGGAGATTGGGCCCTTTAAAAACAGTGTTCGGCCCTAACAGAGTGCATGTCACTCATTCTGGCCCTTTAATTACTGTGGGAGAAGGATTGGCACTTTTTATATGGCACTTCGGATGCAGCCGAAGTTGTCGAAGTCGTCGAAGTGACCGGCATCGGACAAAGGACCACGTGGCGGCGGCCATTTTAACATCGAACACCGCCGACCCTTACCATCGCCTCCACTTCAACTAAAGCCGAAGTTACCGACGTTGTGGAAGTAGTCAAAGTGACCGGCATCGGACAAAGGACCACGTGGCGGCGGCAATTTTAACGTCGAACACCACCGACCCTTACCATCGCCTCCGCTTCGACACTTCGACTAAAGTCGAAGTACCGGCAACACTTCGAACGGGACTTAGCCGTTTTTTATGCAGGAAATTGACTGACCGCACAGCCCAAATCCATGGAACTGTTTTGGGCAAGAAAATGTGCTTACGGTCTGTCATAAAAGGACTTCTGTGTAACTTTTTATCTACTGGAGGGATTTGTATGATTTTTGAGAATGTTTATGTTTAAAGTATGCTGAGTCTGAATATGTAATTCAATTTTATGGAGATTGGATGTATGGTTTTAGAGTTATGAAAGTTGGGTAAAAAGTATGTTTTAACTGTATGTATAATTGGGTTTCCTCTCAGGATAAGGGGAGGGAATATGTGGGATGTAACTGTGATATGATTGGTTATTTTATCCCTCCCTGTGGGCGGTCCTGTATTTGCAACAACTGTAATAAAAGCCAGACTGGGCATGCTAGCACCTCAGATCATCTTGGACCTTCATGAAGTTTCGGCTCATGTTTGGGGGATTGGAGAACTACACTGTGGGGATTGCTATAATCACTATACTCCCCAGGGTATAATCACTAAGCTCTGCTAAGAGCTTGTTTTTGTTCCTGCTCTCTGGAATTCGGAGACGTCCACCTACTGAAAGCTGGACCCTGGTCTTGGGCCCAGAGTGGGTGGAGACGGTGAGACCCCAACCAAGCTGCGGCGTTTTGTGGGGTCTGCAGTGGTTATGGTGTCGGGCAGAGTGCTTGGAGTCCTCGGAAAGCACTAGGAGCATCCGTCAGCGGAGGGTACCCGGTCGGGGTGCCAGCAGTTCCGTTATGGGGACACAGAGTCCCCATGTCTCTCAGTGTCCCCATGTCTCCCAGCCAGTGTCCCTGGCATCTCAGTGACCCCTAGTCTCCCAGTGCCCCCAGTCTGCCAGTGTCTCACTGTCTCCATGTCTCCTAGTGCCTCCATGTCTCCCAGTGCCTCAAGTGTCTCAATGTCCCCATGTCTCCAAGCTAGTGTCCCTAGTGTCTGTGGCCCTGGTGTCTCAGTGTCCCCATGTCTCACAGTGCCCCCATGTCTCAATGTCCCCATGACCCCCAGCCAGTGTCTCTAGTGTCTGTGTCCCTGGTGTCTGTGTCCCCATGTCTTCAAGTATCCCCTATTTTCCCAGTGTCCCCATGTGTCCCAGCCAGAGTCCCCTAGTCTCCCAGTGTCACTGGTGTCTCCGTGTCCCTAGGTCCCCCCGTGTCCCCAGGTCTCCCCGTCTTCCTAGTGTCCTAGTGACTTGGGGACCCTGGGATACATGGGGACACAGGGAGACATGGGGCATTGAGACACTGTGATACATAGGATCACTGGGAGACCTGGGGAAACGACACTAGGGACACTGGGAGACATGGGGCACTGAGACACTGAAACATAGGAACACTGAGACCTGGAGTAATCGACACATAGGGGCACTGGGAGACATAGGGGCACTGGGAGGTATCCATCTATACAGCAGAATCAAACTAAGTAGTTTTTTTGGTGATTTTACAGAATTTTCTCTTATGTCACTCCTTGTGATTTACATCATCTCATGTCACCCATACATATTTAATTATGCAAATTAGGAAGGCCGGTATGTTTTTCCAAGAAAGGTGGCAACCCTAACTACTTTTCACATACTCTTACTTAAGTATGGAAACTTAAGAGGGATGCATTGGAACAAAACTTGTGTGGACTGGCTGACAATGAATATAGTTAAAGGGACACTATAGTCACCAGAACAACTACAATTTATTGAATTTGTTCTGTTGAGTAGAATCATTACCGTCAGGCTTTTTGCTGTAAACACTGTCTTTTCAGAGAAAATGCAGTGTTTACATTACAGCCTAATGATAACTTCACTGGCCACTCCTTAGATGACTGTTAGAGATCCTTCCTGGGTCATGGCTGCCTAAAATGCATCCAAACATTCAGTATCTCCTCCCTCTGCATGCAGACACTGAACTTTCCTCATAGAGATTCATTGATTCAATTCATCTCTATGAGAAGATGCTGATTGGCCAGGGCTGTGTTTGAATCATGCTGGCTCTGCCCCTGATCTGCCTCTTTGTCAGTCTCCGCCAATCCTATGGTGAAGCACTGTGATTGGATCAGGCCACCACTTCTAATGATGTCAGCAGACTGCTTGTTTTTCTGAGTCTAACAGCATGCAGAGTAACAGCTTCAGGCTTGAATACAGTAAGATTTTGCTATATTAATGGAGGCATGAGGGGCCCAGGGGGGCTAGATGGAGGTGTTAGCACTATACGGTCATGAATTCATGTTTGTGTTCTTGACCCTATAGTGATCCTTTAAGGTAATGCAGACGTTGGTCTCTCTAACGCTGTGGCATGTTCCCTTTCACTACATACAGCTTTTCTCTGTCCCAGACTATATACCAGGAGCTTCTACCTGCTAGTAAGAAGGTAAGGAGACAAGTGGACCAGCGAGTGCTAGGGGACAGTCCCTAGAAAGCGTTGAGCGAGCGCATCATTGGATGCATTCATGCCAAGCTCAGGGTGCTGTCTGCATAGTATGCCCTTAGTTGGACAGCTGCATGATTGGCAGGCAGCCTGTCATGCATTCATGCCAGGCTGGCCTAATTCTTTGGGAAGACATGTCCTCTTTTTGGGCATGTTCGCCCCTTTTGGCAGGTTACGTGATTTGTGTCAGTGGCACACCCTTTTACCATGCCCATTGACTTCCTACTTGACTGGACACTGCTGTTAGGGGTTATGGATTTGCTTGAAAGATGAAAACATAAATTAGTGAGAGATTAGCCTAGGGTATGTGTTTTCTTATAGCTGCTGTTTTCTTTCTCTCCAGCACCATCTCCATCAGATACATGACGCTTGGGAGTGTTTTACTGTTTTTGGTCGATACGATCCTGTAATTAGGCCCGTCATAATTGTCAGCACCAGGCCCACTGGGTTCTTAATCTGGCCCTGCTCCCTCTCCTTCCTCCTGCGCGGCTCTCTCTGATAGCTGGGAGGATTGACCGGGGCAGTCACTTCCTCCCAGCGTCTGATGTCATCACATGGGGCCCGGTCGCGCTGTAAAAAGCGCCGCAGCGTTGACCGGGCCCCTCTGGATATTCATTGCCATCCAGTGGCCTTAACAATATGGGCCACCCAATGGACCCCTTTAATGTGACTGCGCGGCCGGGCCGCGACACAAATGGCGGCGGGCACCCAGTCGCAGGGGTCCACAGGGTGGGCATGCCCCCTGGAGTGACGGGCCTGGTCGCAGCTGCAACCCATGCGACTGACGTAGTTGCACCAGTGGGGCCACCTAGGATCAGAGTGAGATCTCTCCAGTCTGGCTGCAGCAGCCTACAACAGCACCACAGAAAGGTAGTGGCACTGCCTATGGCCTGTTGCACAGCATCCAAATCTTGTTTCGAAATAGGGGTGGTAAGGGCTTCAAAAGAAAAAAGAATACAGGGAGAAAATTCAGCTTAATAGAATGCATCCTTTTGATCGAAGAGATCAGTTTAGAATCAGAATAGTCAGAATTGGCTGATCCTGGTTTACACAGGGATCCCATGCTGTGGTATTTATTTACTTATTAAATAAACTAGAGAATGAAGCTAATAGGCAATTAAAGTTTGCCACATGCCACTGAGGAGTGTTTGAAATTATCCGGTGGAATGCATTCAGTAAAACGCATCTGGTGGGATGCAATGATGGCCATTGGAAGATTCAGCACAAGGCTTGGAATGTGGCAGCCGCGACGTAAAGAAACATCCAAAATGGCCCCTTGAAACCAATAGGAGACATAGGACCACCCCTCCAAAAATCAGAATGAGGCTTAAACTGAGGATATTGGCAGTGTAGAATGCACTTTGATTTTAATTAACAGGAGGAATTTGCTAACAAGCAATTACAAGTCCTCTTCAACCTATTGCTCACGTAAGTTTTTTTTGTAATTGTCCTATTTATAGTTAAATCCCCCTCTCATAATATTGTAAAGCGCTACGGAATCTGTTGGCGCTATATAAATGGCAATAATAATAATAATAATAATAATAAAACTAATTACAAGGTTATTTAAGCCAAGACAGAAAGGCTCTAGTACTGACTGAGGAAGTCATTACTGGTGAAACGCGTTTCAGATTAAGATAAGCCCATATCTTTTGTCATTGCACTTTACCTTTGTGTTTCATTTAATTTTATGTGTTTTTTTTAATTATTCATTTTTTAATTAAATTATATTGTTAGAGTTTTTCTTGGTCATGTTATGACAATTGGTGCAGCGTAGGCAACTATCTTCATAAACAAAAGTGTGGCAGTAACCATGGAAACTAAAGCAAGATCTATGCTGATTCCACTGATTTCTCCTCAATCAATTCTAATCCGTTTCACAGTGATTCTTATTGTAATGCTATGAAAAGTGTAACTCCTCCAGTATTCTCCATGAGTTGAACAGTCCAATACAGAAAGAGAAACACCTTAATGTACATTTGGGTGCACACAGGGATCTCATGCTGTGGTATTTATTTACTGATTAAATAAACGAATACTAGGAGAATGGACCTAATAGGCAATTAAAGTATGTACCACATGTCACTGAGCACAGAATAGTTGAGATAAATTAGCCCTGAACGTTTAAAAAACAAACTCTAAAATAATTACATTGGATGGAATAATAAGAAACACAAACTGTAGGTTGTTTTGATATTCTACTAATTAAACTAATAGTTATGCAGAGGCCATGTTAGGGAAATCACAAACCCTCAAGCATCAGGTGTTATCCCAGCATACGTCAGCTAATTCATACTAGGAGTCCATGTTATTGGAAGTGATGTGTAATATAAGCACCTTATATTTTCTGATACACTGTGGCTAGCAGGAAGTTACTTCAACATGAAAGAAAATGTTCCAGTCTGAACTGCCACAAATCTATTTAATAGCAAAGCTCATGATCTACTCTATTATGGTAAATTCTACAACTCTCTCCAACCATCCAACTCGCCTGCTTTCCCTTACACCCACTTGTTGATCTTAAGGACAGAGGCAATTGTACACATTCTAATCAAAACACAATGTAAACAAACCCTAGAATTTGACAATGTCTGTTTAACCATAACTTACCCGTTTCAAATCAAGTGCCCCCACACTTACTAAATATATACTGAACAAAATTATAAACGCAAACATTTTGTTTTTGCCCCTATTTTTCAGGAGCTGAACTCAAAGATAGCTTTTTCTATGTACACAAAATGCCTATTTCTCTCAAATATTGTCCACAAATCTGTCTAAATCAGTGTTAGTGAGCACTTCTCCTTTGCCAAAATAATCCATCCACCTCACAGGTGTGGCATATCAAGATGCTGATTAGACAGCATAGATGGTCACAGGTTTTGAGGGAGCATGCAATTGGCATGCTGACTGCAAAAATGTCCACAAGAGCTATTGTTGCCCGTGAATTGATTTTTTTTTTTATATATAAAGTTTTATTTCGTTTTAACAGTTCATTTGTACAGTGAACCAGAAAAGTCAGTTTTACATACGTCGTCAAACAATATAATATACAAGTGTCATCAAACAAAGTAATTTACACAATGGCATACAATTTACATCGTAGTACAAATCAGGTAATATAGAGGATGGCTGAGACTCTACCTGGTTGGGAGTCCCGAGGGGTCAGGAGCTACCTCCGAGTCCCGGGGGTGTTTGGGTTGGGGGTTTACTGAGATCCCCATCAGCTGCTTGCGGTCTAAGTGTGCAGTTGAGTGGGGGTTTGGAGTTCGAGGTATGAGTATCGTGGGTCCGACTTGTGATATAGTAGTCGCATCGGTCCTGCAGTCAGTTGATTAGGCTCTGAAGTCACTTCCCAACCAGTGTTATGTCATGGACAACGTGACCCTTTGGCTAGTGGCTGGTAATGCGGAGTGGGTAACTTAGGCCTTTGGGTTTTGTCCGGTTACCTGTCTGGTTGGTTCGTGGGATGTGCGTATACATTCGGAGTATTGAGTAGCAAGAGGGTGGTGGGGATTCGGGGGGGAGGTGAAGGAAGAGGGGGGGTGGGGATGGACCGAGAGGTGCCCAGTGTATGTTGGCATCACTCCACTTTTAGGTTGAGGCATGGTATTGGTGTGTCTGGTTGGGGTGTTACGTATCCGTGTATGGTTTGGACAGGAATCTTGTCCAAGGTCGCCACACCTCATGGAAGAGGGTGAGTTTATGGAAAATGGAGGCCTGCATTTGTTCATTTAAATTTGCATGCACTGAACTAAACAAATCCAGGGCGTTTTTCCTATACATAAGCTTTTCAGCAGGGCATTACTCATGTGCTGTCCTGCAGGGCTGATGCAAGGATTTGTGACTACATAGGCGAAGATGCATTTTGCCCCCTTTTGAATTTCTTACCTTTGTTTTTCTTATCCCTCTTTTGTGTATTACACCCCATTTAGTGTATCTTATCCCCATTTTTATCCATTGTGCATACAGCCCTTTGTGTGTCTCTTCCTCCCAGCCCTTTTGTGTCTTTCTTCCCCCTGCCCCTTTGTCTTTTTCCCTTCTCCAGCCCCTCTGTGTGTCTCTTTCTTCCTATGTTTTACACCCCACCTCCTATAGAATGTAAGCTCGTTTGAGCAGGGTCCTCTTCAACCTATTGTTCCTGTAAGTTTATTTGTAATTGTCCTATTTATAGTTAAATCCCCCTCTCATAATATTGTAAAGCGCTACGGAATCTGTTGGCGCTATATAAATGGCAATAATAAATAATAAATAAATATACTCTTTTGTGTGTCTTTTCCCCCTCTATCTTATGTTCCCACTTTATGGTTGCACTGAACCTGCTGTCCTGGAGGGGCACCCAACCAACATAACCTCTTTGTGGGGCCTGCATGTCATTGATGGTGACACCCCATCTCTGGCTTCACACACCTCAAATGGGGCTGCTCTGCCTTTAAATGCCCTGGTCTAATTTTTGTCCCAGTCCTGCCCTGCCTGAAAAACTTGAGTAATCAATCATATGGACCAGTAAATGCGTATTGCAATTTTTAATGTTCAAAATTAAAAATCTGTCAGCCTTAGGGGTAACACTGTCTGTCACATTTTATTTTAAAGATATTAGCAGTGCAGCAATGCATGGGAGTAATGACTCCTTTCTCCTAAATTAACATCTACCTATCCACAAATATCTAGAGAATGGGCTTTGTTGCCAAATGAAAGGGGTTCATTCATCTCATATAAGCAGGATTTATTTAACTCCTCATTTAGTATTTCAATTATTAGAAGAAAATCATTAATAAAATGTAGACAAAGAAAATACCAGGATATAACTTAGGCGTACCCCTTGCGGATAAGTATCTATTTTTTCCAGCCCTTAACAGGAGTTCAGCTTAACTCAAACACATGTTATTCATCCTGTCCCTAACATGCGCAGATTAATGCACATGCAATTCTGATCCTTTTATGCTGTCAGCCATCACCACTGTGTTAGATGCTTTTGTAAGCTACACAGGAACGCCTTCTTAGAGTTTGTATGGTTGTCTAATAATTGCTGTTTATAAATCTCCTTTTTTGGTCTTTAGGAAAACTACTATTTCAATGCATTGTTTGGTTTTCTTGTTTTGCTTTTTCTTGTGCTTTTTTATTTATTCTGACAACTGTTTTCTATTTTCTATTTATTTTGTGCCGACTGAGAATGTAAATTGAACTTTAATGCTATTGTCCTTTGTTCTTTTTCAGCGAAAATATGTTCTGCATTAAGGAGCGCATATAAAGCAAAACAGTCCTGGTATCACCCATCAGCTTTTGTAGAGCACCAAAGCCAGGGAGAGATAGTGTAAGAGATTTTATGGCCAACAGATGGTATAATTGGTATCATAGATGATTTTTTAATGAATGAAGGTCATGGGTTCAGCCCCCATCTGGAAACTTCTTACAATATCTGGGTATCCTGATTGCTGGTTCAGTACTGTAATATGAGGTTAAACTTGCCCTATCAGCTCAGCCTTATTCAGGAACCTGGGATGCATTTGCCTCTTAGATGGTTTGATATGAAGATTATAAGCTAGGAGCAAACTTTCTTTTTTGCATTTCAGAAAGCCTCTTTGTGATCAAACTGTTATTAATATTTTTACAATAAAGCAGAGTCAACGTCCAAAACTAACATTCCATTATGCAGAAGTTAAATTCCCACACTTATAATATATGATAATTCTTATTTTTTTGAGTAAAGCAACACAACTTTTCCAAAAATCAAATCTATAGGATACAGCCTAAACGAGCGTTAGCATATTACATTTCTCACCTTCATGTTCTCCCTCAAGGAGGAAATTCGTCTTGAGCTGAACAATGCCTAATTCAATAAAAACACATATATTTAGCTGTTACAAAGCCAGCAAATGTAGAGTAAAAGGAATTAAAAAATGTATAACTGATATATTGTAGTCTATACTGGATTGGTTAGCTGGTCAATGTTGATCTGTATTGGACTGATTAATTAGTATATGTAAATTGTGTTGGTATATGCTTGCAGGGCCGGACTGGGGATACAAAGCAGCCCTGGAAAAAAAAAATCTATGCCAGCCCCATAAGTCATTGCGCCATATATTGTCGCAATATATATATATATATATATATATATATATATATATATTGCTTTTTCTAATATAATATATTGGTCCTTTCAGAGTAAAACATTTAATTATACAGTAAGCATACTCACATGCAGACACAGACAATCTCACTGACACACACAAGTTCATTGATACACAGCCTCATAGACAAACAATTTCACTAATATACATAAGCTCATTGACATAAAAACACAAGCTCACTCACTAGCAGGCACACACACACACACATACACATGCAAGCAAGCTCACTAGCAGGCGCACACACACACAGCTTAATGTAGTGGTTCTGGTGTCTATAGCCTGTCCCTGCAGGCTTTTGAATGTAAACACTGACTTTGCAGAGAAAAGGCAGTGTTTACATTGCTTCCTAGTGACACCTCTAGTGACAGACACTCAGACGGTCACTAGAGGCGCTTCCTGTGTCAGTGCGGATTGGTTGAGATCATCAAGCTTGAGTAAGGTGAGTAAAACACTATTTTTAAAAACACACACAGACACCACGACTGACACACACACACACACACCACGACTGACACACCATGACAGACAAAGACACACACACACACCATGACAGACACACACACATACCATGACAGACACACACACCATGATACAGACACACCGTGACACAGACGACACAGACAGACACACAGCATGACACATACAGACACACACACACAGCGTAAGACAGACACACACACAGCATGACACAGACAGACACACAGCATGACACAGGCAGACACACAGCATGACACAGACAGACACACACACACAGCATGACACAGACAGACACACACACACTGCATGACACAGACAGACACACAGCATGACACAGACACACCGCATGACACAGACAGACACACACACACCGCATGACACAGACAGACACACACACCGCATGACACAGACACACACACAGCATGACACAGACACACACACACACACCATGACAGACACACACACACACACACCATGACAGATACACACCATGATACAGACACAGCATGACACAGACAGACACACAGCATGATACAGACACACACACACAGCATGACACAGACAGATACACAGCATGACACATACATACACACAGCATGACACAGACAGACACACAGCATGACACAGACAGACACACAGCATGACACAGACACACACACAGCATGACACAGACACACACACACAGCATGACGCAGACACACACAGCATGACACAGACAGATACACACACCATGACAGACAGACACACACACAGCATGGAACACACACACACAGCATGACACACACACACACTCCCACTGACATACATATTTGTTAGTACCTGTGGGTGGGCAGACTGGTAGCTGTGCTGGCGGCCGCAGGGAGAACTTGAAAGGCGGCCGCAGGGGAAGCTTTTCATGAGGCCGGGAGCAGGCTCTTCTGGGGGAGCAGGCTGTTCTGTCACTGCTCCCCCTCCCTCGCGCGCTAGAAAGAGACCGGGGCCGGAATACGACGTCATATTCCGGCTCCGGTCTCATTAAGCTGCGCGCGAGGGAGGGGGAGCAGAGACAGAACAGCCTGCTCCCCCAGAAGAGCCTGCTCCCGGCCTCATGAAAAGCTTCCCCTGCGGCTGCCATTCAAGTTCTCCCTGCGGCCGCAGGTCACCCCGGCCCCAGGTGCCGACGGCCCACCGGGAAATTTCCCGGTATCCCGGTGGGCCAGTCCGGCCCTGTATGCTTGTCCTTATTGGATTTATAAAGGTTTAGATTGGTAAGTTTGTATTATTCTTGTCTGTGTTGGGCCTTTTAGTTCGTTTAATAAAATAGACTGTGCTGTATTGTTGGTACGCTATACTCCTTTCTTTCTTTTTTTTGTTTTTTTTTTAATGGAGGCACGAACAGCAGACAGGCCTAAGTCTTACGCAGAGCAAATAAATGGTTAATAAAGGCAAGACATGATGGTTGTAACGCATGCCTTGATAAAGTTTACTGAAAATATTGTTATCTGGTGAGGTAAAATTGTCTTAGTGATGGTTACCTGTGACGGTAGTCACCATTACATGGAGTTTCATAAGGACCCTGGACTACTCCTATGGCTAAGTCACCCTGTGCCCATTATATGTGCAGGGTGTGTAGAATGTGTGTTTATTGTTAAGGTTTTGTGTGCTCTCCTGTCCTGCTGATGCAACAGCTTTATGCACTACCTGAATAGCAAAGATTATAATTTGCATATTCAGGTAGATTTGCATATTGCTAATACTGTAGGCAGGAGAGATATTTTGGGATAATGATGGTCTATAAGTCATTATGTTACCATAAGTCCCTACATGATGTCTTATTTGGTTTGATTGTATTTTTAAGTTGTCACCATATGCTCCATGTAATAAGCCTATGGGCAGGTCCCATAAAATTAAGATGAGTATGTTAGCTTTTGGAATGGTGTATCCTGTGTGGATTTTACCTGGAGGCTAGGCTTGAGAACTGCAAGTGTATTTATAAAGGCAAGAGCTATCACATTGCAGGTAGAGGTGGATACCTGCAAACAAAAAACAACAATATATGCGAACACAACCCAGTGAATATATATATATGGTTAAAGCAAACCAGGACTTCCCTTTGTGTTATAGGTGAAGTATCCAGGTGTATCCCCGAAGACTTCCTCTTGTCTTCAAACAGATATATGCAAATAGGATAGGGGATGATCTGCTAAATGTAGATACAATAAAGGAACATAGCGTTTAACTGTGTGGGAACCGATACTAATGTGAAATCACAATTGGTCACTCACAGATTGGTAGAGTTAAAAAAGCCTTCAATGGTATCTTTTCTTTTCAGTATCCAGTATGTTGTCCCTCCTCACATATTCATCATAGAGTAGATGTATGTATCTCAAAAGAGAAAGATATATACACAAATGTAGTGCACTTCCAGAGTTCAGATAAAAAAAGTATTTAATAACTTACATTTGGGTATAAAACAAAACAGCTTGTCACCATACACGTCCTATGCGTTTCGTCCTAAGTTTGGACTTCCTCAGGGACTTGGTGCAATAAAGTGCAATAAAAGGTAATAGCAGCATTTCAAACAATCCCTCCCACAGTCCTTTTATACATCCCTTTTCAGTATTAAATGTCTGTCAGCTGGCGTTCAATTTTCGTTTTCGCGGTTTGGAGCCGGATGTCGTCATCACGTGCGTCGCTGTGTGTAGCCGGGTGACGTCATCACGTCCGTCGTGTGCGTTCCGCCTTGCGTTTCACGGACCCGGAAGTGGGTCACAGCCGTTAGTCTGTCTTGCTCATTTTATTACATAGACTCAAAGCATATGTAAACGGATGGGCAAACGGGAAGGGGGGAGAGAGAGGCAGTTAAGAAAACTCTGGCTAGCACTACTTTAAAAATTGAGAAAGAATATACATTTATATTCCAATCTTTAATTATAAATCAGCAAATATATATCTAGTTTGGATGAATAAAGGTTTATGTGAAAACATATGTTATTAGTCTATTTAACATATATATGTATCATTCATCTATTTCCCAAGCATATGTCGTTATATATATATATATATATATATATATATAATTCATCTATTTTACAAACATACATCGTTCCCACAATTTGTAAGCCTCACATAAAGAAAGGTTATATAGAGTATATCGATATTGCCATTACTTAACATCTTATTCATTTGTAATACAGTATACATTGTTTCTACATACATATAATTACTAATATGGTTGGTGAAACCCTTTTGTATTGCACTTTTATCTTTTTCTACTTAAAGGTAAATAAAATACATTTATATCTTCAAATAAATAAAATATGTGAGAATAATAAAAAGTGTATAAAATATATGAGAAGTGAAAATAAATATAAATATTAATAAAAAATATTAATGAAAATTATTAATGAAAAAAATAAAATAAATAAAAAATAAAATTTAAATAAAAATAAAAATAAAAATGAAAAATAAATAAAAAATAAAATAAAATGAAATAAAAACTAAAAATAACTAAAAATAACTAAAAATAAAAATAAAAATAAAAATAAAAAATATATAAATAAAAATAAAAATAAGTAAAAATAAAAATAAAAATGGAAAATGAAAATAAAAATAACAATAAAAATAATAATAAAAATGAAAATAAATATAAATAAAAATAAAAATGAAAATAAAGATGAAAATAAAAATTAAGTAAAAATAAAAAATAAAAATAAAATAAAGTAAAATAAAAATAAAAATAAGAAAAAATGTAAATAAATAATATGAAAAAGAATTAATAAAAATAGAAAATATATTAATGATTGGTAAAAAAATACAATAAAAAATCCTTAATTTTTCGAATAAGAGAAAAATGCAATAATACCCACAATCCACAGAAAACAGAATATAGAAAATTAGTGGTTCATTTATTCTTCAAAAAAGCTCCACAAATCAATGTCTAAATTTAAACCAAGAGGTTGAAGTGTTTTTAATTTGTTGATCCAAAAAATCTCTCTTTTGAGAGAGCTTCTTGGTCAAATTTCCTCCTCTCCAATATGGGTCCACCTGCTTTATGCCCAAAAAGGTAAAGCTCTGCCAGTCAAATTTATTGCAAGCATTGCAATGTAGTGGTACTATATGTTTCGTTGATTGTTTTCTAATATTGTTTTGGTGTTCTAGTATTCTTTCTTTTAGTTTCCTACATGTTCTCCCCACATACTGTTTCCCGCAGGGGCATTGTAGCATATATACCACATTTCTTGTATTGCAATTTATATTAGATTTGATTTTAAATCTCTCTTTTGTGGTGAAACTTATAAATTCTTTTTTTTGTACAAATTTTTGGTTTTTACAGGCTTTACAAGAATTACAGGGGGTGAAACCACCAATATTTCGAGTTATACTTTTGCGTGGAATTTTTAGAGCATAGCTTGGGGCTAATACATTTTTTAAGTTTTTTGTTCTCCTGAAAATTAATAACTTAGAAGAAAAAATTGCAGAAACCAAAAATAATAAAATGAAAAGAGATAGACGAGACAAAACTTTTAACACTTTTTCCACTAGCAATAAAATTAAAAATAAACACAAACGAAATTTTGATAGAGATAATAGAAATTTTGAGGGACCACAGAAAAACACCTACTACAGGAAACCTGACACATATAAAAGAAACACCTCACCCCTTCGAATAAGAAATTTTCCAATTAATCACACACAAAATTCACCTATTAAAACTAGAAGATTCCCTAATAACCCCACACGAAGTCCAATTATCACGAGACGAAAAACATTCATTACAAATAATGTCTCACAGATCCAAAATCCCCCGAAACAAAGGGGAAGGAAAGAATCGATTTCCCCAAATCGGTGTGATTCTCCCCCCAGGAGATCTTATGCCCAAGTAACAAGAACTAGTCTGGAACACCCAGATGAAAGTGAGAATCTTTTTTTAGAGGGAGGGTCTCACAGAGATGGGAGAATCACTCAATTCTTCAAACCACGTCACAATCACCAGGGATTCACACCAGACATTCACTCAATTTCCCCCAAAAGAAAAAGAATAGAGGAGAACCCGCGGAGAGAGGACTCCCTAAGAAAAAGATACTAGAGAGACACCACGGAATCTATAATCTTACAGATATAGAGTTAAGTGATACGGATTTAAAAGCCCTAAGTAAAGGCTTAAAATTTGCCCCCAACCAGAAAATGAATTTCTTTAACACCTACATTGATGTCCAGAAATACATTCGCAAAATGACACTAAAAAGATTTTTTTTTAAAAAAGAGATAGAAGAAAACACACATCCAAAAAGTTTAGATGAAACTAGTTTGGAACAGAAACAATTGAAAAAGAATTCACACTTCTACCCAGTAAGGGATAGAGGCCCCTTTTTAGAAACATTTAACAGCATGGTATGCCATGATCTAGAAAAATTAGAAAAGGAAAAAAACTCAGGTGAAAATAAATATAATATGAGTAAAGAAGAATCAGCAAGCATAACTAAACTGCAGAAAATGGACACCATAATAATAAAGGAAGCTGACAAGGGGGGAGCTATAGTCATCATGACAAAGGAATACTACATGAATGAGGCATATAGAATTTTGGGAGACATAGAAACCTACATTAAACTCACAGGAGACCCAACAAAAAAATTTAACATCATCTTGGGATCCCTGTTGGATCAAGCTTAGAAAAATAACATAATTTCCAAAAACAATAAAGAATACCTTTTTAATAATTTTCCAATAATACCCATTTTTTATTTTCTCCCTAAATTACACAAAAACCCAATAACCCCCCCGGGGAGGCCAATTATTAGTGGCATAAACTCTGTATCTGCTCACCTATCAGAATTCGTAGACCACCACCTTCAAAAATATGCGCAAGAAGCACCTTCCTACCTAAAAGACACTGCCCATGTTTTAAGAATTATGGAGAATGTAATCTGGGAACCTGATTATATCTGGGTGACCATAGATGTCACATCATTATATACAATAATAAAACACAATAAAGGCCTAACTGCAGTGGAACTGATTATAGAGAAAGATGAAAATATATCATCAAATTTTCGACATTTTATTTTAAATAGCATTCACTATATTCTCAAACATAATTATTTTTTCTTTGACAATTCATTTTATCTCCAAACCACCGGTACAGCCATGGGGACCAGGTTCGCCCCCAGCTAAGCAAACATATATATGCGGGATTGGGAATCCAACCACATATGGAGTGGGCATAGCTGGGTAGCGAACCTGGTCCTATGGAAACGTTTCATTGATGACATAATAATGATTTGGCGAGGGCCACAGGACGATCTGTCATCATTTATAGATTACATCCACCAAAATGATTATGGTTTAAAATTTACACATGAAACAAACACCACTACCATTAATTTTCTGGACTTAAATCTCTTTGTAGAAAACAATCAAATTCAATCAAAATGTTTTTTTTAAAAAACAGAGGGCAATAGCTTTATTCATAGAAAGAGTTGCCATAAGGATAAATGGTTGGAGACCATACCAAAAAGCCAGCTAATACGAGTGAGAAGAAATTGTACAAAGAACGCAGATTTCAGAGAACAAGCCGAGCATTTAAAAAACAAATTCGTAGCAAAAAAATATGAAACAACATTGCTAGATAAAGAAATCAAAGAAATAGGAAAAAAGAATAGAAGAGATTTAATAGCATCTAACCCCAAAAGACATTCTAAGGATAATCATAATTTTTCTTTCACTACTCAATACAACACACAACACTGGAAAATAAAAAAGATTCTCAATAAACATTGGGACATCTTACGCCAAGATCCCATTTTAGGTAAAAGTTTACCAAAAAAAACACCAGTCATTTTCAGGAGAACAAAAAACTTAAAAAATGTATTAGCCCCAAGCTATGCTCTAAAAATTCCACGCAAAAGTATAACTCGAAATATTGGTGGTTTCACCCCCTGTAATTCTTGTAAAGCCTGTAAAAACCAAAAATTTGTACAAAAAAAAAGAATTTATAAGTTTCACCACAAAAGAGAGATTTAAAATCAAATCTAATATAAATTGCAATACAAGAAATGTGGTATATATGCTACAATGCCCCTGCGGGAAACAGTATGTGGGGAGAACATGTAGGAAACTAAAAGAAAGAATACTAGAACACCAAAACAATATTAGAAAACAATCAACGAAACATATAGTACCACTACATTGCAATGCTTGCAATAAATTTGACTGGCAGAGCTTTACCTTTTTGGGCATAGAGCAGGTGGACCCATATTGGAGAGGAGGAAATTTGACCAAGAAGCTCTCTCAAAAGAGAGACTTTTTGGATCAACAAATTAACAACACTTCAACCTCTTGGTTTAAATTTAGACATTGATTTGTGGAGCTTTTTTGAAGATTAAATGAACCACTAATTTTCTATATTCTGTTTTCTGTGGATTGTGGGTATTATTGCATTTTTCTCTTATTCGAAAAATTAAGGATTTTTTATTGTATTTTTGACCAATCATTAATAAATTTTCTATTTTTATTAATTCTTTTTCATATTATTTATTTACATTTTTTCTTATTTTTATTTTTATTTTACTTTATTTTATTTTATTTTTATTTTTATTTTTACTTAATTTTTATTTTCATCTTTATTTTCATTTTTATTTTTATTTATATTTATTTTCATTTTTATTATTATTTTTATTGTTATTTTTATTTTCATTTTCCATTTTTATTTTTATTTTTACTTATTTTTATTTTTATTTATATATTTTTTATTTTTATTTTTATTTTAATTTTTAGTTATTTTTCGTTATTTTTAGTTTTTATTTCATTTTATTTTATTTTTTATTTATTTTTCATTTTTATTTTTAATTTTATTTTTATTTAAATTTTATTTTTTATTTATTTTATTTTTTTTCATTAATAATTTTCATTAATATTTTTTATTAATATTTATATTTATTTTCACTTCTCATATATTTTATACACTTTTTATTATTCTCACATATTTTATTTATTTGAAGATATAAATGTATTTTATTTACCTTTAAGTAGAAAAAGATAAAAGTGCAATACAAAAGGGTTTCACCAACCATATTAGTAATTATATGTATGTAGAAACAATGTATACTGTATTACAAATGAATAAGATGTTAAGTAATGGCAATATCGATATACTCTATATAACCTTTCTTTATGTGAGGCTTACAAATTGTGGGAACGATGTATGTTTGTAAAATAGATGAATTATATATATATATAACGACATATGCTTGTGAAATAGATGAATGATACATATATATATGTTAAATAGACTAATAACATATGTTTTTACATAAACCTTTATTCATCCAAACTAGATATATATTTGCTGATTTATAATTAAAGATTGGAATATAAATGTATATTCTTTCTCAATTTTTAAAGTAGTGCTAGCCAGAGTTTTCTTAACTGCCTCTCTCTCCCCCCTTCCCGTTTGCCCATCCGTTTACATATGCTTTGAGTCTATGTAATAAAATGAGCAAGACAGACTAACGGCTGTGACCCACTTCCGGGTCCGTGAAACGCAAGGCGGAACGCACACGACGGACGTGATGACGTCACCCGGCTACACACAGCGACGCACGTGATGACGACATCCGGCTCCAAACCGCGAAAACGAAAATTGAACGCCAGCTGACAGACATTTAATACTGAAAAATACTGAAAAATACTGAAAAGGGACTGTGGGAGGGATTGTTTGAAATGCTGCTATTACCTTTTATTGCACTTTATTGCACCAAGTCCCTGAGGAAGTCCAAACTTAGGACGAAACGCGTAGGACGTGTATGGTGACAAGCTGTTTTGTTTTATACCCAAATGTAAGTTATGAAATACTTTTTTTTATCTGAACTCTGGAAGTGCACTACATTTGTGTATATATCTTTCTCTTTTGAGATACATACATCTACTCTATGATGAATATGTGAGGAGGGACAACATACTGGATACTGAAAAGAAAAGATACCATTGAAGGCTTTTTTAACTCTACCAATCTGTGAGTGACCAATTGTGATTTCACATTAGAATCAGTTCCCACACAGTTAAACGCTATGTTCCTTTATTGTATCTACATTTAGCAGATCATCCCCTATCCTATTTGCACAGAGGTGGATACCTGCCTGGAAGAAAAGAGCTTCAGTTTGGTCGGGTGGGAGAGGCCCCAGTCAAGCTTCGGCAACTGGGACTGAAGCGTTCCAGGCTCCCTCCCCAATGGCTAATAAGCGGATTTGTCGGAGTACAGGATCTCCATCAGTGTACCTATCTTTGAAATGCAAGGAAAGAAATGGAAGATGAATAGGCTTGATTTGGAATAGGCTCAATTCGGATTAGGACAAGTGTAGTGGAAAGGAAGTGCAGACAATAGAGAAAAAAGGTTGGGAGAGTTGTACATAGGGCAAAAAGAAATTCTAATTCCCAACAACTATAAATAGTCAAGTTGGTAAAGCAACTTGTAGAGGATATATGGAGATGACCTAATGGTGGTGTGGGGCTGTAAGCAACAAAAGTCCTGACTGGCAATGATGAGTCAGTGGGGAGAGGTGCAAACCTGCTGGCGCCTATCACATATTAAACTGGATAAGAGAGTTCTCTTCTTTTCTTTGTAGGGGGTTTATGTAATCATTATAGAGTTCCTTGGCTTATGATTGGCTTATAAACATGTTTTAACCAAGGCATGTTCTGAATATTTCACTTCTATAATAAAATTAGGGCGTGAATGGAGGGGCAGAGGAAATTTAAACTTTAGGCATTTGGCCCATTATGTTTATTACAGTCATAACCAAGTGCTTATTTTTCACTTAAGCCCTAGAGCCACATCTATTAATGCAGCCAATATACCTATAACTATGCATTTATAAAGGTTTTATATGTATATATTTCTGCACACTTCACCTTACAAAGAGAACAGCCATTCCACAGGATGGTTGTCATTAATGTTCCTGCCAAAAATATGTTTAAACCTTAGTAAATTTAAATATGCAGTACATTTGAAAGAATGTGGATGAGAGACTAGGTGTAGAAAAATGACATTTAAAGGATGGATGATTTATCCACTAAAATCCACCCTTGGATTAAAAAAAATATGCTGCAGATGAGAGATTTACTATTAGTTTTTCCATACTTTCCTCCAATACATGACCAGTTACAAATTATTGCTACTGTATTTGGTAGAAACATTGATTATTCTATTCTCATCATGCAGGATGTATAGTGACACTATATACTATATAGATAATATCACCCTAGAATAGAGTGCATCTAGAGGAGATTGGAACCCTTCAAGTAATCCCCCATCACTTTCATTAAGATAAACTTATAGAAAACCTGCGCTCTATTCAAGCCTGTGTGTGGCTTGTACATTAATACTTTAACCTTTTTATTTATACATAAATAAGAAATTCATACATGCAATCAGAAAGAAACAGGCACATACTTGTCTTCACCAACTTGTGCACAGGGAATCAGAAGAGGCATAGAAGCAATAAAGTAAATCACTGCACATCTCATAATATGACAATGTGTGGAGGAGCAATAATTTACATTACTAGTCATACCGCATCTGTATCCAATTTTAACATCTACCTGCGGTACAGTACTATGGGGTGTCTGAGTCTTTAAATAATCACACAGATATCTTAAAATACTATGTGTAGGTTTATTCAAAGAACTCAAGTATCCACTTATTTGACAGCTGCTAATACTGTGTAGATTGCGCATTAACACAATGGTGTAGTCATTTTATAGACCAGGTAAATTGGATCTTGCTGCTCAGACAGGATCTGCTCTGCACAGGGAAATTATATAGATATCAATATACATAGATACACTGTATATATACAGCGCATTCAGCAAGTATTCACACACCTTCATGTTCATTTTTTTATATTGCAGCCTTATGCTACAATTGTTTAAATTCTTTTTTTTTTTCAGCAATCTACACTCAGTACCCCATAATGACAAAGCAAAGACTAGATTTTGCAAACATATTAAGCAGGAAAAATCTAAAATCATGTTGACAGATATATCTTGACACTTAATGTACTACTTAGTTAAATGACTTTTGGCAGATAGAGATTTGTATTCTATTATTTAATTTATTTAACGTGAAACGTGTCTCAGATATAAGAACAGCACTGTCTAGTAGATATACCCCAAATGAAAGCATGCATGCATTTAATCCTGCATTTTTTAAATTGGGGGTTTATCTAAAAACAGCTTGCAAAAGCTGCAGACCTCTTGTTGGAATCCTTTGCCTCAACTTCCAACCATGCACAGACTCTGCGACTGTCCAATCACAGACTCCCCAATGTTTTTGTAAGGTGGGTGCTCAGGGCAGTTGCCTTCCTCTTAAGTTTAAACAACCAGGAAGTAACAGTAACAGTTGTCTGTTTGATAGCTAGGGGAGTGTAACAAGGTTAATTTATATTGGATTTTGTTTTGTTAAATTTAAATGCTAAACTGCTTTAGGTTCCTGAGTGACCTTTTAAGTATGCATCCATTGGCAATGTTTATTATGCATGTCTATTATATGTCCATGCATATTTAAAAATCTCTGCTGTACATATGTATTTCAAATATTTTTTTCAAGTTGTGTTTTATTGAAATTTGGACACAGAATATACAACGTTTCCCTTATATGAAATTAAAATAACATGTCTAAAAATTTTGTATCAAACTGGGGTATGCAGCAACAAAAGATGAACATGTAAGGTGAATTATGAATGCACCAGAGCGCAACACAGTTCTGCCTGTCACAGCCCTTGAGTGTGAGTATGGATATGACACTGTGCCAACAGCCTGATGTGAGTTGTAGCTTCTAGGTTGGTATCACTGCCAATGCACAGCTCCCTCGGCTGCTGTGGTGGCTGTGGGTTACCCCCTTTAGATCTTCCACTCTTATGTTTGGATTTTTCCTTGGCTGGGGCCTCTATAAATGGTTGGCCTCTACTACTCATCGATACCTTACTGGCGGTTGGAACTAGCTGCCTCTTCTTTGTCAGAACTTAGAATGGGAGATTTCCAAATAGCGACAATGAGCAGCCTTAAAAAATTATGTTTCACATTATTTTGGTGCGATTCATGATTGCGGCCTTCACTGCTATGTCTCTGGTTACTAAGATTGTGTCCCTGGGAGCCTCGGCAGAAGCTGTAACATACTTGTGAACCTGGAACACCAAGGTGATCGTGGGGGGGTAAGTGAGTGCACCCATAGAGGTGATCAGCTTCTGGGTAAATGGCAGCAACGCCTCTTCTCCCACCTTTTCTGGTATTCCTCAGAGATGGACATTCCAGAGTCTGTCTGGACTCCAGTGAGGCCACTGCATGGCTCAATTGTTGGTCCTGCTGTGTAAGCCCTACTATCTGGCTCTTGGCTTCCTGCAGTTGGCCATCCATGGAAGCCTCCCTCACCTCCACTGCTTTAACTTTTTGTTGGATCAACCCTACCACAGCCTGGGCCTCCAAGGTTGGCCTTCCAGACCTCTCTCAGGTCTTCCAGGACCCTCTTAATATCTCCTTTTGTGGATGGAGACAAATTTTAACCCAATTTAGAGGGCTTGCATACTCTGCTGGTTTGAGGCGAGGTAAGCGATCCTTCATCCTCGTGGGAATCCTCATAGGCCTCCAAGTCACTCTGGTTCTTGGGCCCCATTTTTAGAGGTATTTGAAGCATGGGCTTCTCAAACGAGAACCTAATATCTAGTAATCAAAGACCCTCCAGACCTATGCTTCTGCCACATTGTGTCATCTGGGGGTGCTGTAAAGTCGCTGGGGGGGGGGGGGAGTGGGCAAGAGGGGGCACTTGCACCCCCCTGGATTTTTGAGCTTGTCCTGTATTTTTCTTTAGAGATTGAGAATACACTGCAATACTGGCGCCGGCCAGAAGGTGGAGAAATGCAGGTATAGGAAGCTACATCTTATCCCTGCTTCTCTCTCCTGACTGAAACCACAGGGGAGCAGTAAAGGGTGCAGCCAGAAACTCCCAGGCTGCAGAGACAGACTACAGGTCAGGTAAGTGAGGCAAGGGGGCAGCCTACAGATCAGGTAAATGGGGGGGCAGCTTACAGATCAGGTAAGTGAGGGATGGGGGCAGCCTACAGACCAGGTAAGTGAGGGATGGGGGGCAGCATACAGATTAGGTAAGTGAGGCATGGGGGGGGGCAGCCTACAGATCAGGTAAGTGAGGAGGCAGCCTACAGGTCATTTAAGGAAGAGATGGGGCAGCCTACAGATTAGGGAAGTGAGGCATGGGGGGAAGCCTACAGATCAGGTAAGTGTGGGATGGGGGGCAGCATATAGGAAGGGTCAGCAAGGAGCAGGAAGGTAAAGTAGGAGAAGGAGGTAAGTGAGGGATGGGGGGGGCAGCCTACAGACCAGGGGAGTGAGGCATTGGGGAAGCCTACAGATTAGGTAAGTGGGGGATGGAGGGCAGCTTATAGCTCAGGTAAGTGAGGGATGGGGGTAGCCTACAGTTAATGTAAGTGAGGGATGGGGGCAGCCTACAGATCAGGGAAGTGAGGGATGGGGGCAGCCTACAGATCATGTAAGTGAGGCATGGGGGCAGCCTACAGATCAGGGAAGTGAGGGATGGGGGGCAGCCTACAGATCGGGGAAGTGAGGGATGGGGTGCAGCATACAGATCAGGTAAGTGAGGCATGGGGGGCAGCCTACAAATTAGGTAAGTGAGGCATGGGGGGGCAGCCTACAGATCAGGTAAGTGAGGGATACAGATCAGGTAAGTGAGGGATGGGGCAGCATACAGGAAGGGTCAGCAAGGAGCAGGAAGTTAAAGTAGGAGAAGGAGCAGAAAGGAGAAGGAACAGAAATGAGCAGGAAGGGACATCAAGGAGCAGAAAGGGTCAGCAATGAGATGGAAGGGACAGAATGGGCAGAAAGGTAAAGTAGGAGAAGGAGCAGAAAGGAACAGAAAGGAGCAGGAAGGGGCAGCAAGGAGAAGGAGGGGTCTGCAAGGAGCAGAAAGAGTCAACCAGGAGCAGGAAGGGGCAGCAAGGAGCAGGGAGGGTCTGCAAGTAGAAGGAAGGGTCTGCAAGGGGCAGGAAGGGACAAAAGGAGCACAAAGGTAAAGGAGCAGAAAGAACCGGAAAGAGCACAAAGGTAAAGTAGAAGAAGGAGCAGAAAGGGCTAGCAAGGAGCTGGAAAGGGCAGCATGGAGTAGAGAGGGGCAGGAAGAAACTGGAAGGGGCACAAGGAGCACAATGGTAAAGAAGGAGAAGGAGCAGAAAGGAATAGAAATGATCAGGAAGGGGCAGCAAAGATCAGGAAGGGGAAGCTAGAATCAGGAAGGGTCTGGAAGGAGCCGGAAGGGTCTGCAAGGAGCAGCAAGAAGCAAGAAGGAGCAGCAAGAAGCAAGAAGGGGCAGCAAGGAGCAGGAAGGGCCAGCAAGCAGCAGGAAGGGTCTGCAAGGAGAAGAAAGGGGCAGGAATGGACAGAAGGAGCACAAAGGTAATTGAGCAGAAAGAATCAGAAGGAGCACAAAGTTCAAGTAGAAGAAGGAGCAGAAAGGGCCAGCAAGGAGCTGGAAAGGGCAGCAAGAAGTAGAAAGGAGCTGGAAGGGGCAGAAGAAGCGCAAAGGTAAAGTAGGAAAAGGAACAGAAATGAATAGAAATGAGCAGAATGGGGCAGAAGGAGCAGGAAGGTAAAAGAGCAAAAAGAATCAGAAGGAGCACAAAGGTAAAGTAGGAGAAGGAGCAGAAATGAACAGCAAGAAGTAGAAAGGGCAGCAAGGGGCAGGAAGGTAAAGCAGTAGAAGGAGAAGGAAGGAGAAGGAACAGAAATGAGCAGGAAGGGGCAGAAGGAGCACAAAGGTAAATTAGGAGAAGGAGCAGAATCGGTCTGCAAGGAACAGTAAGGGATCAGAAAGAGAAAGGAGCAGAAGGGCGCAAAAGAAGCAGAAAGTAGCAGAAAGGCAAAGGAGCAAAAGAAGCCAAGGAGGAGAGAAGACAGTGTCAGAAGAATACGAAGACTGTGTCAAATGAAGAAGAAGAAAAGGAGATTTGAGCAAGAAGGACAAGTGAAGTGATCCCTCCACTTTATTCTGGAAACCACATCAAAAGGCTTTGGAACCTAGGCCTGGCAGGGAAACTTTGGACCTTCTCGTCTTCCCAGGTAAAAATAAGTCTTAGTGTTAATGTGTCTTTTATATACTGAGTGTCAGGAAGCACAGAGTGCCGTTGGGTAGGGGTGTCGCTGATTGGCTACAGTGGTCAGCTGGCACTCAGTAGCTCCCCATTCACAAAAAGTAAAACATTTTTATGAACCGGGAACTAGCGATTGTCTTAGAGCGTCAGCTGACTCTAGCCAATCAGTGGCACCCATGCCTGACATCAATCTGCACTTCCTGATACTCCGTTTCAGAAGCCAAATACCACTGAGTGACCTGGAGCTGGAGAGAGAGGTTTAACCCCTTAAAGGAAATAGAGCACCCAGGGGCCTCCTGGCATCATAGCATTTTCATTTAGTTGAAGTTGTTATGGTGACTAGAATGTTCCTTTAATTTGATTAAAGGAACACTTTAGTGTCAGGAATACATATATCTGTCAGGAATGTATTCCTGACACCATAGTTGTGAAAACGCTATTTACCATGGCTTTATGTTATAATGACTACGTCCCTCCCCTTCGTGACACTGTCAAAAAGAGGCCAAACATGGATGTCATTATAATTATGCCCTTCCTGGAAACATTCCTGCAGACGCCCATGGGTGAGAGGGTGCCTCACAGCAGCAGTTTCTGGAAGATCTTCTGCCCAAGTATGTATATTTAACTGCATGATTAATTAAAGAAAACATATGTTAAATCTACTATGGAGTGGGACATTATTCAGTCTGGGATTAAATATGGTCCCTTTAAGATATGAAATATGTATTAAATATGGTCCCTCAAGATATGAAATATGTATTTTCTAAATTGTTAGAGTAAATATTCATAATGTGTTATATTATGCTCCCTGTGTCCACAACACTTTTCAAAGCATTTGATTGGTCGCTGTCTTCCACTACATAAGTCACTTTTTATGAAGTTAGGTCAAAACATTTTTCTTATAAAAAAATATTGTCCTATATGAACAATATATTTTCTGTGTTGGCACTACAGTTATTTTATTTTTACTTATGTTGTGACAAATGTTTAAATCATTGCAGGCTCTCTAATGTGGTGATTCTGTTAGTTTATCTATTTATTTTTTAATATATAATTTTTTTTATTTTTCAAAGACAACAGCAAGTCGACACAATATAAATACACATATTGTTTGACAGCGGCACTTACACAGAGCTCTGAACAATCGACGACAATCCAAATCAATCCTAGTACCAGGGTACCATCAGATGACCCAAACACCCACCCGAGTACCCCCGGATCCCAAGGTACCAGGCGAATGCTGTTTCAGTTTCCGCAAATGGGTAAAAAGCCCCGGCAAAAATCTGGGGCCTACCTGACACTTCAAACCGCAAGGTACACGACGGAGGCCACAGCAATAGACGCTCGAAATGGCACCTACCTCTTAACTGACCCCACGGAACCGGACAGCTACACAATGGGTCGCAGGTCCCAAAAGCCTCCACCAACCGCCGGCAGAGGCACACAAGATATCGGCAAAATGCTGCAGAGGCCAATGGCACCCAAGATGGCGGCCCCGCTGGAGCGCACGCCAGCCTCTCTAGCAGCCTCTCCAGCCTCTCCAGCCAAGACACACAAACCCTGGCTACCAAGCAGGACATACTTGAAACCGAGAGAAATCTCAATGTATCTTTCCTGGTAAAATATTTTATAAATAAATAATATACCAACTGGAAATGTCACTCTGTTGCCCCTTTAATTGCCTGTTCCAAATATCTATGTAAGCTCAAAGTATATCAAATAAATGATGCTATCAATCATCATGAAAACTCTATTTGGGTCATAGCAATTAGAAGAATGGTGTAATAAAGAAAATATCAAGCAGATGTCTCACACATCAATTTATCTGTGTAGACTATGAATCAGTCAGACACAGATGGCAAGAATGGGCACTGGGATCAGGACAAGCCGTATTTAGTACATTGGAATAAAGGTTATGCCAAACTCAAGGCAGGGAATGTAGCCAGATTTGGTACATTAGAAATACAGGACTAGAACAAAGTAAGCGACAGCAGTCTAAGCAGTTAAAACCACGACAGGGCACTGGTCTGAAGATTTTAGGGATTTCAAAAGGCCCAGGGTCATTATTTGAATATTTTTTGTGCAGGTGCAATGTGTCATGAGAGACACCAATTTTTTTATTTTTTTTAAAGTGTGAATATTGAGGTACATGTCATTTTAGGGTTAATCTGGGCCAGAATTACCCTACCAGTACCTAGTAAATATTTTGAGACTGGAGAGGATATTATAAGTTACGTATTCAGTTGCATTTGGGGAACACACTTGTGGCATTTCAATTGCTTTTGTTTAATTTGTTTATTGCAAACAACTGAAAATCTGTTAATCTTGACAATAAACCAGATTTTAAATTGGGATTGAATCATTTTGACTACAAATGTATATGCAGTGCAACCTCCATTGCGTTTGTGCTTTTTTTTTTTTTGCAGTGCATAGAAATGGTACATGCAGGCTCGAAGTGCCCCAAAAGCATTCCTCAAGCATTTCCCTCGCGTAACATGCGGGGCATTTGATTATCAGGCACAATTTTATAATAACATAAGCATGTTTAACAGTGTAGCTTCGACTGTAAGTATGTATTTATGCTGTGAACAAGCTTGGCCAGAGTGTGGGTTAAGGTAGTAGTTCACGGTTAATAGAGGTATACATTGCTAGGCAGGTGCACATTTTTATGGTTAATATGCTAGGCTAGTGTGATGTGGTGATACTCATATTAGACACTGAAGTGTAGGATCTATGTATAACAAGCTGATGGAGCGTCAGCGTGTATGATAAGATTAACTCACAGTCCCGAGCTATAGAAGAGAGAATTTTCGTTGCTAGCTATAGTGTGAGTAAGAGCTGTGTGTACAATGGGATAGTTACATTTAGCAGTGTCCAAGTGGGGTTGTCAGTGCTCAGACCATTGTCAGGCTTCAGGAGGTGGGTTGATGAATGTGTTGTCCGCCTTCCTCAGCCTATGCCCCGTGCTTGCCTCAGTGGAGAGTCCGTTTCTAGGTCTGTTTTACCAGTGCCTCTTTCCGGTATGCGGGAACGTGGGTTGCCCTCCTCCCGTTTCGAGCACTGTGTGCAGCATGACAGGGCTCTGTCTCTTCAGCTCCGGGCTTTGTAGGGAGCTAGTGCCCTCTGTCCGTGGATCCCCCTCCGTGGGGAGGCCGGATCGTGGGCGGTCGGACTGTGGCCTGGAGATTCCGCCAGTTGGGCCCCTAGGCCAGAAGAGGGACAGGCGTCCGCTGCGGTGTGGTAGGTAGGTTCCATTTTGGGAGGGGCAGGCTGGGGTCCCCACTTGGCTATGCGGTCCCAGTAGGCTTGGCAAATAGCCTCAAACCGGGCTTCAAAGGCCTCTCTCCAGCTTTGGTCCGTCTGGCTTACTGGGTTGTGCTGGGATTGCGCTGTGGTGGTCATCTTGAGGGTGCCTTGTGGCTCACCCAGGTTTCCCGGGCAGACCCCGTGGCAGTAGCTTGTGGTGTGTGCTTCAGTCGCTTAGTGCGGACCGGGATGTCCCCCACCGGTCCAAAGGGGGAGGGGGTAGGAGGTATGCTGAGCCTGTGTTCTAGTTCTCTAGCGAGGAAAGCGGCCGCCTCTCCTCGGTTCGATCCCCAGTAGGCCTTAGCAGGTTTTTAGGGTTCCCAGCTATTCTTAGGGTCCCCCCGGGTGTCCCCTCCTCGTTTATCATCCTCCCGATAGTAGACGTGCCGGTTTTTGGGGGTTTCTACCCTCAAATGAGCAGTTTTGGTCAGGAGCTTGGTTCCTGCACGTCTGATCAGCCTGGAAGCTAGGCTCCGCCCCCCGCGTTTGTGCTTTTTAAAGACAATTTCCCATTTCTTTCTCCCCAATTTACACATATACTGTTATTTTAAATTCAACATAGACGTAAAACATATTTTTGTATATAAATGTCCCCAGTGATGAAGGATTTTTAGCTATAGGGTATATTTAAAGTAATGATTTGGAACATTCCTTGATAAACTCTTGATAGCTCTCCACTCTCAGAAACATTAATCCAGCACTGATATGAATTTTTAGGTCAGTAAATTAGGGGACCCAACACTTCATAGATCACTAGATGTAATTTCCCCACAGCCTGAATAATTATGTCCAGATGCTGTGACATAAGGGAGACAATATACCCTTCTGTGATTTTGCCCAGATCATATTTCAAAAGTATAAAATCAAAGCTGAACTAACCATTGCTTTTTAATAAATACCTCATGCAGTCCGTGCAAATAATGATGTCTCCCAATGTAAACTGGATAAGAAATACTTACAGAATCTAGTGTAATACAGGGCATTAGCCAAACTGCAACAATTGGTCGTAATTTTGCGTATTTAAGGGCCTTGCTATTTGGAGTTAGCAATTCCAGTTATTAAGAAATATGTCTAAAGCAATGACGTTATTTAGCATTTTACTGTGTTTTTAATAATGGAATAGAAATGATTAGCAATTCTTATTTTGGTACTTGATCCATTACCCAAGGTCATGTGGAGATTTTCTGCACAATTAAAACATATATTTTGTAACCAATATAAAATAGATGTCATGTTTATCTACAATATCTTATTATTTTAATAGCCACTTTGCATGAATTCCATGAAAATATTGGTTATATGTAAAATGGATTTTGGCATGTAGAAGTGTACATCAAATTATATTTTCATTTGTTTGTAATATATAGAATATTAGTGTTGTATTTTTACCTTTTATAAAGACATGCAGATTTATCAAACATTTCTGAAAAGTGCCTTTTTTGGTAGTTCACAAAGTTTTACAATTTATTAAGGAACCTTTAAAGCAGCTTGAATAATGTACCCCACAATAGTGTGTCCCTTACTAAAAATACGGTGTGCATATCCTGTCCCACTTTCTATACCAAATAAAAATGGAGTAAGAAAACATCAGAAAGTAGAATAGTTTTAGTGCAGAAAACCCATAAATATGAATAAATGGACTGTACTATACAAACCGTAATGCAAAGGGAATAAAAAATGACGAAAAAAGTGATGAATAGGGAGAAAGACCATCAAAATTGATCATTCACACCAGAAAATGCTTTGATAAATCTCCCCCTAAGATTCGCAGCCCAGAACTAGAAAACAATCTATCTTGTAAAATAGGATTATGAAGCATAAATCATACTTTTCGATAGTTATCCAGAATACCACATATGTTTACATGTAATATCCAGACTCTCATGCTGTGTAGATTGCTTTGCGTTTTGGATACATTTAAAGAAACATTTTTGGCAGCCTGGCTTGGCAGGGCCCTGCAAAAATAATTTACCATAACCCACATTGTTAGCCTTTTATGAATTTATATGGGAAATAGGCCTGACGTTCCATGGCAGCACAAGGCCCAGATATGGGCATCCTCGTGCATCTTGGCTGGTAAAATATCTTTGGGTATAATATGTTCATTTTGAATAGAGCTTTATATAATAGAAGGCTTGAGAAAATGTGTATTGCCACAGTCATGAAATAAATCATGTGGATCAACAAAAAAAAACAAGATTCAGTTTGAATTTAAATAAGAACATACTAAAGAAAATATTTAACTTTGAATATTAGGCACTTTGTTATACAGCACAGAATATTGTAGTAGTTTTTATCTGATCTATGGTAGGTTATGAGGAAACAGGAACTGACAGTGGTGTTGCATTCAGATGAGTGAGGAACACAAGCCTCCTTTGAATAAGTTTTACAAACGAGTCAATAGTGTTAGATTTTTTTACATTTTTTTTTTAATTCTTTATTTTAGGCAGTGCAAAGTATAACAGACTTGGTGGTTCAAGCATGTCACATGAGTATACATAGCAATGTTAAAAAGCTAGCAGAATAGGAAATGTCGAAGGTCCTGCACTTATTTATAATAAAAGGAGAGAGGACAGACAAGGCACAGCTCTAATATAGGTAAAACAGAGTGAGTTTGGAAGCTTCAGAACTATAGAACTGTGGGCTAGTACAAGAAACGGATACTACTGAATAAGACTTGTAGTAGAGCAGATAAGGCTCCGTAGGAGGATGTATCCAATTAGGCATAGCTTTAATGCATATCAAGAAAACATCACTATCTCAGCCCAGCTACAGGTAAGTCTTGTGTGCCACCTAAACTATACCCTTGGAAGGAGAGACCTGAAGAGCTACTTTGAGGAGGCCCTCCCTTTGAGCCCGAGTCCAAATAAAGTCCAGGTCAGTGTTTCCCAAGCAGTGCGTCTGCAGTTTCGCGGCCCGGCGCTCTCCACAGCATGACAGGAAGGCCTCCTGTTCCAACAGGGCACATCGAGGATTGAGACACCTGTTCCTCTGCAGATGGAGTGAGGGGCAGCGGGTACGCTGGGACAGTTTCCTGCGCTGTCTTCTGAGTTGTGCTTCTTTGGGAACACATGAGGTATAGATGTTCTGGGACTGGGAGAGATTCTTGCCTCACCTCCTGTTTGCCTACCGGGAGGTGCCCCAGGAATCCACCGGTTTCTCCCCATTAGAACTGCTGTTTAGAAGGCGGGTGAGGGGATCTTGAAATCTAATTAGGGAACATTGGGAAGGGGATATCAGCACAGAAGGTACTCTCATTGTCCCTTGTGTGTTGGAGTTTAGGGTTGAAGCTGTAGCACAGTGGCCTACCCACCGTACGAAGACCCAGGTTATGGCTTTCTTAGGGTACTACAGAAAATTTGTACTCAACTACAGTGCCCTAGCCAAACCTCTCACTAACCTGACCCGTAAGAACCTCACTGGGCAGGTAGTTTGGGCCCCAGAGTGTGAGCAGGCAACTGAAAACAGCTCTAGTAAATGCACTTGTATTTGCTGCTCCCGATCCCGATTTTTTTGTCCACACAGACACTACTATGTTTGGGTTGGGAGCAGTACTGAGCCAAGTTGGAGCCGATGGCTGAGAACATTCTGTGGCTTACTTAAGCAAAAAACTTTTACCCTGTGAAGTAAGCTACGCCGCCATCGAAAAAGAATGCCTGGCCGTGGTGTGGGCCCTCAAGAAGCTGCAAATGTACTTTTACTGGCAACCCTTCTCATTGTTCACAGATCACAACCTGTTAGTGTGGCTCAACCGAATGACAGGAGACAATACTAGGCCTCTATATCCAAACTGGTTGGACTAGAGACCAGGTCAATATAGTGGTATCAGCTCCACCTACGGGCCTGGACCCTGAGAATATAATATAGATACAAAGAAAGAGTAGCCCCAGCTGGGGGGAGACTCAATGCTGATATGTGTGCATAAGTAGAACAAAATAATACTGTAACAGCACCCCCAGGCATAAAAGGGGATAAAAGCCGTTTAGAATATCTTCCCCTTCCAGAGACACAGGCAGTTACCAAAGACACCAATCTGCCGAACAGGAAACCATATGAATGCCGTAAACAGCTGAACCGGAACCATATGAATGCTGTAAATAGCCTAATAGGAAAAACCATACGAATAGGTTTACACTCCTAGCAGTCAAACTGGAACAGCATACAATAAATCCCCCCAAGAACGAGACAAGGCTCCATTTTGAGGGTCAAGCAGGAACAGATAGAGCTGTGTTTTTATTGTTCTTATATACACACTTACACATTAGTACCACCCACAGGGTTTTGTGGAACATCCAATCAAACACGTAATAAACGTTTTAATATACAATGAACACTCCCATTCATTCCAGCAAAATCCTCCCCTCTGCCTGTGATATAATTACTGAACACAATGGGCTAACGTAATTATCACAGGCAGGAAAATACACAGTTTTACACAATATTCATAACTTTAAAAGTATACATCACATTCACATAAAACAAACATTTTCAGAATCAGCATACTCCAAATACAAAAATACACAAAATACATAATTCCTATCATACTGAACAGAACCCCCGCATTCATGGGCGTAGGAACCCCCAAAAATCGGGGGGGGGGGGATAGCATTTTTACTCGCCGGGTATATTCTTATTCCGTAAACTAGGAGTTGTTTATCCCATTGTACAGCGCTACGGAATTTGCAGTCGCTATATAAATGATTAAATAATAACATTAAAGGGTCACTACAAGGAAGGGGTTTTACTTACCCGGATACAGCGCCGGGATCCTCCTGATTAGAACCACCCCTACCCTTGCCATGGATATTAGAACCACCCCTACCCCTTCCAGGCACAAAAGAACCCCACCTACCCCTTCCACGCATATTAACCCCCTACCCCTTCCATGCATATTAGTACCCCCCCTAACCACTTCCATGCATATTAGTACCCCCGAACCCCTTCCATGCATATTAGAACCCACCCTACCTCTTCATTCATATTAGTACTCCCCTAACCCCTTCCAATAATTTTTCTACCTCCCCCCTCCTCCCATCCATATTAGTAGCCCCCCCTAAACCCATCCAATTATTTTTCTACCTAGCCCTCTCCCCCTATCCTTATTAGTAGCCCCCCTAACCCTTTCCAATTATTTTTCTGCCATGTTAACTCACGCCAGTGCTGGAGTGCCGCCGTGTTTACATTAAAAGGCCTGCAGGGACAGGCTATAGACACCAGAACCACTACATTAAGCTGCAGTGCTTCTGGGGACTATAGTGTTTCTTTAATGTGAGGTAAATTAGAGATTAGTGCCACGAATAATATGCTAGATTGCCTACATACAACCAGATGAGGATGATGATGGGCTCTAGCTGCAGTCTGGCTCCACTGGTCTGGTGTAGAACAGGCTCTCTGGAGGCTGTTTGTAACTGTGGTCCCAAAAATCAATGTTCTGTGAGAACGGGAAGCAGCTCCATTTTTGGGGGGCCCTTTACACAGCTCAAGGTCTGAGTCCCAGGGTCCACCTTCACGTTCCACCAATAAGTTTGTTCACAGGGGGTGGAGTGTGTAGGGGATGTTCTGATATGTGTGTAAGGTATGCATTGTGTGAATCTGTGTTTGTATGTGTAAGGGCTGCAAGGTGTGATTCTGTGTATGTACGGGATGCAGTGTGTGCGTCTGTAAGGGGTGCATTGAGTGTGTGTAAGGAATGCATTGTGTGTTTCTGTGTATGTAAGGATTGCATGATTGTGTGATTGTGTGTGTGTGCACGGGGTGCATTGAGTGTGTGTAAGGATGAATTGTGTGTTTCTGTGTGTGTAAGGGTGGCATGATTGTGTGATTGTGTGTGTGTGTGATGGATGTCAATCTCTCTCCCTCGTCACTCTCTTTCTCCCCCTCCCTCTCTCCCTCCCTTGTCACTCTCTTTCTCCCCCTCCCTTGTCACTCTCTTTCTCCCCATCCCTTGTCACTCTCTCTCCCCTCCCTTGTCACTCTCTCTCCCCCTCCCTTGTCACTCTCTCTCCCCCTCCCTTGTCACTCTTTCTCCCCCTCTCTCCCTCCGTCCCCCCCTTGTCACTCACTTTCTCCCCCCCGTTTCTTTCCCCCCCTCCCTCTTCCCCCCCCTCCCTCCGTCCCCCCCTTGTCACTCACTTTCTCCCCCCGTTTCTTTCCCCCCTCCCTCTTTCTTTCCCCCCCTCTTTCCCCCCTCCCTGTTTCTTTCTCCCCCCCTTTCCCCCCTCCCTGTTTCTTTCTCCCCCCTCCCTTGTCACTCTCTCTCCCCCTCCCTTGTCACTCTCTCTCCCCCTCCCTTGTCACTCTCTCTCCCCCTCCCTTGTCACTCTCTCTCCCCCTCCCTTGTCACTCTTTCTCCCCCTCTCTCCCTCCGTTCCCCCCTTGTCACTCACTTTCTCCCCCCTCCCTCTTTCTTTCTCCCCCCTCCCTCCCTGTTTCTTTACCCCCCTCCCTCCCTGATTCTTTACCCCCCCTCCCTGTTTCTTTATCCCCCCTCCCTCCCTGTTTCTTTATCCCCCCTCCGTCCCTGTTTCTTTATCCCCCCCTCCGTCCCTGTTTCTTTATCCCCCCTGTTTCTTTACCCCCCCTCCCTCCCTGTTTGTTTCTTTATCCCCCCCTCCCTCCCTGTTTGTTTCTTTCTTCCCCCTCCCCTACCTGTGTTGTAGCGTGGCCGAGCTCTGTACTATCCGCGGGTACAGGGAGCTTTTGTTTCCTGTACCCGGCGGACTAACAGGAAGTGCACACTCAGTGTTCACTTCCTTTTAGTCCGGCTGGTTACAGGAGACAGATGCTCCCTGTACCGGCGGACTATACAGCGCTCGGCCACGCTACAGTGAGGGAGTGACAGGAGGGAGCGCTGAGCGCTTCCCTCCTGTCAGCCCCTCTCCTCATGCTGCGCCCGGGCGGTGCGCCCTCATGGACGCACCAGCCCGTGCAGAGCTGCAGCCGCCTGAGGCTCTCTGCAGAGCGCTCGTGCGGCTGCAGCAAAAGGGAGGCCGGCGGAGCTGGGGGGGATTTCCCCATTACCTGTTTCCCCCGCATGATTTGCTGGGGGGGCTGCGTCCCCCCCATCCCCCCGGTTCCTACGCCCATGCCCACATTCAACCTATCCCCAGATAGCTTGGATCTGAGCGCTCAATATATCCGAACAGTGCTCAGATCCCACAAACAGAACAAAATCGCCATGGGGTTAAGTCTAGCATGGGCTGATGAGAGGGGCCATAGTCATGAGGCAGGAGGCCGGCAACCAGGCTTCTCCATAACCCAGTGGCGAGGTTAGTTTCGCCACATCTCTCCCCTTTCCCACCAAGACTAAAGAGGTACCTGACCTCCTGTCGGTCAGTGCCTTGGTTAGTCAAGCAACCCACCCACAACAAATAATCAGCAGAGTAGCCCACCCACAATACTTGGTTACTGCCCCTGGGGAACCTGGTAGCCTGTCCCATGAGGTCACTAGAGCTGAGTTGGGTGCTGGTACTCCCGACCGGTGGGTTGCTTTGTGGGCAGAGACCAGCGGTACTCTGCCCTGGTGCCAGGGCTGCAGCTGGAGTAGCCTGGTTGGGGCTTGGCTGGGGATCTGGACATGACTTCCAGCATCCCTGTGGGTCAGGTACAGAGACCACGGTCCCATCTGTACCGTCCGGGAGCTCAGTATCTCCCCTTGGTGGGATAAGCTGCCGCTGGGGAGGGAGGATGAGGCTCTCCTCTCCCAGGAGAACACACTGCCGCTGGGGAGCAGGACCGACTGTCCCTACTCACTGTAGTTTGGGCACAGAGACCATGGTCCCATCTGCACCGGTGAGGAGCTTATTGTCTCTTCTTGGTGGGCTAAGCTGCCGCTGGGGAGGAAGGATGAGGCTCTCCTCTCTCAGTATAAGACACTGCCGCTGGGGAGAAGGGATAACAGGCTCCTCTCCCTGACACTCTCTCTGTTGTTGGAGAGGGAGACCGACTGTCTCCACTCTTAATAAATTGTCCTGCCGCTGGGGAGAGAGACAGACTGTCTCTACTCCCTGTAGGACATTCTGCCGCTGGGGAAGGGAGATGACTGTCCTTGCCCCCTGTAGCTCACCCTGCCGCTGGGGAGTGAGGACACTGCTCTCCTCTCCCTGCAATTCACACTGCCGCTGGGGAAAGGTGGCAAGGCTCTCTATTCCCTGCAATTCACACTGCCGCTGGGGAAAGGAGGCAAGGCTCTCTATTCCCTGCAATTCACACTGCCGCTGGGGAAAGGAGACGCTGCTCTTTATTCACTGCAAATCAATCTGCCGCTGGGGATCTGGGCCAACCGCTCAGCATCCCTGCAGCTCACCCTGGATTCACAGAGCATTGCGCGCCAAGGGCCCACAAAATAGCCCATCTAGAGATATTATCATCAGATGGCACTTTTACTCCACAAAGGAAGCAATACTTAAGCAGAGCAGGAACCACCAATATACGTACAAAGGAGTGGTGCTCCAGATATATCAAGACATCGCCCCAACAACCCTTGCAAGGAGAAAGGAATGGAAACCCATTGCAGACCTCGTCAGAGCAAAAGGCCTACAATTCGCCTGGGGATTCCCCTTTAAGATGCTGATCTTCAACGGCCCAAGACCTACAGTTCTAACGCCATCCATGCAGGGGAGGGCTGGGGGCGTTAGGCCTGGGGGACAAATCCAGTCAAGTGGCCCATCGCCCCAAGAAGAGAGTAAAAACATGTTTCCCATGTGATTGAAAGGGGGGGGCAGTCACCTAAACAGACACACTCACTGACAGGCGCACACACTTGCTGATTTGACACACACTAACAAACACACACTCACTGACTGGCACATGCACACACTCACTGACAGACACACTGTTACAGGCATACTGACTCACACAGACATATAAAATGACACACACAAAGATACCGGCATACTGGCTCACACACACACACAGACAAACTTGCACACCCACAGAGACATACTTGCACACACATAGACAGACATACTGACACACACACACAGACATACTAACACAGACAAACACACAGACATACTCATACAAACACACTTTACATTTTTAAAGCCAGCTTCCTACCTTTGCTGGTACCTTTCCTAAGGTCCAGTGTGCTGGCTAGGGTGCTTGGGAGTTGGGGTCTGGCTCTGCTTGCTGTGTATGGGCCACCCGGTGGTCCCCCTTAGTGTGTGGGCCCCAGTGCAAACGCAGTACCAGCACCACGGGCCCATGGGGGGGAACCAGGGGCGTAACTGGGGACTGCTGGGCCCCTGTGCAAGCATTAAAGTAGGGCCCCCTTGTCACTCTACCTTGTGCATATTCTCGCTCCTCGTCACTCCCTACTAAGCAATACACATGGTTGAAATGTGTGTGGTTTCTTTGTGTGATTGTACTGTTGCTGAGTGAGTGTTGCATGCATCTGTGTAGTTGGATGAGTGTGATTGTGTGGGTGTGTGAGAGCTGACTGAGTGTGATTGTATTTGTGGCTGTTTAAGAGGGAGACAAAGAAACAGAGAGGGAGATAGAGAGTGCCAGAGAAGACAGAGAGGGAGGGAGAGACAGAGAACCAAAGGGAGACAGAGCTACACATGTAGAGAGATGGAGAGACAGAGAGTGACACAAGGAAAGAAGAGCCAGAGACAGCTAGAAAGAGACAAAGAATGACACAAGGAAAGGAGAGACTGAGACTGCTAGAAAATTAGAGAGACTGATACCGGAGAAACTGACGGAAGCCAAGCACAGAGAGATGGACACAGGTTTCTTCAGGAAGGAAGAGATTCTTTATTGGATCACCGATCGGGACTCAGAGGGACTAACGTCACCAAAATACAGCAAGTTCTGAGCCCCGGACAATAGTGCAGGCTCCTTATATAGGCACATAACTCCTCCCATATTAAGCTCCACCCGCACATTCTCTTAACCAATCAACACAAATAAGAATTAACTTCCTGTTTGACCGCATGGCTTGTCCAGCACAATGGAGGAGGGGGAATACTACATCCTGTATTCTTGCACATGCTCCGTACACTACTGATCGTATCTTGCCTCGTGCAACCAACTGATCGATACGTCAGCATATGCACGTACACATGCCACGTGGTAATCTCGGCCTACTAAATTTATTTTTACAGAGATTCCACCACATTCCCCCCTTTGATGCCTCTTGATATTTTACAATTACTTGAGGCATCACTTTAACCTTGGTTTGCATACACCGCAAGTTACCTTGAACCAGACCAGACTTATCTTATGATGTGAATCTCTTAACACTCATCTTCCTGCATTGGTTCTCCCTGATCTAAAGCCTTATACTTATAAATCGCCATTATCTGTGCAGCAGCCTTCCTCTCTGCTATATTTCCTATCAGGCTTTGCACAGACCTAACTACTAAGGGTATAAGACACGGCAGGAGTAGACACAACATTAAAATTAGTAGGATTCCACCTACCACTGCCTTAAGCCCTCCAAACCACTCATACCAGCTACCAAACCAACTACTTGGATTATACCCTTTCCATACCTGAGTAGGCACATGCGCTAGTTTAACCATATGGCTAGTAAGCTCAGCTATTGCTTGCCCTTCGTCATCTATTTGAAGACAGCAATTGCTCAGGTTAAACTTCCCACATACACCTCCCTCTACTGCCAAAAGGTAATCCAAGGCTAATCTATTTTGGTAGACTGCTGTCCTCATCCTGGTGTTATGCTTTGCTAGAAGATTGAGCGCTTGTGATGTTTCGTTAGTGATAATCTCAACCACCGCCTGTAATCTTATAATTCGGTTGAGCATATAAATAGGGGTTCTGTAACCAAAGGTACCATCCTCAGCCCACGTGGCTGGCCCATAATAATCTATGATACGCTGGGGAGGCCATTCATTATCTTCCCAGGTGCCTATCTCTATGGGTCCCCTTTTCTTCCTATGATTCACATCATACACTTTAACACCTAAAGTCTCACCTGTTTCAATCGGTAACAAGAAGAAGGATGGTTTGAGCATACCCAACACACATGCCCCTTCCCAGTCCTGTGGCAACTCCGAATAGGCTTTCTTACCACAGATCCAGTACAAATTTGCTGGGGCTCTCCAGGTAGATGTGATGGATAAATCAAACCACACATCCTTTAAATTGGCGTATCTAGCAAACGGGTTAGATGGTTCTGAGACATTTGAAGCCGACCACCAAGTTGTATTCTTTGTATCATCATCATAAGCTTTTTGCCCTAGAAGTTAGTTCTCCTACAGATGTGTTAAACATTATTCCTTTTCTTGCTATGCAAACATAACCTATGATGGAGGTCTTTAATCGCCACTCAGATTTACCTCTAACACTCATTTGATAATCGGCTTGTGTAGATATTAATTGGTCAACTGCCTCAGAACCGGACATTACCTCCTTTGCTTCCCAAGGCCATTGGTCTCCCATGTTAGTACCTCCACACACATAGCAGTTGGTAACATTAAGATTACCGGCAATACTTTCGGCTAAATCGATGAACAGGTTTTTAGCATTATGGGGGATCTTATTATCTATACTCATCTCTTCATAAAAGGAATGGTATACTTGATGAGTTTGGGAGGATACCGTATCAGTCTCTATCCCTATAAACAATAATGTCCCAGGATCTAAACCCGTCCCGTATATCTGAAACCCAAATAAATTGCCATATTTGTCTAAGAACTTATCGGGGTTATTTATAAGTATATGGATGGGATTACATTCCATAGACTTACAATATGGGCTAGTCGGCAACTTAGTCACTATCATGTCTTTGTCTACTGTCTGTCCCCAAGTCGCCCACCCCACACAAGACCAATATGGGCAAAAGTTATAGTCTTTATTTGGGCATCTAGGACTCACATATTTATTTTTACTACTGGGACAAATATATTTATCATTAGACCCATACGTCCTCTCCCATCTAAGATCCCCACATACATTCCACGGCTTTCTACCACTCGATATCGCTTTACATGCATCAAATAGCAGAACACCCGAAGAATGTACGGATTCTAACACCGTCTTATTAATTAGGGTCCCCTGAGGATCTCCATTCCTGAGAGTCAACCAAATTGTACGAGGTTGATACTCCGGACTGAAGCACTTAGGTTCTCCTACTCCTAAATGGCACACACTATAGTCTATATTTAGGTATCTACATCTCGATACATCTCCTTTACACTCGTATTGTGAATGCCAGATTAGGGTTTGGGAAATATGGTTACCTGTTCTCGTAGTCTTAATGCATACCTCACAGCTAGGAGTGTCGGTACCTCTACCTTCCTGAATATAAAAACACATATAAATAAACACTATCAAAAGCACATCTTTCGCCGTCATCCTCAGTCTTCGTCCGTGCGAAGGCACCTCAGCTTCCAGGATGTGAGGGCTGCAGGGAATGGAGTTCTGCTCGTCTTCACAGGTGTCCCTTCGAGACTTTCCTGGCTTATATACTATGTGTTGGTAAGCGGACAGGCTTTATTATGGCCTTCTCACTCACGCACCAAATCCCAAAAATAATAAAATTTGTAATCCACACGATTCCTCGTTACTCCGACTGAGTAGTGCGTTTTAACCGGATCTTACAGGGATTCTCTGGATCTGCTGTAACTTGCCAAGAATCGACTGCTGCTGGCTTAACCCTGGAGTGATGTATCCACGGAGTCACTTCGGCTACTTTTATCGCTGTAGGGGTAGACAAAAGAACAACATAAGGACCTCTCCACTTGGGCCCTAACGGTACATTATTCCACTCTTTAATCCACACTTGATCTCCTGGATGATAACTATGAACAGGGGGATAAATATTCACAGGTAATCTATCTTGTACCCATTTCTGTACCTCCTCCATAGTCTTACCCAACTCTACAACCTGCTGCCGGGTAATTCCTTCTCCCAACTGACTCAAATCCCCCCTTAAGTTACCAAGTACGGGAGGTGGTCGCCCATACATAATTTCAAAAGGAGAGAGGCCCATCCTTCTGGTAGGGGTACTGCGGATTCGCAATAGAGCTATGGGTAAGAGAACGTTCCACTTAAGTTGGGTTTCCTGACACATTTTAGCCAACTGGTTCTTTATAGTTCTATTCATTCTCTCTAGCTTACCAGAACTCTGGGGTCTATATGCAGTATGAAGCCTCCACTTTATACCAAGCATATGAGTCAGTTGTTGTAGGCACTGATGAACAAAAGCTGGACCATTGTCCGATCCTATAGAACAGGGTAGTCCATATCGGGGTATTATTTCTCGTAGCAGGAATCTCACAACTTCTCCTGCTTTCTCTGTACGAGTAGGACATGCTTCTACCCAGCCTGAATAGGTGCACACAATTACCAACAGGTAACGATGTCCACCCGATTTAGGCATCACTGTAAAGTCTATTTGTAGATCGGACATGGGGAGTCCCCCCATAAACTGGACTCCTGGTGGCTTTACTGGTCCTTGTCTTGCATTATTTTTAGCACACGTTACACATCTTCGTACAATGGCCTGAGTCAAGTTGGACAATCTTGGTATGTAGAAATGTTTTCTGAGAGATTCTTCAGTACTGTCTCTCCCGGAATGTGTCCCGTTATGATAATTTTGGACAATTTCTACCGCTAGTGATGCTGGTATGACTATTCTTCCATCTTCTAGCTGATACCACTTGTTCTCCAAATACTTTCCTGGTTCAGTCTTTAACCACTCCTCTTCTTGAGCTGTATAAACTGGAGTCCATTGGGACAGTGGAGTTGGTATAAGAGCAGCTATATGCCCCACATACTCCTGTCTTCCTGATTCAGCAGCACGCTTAGCTGCACTATCTGCCATCCGATTTCCCTTGGTTACATCACCATCTCCTCTCAGATGCGCTCGACAATGTATGATACCGACTTCTTTCGGCTCCCACACTGCTTCCAATAGTTGTAGGATTTCAGCTGCGTACTTGATTTCTTTGCCTTCTGAATTCAGTAGTCCTCTTTCTTTATACAAAGCTCCGTGGGCATGAGTGGTTAAAAACGCATATTTGGAGTCCGTATAGATATTCACTCTTAAACCTTCAGCCAATTGTAACGCTCGTGTTAGTGCTATTAATTCTGCCTTTTGTGCTGATGTTCCTTTCGCCAGTGGCCGAGCTTCTATCACCTTGTCTATTGTTGTTACTGCATATCCTGCATAGCGGATCCCTTCTTTCACATAACTACTGCCGTCGGTATAATATTGAACATCGGGGTTCTGGATGGGAAAATCACGAAGATCTGGTCTACTTGAGAATACTTCATCCATTACTTCCAAACAATCATGTTGACTTTCAGTAGGTTGTGGCAAAAGGGTAGCTGGATTTAAGGTGTTTACAGTCTCTAAATGCACTCTTGGGTTTTCACACAACATTGCTTGATACTTGGTCATACGGCTGTTACTAAACCAATGATTTCCTTTGTAATCCAACAACGTCTGTACTGCATGTGGGACTCGTACATAAAGTTCTTGACCCAGAGTGAGTTTATCGGCTTCAGCTACTAGCAGGGCGGCTGCAGCTACGGCTCTTAGACAAGGTGGAAGTCCGCTGGCCACTGCATCCAATTGCTTAGACATGTGGGCAACAGGTCTTTGCCATGATCCCAAGTACTGTGTCAATACTCCCACAGCCATTCTTCTTTGCTCGTGTACATACAGGTAGAATGGTCGTGTGTGATCAGGTAGACCTAATGCTGGGGCACTCATCAAAGCCTTCTTCACATCTTCAAATGCCGTTTGCTGTTCTTGGGTCCATAAGAAGGGGTCGTGCTCTGTACCTTTGATAGCTGCGTACAGAGGTTTTGCCAGTATCGCATAGCTGGGAATCCATATCCTACAGAAGCCTGCTGCCCCCAAGAATTCTCGCACTTGTCTTCTATTCTTGGGTATTGGTATTTGGCAGACAGCTTCTTTTCTCTCTGGCCCCATAATTCTTTGACCTTCAGAGATATGGAATCCCAGATATTTGACAGTTGGCAAACACAACTGAGCCTTCTTTCTAGACACCTTGTATCCTGCCTTCCAGAGAATGTGTAGTAGATCGTGCGTTGCTTGCTGACAGATTTCTTTTGTAACTGCTGCTATCAACAAGTCATCTACATATTGTAACAATACACACTCTCCTGGGATGGACTCGAAATCCAGTAGATCTTGACTTAGGGCTGAACCAAATAGGGTAGGTGCATTTTTAAACCCTTGGGGCAGTCTTGTCCAAGTCATTTGGCGTTTTGAGCCCGTTACAGCGTTCTCCCATTGGAAAGCGAAAATACATTGACTTTCTGCGGCAATTCGGAGGCAAAAGAAGGCATCTTTGAGGTCTAAGACTGTAAAGTAAGTAGCCCCGCCCGGAATTAAAGCAAGCAGGTTATATGGATTGGGTACAACTGGATGTATACTAACAACCGCATCATTGACTGCTCTCAAGTCCTGCACAGGTCGATACTCATCTGTACCGGGCTTTTGAACAGGCAGCAATGGGGTGTTCCAGGGGGAAGTACAGAATTTTAGGATACCATACCGTATGAACTTATCCAGATAGGATTGGATGTTCTTCTTAGCCTTCTGCGGGATGTGGTATTGTCTTAGGCTCACTGGATAAACCCCATGTTTTAGTTCAATTTTTATAGGTGGAATATTGCGGGCCAGTCCTGGTGGGTTGTTCTCTGCCCAAACTCCTGGTATGTTAAATAATGTCTCATCACTCCTAGGGTTTTGGCTAGTCAACACTGTATAAAGTCGCCACTCTTCTTCCTTTGGTACGGATAATGTCATGATACCTGAAGGTCCATTGAACTTTAAAGATGTTGTTCCATTTGGTAGGAACGTAATCTGCGCTTGTAATTTTGATAGCATATCACGTCCCAGCAATTGGACTGGACATTCAGGCATATAAAGGAATTGATGTTTTACTACGTGGCCTCCCAATGTACAGAGTCGACTTTTAAGAACCGGTCTTTCAGCACTTCTTCCAGTTGCTCCTATCACAGTAATAGTCCTTCCAGATGGAGGAGCAACTAGATTAGTCACCACTGAATGTTCAGCACCAGTGTCGATCATGAACGCACTCCTTTTCCCCCCTATTGATACATCGACCATAGGCTCCGCTCGACCAAGGGGGATGGAGCCCGGTCGGTATCAATAGTCCTCCATGACCGTGTCAGCCAATCCTACAAAGTCCCTACCTTCTCTATCGCGGGACCTTTGCGCTGCTGGAATATACCTGTCTTCCCTAACACTTCCTCTGTTCCCATTACTCCCTCTATAACCATTACTCCCTCCGGGGCCTCCTCTACCTCTCGCTCTACCTCTAAAGTTTCCGTAACCTGTCCTAGGTCTGTCTCTCTCACACTGTTCTCTTCGAGGACACTCATTTCTCCAATGCCCTTCTTCCCTACAGTATGCGCACTGATTTCTACTTAGAGGTTCCTCATTCCATCTACTATCGCCTCTATCTGGGCCCCGTCTATCTACGCCTGCGATCGCTACCGCTAGCATATCAGCCTTTTTACGCATCTTGCGCTCTTCCTCTTTCTTACTTTCTGTTTCCCTATTCATATAAACCTTATTCGCTACCTCCATTAGTTGGGTGATTGACATACCTGCAAACCCTTCTAACTTTTGTAGCTTGCGCTTAATATCTCCGTAAGCTTGGCTGACAAAGGCGGAGTTCACCATTCGGGAATTGTCTGCGTCTTCCGGATTAAAGGGGGTATACAAGCGGTATGCCTCCAATAATCGGTCATAAAAGACACTGGGCGCTTCATCGCTTTTCTGAATCACCTCAACTGTCTTCGACATGTTAATAGCTTTCTTTCTTCCGGCTTTCATGCCAGCAATTATAGCGTCTCTATAGGCTCTGAGTTGAGCCATATCAGCACCATTTACGTTCCAATCGGGATCGGTGTTGGGATAATGTGTTGCGGCCCATGCTGATGGATTGGCTTGGTTTAAAGTACGGGCTTTATCCTCTAGTGCTTTAATGGCTGCTTGATTTATTCTTGTCCATCACAAAGTCATTAATAACTGCTGGCAATCAGCCCATGTCGGGTTATGTGTCTGTACTATTGAGGTGAACAGATCAGTCATAGCTTGTGGTTTCTCAGTATACGAGGAATTGTGGGTCTTCCAGTTTAAAAGGTCGGTTGTCGTGAATGGGACGTATACAAAGACTGGGTCAGCATGTGCCATTTGGCCTGCGGCATCGATATAGGCTGGCCCAGGATTCAGACGAAGAGGCATCTGATAGTGTCTTAATTGTTGGGCACCGGTCAACTGTCGGGTCTGTATGGGGCTACGTGGAGGGGCGTCAGTCATGGGTTCCAGTCGGGGAGAAATAGGGTATGGGGATGTGGGAGCTTGGTTTTGGGAAAAGGTTGTAAATAGAACACTTCGAGTCGAGCTAGATGAAGCTTGACCGGAAGTCTGAAGTGGCGCCAAATCAGGATATTCGTTTTTAATGGGGGTCGGTTCTGATTCCGGAAGGGGAGATTTAGTACGAGGGGGGGTGGATCCTGTACTGGAGGAGGAAGCGGAAGTGGATGGGGGTAATGAGGGGAGGGCTGCAGGACTTCCTGCGTTTGCGTCACTTCCTCTTAACGGAAAGTAAGGGGGCGGCAAAGGGATCTCGGACTCAGGGGGCGTGTCCAAAATAGGCCTAACACCAGTCCTAGTGGACGAACAAGTCCTAGCTACCATGAGGCGACATTGCTCCTCGTGGCATGTCCGGAGCCATTTTGGCGAGTCATTTACGGCCTGTCTCCAACAATCAATATAAGGAAACTGGCCGTAAAGTTCAGGCCTACCTGATACAGCCACGTGTAAGCGCTGTACCAGAGTTGGATCCAAACTGCCACGTGGCGGCCATGCCGCAACCAAAGTAGGCCACTCCCTAGTACACAAAGTGACCAAACGTACAGGAGACATTTTAACCCCAAAATCACAAGTTTTGAATCCCTTTTTAAAATTCTTCACCATACAACCTAAGGGATCCGGAATCGTTGACTGCGACGCACCCATACTTAACAATGGAACGTCGTCGACAACGAATACTATACACGCGTACTATTCAACAGTCACACCCGTTTCCTCTGGCAACAGCACCACGTGGTACGGTTACCAAGTGAAACGTACACAATAACAATAAACACTCAGGGAATTCCCATACACACACAGCTGTTACACCAGTCACTATATAATCAATATTATGCCCTTTGGCGTAACTATACAGTCACCCACGCTATAATTCTCTATATACGAATTACCCGTCTATAACACACCCCAGTAACATCGTCTTTTACAAATAGCGGTTACAGTACGGTTAGCATAGGTCAAAGCACAAGTTAAGGTCACAATACAATTATTAGTGGTTATGGTGTTAAACATGCAATAGACGACAGTGATTAGTACTTATATACAGTGTCAGTAAATATACAGGGTTATGGTACCGTGCACTATAATACAGCAACACACTATTAACACTCTCGCTAGACGGCTGAGCTCGCGCTATCTAACAAGATATACACTTTACTAAACAATCGTTAACACATTTACAATTCCCAACTAAACTATTGGCCAGTACCTTGAATGGACTACCTAAAAACAATCTACATACATTTTGGTTAGCCACACTGCCCAATCACCACATATATAGCGAGCTAGAGGACCGAATTTACACAGACGCCTCTTAGTCGCACTATCAAAAGTCTAGTGGGTTCCAAATTTACACGCCTTCCCACTTAGCCCAGATAGGATGAGAACTAGCGAACCGAATTTACACAGACGCCGCTTAGTCTCCCGGTCCCTCCGACCTAGCGAACAAAATATACACCCTAGAACGCTAGTCTAGACAAGACACCGGTGTCCGGCTAGGGCTATTTACACCAGAGCCCCGCCTGACTAACAAAATCAAACGGTCTGACTAAAGAGCGTTCGATCGAGCGGTGCGCCTTCGCTCCTTCCCTCCGACAGAGGGGGCAGATACACAGATTCAAAACCCCTTTGGGCCTACCGCACAATCGGTATACCCCTAGTGGGTCCTGCCGTCTAAAACAGCAGTTGTCTTACCTCCTCGTTCCTGAACCTGAGTTCACACTCATCGACGGGGACACCCCAGCACTTCTCACGTAGAGGCCGATGATCTCCTGGACAACAGACCAGTGGCGCCGAGACGAAGGGAGGTCCACGCAGAAGTTCAGGGGTGCAGCCGTAGAGAACGTGGGCAAAGATAGACCGTCTCACGCCTCTGCCTCTCAGCTACCGTTGAACGATGAGCTTCCCGGCCAATGCACCAAATGATACCGGAGAAACTGACGGAAGCCAAGCACAGAGAGATGGACACAGGTTTCTTCAGGAAGGAAGAGATTCTTTATTGGATCACCGATCGGGACTCAGAGGGACTAACGTCACCAAAATACAGCAAGTTCTGAGCCCCGGACAATAGTGCAGGCTCCTTATATAGGCACATAACTCCTCCCATATTAAGCTCCACCCGCACATTCTCTTAACCAATCAACACAAATAAGAATTAACTTCCTGTTTGACCGCATGGCTTGTCCAGCACAATGGAGGAGGGGGAATACTACATCCTGTATTCTTGCACATGCTCCGTACACTACTGATCGTATCTTGCCTCGTGCAACCAACTGATCGATACGTCAGCATATGCACGTACACATGCCACGTGGTAATCTCGGCCTACTAAATTTATTTTTACCGAGATTCCACCACAAGACCGAGAGTGAAACAAGGAAAGGAGAGCCATAGACAGCTAGAAAGCTATAGAGAGACAGAGAGTGACACAAGGAAAGGAGAGACTGGGACAGTTAAAAAAACGAGAGAGACAGAAAGAAAGTGAGACACACAGAAAGAAGTAGAGCCAGCCTCGGATGTGTGCAGGGAGAGGTGAGGTAGAGTATTTCACTCACCTTAATCCTGTGTGCCACTGCTGACAGCTGGGACAGGGATCTCTTGGGGGCCTAAGAGCTGCTGGGCTTGCTCGGAGCTCCCCTGTGCAGTCCCAGTGCTGGCATCCTGGGAAGAGAGGGAGGGGCCTGCAGGCAGGATATGGAGGCAGCTCTGCCAGAACTCTGCCCAGGAAGAGGTGAGGGTAGGCATTGAGTTCCGGTGTGCCTCCGCGGCACACACAAACAATGAATACAGTGGGACCTCCATCTGCACCCCACTCTGCCCTTTACTGAGGTTACTGGCCAATCGCCAATCAGTGAGGTAGGATAATTGCTATTTAGTATATTGCCGAATTAGCAATATACTAAATAGCAGTTTTGCAAGGGGAGCCAGTCCTGCCAGCATAGGTCTACAGAGCAGCCGAGCCAGGTAGTTCAGCCACTGGGGGAAACATTTTTCTTTTCATTTTGGATGTGGGCGGCCCTGGATTTAGGACGGCCTGGGGGTCAATTGACTCCCTGCCCCCCGGCCCAGCCCGCCCCTGCATCCATGGACCCCAGGGGGGCCCTCCGTGACCTGGGCATCCAAGTGCCAGACGACCTAATTTTGCCAACAAGAGGCCCCAGGGCACTGGACCTCCTCCCCAGGGACTGGTCGGAGCACTGGGCACGCCCTACTTAAGCAGAGGCGGCGGAGGTCCACACTGGAGGGACTTAAGCAGCGGACATTGGGACACGCAAGTTGATTTCATATTTGCATGCTGACTTAATACATATCACACCTTTGGGACACTAAGGCTAGCATTACAGCTATAATGACATGGGGACAGCAGTGGATTGGGGGTCACGGTACTAGAGGGAGGGAGGGGCGGCAGGAACAGAATACCGCACAGGAGAATAAAAAAATAAAAATAAAACACTGGAAATGGATATAAAATATTAATGTTTTAAACCCATATATGGACCAATGATAGCTTACCCTCTCTCAGCCATGCATAGGCCACGCCTGCGGTAGACAAGAGGGTGACCCTCAATATTAGACCTCTACATTTAAAATATTGACCCTCAATATTAGACCTCTACATTTAAAAAAAAAGGGAGGGTCCACTTTATGAAGTATTATGGGACCTGACCGGGAGATAGTGGTGTGCAGGGCGGGGGCCCCATAGCCAGTACAGAAGAGAGGTAAAGTGAGGAAGGAGGGAGTGAGGGGGCCCGCAGGACGAGGCTATGGTAAGCACGCACAGGGGACCCCCCCCCCCCCAGTAAACTGCACCCTCTCCCCCCACCCCTTAGGCGAAGTGATACCGGAGAAACTGGCGGAAGCCAAGCACAGAGAGATGGACACAGGTTTCTTCAGGAAGGAAGAGATTCTTTATTCGGTTCACCGACCGGGACTCAGAGGGACTAATGTCACCAAAATACAACAAGTTCTGAGCCCCGGACAATAGTGTAGGCTCCTTATATAAGCATGTAACTCCACCCATAAGTAGCTCCACCCACACATTCTCTTACCCAATCAATCGAATAAGAACTAACTTCCTGTTTGACCGCATGGCTTGCCCAGCACAATGGAGGAGGGGAATACTACATCCGGTATTCTCGCACATGCTCCGTACACTACTGATTGTATCTTTGCCACGTGCAACCAACCGACCGATACACCAGTATATGCACGTACACATGCCACGTGGTAATCTCGGCCTACTAAATTTATTTTTACCGAGATTCCACCACATTCCCCCCTTTGATGCCTCTGATATTTTCACAATTACGGAGGCATCACTTATCCTTAGTTTGCATATACCTCAGGTTGCCATGAACCAGACCAGACTTTGCGACTAATGACGTGAATCCCTCAACATTCTTCTTCCTGCACTAGTTCTCCCTGATCTAGAGCCTCATATCTATATATGGCCATTATCTGTGCAGCAGCCTTTCTTTCTGCTATATTTTCTATAATGCCCTGCACAGACCTAACTACCAAAGGAACAAGACATGGTAGGAGAAGACACAACATTAAGATTAGCATGACTCCACCTACCAATGCCTTAAGTCCTCCAAACTGCTCATACCAATTGCCAAACCAACTACTTGGATTATACCCTTTCCATACCTGAGAAGGCACATGCGCTAGTTTAACCATATGGCTAGTAAGCTCAGCTATTGCTTGCCCTTCATCATCTATTTGAAGACAGCAATTGCTTAGGTTAAACTTCCCACATACACCTCCCTCTACTGCCAATAGATAATCCAAAGCTAATCTATTTTGGTAAACGGCTGTCCTCATCCTAGTATTATGCTTCGCTAGTAGATTGAGCGCTTGTGATGTCTCATTGGTAATTATCTCAACCACTGCCTGTAACCTTATAATGCGGTTGAGCATATATATTGGGGTTCTATATCCGAAAGTACCATCTTCTGCTCAAGTGGCTGGCCCATAATAATCTATGATACGCTGGGGAGGCCATTCATTATCTTCCCAGGTACCTATCTCTAGGGGTCCCCTTTTCTTCCTATGATTCACATCATATACTTTAACTCCAAAGTCTCTCCTGTTTCAATAGGCAACAAGAAGAAGGATGGTTTGAGCATACCTAACACACATGCCCCTTCCCAGTCCTGTGGTAACTCCGAATAGGCCTTCTTACCACAGATCCAGTACAAATTTGCTGGGGCTTTCCAACTAGATGTGATAGATAGATCAAACCACACGTCCTTTAAATTGGCATAACTTGCAAACGGGTTAGGTGGTTCTGAGACATTTGAAGCCGACCACCAGGTTGTATTATTTGTAGTATCATCATAAGCTTTTTGCCCTAGAAGTTAGTTCTCCTACAGATGTGTTAAACATTATTCCTTTTCTTGCTATGCAAACATAACCTATGATGGAGGTCTTTAATCGCCACTCAGATTTACCTCTAACACTCATTTGATAATCGGCTTGAGAAGATATTATTTGTTCAATTGTCTCAGAACCGGACATTACCTCCTTTGCTTCCCAGGGCCATTGGTCTCCCATGTTAGTACCTCCACATACATAGCAGTTGGTCACATTAAGACTACCATCAATACTTTCAGCTAAATCTATAAACAGGTTTTTAGCATTATGGGGGATCTTATTTTCTACACTCATCTCTTCATAAAAAGAATGGAAAACCTGATGAGTTTGGGATGCTATGGTATCGGTCTCTATCCCTATAAATAATATTGTCCCAGGATCTAAACCCGTCCCATATATCTGGAACCCAAATAAGTTACCAAACCTATCTAAAAATTGTTCAGGATTATTAATAAGTATATGGACTGGGTTACACTCCATAGACTTACAATACGGTTTGGTAGGCAACTTAGTAACAATCATAGGAAATAGAGGAGGGGAGAGTATCAGTCTCCCCTATTGAGGGCGCTAATCACTGGGACAAAAAGAATATAGTGTAAAAAAATTGCAAATTTATTAATAACAATTCATATAAAATTCATGATTGTAAAACAGTACAATTACAAGACCAATATTAAAAGCCACAATCACCAACCACTAGCTCACAAGTATAAAGATGTTACCAAAAAGCCCTAGGTCGCGACTCTATGGGCTGAATATACTTGCTGCTTATTAGTGTAATCGTGATGGTGAAGTGGGCGGTCTCTGGACTGCAGTAAAAACGAAAAAACAGGCTCAACGCGTTTCGTCCCGCGCCTTTCGGGACTTCCTCAGGAGCTGTGGATGCTGCTACTTCTGCTATGTTACATTGTGTCCGAATACTCAGTGCCAATAAAGTTTTGTGCGATCAAGATCTGCCACGCATGCGCATCGATGACTTCCCGAAAGCTACTGGTCCTCGAGGGTACCCGTAGCTGAACGGAACTCCGTGTCGTTGTGCGCATGCGCGACGGCGTTTTTGGCGCGAAGATAGAAGATTTCCGAAGATTTAAAAGAGAAGCCGGCTGAGAAGTAGCAGCATCCACAGCTCCTGAGGAAGTCCCGAAAGGCGCGGGACGAAACGCGTTGAGCCTGTTTTTTCGTTTTTACTGCAGTCCAGAGACCGCCCACTTCACCATCACGATTACACTAATAAGCAGCAAGTATATTCAGCCCATAGAGTCGCGACCTAGGGCTTTTTGGTAACATCTTTATACTTGTGAGCTAGTGGTTGGTGATTGTGGCTTTTAATATTGGTCTTGTAATTGTACTGTTTTACAATCATGAATTTTATATGAATTGTTATTAATAAATTTGCAATTTTTTTACACTATATTCTTTTTGTCCCAGTGATTAGCGCCCTCAATAGGGGAGACTGATACTCTCCCCTCCTCTATTTCCTAGTTTTTGTTTATAGGCTTTTTGGGGTGTGCCTATTATGAGTGGCAGCTTTTCTACTGTTGGATTTATCTGTAGAGCCTAGAGTCTGGATCTCCCTCTCATTTTTGTAGTAGTAACAATCATATCCTTATCTACTGTCTGTCCCCAAGTTGCCCACCCCACACAAGACCAATATGGGCAATAATTATAATCCCTATCTGGGCATTTTGGACTTACGTACTTATTTTTACTACTGGGACAAATATACTTATCGTTAGACCCATACGTTCTCTCCCATTTAAGATCCCCACATACATTCCACGGCTTTCTACCACTTGATATCGCTTTACATGCATCAAATAGCAGAACACCCGAAGAATGTACGGTTTCTAATACTGTTTTATTTATTAGGGTCCCCTCCATTCCGGAGGGTCAACCAAATTGTACGGGGTTGATACTCTGGATTGAAGCACTTAGGTTCTCCTACTCCTAAATGGCATACACTATATTCTATACCTAAGTATCTACACCTAGACACATATCCTTTACACTCATATTGTGAATGCCAAATTAGGGTCTGGGAAATATGATTACCTGTCATAGTAGTCTTAATGCAAACCTCACAGCTAGGTGTGTCGGTACCTCTACCTTCCTGAATATTTAAAAACACAAAAATACACATTATCAAAAACACTTCTTTCGAAGTCTTCATCCTCAGTCTTCGTCCGTGCGATGGCACCTCAGCTTCCAGGATGTAAGGGCTGCAAGGAATGGAGTTTATTTATTATTTATTTATTAAAAATTCTTAAGAAACGCAGTCTTATTACCCATAGGGTCTCGATGCGCATACCAGCAATCAAAAACAAGCAAAACAATATCCAGCACACAACAGCATTATAATCACATGCATTTGAACCAGGTTAAAAATTTCATGTCATCCCGTATGCCTGAGCAAATAAAACTGTTTTTAAGCTCCGGCGGAACTTCAGTAGATCATTCTCAAGTCTTAATGTCAGAGGCAGGGAGTTCCAAAATTGCGCTCCCTGAACATCACTCGTCCTCCCTCCGCACTTTTTCTTTTTAAAATTTGGAATCTTCAATAAGGCTAAATCAGCCGATTTCAAGGATCGACTGGGAGCATAGCGTGTGAATTTATCCTTCAGATAGTCTGGTCCCATACCGTGGATTGCCTTATATACCAAACAACCATTTTTAAACAGAACCCGTTCACGAACGGGCAGCCAGTGCAGGGCTTTTAAAGATGGAGTGATATGGTCATTGCGGGCCACACCCGTAAGTAGCCTTGCAGCTGCGTTCTGTATCAACTGTAGCTTGTGTATGATGTTCTGAGGCAGTCCAAGGTACAGGACATTGCAGTAGTCCAATCGGCTACCGATGATGGCGTTGACCACCGAGATTTGATCGGAGGGGGCAATAAATCTAAAAATAGACCTCAGAAGCTTCAGGTGGTAGTGGCAAGAGCTTACCACCTGATTGATCTGGGGCTTCAGTGTCAACCTAGAGTCGAAAATGACTCCCAGATCTCTGACCTTGGTGGCAGGACTCGGAGATGGAGAAAACGAGTCCGGCCATGAGGGAAAGATACTATTCACCTCCTGGTTACTGAAGATGATGCATTCAGTTTTGGAGCCATTAAGTTTTAAATAATTGGCTCCCATCCACGACTGGATATCCTGTAGGCAGGAAGAAAGATTGATTTGATCCTCCTTTTTCTTGGCCAGGCGAAAGTACAACTGGGTATCGTCGGCATAGATATGATAGGGAAGCATGTGGCGGCGGATGATATGGGTCAGTGGCCTCATATAGATGTTAAACAGGATTGGAGATAAAGCCGAACCCTGGGGGACTTCACACGTCAGGGCGATGTTAGAGGAGTAAAATGTTCCCAATTTTACCCTTTGAACCCTGTCGTGGAGAAACGAGGTCACCCAAGCCAGCGCCCTGTCATCCACACCAGCCACAGTAAGTAGCCTCTCTGTCAATCTATCATGATCGATGGTATCGAAGGCCGCCGATAAATCCAGGAGTACCAGGGCAATTTCCTCCCCTCTGTCCAAGGCCCACAGGAGATCGTCGTGGACTTTAACCAGGGCAGTCTCTGTCCCTCTACCAGGTCGAAATCCCGATTGGAAGTCATCCAGAATGTAATTAGATTCCAGGTGAGGCTGAATCTGCCATACCGCCGCTCTCTCGATGATCTTGGCCAAAAAAGGCAAGGTGGAAATAGGTCGATTGTTGCTCAACTCGGAGCGTGGCACAGTTGGAGTCTTCAGCAGGGGGATAACCACAGCCTGCTTCAGAATGCCAGGAACAACTCCGGTGGCAAATGACATACTAACAATGTCTGCAATATAGGGGGCCAAAACATCAGCGGCATCCTTCACCAGCTGAGCAGTGCAGGGATCCAGCGATGAGGACGATGCCCTGAGAGACTTGAGGATGATCAAAATCTCGGGTGTACTAACGGGTTTAAAATTCGAGAACATCGGGCCATCATAGGGTGTAAAAGTTTCTGTATCAGGTTCCACCACTATGTTGCTCCTAATTAGATCAATTTTTTGTTTAAAAAAGTGAGAGAGGGATTCGCAAAACTTTTGAGATGTTCTGCAGGTCCTCTCTTCCCTTCACAGAGGTCCCTTCGAGACACCCTGGCTATGTCACGTGGGTGAGTGGTCTGGCTTTATTATGGCCGTCAAAACACTCACTTACTGATCTCTTTAAACACACTTGTAATCCCAATATCTCCTCGTCACTCTGACTGAGTCGTGCGCTTTAACCGGATCTTGCAGGGATTCTCTGGATCTGGTGTAGCTTGCCAAGAATCTACTGCTGCTGGTTTAACCCTGGAGTGATGAATCCACAGAGTCACTTCAGCCACCTTTATTGCTGTAGGGGTAGACAAAAGAACAACATAAGGACCCCTCCACTTAAGCCCTAACGGTATACTGTTCCACTCTTTAATCCACACTTGATCTCCTGGATGATAGCTATGAACAGGGGGATAAATATTCACAGGTAATCTATCTTGTACCCATTTCTGTACCTCCTCCATAGTTTTACCCAACTCTACAACCTGCTGCCGGGTAATTCCTTCTCCCAACTGACTCAAATCCCCCCCATAAGTTACCAAGTACGGGAGGTGGACGCCCATACATGATTTCAAAAGGTGAGAGACCCATCCTTCTGGTAGGTGTACTACGAATACGTAACAGAGCTATAGGCAAAAGAACATTCCACTTAAGCTGAGTCTCTTGACACATCTTTGCCAACTGGTTCTTAATAGTTCTATTCATTCTTTCTACTTTACCAGAGCTCTTAGGTCTATATGCCGTATGAAGCTTCCACTTAATACCAAGCATATGAGTCAGTTGTTGTAGGCACTGATGAACAAAGGCTGGACCATTATCCGATCCTATAGAGCATGGTAGTCCATATCGGGGTATTATTTCTCGCAACAGGAATCGTACAACTTCTCCTGCCTTCTCTGTACGAGTAGGACATGCTTCTACCCAGCCTGAATAGGTACACACAACTACTAGTAGGTAGCGATGTCCATCGGATTTAGGCATTACTGTATAGTCTATTTGAAGATCGGACATAGGGAGTCCCCCCATATACTGGACTCCCGGTGGTTTCACTGGTCCTTGCCTTGCGTTGTTCTTAGCACATATTACACATCTTCGTACAATGGCTTGAGTCAAGTTGGACAATCTTGGTATGTAGAAATGTTTTCTGAGAGATTCTTCCATACTATCTCTTCCAGAATGTGTCCCGTTGTGATAGTTCTGGACAATTTCTACAGCTAGTGATGCTGAAATAACTATTCTTCCATCTTCTAACTGATACCATTTGTTCTCCAGGTACTTCCCAGCTTCAGTCTTTAACCACTCTTCTTCTTGAGCTGTATAAACTGGAGTCCATTGAGACAGTGGAGTCGGTATAAGTGCAGCTATATGTTCCACATATTCCTGTCTTCCTGATTCAGCGGCACGCTTAGCTGCATTATCTGCCGTCCGATTTCCTTTGGTTACATCACCATCTCATTTCAGATGCGCCCGACAATGTATAATACCAACTTCTTTCGGTTCCCACACGGCTTCCAATAGTTGTAATATTTCAGCTGCGTACTTAATTTCTTTACCCTCTGAATTCAATAGTCCTCTTTCTTTATACAAAGCTCCGTGGGCATGAGTGGTTAAAAACGCATACTTGGAGTCCGTGTAGATGTTCACTCTTAAACCTTCAGCCAATTGTAACGCTCGTGTTAGTGCAATTAGTTCTGCCTTCTGTGCCGATGTTCCTTTTGACAATGGCCGAGCTTCTATCACCTTGTCTATGGTTGTTACTGCATATCCTGCATAGCGAATCCCTTCTTTCACATAACTACTGCCGTCCGTATAGTACTGGACATCAGGGTTCTGGATGGGAAAGTCACGAAGATCTGGTCTACTTGAAAATACTTCATCCATCACCTCCAGGCAATCATGTTGACTTTCAGTAGGTTGTGGCAAAAGGGTAGCTGGATTTAAGGTGTTAACAGTCTCTAAATGCACTTTTGGGTTTCACACAACATAGCTTGATACTTAGTCATGCGGCTGTTACTTAACCAATGATTGCCTTTATAGTCTAGCAACGTCTGTACTGCGTGCGGGACTCGAACATAGAGTTCTTGACCCAGAGTGAGTTTATCGGCTTCAGCTACCAGCAGGGCGGCGGCAGCTATGGCTCTTAGACAAGGTGGAAGACCACTGGCCACTGCATCCAGTTGTTTTGACATATATGCAACAGGTCTTTGCCATGATCCCAAGTACTGTGTCAATACTCCCACAGCCATTCTTCTTTGCTCGTGTACATATAAGTAGAATGGACGTGTATGATCAGGTAGACCTAATGCTGGGGCACTCATCAAAGCCTTCTTCACATCTTCAAATGCCTTTTGCTGTTCAGGGGTCCACAGGAAGGGATCGTGTTCTGTACCTTTTATAGCTGCATAAAGAGGTTTCGCCAATATCGCATAACTGGGAATCCATATCCTACAGAAGCCTGCTGCCCCCAAGAATTCCCGCACTTGTCTTCTATTCTTGGGTATTGGTATTTGGCATACAGCTTCTTTTCTCTCTGGCCCCATTATTCTTTGACCTTCAGAGATATGGAATCCCAGATACTTGACAGTTGGCTGACACAACTGAGCTTTCTTCCTGGACACCTTGTATCCTGCCTTCCAGAGAATGTGTAGTAGATCATGTGTTGCTTGCTGACATATTTCTCTAGTAACTGCCGCTATCAACAAATCATCTACATATTGCAATAGTACACACTCTCCTGGGATGGACTTGAAATCCAGTAAGTCTTGACTTAAAGCTGATTTCTACAATAGGGTGGGTGAATTTTTAAACCCTTGGGGCAGTCTTGTCCAAGTCATCTGGCGTTTCGAGCCCGTTACAGCATTTTCCCATTGGAATGCGAAGATACACTGGCTTTCCGCAGCAATTTGAAGGCAAAAGAAGGCATCTTTGAGATCTAAGACAGTGAAATAGGTAGCCCCGCCCGGAATTAAAGCAAGCAGGTTATATGGATTGGGCACAACTGGGTGTATACTTACGACCGCATCATTGACTGCTCTCAAGTCCTGCACAGGGCGATACTCATCTGTACCGGGCTTTTGAACAGGCAGCAATGGGGTGTTCCAGGGGTAAGTACAGAATTTTAGGATACCATACCTTATGAACTTATCCAAATATGATTGTATATTCTTCTTGGCCTTTTGTGGGATATGATATTGCTATAAGCTCACTGGATAGACCCCAAGTTTCAGTTCGATTCGAATTGGTGGGATATTGCGAGCAAGTCCTGGTGGGTTGTTCTCTGCCCACACTCCTGGTATATTAAACAAGGATTCATCACTCTTAGGGTTTTGGCTAGTCAACGCTGTATAAAGTCGCCACTCTTCTTCCTTTGGTACAGATATTGTCATTATACCTGAAGGTCCATTGAACTTTAAAGATGTTGTTCCATTTGGTAGAAACGTTATCTGCGCTTGTAGTTTTGACAACAAATCACGTCCTAGCAGTTGGACTGGACATTCAGGCATATAAAGGAATTGATGTTTTACTACGTGGCCTCCCAATGTACAGAGTCGACTTTTAAGAACCGGTTTAGCAGCACTCCTTCCAGTTGCTCCTATTACAGTGATAGTTCTTCCAGATGGAGGAGCAACTAGGTCAGTCACCACCGAATGTTCAGCACCAGTATCGATCATGAACGCACTCCTTTTTCCCCCTATTGATACATCGGCCATAGGCTCCGCTCAGCCAAGGGGGATGGAGCCCGGTCGGTATCAATAGTCCTCCATGACCGTGTCAGCCAATCCTACAAAGTCCCGATCTTCTCTATCGCGGGATCTCTGCGCTGCTGGATAATACCTGTCTTCTCTAACACTTCCTCTATTGCTACCATTATTCCCTCCAGGACCTCCTCTACCTCTCGCTCTGCCTCTATAATTACCATATCCTGCCCTAGGTCTGTCTCTCTCATACTGTTCCCTTCGCGGACACTCACTTCTCCAATGCCCTTCTTCTCTACAGTATGCGCACTGATTCCTACTCAGGGGTTCCCCATTCCACTTACTCTCGCCTTTATCTGTTCCCCTATATACTTCCTTTTCCCTTCTATCTACGCCTGCGATTGTTACCGCTAGCATATCTGCCTTTCTACGCATCTTGTGCTCTTCCTCTTTCTTCGTCTCTGTTTCCCTGTTCATATACACTTTATTCGCTACCTCCATTAGTTGGGTTATGGACATCCCTACGAACCCTTCTAACTTTTGTAGCTTGCGCTTTATATCTCCGTAGGCTTGGCTGACAAAGGCAGAGTTAACCATCCGGGAATTCTCAGGGGCCTCCGGATTAAAGGGGGTATACAAGCGGTATGCCTACAATAATCGGTCATAAAAGACACTGGGCGATTCATCACATTTCTGCAATACCTCAGCCGTCTTAGACATGTTAATCGCCTTCTTTCCTCCAGCTTTCATGCCAGCAATAATAGCGTCCTTATAAGCTTTTAAATGAACCATGTCTGCGCCATTGACATTCCAATTTGGGTCGGTGTTTGGATAATGGGCTGTGGCCCATGCTGCTGGGTTGGCCTGATTTTGTGTACGGGCCTCTTCTTCCAGCGCTTTAATTGCTGCTTGATTTATCCTAGTCCTTTCCTTGTTATTAAACAATGTCATTAATAATTGCTGGCAATCAGCCCAAGTGGGATTGTGTGTCTGGACTATTGAGGTAAACAAATCCGTCATGGCTTGAGGCTTTTCGGTGTAAGAGGAGTTATGGGTTCTTCCAATTAAAGAGATCGGTAGTCGTAAATGGGACATAAACGAAGACTGGATCAGCGTGTTGTATCTGGCCGTCATCGTTAATGTGTGTCGGGCCAGGAGTCAATCGAAGTGGCATTTGATAATGTCAGGGTTGGAGAGTACCGGTCAGTTGTCGGGTTAATATGGGGCTTCGTAGAGATGCGTCAGTTAGGGGTTCCGGTCGAGGGGTAGTAAGACAAGGGGATGGGGAAGCTTTACTATGGGGAAGGTTGGTGAGTAAAATATTCCGGGCCGGGCTATGGGGAGCCTGACCGGAAGCTAGATATGGCGCCAAATCTGGGTATGTGGAGTTAACGAAAGCAGGTATCGGAAGGGGAGGGTTTGAAACAAGAGGGCTGGGCTCTGAGCTAGAGGAGGAAGTAGGTGGGGACAACGGGGCAAGGGGAGGAGCGTTTCCAGCAGCACCTCCTCTTCCTCTTCCGGTGGAGGAGGAGTAAGGGGGCGGCATAGGGATCTCAGACTCAGGGGGCGTGTCCAAAATGGGCGTAATTACGGCCTTAGTGGACAAGCGAGCCCTGGCCACCATGAGGCGACATTGTTCCTCGTGGCATACTCGGATCCATTTTGGCAAGTTTTTAACGGCCTGCCTCCAACAATCAGTATAGGGAAACTGGCCGTAAAGTTCAGGCCTACCTGATACAGCCACGTGTACACGCTGTACCAGATTAGGATCCAAACTGCCACGTGGTGGCCAAGCGGCAAACAAAGTAGGCCATTCCCTACTACACAATGTAATCAAGCGTGCTGGAGACATCTTTACCCCAAAATCACATACTGTATATCCCTTTTTAAAATTCTTTATCATACATCCTAAGGGATCCAAAATCGTCGAATCTGACGCGACCATACTTAACAATGGAGCGTCGTTTCCAACAGAAACTATACAAACACTCTACCAACGGTCACACCCGTTCCCTCGGCAACAGCACCACGTGGTACAGTTACTAAGTGAAACGCACACAACAAAACACTCAGGGAATTCCTGTACACACACAGCTGTTACACCAGTCACTAAGTAACTAATACTGTGCCCTTTGGCGAAACTATACGGTCACCCACGCTATAATTCCCTATATTTGAATTACCCGTCTATAACATACCCCAGTAACATCGTCTTTACAAACAGTAGTTACAGTACGGTTAGCATAGGTTAAAATACAATTCAAAGTCACAGTACAATTAGTAGGGGTTATGGTGTTAAACATGCAACATAGACGACAATTATTAGTACTTATTTACAGTGTCAGTAATTATACATGGTTATGGTACCGTGCGCTATAATACAATTACACACTATTCACACTCTCGCTAGACGGCAGAGCTCACGCTATCTAGCAAGATATACACGCTACTACAACAATCTTTAACACATATACAATTCCCAACTAATCTATTGGCCAGTACCTTGATGGACTACCTAAAACTATCTACATACGTTTTGGTTAGCCACACTGCCCAAGCACCACATATAGCGAACTAGAGTGCGGAATTCACAACAGCACCCTTTTAGTCTATTTACTCTATCAAAAATCTAGTGGGTTCCAAATTTACACGCCTTCCCACTTAGCCAAGATAGGTTGAGATCTAGCGGACTGAATTTACACAGACGCCGCTTAGTCTCCCGGTCCCTCCGACCTAGCGAACAAAATATACACCCTAGAACGCTAGTCTAGACAAGACACCGGTGTCCGGCTAGGGCTATTTACACCAGAACCCCGCCTGACTCCAAACCAAAATTAAACGGGCTGACTACAGGGCGTTTCATTGAGCGGTGCGCCTTCGCTCCTTCCCTCCACTGGAGGGGGCAGATTCCAAATAACCCCTTATGGGCCTACCGCACAATCGGTATCCAATACCCCTAGTGGGTCCGCCGTCTAAAATAGCGGTCGTCTTACCTCCTCGTTCCTGAACCTGAGTTCACACTCATCGACGGGGACACCCCAGCACTTACTACGTAGAGGCCGATGATCTCCTGGACAACAAACCAGTGGCGCCGAGACGAAGGGAGGTCCACGCAGAAGTTCAGGGGTGCAGCCGTAGAGAACGTGGGCAAAGATAGACCGTCTCACGCCTCTGCTTCTCAGCTACCGTTGAACGATGAGCTTCCCGGCCAATGCACCAAATGATACCGGAGAAACTGACGGAAGCCAAGCACAGAGAGATGGACACAGGTTTCTTCAGGAAGGAAGAGATTCTTTATTCGGTTCACCGATCGGGACTCAGAGGGACTAATGTCACCAAAATACAACAAGTTCTGAGCCCCGGACAATAGTGAAGGCTCCTTATATAAGCATGTAACTCCACCCATAAGTAGCTCCACCCACACATTCTCTTACCCTAACAATCGAATAAGAACTAACTTCCTGTTTGACCGCATGGCTTGCCCAGCACAATGGAGGAGGGGAATACTACATCCGGTATTCTCGCACATGCTCCGTACACTACTGATTGTATCTTTGCCACGTGCAACCAACCGACCGATACACCAGTATATGCACGTACACATGCCACGTGGTAATCTCGGCCTACTAAATGTATTTTTACCGAGATTCCACCACAGAAGGATTAGAGAAGGGATCATACCACCTAGACAGCATTCCACAAGCCAGCACGCAAATAACAAGAAAAACATAGAAGGCTGACACAAACCAGTAGTGAGAGCCAGATTCGAGGTAGAAACAAGAAAATGTCACCCCTCTAGGGGAGTTCAAGATAAAATCCAGGTACCCCCACCCCCCGAGCAAGATAACCAATACATAGAGAGCCAGCTTCTAAGGGCCGGAGACCGGGAATACCCCATGTCACGAACATACAGGAAAAGTTAGAAAGATGTTACGAGCCTTGCAACAGTGCTCAATGGCTAATAATCAGCACCTCAATGGATAATAATCAGACCACCTCTCGGCGCGGCGAGTGGCCACCCCTGATCGCCTGGCGGACGATAAGACCGGGATGTTAGATCCGATGGGAAGGAGGATCGTGAGGAAACAACCTCAGACAGGCCTAGGTCATGGTTGTATATGTTATGTTTTCATGTTACCAACGCAAGTTTTCTTACCCCATTTTGTTTCTTTCCCTACCCCCACCCTCACCCCTACTAAGACAAGGTTCACCCAACAACCACTCCGGAGGGACCACCGGGGCGCACACCGCATTACGGAGAATGCACAGCACTACGAGCCAGCCGCACACCGAAGCACAAGGTACAACAACACACTGCACACATTACAACATGGAGCTTAACCAAACTTCTGGAATAAAACCTCCTAGGTAATTAAGACCTATTCTCATGTAATTTAAATAAAATAACATTTAAACCAGCTTTTAGTCATTTACTGGAACCACCAATAAGAGTAATCCACCATGTTCTATAAGCAGAATTTTAACTTGCATAAACAGATATTTTATCTTATTTTAGAGCAAATCAATACACCTGGATAAATATCACGATATGCTAACATGTGATATGTCACATTAATATATATATAATTATTCCTTTCTATCTGCAGAATAGAATATTATAACTATATATTCTTTAGTAACTAAGATTTCTAAATATTGAAATCTGATCGTGATTTATCCAGTCATATATCATGCTATTAGAAAATTTTAATTAATTTAGATTAATTAAATGAAACCAGTATAATTACCATTTGAGTAGATATTTTCATCAGATTAGTAGGTAGTCTCAGGAACTGAATGGATATGTGATTGGTGTGTAAGAAATTCTGAGTGCCCTGGAGTGGATATCTGTCATGGATTTCTTTGCATTGCCCCCGACTGCTCACCTCTTTGCTTCTTTGCTTCCTTTGCATACTTTGCATCCTTTGCATCCTTCTCTCTTCCCTTCGTCTTAACTTTTTAAAGGGAAAATTCACTAGGTGATAGACCAATAGAAAACTGGAGGTGTGGTTACCTTCCAGATAGCAATTTAAGTATTTGGTCTATAGAGGACAGTCTTGTCCCACTAAACATTCCTATCCAGGAAAGAGTTAACTTTTCCTGGTGGCTATTTTGACGTCATTTACCTTATCTTTATGGTTGTCTATAACTTAAGTTTTCTGTCAGTTCAAAGTTGGGCTTTCTTCAGACTATGTGTCTGGCAAATTCTGCTATAATTTCTAATATGACAGTTAGAAACTTAATATGACCTCTAAATTACAATGGGACGTTATACAATATCGAAAGTAAAATTAAATTGTTTAATCTTCTCTGTCACAAATGTCTGGGTTTAGAATTAATTATATTCCTTTAGCATTTAGACAGTCTGTCCATCCCCCGTTCTCATTTCTTATCACTCGATTTGTATATACTAAGCATTCCTTAGCTTCTGGCAAAGTGGTTAGTTTTACAGAAAGGATAAAAATCTTGTGTCTTTTGTTAACTTGAAGATAACAAAATGGAGTCTGCTCTGTTCAGAGTGACTCTGACAATATACACTTTAATTTCTATCATTGCACAAAATGTCTGCCGATATAAATACCCAGACAAGGTTCGGCGACACATTACCTCGCAAGTGCGGTGGGTGCACCCGGTGGGATCCCCCCCCCTACTTACCCTAAAATCAAGTTTGGTCAGGGGCGACAGCCTAAACAGCCAAAAGCAAGATGTTACCCTCTGAACCGCGAGCATCAAATGAGAACACCAGGTCCCCACCAATACGGTGACAGAAAGGACCTACAGCAGTAGCAATACGCATAAACACTGTATATAACACGGTATAAGCTCACTAGAGAAAGCTCTCTAACAGAACTGCACAGTACACGGGTTCGCCGTGTAGTAAACAAGCATATCGATAGGTAATCAACCGCGGTGCATACCTAGGAATAACTGTTCAATGGGAGAAGTGCAAAGTAAAAGGGGTGGATTATACACTTGTAATGCTCGAAAAAAACAGTATAATGCGATATGTTAACGCAATGGTACACAGTCATTTGTCGCCAAAGTAATGTAAAGATGATTTTGTATAGAGCATTACTTCTATTATTGCAATCAAATATAATTGGGATAAAAGGGGGCTTTATTTACAATATTTTATCTATGTATTTTAAAAGATATGTTCTACCTTGTTTTCTAACTATATCTACAGTTTTGTTAAGATTGTCCAAAGAGTAATTGTTATCAATACATTTACTTTTTTAAAATTGAGGCTTGTTCTTCAAAATCATTCAATTGAGAACCATTCCTGCGAAGACACAGAAATTGGCTCTTTGGGACACCTTCAAGCTAAGGTCTGTGATGACAGCTGGATAGGTCTATTGCTGTATTTGTAGGAAGGTTTTTGTATTCGTATTGTCATTTTGAAAAAAAAATGTGTAGATCTAAAAAATCTGTGGATCCTTTACTGTATTCTGACGATAAAATAATACCCCTATCATTAGCATTAAGAATGTTTACAAATAAATTAAAGACTCCCCTGAACCCTCCCAATTAAAAAATAAATCATGTATATAGAAAAAATAGGTAATCAGGTTTAGATTCCTAATCTGCCACAAAGAGATTAGCCTAGCTGGGAGCAACCTGGTCCCCATAGTGTACCTCGCTTTTGCGCTTAAAATGAATCTAAAAAACAAAAATTATAATTTGTTAAATTTATTTTGATGCCTTAAATGATAAAATCGATTTGTTCAACTTGGATACTTCATCTGCTTTAAAAAATGTTTTAACTTCTTTACAATCTATGTTATGAGGGATTATAGTGTACAATGATTGTACATAGCAACTAACTAAAATAACTATAGCAACTAAAGTGCTATAGAATCTTTTAAATACGACTTCATAGTTTTGACTGAAGGTTGAAGAAGTATACTTATGTACACCAACAAATTAGATAGGAGTGAATTAATCCCTGTGGATGTTGGCACCAATGTACTAAGCAACCTGGAAGGACAGCATATTTGTGTCTATTGCCCCCTTGTTTGTTGGTTTGGGATATTTTTAGATAAAAAGAACAGTATATAGCCTATTTTAGAAACCGGACCATACTGTTTGAATGTATATGCATTATAAAAATAAAAATAAAAATCACAAGAAAAAAATCACAATCATAACAATTAAATCAATTAAATATTTATCCCAAAACACAATTTCTGAGTATTTCATAAACATATCATCTTTATGTAATACTCATGCTGACCTGGGATGCATCCATGGATGGACACCAGAGCAAGCCCCCCTAGGACTAATAATGAGCTGCCAGCGCTCTTCAGTTACATGCAGGGGATGTGAATGCCATTAGGGAGCAGGGATGTTTTTATGTAACATTTATCCCCACCCCTTGCACACAGATCCCAGGTCCAGCAGTTCTGACAGAGCATGACTGATTACAGGACTTAAAGGTCCTTGCCTCATGGTTACAAATGGATGTAGGAGCATAGTAAAGATAGAACTGTGAGAAGGGGCTAAGAGGAAAGGGGAGCCATGTACAGAGAAACCCAGCAGGTGAAGGAAGCATAGAATGTGTCCATGAAGGGGAAGGGGGCTATGGATAGAGACAATCAGGTGGATTAAGGGGCATGTGGACATTCATTGGCTCACTGCACAATTACACTACTGTATTTATACATTGCACAACTATATTCATATTTATACATTTGCAGACACACATACACAATTCTGGATTGTAGCAAACTGAAATCCAAATGTCTCGCAAGCGTGAACTCTAGCCCCACAGTTTAGAGTTCACTCTCCACTGGACCACCAGGGATGGCACATGGCAGCAAGGATCCCCCTCCCTACATAAGCTAAGAAGGGAGGGGGGATATTTACTAGCCGGCCCCCACCTCCACCTCCACCCCCACAATCCCTCCAAACATACAGCACATACCCACACATGGAGCACACAAACAGCACCCTCACACACACAGCACGCAAACAGCACCCACACACACAGCACCCTCACAAACACACACACTACCAGCACCCTCACACACACACTACACTAACAGTACCCTCACACACAGCACCCTCACACCACCCTTACACAGCACACTAACAACACACACACACACCAGGGCTGCCATCAGAAATTTTGGGGCCCCTGACAAAGCACAAGATCTAGTCCCCCCCCCCTTCCCTCAGACCCACTCGCGAGTCTGCCCACAGGACTCCTACCTAGTCCGCTGACACTGATGCAGGACTGAATGTGGTGTGTATAGTGGAAGTGAATTAAAATGTGTGCAATGGATGTAGTGTTTGTGTGTATTAGATACTGTTTGTGCAGTGAATGCAGAGTGTGTGTTTGTGTAGCCGATGCAGTGTGTAGTGAACGCAGAGTGTGTTTGTGTAGTGGATGTAGTGTGTGTACAGTGATGTAGTGTGTGTTTGTGTAGTGGATGAAGTGTGTGTACAGTGATGTAGTGTGTGTTTGTGTAGTGGATGTAGTGTTTGTGTGTACTAGATGCAATGTGTTTAGTGGATGCAGTGCCTGTAGTGGATGCAGTGTGTGTATTAGACACAGTGTTTGTGTATAGGGAATGCAGAGTGTTTGAATGTGTGGTTGATGTAGTGTGTGTACAGTGAATGCAGGATGTTTGTGTAGTGGATGCTGTGTGTAAAGTTAATGCAGAGTGTGTTTCAGTGTAGTTAATGCAGAGTGTGTGTCAGTGTAGTGAATGCATAGTGTATGTCAGTGTAGTGAATGCAGAGTGTGTGCATAGTGTAGTAAATGCAGAGTGTGTGTTAGTATGTAATGAATGCAGAGTGTGTGTTAGTGTGTAATGAACACAGTGTCAGTGTAATGAATGTTAGTGTGTAATGAACGAAGTGTCAGTGTAATGAATGCAGTGTGTGTGTCAGTGTAATGAATGCAGAGTGTGTGTTAGTGTAATGAATGCAGTGTGTGTGTTAGTGTAGTGAGTGCAGAGTGTGTTAGTGTAATGACTGCAGAGTGTGTGTCAGTGTAGTGAATGCAGAGTGTGTGTTAGTCAGTGAATGCTGTGTGTGTGTTAGTGTAGTGTATGCATGTAGTGTAAATTGAGCATTCCCCCCCACACCCCGCACTTTAAAAGTGAAAAATGTTATTACCCCCTCCCTGGTTCTTACCTGGTCCAGGGAGGGGGGAGATTCCATCCCTGGTGGTCCGGTGGCATGGTGGCATCCCTGTATTTGCAGAGGGGGCCCAGCGGACTTCAGCTGTACTTTACAGCTCTTCCCTCTCTGTAACTCCCGCGAGTGTGGCGTGAGTACCGCGCATAGCGTTGCCATGGTAACCCGTGGCAACGCTTTGACGGCCGCACATCTCGCGGGAGTTACAGAGAGGGAAGAGCTGTAAAGTACAGCTGCAGTCTGCTGGCCCCCCTCTGCAAGTATAGGGAGCCGGGGGCCCGCGGCTGCACATATATATAGCGATCATCACTAAATATATGTGCAGAGATAGAATGTGGGGCCCGGGACTGCCAAAGCAATCCGGGCCCCCCAGGACCGCCGGGCCCATGACAACCATCATGGTTGTCTCCCCCTGATGGCGGTCCTGACACACACAGCAATGTATGTGTGTGCGTCTGTGTGTGTGTATATATATGTATGTATATATATATATATATATATATACATAAATACATACATACATATACACACGGCGTGAGAAAACCGATGGTCTCCCTCTCCCGTCAGCACATGCAGGCGCTAGCCCTGCAATGTGCCTGCGGACCGGGGAGGGAAATCAGAGATCTCCCTCCCCGTCCGCCGGTACTATGCTGGCAGCCGGCGGGGGGAGGGAGGAGAGAGGACCCGGGAGCTCTTACCTGCAGGTCCTCCGGGTCCTCCTCTCGCGAGCTTGGAGCGTTGCCACGGTTACCACGGCAATGCTCCAAATCTCGCGAGAGTGAACTCTAGCCCTGAAGCACGGGCTAGAGTTCACTGTAACCACTGGGCCACCAGGGAATCCCACTGGGACCACCAGGGAAATGTTCCCCCTCCTCCCAGTAAAGGTAAGAAGGGAGGGGGGACATAATTAATATTTTTTTTTTTTTTTTTAATTCTTTATTTTAGAAGTGCAGGTTTAGACATCGTAGCAGGCAGTGCCACAACAGCAGCTGCGTTGCATAACATTCCGTATGATAACAGTAAGGCGGCATATTGTAACAGACATTAGCACTAATTTTTTGTTTTGTGTGAGATCATTGTCAGTGGGTTGGTCCACTATGTTGTTCGAGGACATGAGTGCTCAGGTTGGAATGTTCGATGTGTAGCAAAATCCTTTATGTGGATGGTTGTGTGCGTTTGTGGGTGCAGGTTTAGTAGCAGTAAAAAAATTTTTTTGTAACGTGTCAGAGAGTAGTGGAGGCTGGGCCCGCAATCCCTAAGGAACGTGTGGTGAAATGCATCTAATAGTTGGGGGTGTCACGGGTCTCGATCCTCTTGCGGTGCAGGAGGGTATATTTGTGTGACTATTGGGTGGCAAGAGGTTGGCACTCACTTCAAATATATATTGATGCTGCATGCGAGAGTTAGGTGAGTGGGGGGAGTTATGGAGGGAGTGTGCTCCCTATGCCAGCGAATGTATCTATCTAAGGGGGTTGGGAGCATCACTGGGGGGTATGGCATTAACGTGTGTAGGACTAAACATCAAAAGTTATGAAATAACGAGAGAAAATAGTGTAGTAAACCACAAAATAAACATTAACACATATGAGGCATAGTCACTGGTTGCAGTTCGTGGTCGTTCAGGGCACAGCAGTTGTGGCAGGATCTCCCCGCAGAGCAGCGGGAACGAACGGGCGGATCCTCTCAGGGTCCCAAGTGTTCTGCTGCGTACCCGGAACGGAGGTCAGTGTTCCCTCCAGGGTGGATGGTAGCCCGAGATTCCGTAGAGCGTTGGGTATGTCTTCAGCTTCCAGCACTTTCAGTATCTCGGAGTCTTGGGTGATCAGGAGGCTCCTCGGTGTTCCCCATTTGTAAGGCACCTGGAATTTAGCAAGTATCGCCGTCAGGGGTTTCAGGGATCTCCTCCAATCTAAGGTAGCTCTGGAGAGGTCAGGGAAGAAAGTCAATTGGTGCTCCTCGAAGGAGTAGGGTGATTTGTTTCGCGTAGCTGCCATGAACGCCTGCTTGTCAGGGCCATTTCTGAAGCGGATTATGACATCCCTTTGCCCTCCTGTAGCACTTGCGGGTGGCGCTGGGAGTCTGTAGCTGCTATCTAGCGGCATCAGTTTGGCTTGTTTGGCTGAGAACAGTTGGGTCAGCAGCCTCCGGATTAAATGAGGTAGTTCCGCCGCAGTGACTGTGTCAGATAGGCCGCGGATCTTTACATTTTTCCACCGCCTCTTGTCTTCTGCTGCGGCCATGCGGTGATGTATTTTAGCTTGCTCGCCCTTCAGGGCAGTGAGTTCCCGTTCCAGTGTTGCGAGTCTCGTTTCGTGGCCCGCTGTAGTAACCTCCGTGTCATGGAGGTGGGCAGAGACTCCTCTAATTTCATCCCGGAATGTGGAGATATCCGTGGCAATGTTACGCCTCAATTCGTCCAGGAGGGCTTTTAGGGTGATCTCCGTCACTGGCACCCCAGGTTGTCGATCGGACCGTTTGTCGGTTCTGGTATTGTGTGCCGGTGCTTCCAGGTCTCTCAATTCGGTCAGGGAAACTTCGCTGGATGAGCACGACGGCCCATCCGTGAGAGGCGCCATGTCAGGCCTCATGGAGCTTTGGGGCCTCCAAAGGAGATCACCGATATCAGCGGTTGGCATGGGCTTGTCTGCCCGGTATTTCTTCGACTTGCGTCCCATCGTGATTGCAAGCTGTAGCCCGTCTGTGGTCAGGTTTTTCGGGTCAAAACAACGTTTTTGGTCTATTTTGGCTGTGTGTGAAGTCGGAGCTCCCGCAGGACGCGTCCGTTCGCTTAGGTAGCTGGCTCCGCCCCCCAATTAATATTTATTTTAAATAAATAAATGTAAAAAAAAAAGCATATTATAAAAAAGCCCCCCCATGACTTATAATACACTCTCACACCCTACACACACATTGCTCCTGCCCCCTCACACACATATACTGCCCCCCATACACACACACTGCCCCCATACATACACACTGCCCCCCAGACACACACACTGCCCCTCATACACACACTGCCCCCCATACACACACACTGCCCCCATACATACACACTGCCCCTCATACAGACACTGCCCCCCAGACACACACACTGCCCCAGACACACATACACACTGCCCCCCCAGACACACATACACTGCCCCAGACACACATACACTGCCCCCCCATACACACTGCCCCAGACACACATACACTGCCCTCCATACACACTGCCCCATACACATATTGCCCTACACATACACTGCCCCCCATACACACATTGCCCTACACATACACTGCCCCCCCAATACACACATACACTGCAACTGTCACACACACACATAGTGAACCACACCTACACTGCCCCCTAACACAAACACTGCACCCCTGACATACACTGCTGCCCTCACTCACACACTGCAACCTTCACACACTGTCCCCCTCACACACACTGCACCCATCACACATTGCACCACTCTCACACACCACTGCTCCTCTGCCCTATGACAGCTCCATTTCCCAGCAGACCTCAGGTAAGTTGTCAAACTGTTCATAAACGGTTTGACTACTTACTCTAGGAGGGGGTCCCGGCACTATTGGCACCATAACCATTACACTGAGCTGTGGTGGTTATTGTGTCTGGCTTATTCATTTAAATAATCTACAAGTGCCCCTCCCGAGATCAGGCTCTGGATCCGCCACTGGGGGGAACTGCTATAACCTCCACCTGTTCCTACTGAATTCTTCTGAGGAGATTGAAGATGAGATGAATGTGAATGATAGCATAAAATGTAACTTAATAAAAGTTAGTGAGGTGAACATAGAGTATGCTTTAGTTACCTTACATTTTGGTAATCACACCGTAACTCGTGTAGGTGTGATTTATAGGCCCCCAGGACAAAGAGAAGAGTTAGATAATCTTCTAGTTGAGGAAATAGCTAAAATGACAATGAAGGGGGACGTTATCGTGACTTTAATCTTCCTGATGTGAATTGGAAAACCAAAATAGCTGCTTGTGCCAGGAGCACACATATTCTAAACTCCTTACTAGGATTGTCTCTAAAACAAGTCGTTGAGGAGCTAACTCGTAAAGAGGCCATACTAGATTCAGTGTTAACAAATGGAGATTTGGTATCCGATATTACTGTAGGTGAAAGTTTAGTATTCAGTGATCATCAGTCAGTCTAGTTTAATAGAAGAACAGTGACTGAGTCACACCACACAAAAACTAAAGTTTTAGAAACTAGAAGATGTGTAAAGGAGTCATTATCAGACTGGAGCAGTTTAAATGGAGTACAAGAGAAAGGGGATTAGTTAAAATCTGCACTGCTGGAAGCAACAGAAAATTGCATTAGGCTTGTCAGTAAAAAGCAAAAAAATTAAGAAACCACTGTGGTACTCCAAAATAGTTCAAAACAAAAAGTTGGCATTTAGTAATTTTAAAAAAAAACACAGAGTGAGGAAGATAGACAACTCTATAAGATAAGGCAGAAAGAGGCTAAGCAAGTTATAATAGCTTCCAAATTACACACAGTAGGGAAAATAGCACAGTCAGTAAAAAAGGGGAAAAACATTATTTTTTTAGATACATAAATGAGAAAATGAAAGTAAAACAAGGATTAGTTAGATTAACCCCTTAAGGACACATGACATGTGTGACATGTCATGATTCCCTTTTATTCCAGAAGTTTGGTCCTTAAGGGGTTAAAAACAAAAAAGGAAGGTATGTAGAAGAGGCTAAAGGTCTAGCTGACTGTCACGATACCTTACCTATCATCCTCGGACCCACGCACTACAGCCTCCTCCTTCACTGAGCGGCACGGCACCTCTGACGCCGGCCGCTCAGACAGAGCGGAATTTCTAAGTTCGGCGCATGCGCGCCACTGCCGTCGGCTTGAAGCCGACAAGATCCTGACGCAGCCACGCCCCCGGACCTTTTGGGGGCGTGGTTTTAAGGCAACACACACCACACTATAAAAGGGCTGTCCTGACAGCAGTAAGACGCCCTAGTGTGGTTCTTGCTGGTTCCCCTAGTGCTATTTATGTGACATTTGTATTCTCTCCTGGTATTTGACTTTTGGCTACTCTATTTGACTACTCTACTCTCTGGTTCCCTGTACTTTGGCTTGCTTATCGTTATTCCCGTATTCTGTTATCCCTTGACCTCTGGCTATCCCATTTGACTACTCTAACGTGAGTCTGGCCATTCTAAGGTCCGGTATACGTTCTTTAGTTAGGTTACACTCTGCGAGAAGGGGTCACTATCGTGACATTACACTAGGGCCATGGACCCTGCAGGTGTTAACCCTCTTGGGCTTGGTACGGACAATAGGTTTGAGGAACTGGACCATCGTATGGACCAGATCGCCCTCGCCGTACAGACATTAATTAACCGCACTGCTTATCTCCAGCCGGAGGAGCAGACTCCTAGTCAGAGACCCCAAGAACATCCCATGGAAGTGCTACCTACAAGCACTTCCAATCAGGCTACAGCACCTCTCAGGTATAGGGGTGATCCTAACGGATGCAGGGGGTTCCTAAACCAGATAAGCATCTACTTTGAACTCCATCCTAGAGCTTACCCTACCGATAGAGCTAAGATTGGGTATATTATCACCCTGTTAGTTGATAGGGCTTTAACCTGGGCTAATCCCTTGTGGGAGAATGACAATCCAATAGTCTTTAATTACACTAACTTTGTTGCAGCTTTCAGGAGAACTTTTGATACCCCAGGCAGAAAAACTAACGCTGCCAAATCCGTATTACGTCTAAGACAAGGTACCCGTTCTCTAGTAGATTATGCTTTGGAGTTCCGTACTTTAGCTGCAGAAGTCAGATGGAACGAACAAGCATTCGTGGATGTGTTTCTAAATGGAGTGTCTGATAGAATCCTAGATGAAGTGGCCACAAGAGATTTACCAGACACTCTAGAGGAGCTAATAACATATTTAGCTCATATTGATGAACGCCTTAGGTATAGGCAGAATACCAGAGAGAGACCTAGGAGAGTACCGGAACGTCTTGCTCTAACCTATCCCTCGTCAGAAACCCCTCCAGAACCCATGCAATTAGGGGCTACAAGATTGTCTGAGACAGAGAGACAATACCGTAGGAGGGAAGGTTTAGGTCTATATTGTGGCAGGAAGGGACATACACGAGTGAATTGTCCTAACCGGCCGGAAAACTCTCGCACCTAAGTTCAAAGGGGGGACAGGCCTTGGGTGTTATGTGTATGTCCTCCTTCAATGATAAAAAAGATCTCCGGCTTCTTCTACCTATTACTTTAGAATGGGAGGGAAAGAAAGTATCCACCCTTGCTTTAATTGATTCTGGGGCTGCTGAGAATTTTGTAGATCACTTATTCGGGCAGAAAAATACCCTTCCATTCCAAAAAAGATCGGCACCCTTGGCCGTTGAGGCCATAGATGGTAGACCATTATCGATACCTCTTATTACCCAGGAGACCATTCCTCTAGTATTATCTACAGGTCTTCTTCATAGGGAGGTTATCACTCTGCAACAGATAACATCTCCTATCTTTCCTGTAATCCTTGGGTTTCCTTGGTTAGCCCAGCATAATCCGTCGATTGACTGGGAAAAGAGGGAGATTATTAAGTGGGGAGATTCTTGTCACAGTAAATGCATTACTCCGATTAAACCAGTGGGGTTAATCAATATACCTACTATGGAACCATTGACCACCCAAATACCCAACCAATATATTGATCTTAAAGATGTCTTTGAACCTAAAGAGGCAGAAAAATTACCTCCTCATCGTCCCTATGATTGTCCTATTGAATTGTTGCCCGGTACTATGCCTCCACGAGGTACAGTTTATCCCCTGTCGATAGCCGAGAATAAAGTATTAGAGGAGTACATTGCCGAGAACTTAAAGAAACCCTGCGGGCGCTGGGTTTTTCTTTGTATCTAAGAAAGAGGGGGATTTAAGACCCTGTATTGATTACAGAGGGTTAAATAAGATTACTATACGTAATGCTTATCCTATTCCCTTAATGACTGAACTATTTGACAGGTTGAAAGGAGCTACTGTCTTTTCTAAATTAGATTTGCGGGGAGCATATAATCTAATCAGAATAAAAGAAGGGCATGAATGGAAGACTGCTTTTAATACTCGTTATGGTCATTATGAGTATCGAGTTATGCCCTTCGGGTTATGTAACGCCCCAGCAGTCTTCCAGGACTTCATTAATGATGTGTTGCGAGACTTTTTACAAATGTTTGTAATAGTATACTTGGATGATATCTTGATTTACTCTAAAAACATGAACGAACACTATGAACATGTCAGATTGGTTCTTTCAAGGTTATTAGAGAATGGTCTCTATTGTAAACTGGAGAAATGTTTGTTCCACAAGGAAGAAGTGCATTTCCTGGGATATATCATTTCTAGTACGGGTTTCCAAATGGAGCCGAAAAAGTTAGAAGCCATTCAGCAATGGCCCTTACCAGTTGGACTTAAAGCAATCCAACGCTTCTTGGGGTTTGCCAATTACTATAGAAAATTCATTAAAGGATTCTCTTCTATAACAGCCCCTATTACTGCTATGACTAAGAAGGGCAGAAATCACAGGGAATGGGGTACAGAAGCTACAAGAGCTTTTGATTCATTGAAAAAAGCCTTTTCCTCAGCACCAGTATTAAGACACCCTGATCCTTCTCGTCCTTTTATACTGGAGGTAGATGCATCCGAGTCAGGGATAGGAGCAATACTATCTCAAAGACCTTCGGATGATCAACCATTGCATCCATGTGGGTTTTTTTCTAAGAAATTAACGGAAACTGAGAAAAGATACGATATAGGGGAGAGAGAGTTGTTGGCAATTATTTCTGCCCTTAAAGAATGGCGATACTTGCTTGAAGGGTCACCCATCCCTGTTACCATTTTTACAGATCATAAAAACCTCTCTTACTTCAGTGAAGCCAAGAAAATGTCTGACAGACAAGTACGTTGGTCTTTATATCTCAATCGTTTCAATTATGTTGTTACATACAGGCCAGGGTCAAAAAATATTAAGGCTGATGCCCTCTCCCGCCAATACGAACCTGTTACTTCCTCCAATGAAGTTATGTCCTCTTTAATCCCTCATAATCGTATTATTGCAACTGTCTATGCTAAAGTCTCATCGGGATTAATAGAGGAGATCTCTACATTCCAAGATCGCACTACCTTGACTGTTCCACAAGGAAAACTATATGTGCCATTAGCCTATCGGGATAGAGTACTATCCCTCATGCATGACTCCAAAATGGCAGGGCATCAAGGGATACATAAAACCACATCATTACTGGCGGAACGGTTTTGGTGGCCTTCCTTCAAGAAGGATGTACGTGAGTTTGTCCTTGCTTGTAATATTTGTTCCACTACAAAATCTCCTAAGGGTCGTCCTATAGGACTCCTCATGCCTTTACCTATTCCGGAGACTCCATGGTCAAGTATTGCCATGGATTTCGTAGTAGACCTACCCCCTTCTAAGAACTACACTGTTGTTTTAACGATAATTGACAGATTTTCCAAGATGTCTCATTTGGTCCCTCTTTATAAATTACCTACATCATCTGAACTGGCGTATATATTTATAAGAGAAGTGGTCCGTTTACATGGGGTACCCCATGATATTGTCTCTGATAGAGGGCCTCAATTTATTTCTCGTTTCTGGAAAGCGTTTTGTGGACAGTTGGGTATCAACCTTAACCTTTCCTCTTCTTATCATCCCCAATCTAATGGGGTTACGGAAAGAATGAACCAATGCCTGGAACAATACATCCGTTGTTTCACTTCGGTTCATCAAGATGACTGGGCGGACTTGTTATCATGGGCAGAATTTGCTCACAATCATCATGTCCATGAATCCACTTTACACAGCCCCTTTTTTATCAATTATGGGTTTAATCCTACAACTTTACCAAGTTCCATTCATTCTACAGGAGTGCCAAGTGTGGATGACACCGTTAGGAACATGAGGGAGACTTGGTTAGGGGTTAAACAAATATTGACTCAAAGGGCTAGTGTGTACAAAGCTAATGCGGACAGGTATCGGAAACCTGCTCCCACGTTCATGATCGGGGATAAAGTGTGGTTAAGTACCCGTAACATTAGACTTAAGGTCCCATCTATGAAATTTGCTCCCAGATTCATTGGTCCATTTCAGGTTCTCAAACGTGTCAACCCTGTTTGTTACAATCTTCGTTTGCCCTCTAATATGAAAATACCGAATTCGTTTCATGTCTCACTTCTCAAACCATTAATTTGTAATCGGTTTACTCGTAATACCCCTCCTCCTCTTCCTGAAGTTGTGGAGGGACAAAACGAATATGAAGTGAGGTCTATTTTGGATTCTCGTTTTTCTAGGGGTAAACTTCAATACCTTTTGGACTGGAAGGGTTATGGTCCTGAGGATCGTTCATGGGTGGACGCTTCTGATGTGCACGCCCCTCGCCTGATTCGTTTGTTTGAAAGGAGGCGTTCTAACCGCCCTGGGGGCGGTCCTTGTGGGGGGGGTACTGTCACGATACCTTACCTATCATCCTCGGACCCACGCACTACAGCCTCCTCCTTCACTGAGCGGCACGGCACCTCTGACGCCGGCCACTCAGACAGAGCGGAATTTCTAAGTTCGGCGCATGCGCGCCACTGCCGTCGGCTTGAAGCCGACAAGATCCTGACGCAGCCACGCCCCCGGACCTTTTGGGGGCGTGGTTTTAAGGCAACACACACCACACTATAAAAGGGCTGTCCTGACAGCAGTAAGACGCCCTAGTGTGGTTCTTGCTGGTTCCCCTAGTGCTATTTATGTGACATTTGTATTCTCTCCTGGTATTTGACTTTTGGCTACTCTATTTGACTACTCTACTCTCTGGTTCCCTGTACTTTGGCTTGCTTATCGTTATTCCCGTATTCTGTTATCCCTTGACCTCTGGCTATCCCATTTGACTACTCTAACGTGAGTCCGGCCATTCTAAGGTCCGGTATACGTTCTTTAGTTAGGTTACACTCTGCGAGAAGGGGTCACTATCGTGACACTGACTGCCTCAATGAATATTTTTGTTCCGTATTTACAGATGAAAATGAAGGAAATGGACCTCAGTTAGGAAAAAGGAGAATAAACAAAAAAAGAAAAAAAATGCCATTCTACCTGTGTATGATTTACTGAGAAGATTATAGGCTTAAAAAGTAACTTTTAATAAATAAATCTAAAATAAAAATATAGAAAAGAAAAATAATATGAACAGCAGGAGTGAGTGGAGACTATACAGCGAGTAAAACTCTGTGACTACTTATACAAGCTGTAAAAGTGTAAACATAACACTAATGCTGAAGCAATACTGTTTTGCTACAATATAACATCAGTGTTTTCCCAAGTAATAGAAGTGATACTGTATTATATATCACTAATAGCTTTTTTGTGCCCTCTACCCTGTGATATCTAAATTTTGGCCCTAGGTTAATTCTTTTCATTTTCTTCGTATAATAATTTGTTACATGTGAGTTTACAGAAGAAGAGGTTCTATTTCAACTGTCAAAAGTAAAGACAAATCCGTCAATGGAGCCTGATGGAATACACCCAAAGTTATTAAAAGAGCTTAGTGGTGTACTAGCAAAACCATTAACAGATTTATTTAACCAATTATTGTTAACAGGAGTAGTCCCAGAAGATTGGAAGTTAGCGAATGTTGTGCCCATTCACATGAAAGGTAGTAAGGAGGAGTCGGGCAACTATAGGCCAGTAAGCCTTACTTCAGTAGTGGGGAAAGTAATGGAAACCATGTTAGAGGATAGGATTGTTGAACATCTAAAATCACATGGATTTCAAGATCAGAGACAACATGGGTTTACTTCAGGGAGATGATGCCAAACTGATTTTATTGATTTTTTTTTGATTGGGTAACTAAAATAATAGATCAGGGTGGTGCAGTAGACATTGCTTACCTAGATTTCAGTAAGGCTTTTGACACTGTTGCATATAGAAGGCTTATCAACAAACTGCAATCTTTAAGTTTGGATTCCAATATTGTTGAATGGGTAAGGCAGTGGCTGAGTGACAGGCAACAGAGGGTTGTAGTCAATGGACTATATTCGAAGTATGCGCTTGTCACCAGTGGGGTACCTCAGGGATCTGTACTTGGACCTATTCTCTTAAATATTTTTATTAGTGAAATTGCAGAAAGTCTGGATGGTAAGGTACGTCTTTTTGCTGATGGTACTATAAGATATGTAACAGGGTTGATGTTCCAGGAGGGATAAGCCAAATGGCAAATGATTTAGGTAAACTTGAAAAATGGTCAGAGTTGTGGCAGCTGACATTTAATGTGAGTCCTAACCTCAAAATCTGCGGATAGGGATTTAGGGGTAATTATTTCAGATGACTTAAACGTAGGCAGACAATGTAATAGAGCTGCAGGAAATGCTAGCAGAATGCTTGGTTGTATAGGGAGAGGTATTAGCAGTAGAAAGAGGGAAGTGCTCATACCATTGTACAGAACACTGGTAAGACCTCACTTGAAGTATTGTACGCAGTACTGTAGACCATATCTCCAGAAGGATATTGATACTTTATAAAGAGTTCAGAGAAGGGCTACTAAACGGGTTCATGGATTGCAGGATAAAACTTACAAGGAAAGGTTAAAGGATCTTAACATATATAGCTTGGTGGAAAGATGAGACAGGGGGGATATGATAGAAACATTTAAAGGGACACTCCAGGCACCCAGACCACTTCTGCCCATTGGAGTGGTCTGGGTGCCAACTCCCACTACTCTTAACCCTGCATGTGTAATTATTGCAGTTTGTTATAAACTTAAATAATTACCTATCAAGGTTAACTCCACATCTAGTGGCTGTGTACTAGACAGCCACTAGTGGGCACTTCCTCCTTCATAGCACAGAAAACCTGTGCTAGAGCGTCGCTGGACGTCCTAACGCTGTGTGAGGACCTCCAGCGTCGCTCAATTCCCCATAGGAAAGCATTGAAAATTGGGCAGACTAGATGGGTCGAATGGTTCTTATCTGCCGTCACATTCCAAGTTTCTATGATTCACATACCCCTTCTAGAAATTTCAGGAACAGAATAGAGCATCCCAGTCCTCCACTTGGGGATGATGTTCTTGACTGTTCTTGAAATAGGGCATAATGTTGACCCCTCCGTCAGATGAGCAACTGAAAGGCACAGTTGGCTAGAGACTATTGCACTGGTAAGATCTGGTGTCTGCTCAGGAAATCTGCCTTGATGTTTATTAAACCTGGAAGGTAAATCACTCCCCAAACTCCTTACAGTTTCTTGCTGTGTATCCCTCTCTCTTCTCGGAGGCACCATGCTGATGCTTGCCTCCTTGTTCTCCAAGGAAAGCCTGCTTGTCACCGCGGGCTGGCAGCGGGTCTTTTTCTCCAAAGATTTGCACATCCATAAACGGTCCTTAAACTGGAGGGGATCTCCTTTGCCTTGGCGTGGCGAATGGATGGAGAATCAGGGAGTACCAGCCTCCTGATTTACACACATGCCAGCGTGGCGTCATCTTAATGGAGAGGGGGCAGAATGAGATAGGGTGTGTGTATGAGGCGGAGGTGATGTGGGTAGGGTGTGCTTCTTCTTCCTTATTTAACAGCACTCCTCCTATGTTTCATTGTTCAGCAATACTATGCTCCTGATATTGTTCATACTTTCAGTTGCTACTTGTTTGACCTCTGGTATTTGACCTTTGCCTGCCTTACCATGTAAAACCCTGTGTTGTCTGACCTGACCTTTGTCTTTCCTGAGCCTTTTGACCATTCTCTGTGCTGCGATCCTGATATTTTGCAACCCTGCACCCTGCTGAATTATGGGCCTCATCTACTAACCTGTGCACCTTACAATTACAGATAACCCAAGAATGTTTCTGTGCCCATGCCATGAGGGGAGCTATGATACTCATCATCTTTGTGCTGCAAGTACCTTCTTAGTTATTCAGATATGCCACCACTGCCCTGTTGTCCACTTGGAATTTCCCCCAATGATACTGAATCTTGACGCAGGTGGCAGAGACCCCCCCCTGTCGCCTTATGTAGCATCTCCTACTAACTTCCTTTACAAATGTTAATTCACTCTTAGGATCTACAGAGTGCTCTGAAGGTCTCCTGCCGGTAGGGGATTCTTCATAGAGGTCAGCCAACATCCTTCTACCGGTTGTATACACAAAAAGTAATTTTGAGAGTGGTTTGTGCAATGATGAAATCTCAAAGTGTCTGTTCAGTTTTCCATCTAACACTTGTTTAGAAAATAGAGGCACGCACAATTGTAATTGTTAAGGATTTGCAATGAATTAAAAATAAATAATCCCCTTTATATTTTACTGCTATACACATTTCAGTGGATGCAATGCGCTTGCTAGTAAGTAGTGTCTTAAACTGTAAATACTACACATGTGCATTCGTTTTCAGACTAATTGCAAAAGGAACAAAAACTGTGTTTTGTTCATCTTACATGAAAACTAATAATTGCCATATAACAACTGACTTAATGAATGTGTCGCTGAACACATTTCTTTCAGCGTCATTCATTTGTTTATATTGAGGTAAAAAAAGGGAGGTTTTATACATTCCCCACACCAATCAGCGAACAGCCTCTAGTGGGGCTAATAAATAAGGTAGGCGGAGGGGGGAGCATAGTGTCCCCATGGTGGGGATCCATTTAATAAGAATGTGTTGGGGCAAATAGTGCCTTCCCTGACACCCAACCACCATCAGTATAAAACAAGGGGACCTGATGCCTCCCTCCCCCCACCCCCTTACTCATGGGAGGTGGATGGGTAATTTAAATTTTGAAAATGGGCAGTAGGTGGAGGCTTTAATACTGTTAAAAACCTAGTGTCTCCCAGTCTCCACCCAAGGGCAGCAAGTGGGAGTTTTGATCATTAATATTGGGGGGGAAGTGTCCCTCCAAGCCCCCATTCTGTGCGCTACAGCTGAGAGCTTTTAATAGAAGGGGAGTGGACATGCCATTGCCCACCCTCACATTTAAAAAAAAAAAAAATATATATATATATATATATATATATAAATTATGGGTGCAGGTCCCAAGTGGGTGATGAAAATTAGGAAACTACCACATGTAACACCTTATCCTGCTGAAAGATTGTAAGGTTTTTGTAAACAAGACAAGCCCTGAATTTACCTTATGCACCTGACAGACGTGATTGCAACCAAAAACACCGTCTTCAAAGATAAAAATTTACATGAGACTTCAAGTGTCTCGAAGGGAGCTCCACACAGAGCTCTGAGTACGAAAGCCAAATCCCAGGATGGAAAAAATGTTTTCTGAAAAGGATGTCTGATGGCCTTAATAAAAATCTCCCAATAAAGATATTGTTGGGTGTAGGGCGTGACCGTAGACTGAAGTAAACATGTTGCTGGCGCTCCTCAATGGAAACCTAATTTTAAGCCGTTTATATCAACAATTTTAGCTTGTACACGTGAACCCCACAATTCTCTTTTCAACTACCAACATGTGTGTCCCCTGCATGCGCCAGGTACGCATACCATGGTTCCAATTGCTTGGCCTCAACATAATGAATCTCTTCAACCCGTGTCAGTCACTGTTCTATGCTTGGGGGTGGTACCAGAGAGCAGATACCAAAGATTTGACTTTTTGTATTTGGAAAGTGGTAGAACCGTTGAGAGCAATAGCACGTTCTCAATGTTCAATTGAGAGATTTCACCCATAATCTTGGTCACTACCTGTGACAAACTGCCATTTGCCACTAGGCATTGGAGAGGACTTATTGCTAGCCTCCTGCCCTGCGACTATGGCCCCGGAAGGTATTGCCCTTTGAGACTTGTATTTGGGCCCAATGGATGTTGGTATGCTGTTCCTGGCCCTTTAAATACTTGGGAGCAGTGTTCCAACTTTTGAACTGGCACTTCGAATGCAGTCGAAGTGCCGAAGCCGTCGAAGTGGCGGCGGCCATTTTAATCCAGTCGAACGCGGTGAGCTGTACCTTCCCCTACCCTTCGACACTGCGGCTGGAGACTAAGTCCCGTTCGAAGATTCAAACACACGTTTTAACGGGACTTTGTCATTTCTGGGTGTAAAACAGACCTCTGGTAGACACTATAACACCACGGAAACAACCCCGGTTTCACTTCGACACTTCGACAAAAGTCTGATCTTGTTAAAAATGCATCAGAAGAGATGTGTAACCAGAGGCCAGATCCCCAATGGTTTTAGAAAGAGTTATGCCGAAAGACAAATTATACAAAATCAACTTTATTTAAACTTATTTTAATTAAACAAAATGTTTTATAAGCAGCACTGTAGTGTTCAGCAGTGACATAAAGGCACATGGGTTGCAAAAAATAAAAAATAACCAGGAAAGTACAGTATAAATATAAATACTACAATTTTGCATAAAAAATGTTTAATGGAAAAAAAATAATTTAGGCATATAACTGCTGTTATAAAATGGGTAGCATCTGACATCTTCAATCTTTTCAATGAAACATTTGCAATCATCACATTCGCATGCATCATAACCAGAAAAGAACTAAAGTAGGTGGTCACTGTCTCAGCACACTACAAGTGAGGTAATTTGATGCACATCTTGTGAAATTACATATTTTAGTGTGACAGATCCCAGTTTATAAACACATTGCCTAATTTGCAATTCAAAAGGTAACAGTTAAACAATATAATCCCACATTCTATATTGATTTATTGTGGTTTGCCACTATATACAGAATTACTATGGTTGGGTACACAGCACCTTCTAGCAAACCAATGTAATAGACAGTACTCTGCCTTGGCGTACCAAAGAACATCAAGCAGGGGATAGATTTATTACAGCATGGTCATCTTGGTTTCAAGGTCTGGTTCATCTCATCAGCTGTACTTATTATTGTGTATATTTTTAATAAACTGGAAACATTTTGGAATTGACTAGAGAAAAATAAATTTAAAGCAAAATAGTCAAAAAACTAAACATTTGAGGTTAAAATAGCAGAAAGATAAACTACATTTCAGGGACTATTGCTGACAATTTCAAGTTTTTAATGAATACAGTTTGCTTTCCAGTAGCCTTAATAGTGATTTGTATTTGGGTATCACCTCTTTTCAAGGTTCTATAATTATATAGAAACAAATGTGTACTTTGCCACTGGTAATAATGATACTTGTGTTCTTCAGATTACTTATACAAAGAAAACATTTCTGCCGTCTTCATAAGGCAATTATATAGATCTTGAAATGCTACTTCTATCACGCATTCTAAAGTTTCCAGATTTTATTGGTACCTTGGGAACAGTCAAAAAGTAGCTAGGGGGAATGAATTCATGATTGTATACACTAAAAACAGATATGCATGTTCTTCCCTTGTTCCAGGATGCTCCATGCAACGCATTTTCAGATTAACCCAAGGCCCACCAAGACTTTGGTATTGTTTGAAATCTTTGAGTAAAAATAAATTGCCATTCTCTGCCAGATTACACTTTATGCTATGCTATTATGCACAGAACTAATGGTTCCCATGTACGTGAATTAGCACTTCATTGAAAATGTAAAAAGTATAATTGTAATAGTTTTTTTTTTTTTTTTTTTTTTTACAGGCATATTAAAGCAAGTTACAGGAAAAGCTGGCTTAATTCTCAATACTGGTTCAAACACAGCGGTATTAGGCTTGAAACTGTGTATACCACATATAATACCAAATGATACTGCATGTTAGTACTGATTAATTGGAACTTTATACAATCAAAAAAAAAACTATAGGGACGAAAAAATCTGCATTAATATATTGCAATAAGCAAGGAATGAAATTGATCTAAATTTATATAAATGCAAGAAAATGATATCAGAAGTATAAAAATTGACAATACAAGATTAAATTATATGACAGAATGCATATGTAGGTTATAAAACCCATTCTGTAAACTTTCAAGATACGGTACAAATATTTTCATCATATATAAAATAGCTTGATTCCTTGTGAAAAAAAAAGAGGACTAATGGACTTCTAAAAGATAGGATTAAGTAATACTTCACAAGTACAAGTGAGTGTATATTGTATATATACACATCTATATGCTTACATGATACTAGCACTTCCTTAAAAAACAAGCTAGTATCAGATATATATATATTTTTTTCTATAGAATTAATTTCTAAAGACTCATTTCAGATATTTAAGGCAATAGGGAAGAGAAGAATATAAATTTTTGTTCTGCAATCAAGATTTATTGAAGAGACAATTTGATTTTTTTTATTATATTAAAATGGGGAGGGGTGGGGGGAGTGCAAAAACAATGGCGTAACAGTGCTTATATATAATAAGGTGCATTTGGAATTAATGGCATGCACCACGATAATTAGTTTTTTTTTTTTATGTATTTCCTACCATTTCTGACAGCTTGTGTTCCTTTTCAAAGTCTGGAATGTATCAATTTCATATCTTGATATGCAATATCAAAGTCTTAATTCCTCACACTCTAGACCTTTCTATCATTAGGAAAGAAGAGGTGTTGAGAATTTAGGTTAAGCTTGCTTTAAATTAAATTTAATTTAGTTTAGTTTTAAATATGCAGCATCCTTGATAACAGAGGCAGCCATATCTAATTCTTCATTAGTCTGCTCCACGGTTACTACCACACGTATGCTGTAACACAAAAACAAAACCATGAAATGTTAGAAAATACAGAAGACAGAAAAATTAACATTATTGTATCTTGTAACAAGAAAAGCAGAAAGCTGTGATCAACAGGGATGTTTGAGAAATCCTATTAGTTTCTAGCAAGAAAATACCACTACTGACACTTGCATAAGATAAACATTACAATTTTTTTTACCCTCTACAACTTTCATTACTTTTATACCATAAACTCCCATTTTCATGCTAGAAGCTAATGTAATGGTTTTGGTTTAGGACACTGTATTCTGACAAATATAAGCATTGCCACTTCTGAGAATCAGACAGTCAGAGGTACTCTCGATAATTGAAAGTTTTTATGCCCAGCAAGATACAATTCTAAGATGATAAACGTGGTCATAAAAGAAGCAAAGAAGCTTTGAAATAATACTGGTCTACGAGAAGGATTTTTTGTGTGTCAGTTTTGCATTATCATAACCTATTAGCTCCCAGCATGCTTGATTCCCAAAGGCAGTGTGTTGTGGGAAGAAGTCCATGAACTTAATCTTTAAAAGCAACACTATATTTATTCTGAAAGTTAGAGTATTACTTTAATGGAAGACTCTTTAAATTAAAGTTTTCACTCATCAATAACCCACCACCAAACAGTCATCTGTCAGGGTGATCTCTGGCCTGATCTACTGCACATGTGGGTCGATCATTGCATTTAATCAATTTGATGATTTTGCCATGTGTGTTGGCACTCAACATGCAGTCATTCAGTAACGGAGAGGTTTCAGGGAGGAAAGCACCTCTAATTGCTGTCAGACACCCACTAGAAGTGTGTTTGTGGCCAAATTTATGTTTTCCTCAAACATTTTACCCTGCTAGACAGGGTAAAACAAGGGGTCTGGGGGGGGGGGGGGGGGGGGCGGAGTCTATGCACCAAGATCACTTCATTAAGATGAAACTGTTTTTCCGAGTATTGTCCTTATAAAAGGGATGAGTGAGAAAATGATGATGATGCTCATCTGGAAGGAGACCACAGATATAGTTAAGCCTAGGCAGCAAAATATAATGACATCACTATAAATTTTATATATATATATATATATATATATATATATATATATAGAAATTGGAGGTATGAGTGTATGAAGAAGGGCTAAATTTACCTACGAAGACATACAAGTGTATGAGCATGTATATGGTAAAATTTGTATGTGCACACATGTGCGTTAGGAAGTTTGTGTATGTGTGATTACATAAATGTGGGTGTGTATACATACAAATATAAGGGAGTGTGTGTATACGTAAGGGAAGACAAGCCTAGATTATTTATGCTTTAAAATCACACAATAAACCCCGAGTAATAGTTTTCCCAATGTAAATACAAGGTGAAAAATAAAATTATGGAAAAACAGGGGGGAAACAAAACTCTACAAAACAGTAAGACTAACCTTAAACAAGAAACACTGCATACAGTAAATACATATGCACTAAATTAAAATCCCAATGCTAAAAAAGAAAAAAAAAAAAAGAAAAAAAAAAGGAGCCTGATCCTTCTAGGGCTGTTCAAGTAAGAGTGGCGTAGAATCCACTAATTTCTTATGTGTTGAATACTGTAAGTCTGTACATAATAAATACATTCTCTATATGAAAAGATAGTCTGCACTATGTTTTTATGGTTCGTCTTTTTAAGGTGACTCTGAGAATATACAATAGTGAAAAAGATATTATATTAAAGCGGCACTGTCATGCCGAATCCCGTTTTTTTTTTTAACCCCCCTCCCGCCTCCACTACATCCAATCGACCCCCTAGTCACCCCCAAATGCCCCTAAGCCCCCCACATTACCTCTTTTTAATTCTTTATCTTCTGCCCCGATCTATATTCAGGGCGCCGCCATCTTTGTGTGGGTAGGTGAAGTCCCTGTGGGACACGTCATCTACCCACACTACACAGACTGTGAGATTCCCGCACATGCCCAGTGAAACACCTGGACATGCGAACGGGAATTTCATCTATTCATTCATTCATCAGACAGACGAATGAATGAATAGAAAAAATCAGACGAACAAACTAACACTGTGTATCAGTGTTAGTTTGTTCGTTCAGTTTATTACAAGGAGGGAGCTACCGGCGTGCAGCTCCCTCCTTGTAATATGTAACTATAGAAGCGGCAGGGAGCAGTGCTCCTCGCCACTTCTTAAGCCCCCCATGTCCCCCCCTCACTCTATGGGGGTCAATATAACCCCCATAATAGCACAAGGGAGATTAAAATCTCCCCAATACCCCTACTCGCTATACCGCGAGTAGGGGCATGTCCACTAAACAGTGAGCAGCCTGTGGCTGCTCACTGTAAAAACAAAAACAAAATGGTAATAAGGGGGGGACCTACTGTCCCCCCCTCCCGGCCCCCACCCCTGCGCAGTGGGTGGGGGCCCTAATAAAACAATAAGGGGGGGGACCTTCTGTCCTCCCCCCCGGCCCCCACCCCTGAGCGGTGGGTGGGGGCCCTAATAAAACAATAAGGGGGGGGACCTATTGTCCTCCCCCCCTGGCCCCCACCCCTGCGCGGTGGGTGGGGGCCCTAATAAAACAATAAGGGGGGGGGACCTACTGTCCTCCCCCCCTGGCCCCCACCCCTGAGCGGTGGGTGGGGGCCCTAATAAAACAATAAGGGGGGGGGGGACCTACTGTCCTCCCCCCCTGGCCCCCACCCATGCGCGGTGGGTGGGGGCCCTAAATGAACCCCCCCCCCATCAAGGTGACTAGGGGTCCCAAGCCCCTAGTCACCCCCCACCCAAAACATTCTATCCCCTACCTACCCCCCTCACCCTAAAAATAGTGAGGGGGGAATAAAATAACTAACCTGTAAAAAAAAAAAAATTAAACTTACCATTTGACCTCTTCTTTTTTCTAAATTCTTCTTACTTCAGCCCCCCAAAAGGCCAAATAAAAATCCATAAACCCGTCGCACTTTAAAAAAAAAAAAAAAAAACGAGCGCAAACAAAAATTAATCCATCTTCACCCATGGAGGGCACGCCGCGTACTGAGCTCCGCAGGGCGGGTCAAGGCTTATAAAGCCTTGCCCCGCCCTGCAATTAGGCTTAGAACACAATGATTGGTTGGTTTAAGCCAATCAGAGTGCTCTGTGTCATTTTACACAGCGTGGGAAAATTCAAAAGATCTTTCCCACGCTGTGTAAAATGACAGATCACTGTGATTGGATGGTTTTCAAACCATCCAATCACAGTGCTCTGTGTCATTTTACAAGCGTGGGAAAATTCCAAAGAACTTTCCCACGCTTGTAAAATGACACAGAGCACTGTGATTGGATGGTTTGAAATCCATCCAATCACAGTGCTCTGTGTCATTTTACAAGCGTGGGAAAGTTCTTTGGAATTTTCCCACGCTTGTAAAATGACACAGAGCACTGTGATTGGATGGTTTGAAAACCATCCAATCACAGTGATCTGTCATTTTACACAGCGTGGGAAAGTTCTTTTGAATTTTCCCACGCTGTGTAAAATGACACAGAGCACTCTGATTGGCTTAAACCAACCAATCATTGTGTTCTAAGCCTAATTGCAGGGCGGGGCAAGGCTTTATAAGCCGTGACCCGCCCTGCGGAGCTCAGTACGCGGCGTGCCCTCCATGGGTGAAGATGGATTAATTTTTGTTTGCGCTCGTTTTTTTTTTGTTTTTTTTTTAAAGTGCGACGGGTTTATGGATTTTTATTTGGCCTTTTGGGGGGCTGAAGTAAGAAGAATTTAGAAAAAAGAAGACGTCAAATGGTAAGTTTATTTATTTTTTTTTTTTACAGGTTAGTTATTTTATTCCCCCCTCACTATTTTTAGGGTGAGGGGGGTAGGTAGGGGATGGAATGTTTTGGGTGGGGGGTGACTAGGGGCTTGGGACCCCTAGTCACCTTGATGGGGGGGGGCGGTTCATTTAGGGCCCCCACCCACCGCGCAGGGGTGGGGGCTAGGGGGGGAGGACAGTAGGTCCCCCCCCCTTATTGTTTTATTAGGGCCCCCACCCACCGCGCAGGGGTGGGGGCCAGGAGGGAAGACAGTAGGTCCCCCCCCCTTATTGTTTTATTAGGGCCCCCACCCACCGCGCAGGGGTGGGGGCCGGGGGGGGAGGACAGTAGGTCCCCCCCCTTATTGTTTTATTAGGGCCCCCACCCACCGCGCAGGGGTGGGGGCCAGGAGGGAAGACAGTAGGTCCCCCCCCCCCCCCCCCGTCTTTAACCCCCGCGCAGGGGAGGGGGGGTGTTTATTAGTTTGTTTTTTGTTTTTTGTTTTTTACAGTGAGCAGCCATAGGCTGCTCACTGCTTACTAGACATGCCCCTACTCGCGGTATAGCGAGTAGGGGCATATTATTTACTAATACTAAGTAATCTTTACTTAGTATTAGTAAAGTTGGCTGAAAGACCAATTCAGGTATTTTAGCCTTTTAGTAGATAGCTCCCTGATACCGTGGGAATTAGGGAGTTATCTACTAAGTGGCTGCAAGATGCAGCCGCGGCAATGAATAGGATCGGAGTTTCATTCATTAGAATGAAATTCCGATACAAACAAAGTACCGAATTGCATCCTAACACCAATGGAGAAACAGTGCTCATTCTGTTAGGATGCAATTCGGCAGTTTTGCCGGCGTTCTGTCTAAGTGACAGGACGTTCGGCAATACTGACAGGAAGCATTGTGGGAACAGGGAGGAAAGCTAGGGATCGCTAGGGATCATGGGAAAATTGCTCTGACCAGCGGAAATGAAGCACACTTTGCTCCTCCGCTGGTCAGAGCTGGTCAAGCGGAGGAATCCCATAAGACAAAGAGTCCCTACTTTGTCTTATGGTTTTAAAGAAAACTAAAGAAGACAGGAAGAAAAGAAGAACAGATCCTGAGAGAGGGGGAGAAGAGGAAGAGATTGAGGAAAGGTAAGTTCGGCATGACAGTGCCGCTTTAAATATAATTTCCATTTTCATGTTTGTTCATCATGTTTTTGCTTGTTTTCAATAAGACTAACCTTGGTGGTGGCAGATATTTCTCTTCTTTTTCCAGATAACGAGACTGGGTTAATGCAATTTTTCTACTCATACACTGAAAAACAAATTGGTGTGGGGTTTACAGTTTTTTTTGTAAATTGTAAGTACTGTATACCAAAAGTCATAAGTCATAAGAGTCATCAGCCTTTCAAAAGTCACATAAGAAAAGTAAATATGTATAGAATAACGAGTATATCACTTATGACAAAAATACAAAACATAATAAAGTAAATGATAAACGTCTCAAACTAGTACTAGTGGATTAACTTTGTGAAAACAGAGAGTGATGAAAAGCAAGACCACCGAACAATCAAGCAGTGGCGTCACTATGCATCAGAAGTATTAACCTTTAATTGTATTTGCAATAGTCCGTTTCTAAGCAGAACTGATCTATATCCCTAAGAAGGCCAGTAATAAGAAAATTTTCCTCTCAATACACACACATATAAATACTAGTATGTCAGATGTAGCCAGAGAGTAACATCCATAAAATCAGAAGATTCAAAAAACTAATATATTTTGACCAAAGAGGAGCAGGGGGACAAATCAATGGCCTGAAAACACCAAAAAGCAGTGATTTTAACCCCTTAAGGAACAAACAACTGGAATAAAAGGGAATCATTACATGTCACACATGTCATGTGTCCTTAAGGGGTTAAATAAAAGTGCTGATCCTGAGAAACACTATAACAGTGGCTTCGGATAGCCTCAAGGCACCTGAAAACAGTGCTAGCTAATTTGACAGACTAGTCTAAGCTTAGTACAGCCTACCATACCGTATTTGCCATACCCTACAGCCTACCATACCGTATTTGCTACCCCTCACAGCAACTTCCACAGAGAAACCCTTCAAAACAATCGGGGCTTAACCCCTTTTCCATGAGGTCCCGCATTAAATGGGCTTTAAAGCCGTTGTGACGGCATGGAACGCCGTAACGGCTTTGAGCCCCTGGAGGAGAGGTGTACTTACCTCCGCCGCGATCCTCTTCTGGGGGGTCTGCCTGACAGCCCAGGCAGCCCCCCTCCGGCAAATGAGGCCCCCAGGGGCCATGTGATCGCTCTCAAAGAGCGATCACATGGCCCCCTATAGCTGGCTATGGATCTGCCAGCAGGGGGGCTGTCTGAAATGTCAGACAGTCCCCCTGCTGGTGGGAAATAATAAAAATAAAATATTAAACATTTAATTCGCAAGCACTATATTTGACCCTGTAACTCTCCAAGACACCATAAAACTTGTACATGGGGGGTACTGTTTTACTCGGGAGACTTCGCTGAACTCAAATATTAGTGTTTCAAACTGGTAAATTGTATTACAACGATGATATTTTAAGTAAAAGTGACGTTTTTCGCATTTTTTACAAACGAACGGCACTTTTATGGGGCTATATTATTGTTGTAATATGTTTTACTGTTTTAAAACACTAATATTTGTGTTTAGTGAAGTCTCCAGAGAAAAACAGTACCCTCCATGTACAGGTTTTATGGTGTTTTGGAAAGTTAGAGAGAGTCACATATAAGGCTTGCATTTCATTTTTTTGACATTTAAATTAAATATGTTGCCTCTGAGAACGTATGGTAGCCCAGGAATGAGAATTCACCCCATGATGGCATACCATTTGCAAAAGTAGACAACCCGAGGTATTGCAAGTGGGGTATGTCCAGTCTTTCTTAGTAGCCACTTAGTCACAAACACTGGCCAAATATTCGTTTTTTGCTTTTTTCACACAAAAACAAATATGAAGCTAACTTTGGCCAGTGTTTGTGACTAAGTGGCTACTAAAAAAGACTAAACATACCCCATTTTCAATACCTTGGCTTGTCTACTTTTTCAAATGCTATGCCATTATGGGGGTAATTCTCATTCCTGGGCTACCACACCGTCTCAAAGGTAACATTACTAATCCAGAAAATTTCAATTTGAAAATGGAATGTTCTATATTTGACCCTGTAACTTTCCAAAACAACATAAAACCTGTTAATGGGGGGTACTGTTGTACTCGTGCGACATCGTGGATTACAAATATGTGCATTTTATTGCAGTAAAACCTAACAGTATTATGACATTCACAGTTAAAATGTCAGACGGAAATGCAAATTTAAAAAAAAAATCTTATTTTCTCACATTTTTTTAAAATTTTGTTCATAATAAATTATGTTCCATATATGAATAGTTAATGATAAATTAAAGCCCTGTTTCTCCTGAACAAAATGATATATAATAAGTGTGGGTGCATATAATTTGAAAGAGGGGAACTACGGGTAGTTATACGGGTAGTTATATAGCGCAAATTCTAGTTTTTGTTTACGTTTTGATCAGAACGTGCACTATTGACTCCGTCCTGAAGGGGTTAAATAAACTTACAAATAAATGTAAACAACAAGAATGGTTCGACACTCATTTCGATGTGTGTAATGCACCTTCATCATGGTCCCAAACAGAAATATTTCATTAAAAAAAAAACAAAAAAACTTTGATTCAGAACTGTGATGCAATTTGTAAGATATACCTAAAACTAGTATCAACCTAAAGTTATATATTAAAATAAAAAGAAGTTACAAAAAAGAAAGCAGAAAAAATAAAAAAATGTATGATAGTCACTGGGATGGGACAGGAGATATCTAGTTCACATGGCTTATTTCTTCACCCTTATGATAAATGTAAAGTTATCTTAGATGACATGTCTGCTTTAACTGTAAGAGGATATGAGATCAAACCTGATTGATTCTCAGATTGCAAACACATTTTTACTTTTTTATATTTGCTTGTTGTCATGGATAGTTTATGCAAGCAATCTATTACAGCAAGGTAAGACAAATATGACACATGCTATCAAAGGAAGATTACATTCATCATGGTCCCATATGCTTACTGTGGTACACTGTATACATGAAATCCGACTCTCAGAGGGTTTAGTTACAAGGGGTCAAGGAGAGGAGAGTTGTATCTGGTAGTGATTAGTGTCATTTATTGTAATATTTAAAACTTGTAAAGTATGCAGCAGTTAAGAGTCACTTCAAAATAAATCAACAGCCATTTACAGCACTTACAATGTCTACGATATCTTGGAGTAATTTGGTATCTTTTTCACGGTACCCAGTGCTGTTCTTTAGTTGTAGATGGAATGCAGGAGAGAAGCTCTCACCTATGACCTTTAAACCTTGAACCCTAAACCAGAGAAAAAGACATGATGTAATGATTACACGATGCAATGTACAGTATGTCAACAATAGTAAAAAATAGCAAACATTGGCGTGGCCTGATTCCAGACAAGATGACCGCTTTAAGAGCCAAGCTCCGTGCCACAAAGCTTTAATAAGCATATCTACCCAGTCTATACCTTCCAAATGTGTCGTAACAGGCGCCCGGACCCACCCAGACCCCTGGGGGTACCCTATCTGGCTCCCAAAAGGGCCAGATTGACGGCTTTGTGCGGACCCCTGCGGGAACCTGTAGGACGCACATGGCTCCAAGATGGTGCCTTCATCAACGGCCACCACCACAACCTCAGATGTAGGAACCATCACCCTGGCCACAATGGTCACAAAGCACAATCTTCAGAAACTCTCTGATACCCCACACAACGCAATCAACACAGCAATCCCAGCACTGAGAACAGAGGGGACGGCTCAGGAGGTGCGCATTCCGACCCTCAGCTGTAGTTTCTATCTACAATGATCTCTCACTGCTGACCCTGGAGGCAGACAGAGCACTACGCTCCATTATACTTGCTCTCCTTGAGAGGAATATCCCCGTGGAGGTGGATACCACGTTGCCACATGAAAAACCGCCGGATCTTCCCCTGCACGATGTATTTGATTCGGGGGTGGATGCAGAGTGGGAGCTCCTCAGTTCTACTGCTAACAAGAGGTCTGGACTGCAGGGGCTGATTCAGTAAAGTTTGTTTTAACTGTTGGGTTTGGGGAAACCTGGGTGGGGGGTGGCCCGTCATTTGATTCTGGAGGTCTTGCATATACACATGTTATCTGCAGGGAATTGCAGTTGACGGGTTTGGGGGTCTCCCTGATAGTTCTCATGTGCTTATCCTAAATTAACCATGATGGGCAAGGATTCCCACGGTTAGACGGAGCACAAACTCTCTCCACCCCCCACCACTCCCCCCCCCCCCCCCCGCAAAAAAATAAATAAAAAGATTATTAAAAGGGAAACTACAACAGGAAAATAGATTATAACAATCACCTATATAGGCACATAAACCATAGTGTACATGACCAGTCGGCCCTATATCAAAGTGACGTACCGCTATTGGGGCCTATACCGTGAAACGTAGTTGGCCACACTCCGGATACAACTCCAGTCAACCCTTCTTCCATGGAAGCGAGAGAGGGTGAGTTGGGCCTCACCTATCCCCATACTGAGTTAGTCTGCTGTTGGGAAGAGGAGGAGGGGGGGGGGGGGGAGATAATGGTAGCTCCAATAAGATGGCTGCTCTCTACGTAACACAAGGGGGTGGGGAGTGTGATGGATTATTGGCTCCACGATGCCAACACTAATTCAGCCACCTTCACCCCACTCTGTTACGAAAGTTAAGCAACTCTATGATATTATTTCTTAATCCGTTACTTTCGTTGCACCCTTTCCTTACAAACATACTACAAGGCCATCTGAGGGCCAACCGTTCTTGGCCCTGCTACACTCATCACGACTGATTTACGGATACATACCAGCTACTGTTAAGTGGCATATCAAAGTCACTTCTTACCTTCTTTCTGTATATCCTTTTGCAATACTCTACCGCACAAATCGGTTCTCAGTCTCTGGCAGGGATCGTCCGCATTCCCCGACTGGAATTGTGTGAAAATTATCCCTGTGGGGAACGGACGTTCCATATCTATAGGGTGTTACCTGGTGGGGCTGGGCATCAGCTGCTAACGCGGTCACAAGCAAGAAGGAGAGCTAAGAAGGTAAGGAGGGAAAATGGTATGAAGGAAATGTAGATTGGAGAAAGAAGTGGGGAGTGGAAGAACGGGAATAGAATAGGGAGTAAGTGTAGAGCTATATTCTCAGGGACCCCTAATGGGCCGAGAGAGAAAGAGGCTTATTGATTCCTCTTTCGGGGCCCATTAGGGGTCCCTGAGAATATAGCTCTACACTTACTTCCTATTCTATTCCCGTTCTTCTCCTCCCTCCCCTCCCCACTCCCCCACTCCCCACTTCTTTTTCCAATCTACATTTCCTTCATACCATTTTCCCTCCTTACCTTCTTAGCTCTCCTCTTGGGCTGACTGGGTTGCCCCGCACTCATATTGCAGACGGTCCGTGCCTTATCACGGCACGTGATTGGGGCTGTTTTCGATCCGGGCTTGGCACCAACTCCACCCCAGAGGGGGCCACGGCCGCCTCGGGGTTGGGTCAACTTAGCTCTCTCTTGCTTGCGGCCAGCAGTACTCCATATTGCCCTACATCCATAGTTCTCTCGTCATGAGGCACTAAGAAAGCCGTGCAATAATGGCATATAAACCTGACACACACGCTTTCAGTAGTCACACAAAACTGCAGGGGTTGTGACATACCAGAACGTAGATCCCATTTACTACGTGATCTAGTAAAGCAGGGGTGGCAATACTTATAGAAGCAAAATTACAGTTCACGGAGGTGGATAGGGTGGTTGGCCCAGAGGGTAGGCACCTCTTCGTGAATGATGGGTCGTATGATGGGTCGTAGATACACCCTGGCAAATGTGTACGCACCGAACCACAACCGATCCCACTATATTCGCACCTTTTTGGCTAAATTGTCCACTTTCACTGAGGGGATCTTAATCCTGGGTGGGGACTTTAATGTCCCAGTGTGCCCCTTACTGGACTCCTCCTCTGGGCACAGCAGCGTTGCTCAGAGTGCCCTGCAGGGCATACACTGGTCCCTCCACACACTCAGTCCGATAGATTGCTGGAGAGTAAAAAAACGTCAACAAGGGACTACACTCACTACTCAGTCATCCACACAAGATATTCCCGTATAGACGTCTTGTTTCTTCAACAGGAAACCTTATTTCGCTACCTGGCCTAGTCCACCTGGATCAGACTGGGTTATTCCCAGGCGGTGAAGCGAGAGACAGCACCCTTCAAGTACTCTCACTTCAATATCTGGCACGGAAAAACAAGACTCCCTTGCTACTACTATCCACAGAAGTGGAAAAGGCGTCTGACCGGGTGGACTGTCCATTCCTCATGGCCACCCTGCGAGGCATGGGCTTCGGTGCCAAATGGCTGGAATGGATTGGAGCCATTTATAGTTCCCCGAATCCTACAGTCAGAGTCATTGGTGCTCTGACAGACAACGGCACCAGACAGGGGTGCCCGCTGTTGCGCTGACGGTTCCATTCCTGGAGGCTAAAAGATGGAGCAGTAACATTTCTGGCTTTACCTGGAAAAATCCCTCGCACAAGGTTGCAGCATATGCCTACGACCTACTTTTCTTCATAACTCACCTACGGACAACCCTGCCCTGTCTGCGAAGGATGTTTGAGTCAAACGGAGCCCTAGATGGATTCAAACTCAATCTTTCTAAATGTGAAATACTTAATGTAGCTCTCCGACAGCGAGAGCAAACTCATCTGACCCAAGATTCCAGAAATATCTAGGGATCTGGGTGACTACAGACCCGACACTGCTCTACCAGACAAATTTCATACTCCTGCTCCAGAAAATACAACAGAATCTTAAGGCGTGGAACTACCCTTACATTTCATGGCTTGGTCGTATAGCGGACATAAAAATGAATGTCCTGCCTAGGCTTTTATACCTCTTTCAAACAACCCCAAAGGCATTACCCATGACGTTCTTTGGGTCTGGCGAGGGGAAAGATCATGGCTTCGACATGCAATACTCTGTCTCCCTAGGCACTACGGCGGTTTAGCCTTCCCGGATTTCTGTAAGTACCACCAGGCTGCCACCTTACAGAGAGTATTGGAATGGCATTCACACCCCAAGCGGAAGCAATGGGTGGCGTTAGATAAGGGAAGCATGGAATGCTCACTAATCGCATCAATGTGGAACTCCACTCATACATTGCCAGAGAGGCACGACCCAACATGTCCAGCAGTCCAGAGACTAAAAATATGGGACGGACTTCGCAACACTCCACACATCTCTCCTAAACCGAGCCAGTTGGTCCCAGTGACTAACAGCCCCCTCTTGGTTGCTACCTAGCACATTTGATTTCTTAGGTGATGGAGCACACATACCCCTACTCAAAGCTTTGCAGAACGCAGGTCTGAAACCACTACTGTAACTACTGGCAGGTACCCCACCCATATCTATGCAAATGTTCTGATACTCCCAACACTTCTATGACACATTCCCTAACAAACTGGGGGTATACCGCAAACTTACCTGGTTTGAACGTCTATGCATTGACAAAACTATCTCCACACTATATCAACACATTCTAACTGGACACCTCGAGAACAAACATAACTTCAAGGGCACATGGGAAATTATCCTTGGTTTAACCTTCCCGGATGCACAATGAAAACAAAACAAACAATTTTTTTGTATTATTTTTTTTTATCGCATTCTGTCCCATAAGAGCACTACAAGCTCTTGATACCAGGAGACCAATTATAAACTGCTCTCATCTTGGTACAGGACTCCTGAATACCTGCAGTCCCCGACACATGCTGGCGAAGCAGAGATGAAAGCGGCACGATGAGGCAGATTTGGTGGGACTACCCCTGGATACATCCCTTCTGGGAGGTGGTCAATTCTAAGTCTGCAGAAATCTTGGGGGAAATCTCACCCTTTGCGATGGAAAATTACATTATACCCTGACTATGATCGCTAAATACAAGAAATTCATATACCTTCACTTCCTGAATGCAGCCAAATCACTGGTGCCTGTCCTATGGAGGCAAGACAAGACCCCCCCACAATAGAGCAGGGTAGGCGAAATCCAGGCGGCAGAAGTCTTGCAAGCATCCTTAACAGGACGGGAGGCGGTCCACGCAGTGCGCTGGCGACCGTGGTTTGAGTATCTGGCGCAGGGCGATGCGGCGCGAGCTAGGGGAGATGGGCGGGTCTCATTGACAGCCGCTAGCGTGCATCTCACTGTGCATTATGAATGCTTTCCTATGAGACTGGCTGAATGCGCGCGCGCGCGGCTCTTGCCGTGCATGCGCATTCAGCCGAAGAGGAGGCAGAGAGGAGGAGGAGAGGAGGCAGAGAGGAGGAGGAGAGCTCTCCGCCCGGCGCTGGAGAAAGAGGCAAGTTTAATCCCTTCCTCTCCATCCAGCCCGGCGGGAGGGGGTCCCTGAGGTTGGGGGCACCCTCAGGGCAGTATAGTGCCAGGAAACGAGTATGTTTTCCTGGCACTATAGTGGTCCTTTAATAAAGCTTTGATTTTGTAAAAAATAATATAGCAAACATTCATCATGAGGCTGTTTGATATTATTCTTATAAAATAGTAAAAGACAACTCATTACTGTTCAAGAACACACACAAACAAATACATCTCAGTTTACAGAAAACACGCCAGAGAGGAAAGCAGGGTTTATGTTTAAATGGAAACCAAGAACCATCTTACTTGGTTATCATGCACATTGCTATGCTAATCTAAGACAGGAATACATTTTAGGGCACTGGTTTCCTCTTATTTACAGTTCAGCTATTCAGTGTGTTTACTTGAACTCGCAGTGCTATCCCTTTTCAATATGTACTACATACAAAGGTTTACAACAAACAACAATTTTTTTGCTTTCCAGGAATATGATCATAGCTACGGTGACCTCACGTAAGATGCAATCAAAATGTGGAAAATAGCACAGAACTTTAGCTAATGAAAGGATAATACAGAGGTTTCATTAGAACTACAAGGATTCTTAAGTTTCCATATCACCCCAGGCCATTCCTTGTCAAAAATGTAAGTTCCAGGGAAAGAACACAGATGGCAATAGGGAATACTTGAAATAGTCAGAAAGGCACACATAAATTTAAAGCAGCAAAAAGCATCACCACTAATTCTTTATTTACTTTTAAATAAAGTAACACAAACTAGCAAGATTTGATGTATTTAACCCTGAAACCCCCACGCTCCCCCGAAAAATAATGCATTAAAGAAAGATTACACAGAGTTAAGATTTTTTTTTTACGAAAAAAATCTGTTTCAGAACATATCTGCTATGTTGCTTTCTACAAAAGTCAGCAACCAGCCCGAGGGCTTGACAATTTCATGCGAAGAACACCACTTACACAGATGAGCATCTATTTAAAGGACCACTCTAGGCACCCAGACCACTTCAGCTTAATGAAGTGGTCTGGGTGCCAGGTCCAGCTAGCTTTTACCCTTTTTTTTATAAACATAGCAGTTTCAGAGAAACTGCTATGTTTATTCTGAGGGTTAAGCCAGCCTCCAGAGCCTCTAGTGGCTGTCTCACTGACAGCCGCTAGAGGCGCTTGCGTGCTTCTCACTGTGAAAATCACAGTGAGAGCACGCAAGCGTCCATAGGAAAGCATTATGAATGCTTTCCTATGCGACCGGCTGAATGCGAGCGCGGCTCCTGCCGCGCATGCGCATTCAGCCGATGACGTCGCGAGGAAGAAGAGGAGGAGGAGTAGAGCTCCCCGCCCGGCGCTGGAGAAAGAGGTAAGTTTAACCCCTTCCTCCCCCCAGAGCCCGGCGGGAGTGGGTCCCTGAGGGTGGGGGCACCCTCAGGGCACTCTAGTGCCAGGAAAACGAGTATGTTTTCCTGGCACTAGAGTGGTCCTTTAATTCGCAAAAGAATATGTGACAGCAATATGTCTGCAATCTAAGTACTTCACACCAGGATCCGATTACTTTTAGTCATATGGCTGCTGACCACAGGGTAAAACACGAGTCCCTGTACATGCATTTATAGTGCAACAAAAAAAAAAAAGGCAAAACACATAGTTGTGAATGAAAAATGTAGAGCCAATCATTTTACAATATTTTTAGCATTTGCATTCTTTTTTTTTTTTTTTTTTTTTTTTTTTTTTTTTAACAACTCCACAGACCATTTTTATTCCTTAAAGGGAAACTCCAGTGCCAGGAAAACGATCCGTGGAGTGTCACTTTAACCAATCAATATGGATTTGTTTTTTTTGTTTTTTTATAGTGTATTTATATTAAGAGGAGGGCGAAAGGAATTTATACTTGAGTTCCAGGAGAAATTAAATGTGATTATCCATAGTTGTGCAAAGCACTTGTCTGTCTAACTCAATATGGAGAACATGCAGGTTAAAAAAAAGTGCAGTAATCACTAGGACCACTGTAGTGGTTATGGTGCTAGGAGTGACCCAACTCCTTCACATAGTAAGGTGACAAATTGTTTTCGCATTTTACTGCATCTGTCTTCTCCAACAGAAGTACTACAAATGCAGAACTGCACTCATCGGCTGAGAGCTATGGAACAATGATTGTGCTTACTCTACTCTGCCAGTATAGTTTTATTTTGTGTAGGATTTCATACAGGTCTTCGAGGCCTTTGTTACAGTATTTGTATAATATATATTTTAGCATTCAGATAAAAAAAAATAAAAAATGAAGTCTTTAAATGGACACTATAGTCACCAGAAGCACAGTAGCTTAATGTACTGGTGTCTATAGCTTGTCCCAGCAGGCTTAGCACTGTAAACACTGTCTTTTCACCTCTAGCAGCAGTCACGGCCACTAGAGGGGCTTCCTGTGTCTCCACGCTCTTTATAGAGGTGTAGAACGTTTCCCATAGAGATGCACTGATTCAATGTATCTCTATGAGAAGCTGATTGGTGCAGACACGCGTTTGTATTCCTGACACTATAGTTTTCCTTTAAGCATTAAAACTCATTAAATGGCATATGGGCCCACATTTCTCTTTTCACCTTTATTAATAAACCAATATACTGTAAAGATATGTAAAGTGGCACTGCACTGTGACTTTGTATTTTTAGTTTTTAAATGATTGCTTTTTTTGTCTCTATTTCCCTATGTGCTTTAAAAAAAAAAAAATTTACATATAATAAAGTACCATATTTTCTTTAGTATGGTTCTACTGTGAAGGATGTTTTCCCGAAAACTTGGGATATGGCACCCACATTTTATTCATTTAGAAATTAAGAGTTTTGTAAGGAATAACTTACCCCTGTAATGCTTTGTGAATTCTTTCACACTTTTCCCTCAAAACAAGAAAAATGTCTGGCGAAGAAACAGAAATTGTAAGAAATTAGAAACGATTGCATTGTGCCAAACACAGCAAAAAAGTACCAGTAAATTAAAGTTTATTAAATCGGCAGGTAGTCATTATGATGTTTAGACTTCCCCTTTAATATAGTTAGGCACACAGCCAATATATAAATAACAGATTTGTTTACTTTCCCCACTGGGTATAACACATTCATTCAAAGGCACCAATTGAAAGAAACAGTCTTAAATGCATGATGGTATAAAAATATATATATATATATATTGATTTATTTCCCCAGATACCCAGCTTTTATTATGAACTAAATATGTAGTTCTTATCATCCTTATTCCACTAGACCAGTAGCCATGCACTTCCCATTTGCTCTGCTAACAACAAGAATACATGTAGCTTATATCATATCTCAGAACAATCCATTTACAATTTAATGATCTCCATGGTGCACTCTGCTATTAATTAAGGCGTTCTACATAAGATGTATTACATCATAAAAAACTGTATTTAACAAGGAACAAAAAGAAAGAAAATATTTTATGCTCAGAACTCAACAGAAAATCCAAACTAACATAAAATGCATACCAGTTTACCAGTGAAGCAGACTAATTAGAAAACCAATATCAAAGGCTTACTGGGAGTAGGAGGATCTGTGTATGATATGCAATCTAACCATTGGGCAAAATAGAATAAAGTGAAAATGCTACGTAAATGGATAAAGAAAAATGATATAAAATGATTTACACTATCCAATGAAATATCATGTAGAGACAAAATAAATCAAATAACTTGTAAGATTTTCTCATCCACCCTTCCTAAACTCCATATTTTCCCTCAAGATGCATTTCCCAACACTTCATACTTTAACAGTTTTAAAAGGAAGAACACATTAAAGGTTCAGTACAAAATGGGAGGTGTGTTTCCTTTGGCACAGAGTAACTATTTATACATTTAATTGGCTCGCTGTTTCCCCACAAAGTATACCATTTTCCCCCTTTAATATACTCCATTTAATTAGCATTCTGAAGCAATCGTTTAAATGGGAAACAATTCTTTATTTATTTTGGGGTCCAGAGGTAAACAAAGAACACAGATTTAAAGCACATATAAAATATCAAGCTTTCTAACATAAAAAAAGCTAGTATGGAACACTTGTCCTGGCTTGACCTCAACGTGACTGCATGATCCCAAACATCTTACTCTATATAACAAGAAGCAATGCTATTTGGGTATCACCATAAAAGAAAAAAAAAAAAAAAAAAAAAGCTATGAGAGATATTACAGATTATTTACAATTATCAAAGTGTAGTGGAAAATAAAAAACATGAAATATGATGAAATGAAAAAATGCTGTAAACAACATTTGCTTCATGGTGTAGTTGTTTAACTGATTTGTTATAAATAATTAACATCTGTTAGAGAATGCTATTCATTGAACTCTCCTTGTAATCGGCAGTAAATTTTGCATTTAGCAAAATGTTATCGAGCATTTTAAAGTGAAGGAAACACAGTTCAGCAGTAAGGGTTGAGGATTATGCTACCAGCGCGAGCAGGTAGTTGACATATTGAGGTGACATTCTCTCTCTCTCCCCCCCCCCTCCCTTTTTTTTCCTTTTTCAAAGTTTCTGGTATTAATTTTTATTTAAAAAATCTACATAAACAATGACTTTTTTCTGTTTGTTTTTTAAATCTCATATGTTCCCCTGTAATAAATTCTTAAATATACTCAGCAACACTGATCAGTCTCCCTGCACTTCACACTGACAGCGGAAGCACAGGGAGGCGGATCAGAAATCCTTGCAGTACATATGCTTGCTCTGACAGCTGCAGGGACAGCACGATCGGCTGCTCCCAGTCTGCCTCGAATACCGAGGCAGACCGGAGGAACGTTAACCCTGCGATCGGCGCAATTGCGGCGATATGGGGTTAATTTTAGCGCATGACGGACCGGGTCAATATAATAATAAAACTGATACTAAACCCAATATTTATTCTAAAACTAATCCATAATTTAATCCTAATCCCAAAGGTTTCCCTCTGCTAATATTGGTTCCAATATTAGCAAACGTAAATCTAAGATAAATCAGAGTGGTATGTTGCTGCCATCTACTGGCTAAATTCAGTATGACAACTTCCTATGTTTTTCATTGAATATAGTATGCCCATTACATTAAAGGGACTCTCCAAGCAGACAATTTTACTTACCTGGTTCCAGCGCTGGGAGCCTCGTGAAGCCGCGCCCCGTATTTAGTCAAAATCATCAATCATTGCTCCCTTGTGCGCATGCATATGCATTCATGCCGCCCTATTAAGTCCTGAGCGCACTACCGCAGAAGCGCCTCTAGCTGTTGTCAATGAGACAAACACTAGAGGCTGGCTTAACAGTAATGTAAACATAGCAGTTTATCTGAAACTGCTATGTTTACAGCTGCAGGGTTAACCCTAGATGGACCTGGCACCCAGGCCACTTAATTGAGCTGAAGTGGTCTGGGTGGGCGGGGCATGACAGCCATACTGGGCACAAGTACCTTGCATGAGCTCCGTGCCAAAGTTCCCAATAATTGTTCTTTTAAGCAGATATTCCCTAACTAAAAGATCGGGAGATCATTAGAAGCTTACCTGGCACTACAAGAGCGATTTTTGCCGCTTGCTGGAAGTGCATTTGGCGGCACGTTACTTGGGACAGAGCAGCATTAGACCAAAATAATCTAATATGCAAGCAGACCAGCGTGGAGTGCCACACAAAATGGAGGACACCATGTTTCAGTCCAGAACAGACATCCTCTGTAAACTCAAATTGCTGTTCAAGGATTTCTGGAGAAGGATTATGGATCGCACACACCAACATGTGTCACAAGGGCTACACACTCACCTACCTAAGAGGCTTCCGCCGCTCCCCCAGCGAAGATAAACAGCTGCAGGCCCAAGGCACACCCGGAAATGTTGGAGACGTCTGCACCATCTCCCAATATCGCGTACCGAACGCAACCTACCATCAGGTCTGCATAAGCAGGGGCAATATCCTGTACCTCCCCGAGAGGCTGTGATGTCAGGATGACTGCTAAAGCTGCAGCACGGCACATCTCCACACTTCAGCCTGTTGCTCCATTGACCTCCTCTTGAGCTCTTAAGCTTGACGCCTGCCTTACAGACCAGGGACTATGCTCTGCCCCAGAAAGTCTCTTACTGGCATGCTTGCATTCTTTCTGCTGCCTCTGATGTAGAATTATTAAAAATCTTTATTGTACTTGTATTGAATTATTGTACTAACTCCATTTTAACTTCATACCGTGACAAATCCTCCATTTTGTCCTCCTAACCGGACTTCTTCATTCCTCCATTTTGTCCTCATAACCTAACTTGTTCATTTTAAAAACTACATTACATGACAGAATTTCCCAGCACATCTAATACAATAGACAAAGACTGTATTTTCTATAAAGACATGACTAACTCAGGAACTGCTGACTTTCCCCTAACTCGCAACATAGTATAATTTGAAGGCCATGAGAACACAGTAGTAATGAAATGTTCTATTCATAAGAGACCTTGCACCTGGCCACGAGATCTGAGATCACTGACCGTGTAAAATGACGCTCCAGACCCCCTTGTCCCCACCCGTGTCCAAAAGAATACCACCTCTTGGTGGGTGGGCACGGGACTAACCACTTAGTTTTTGAGCCAATTAATTATACTGATAGGTGGACACTAATTCAGACACTTAACAATTAACCCAATTAATGATGTTTATTCACTAATATATTGATAATCAATGATGACGTAAAATGCCTCTTAAAAGGGCCTGCGCGCCCGCTTTGCTTCACTTGCCAATACATTTTCTCGAAGTTATTTTAACCTGAACTCCGTGTGTCAGACTTAATTACTTCAGCGTATATACGCAATTCAATTTTCTTAATTTGGACAGGAACAGATAGACATTTAAACATTTTGGTTTACTGCTAAAAAGTACCATAACAACCTTGGCGCCCAATTGTGTTGCTGGGGTGTTTCCTCAGCCAGCGCCCCAAAATGGCGCCCAGGGATTGTCCATTCCCAAGGTTCAGTCAGCAATAGGTGATAGCCAGCTGACTATGTTCCCCACTCCCAATCCTCCCGACGCCCATCCCATCACCTCCCCTGTCTGCCCGGTCCTGAATTCTGATGGTTCTTTCTTTTCCCCTTCCCCGTCTCTAACATTCCAATCATCCACATCCATCCCTACGCTACCCTCTGTACCTAACCCTAACATTTCATCTGCCATTTCCTCCCTGCATTCTCTCTCCGTTAATAATCCCCTCCCCTCTACATCCGCCCAGCTAACTACCTCCTCCACCCTTGCTCCGGCTCCTCCTTCTGCACCCACCCCCACCAATCCCTCTCCGTCCCCTCCCGTAACCGTCTCCACCCCAGTCCAATACCCCACCTCCTTGAATGTAAATCCCCACCCAACTCTCCTGCCCTCCCCAGCCTGGCCATACCCGTATCCCATGGCCCTGCCCTATCCAGGTTATCCGCAACCCCTTCCCCAAGCCACTCCCCAGGTTCCGGTCATGCCCAGTACGGCACAGTCTGCCCCGGATGTGCCCACATCCAACATGGCCGCCACTTCTTCCCTTAACCCCAATGCAGCTTCCTTTCACGCCCCCAATATGGCGGCCCCCAGTCATTCAGCCCTGATGCCGGTACTCCCCGGTGACTACCTAGGCTATGATTCGCTAGCCACCCCTGCATCTGGGGCTCCCTCTCAACCCCCGGTCCTGACACCTCAAGCGGGCCCCTCACGCAGGAGGGCCCAAATCATAGAAATAGATGAGGAAGAGGATGACAGGGTATCCCAGGCCTCATCGGAAGCCGTAGGAGCTTCAGCTCATCGTTCTATCGATGATCCCTTCGGACACAAGGGTCGGGGAGAACGGGCCCCTCCTAAGTATGTTGCCTTTAACCCCACTCAAGCTAGTGCTTTAATGAAGGCACTCCCTGACCCAGAAAAGCAGCCTATGCCTTTTTACCGAGGGATAGTTCAAATCCAAAAGACTTATTCTGCCGCATGGCGTGATTTGCTGAGCATTTGTGCAATTAAAGCAGGGGATGCATATTGGCCCAGCATGGCCCGCCACCTCAGTACAGATCTGCTCTCCAGTGATGTTGATTACCCCTCCGGAGTGACTTTTTGCAACCAGTTAAGAGAATGGGCTAAGGACAAGCTTGCAGATCAGGCTGCTGGCCTTACTGATGTTATACAAGATAAAGGTGAATCAGTGGAAAGGTTTCATGCAAGACTGTATCAAATGTTTACAGATTTGGGGTTTGATCTTACTGACAAGATCCATTCACAAATGCTGTCCGGTGCATTTGTCCAAGGTGTTAAAGACTCCATACGTAAGGGAATCATTGCTGCACGCCCTGAATATAAGGTTGTTCCTCTGGATACTTTACTTTTAGTTGCTAGAGGTCTGGAATCTGCCCAGACCCCGAGAAGACCCACCTCAGCCCCTCTCATGGTGTCCCGCTCCACCCCTGTCCCAAAAGGCACCAAACCTGAGGATGGACATTGCTTCAATTGTGGAGCCAAGGGACACTTTAGAAGTGACTGCCCAGAGCCTAAAAGAGAGCCAAGAGAGCCCAGGAAGCCGTCCAAGCCTGCCCCGGCTCCCAAAGCCACTCAACAGGTTCCAATAGTTGAGGAACCAGATGATTAGGAAATTGGCAAGCCTGTGTCATTAACCCCTGTCATGGCAGTGTCTACAGGGGATAAGGGGGGGCCACTTGCTACAGTGACTTTACCCATTGAGGGCCAACCAACCACATTTCTTGTTGACACAGGTGCAGCCCGTAGTGTTCTGCGAGAACAAGACCTGCCAGACCCATCTTTTCTGTCCAATATTGATGTCTCTTGTGTTGGAGTGGATGGCCAGCCAAGACACAGCCCTTTAACAACTCCACTACGAGTTGGCTCTAGCCTGCTTGCTCGTTTCGTGGTATCCTCCACATGCCCAATTAACCTGTTAGGTGCTGATGTCCTCTCACGCCTGCAGGCATCTATCACCTTCACTCCAGATGGACAGGTAGAAATGTCTACACCTCTATCTGAATCAGACACCTCAGCCCTGTGTTCCTTACCTCTGATGCTGCATTTAGAGGGATCCCGTGGAGAAGCAGCAGAACCGAGATCCAATTTTCCAGAAATATTAAAATCACAGGTGCCTGCTAAATTGTGGTCCTCAGGCCCAGAGGACATAGGTCACCTAAATGTTCCCCCTGTGGTGGTACAGCTTATTCCAGGAGCTAAGTTACCAAGAAAACCACAATATCCTTTAAAACCAGCACAGGCTGCAGCCATTTCTGTCCAAATCAAAGCACTCTTGGAGAAGGGTGCTCTAGTGAAATGTAAATCAGAATGCAATACTCCATTATTTCCTGTGAAAAAGAAAACTCCAAAAGGTGAGCCAGAGAAGTACAGGATGGTTCAGGATCTCCGTGCTGTCAATGAAGCTACTGTCCTGGACACCCCTCTTGTACCAAACCCTCACACTCTGCTCTCTGGAGTCCCACCATCTGCAAAGTTTTTCACAGTCATTGACCTGGCTAATGCCTTTTTCAGTGTCCCACTGGACCCATCTTGTCAATACCTGTTTGCCTTCACCCATGAAATGCAACAGTATACCTGGACTGTTATGCCTCAAGGGGCACAAAATTCACCAAGTCAATTTGCAAAAGCCATGGGCACCATTCTTGACCCATGGCAAGCTGAACACCCAGAAGTTGTTTTGCTCCAGTATGTGGATGATTTACTGCTCTGTGGAGATGACATACCCACTACTGAAAAGTGTTCAATTAGTCTCCTTTGCTATTTGGCAGAACAAGGATGCAAAGCTTCACTTATCAAGCTGCAATTCTGCCAACCCTCAGTAATTTTCCTTGGACATTGCCTATCTCAAGGTACCAGACATCTTACTCGGGACCGGGTAAGAGCAGTACTGGATATCCCACCTCCAAGGACTTCAAAATCTCTTCATGCCTTCTTAGGCCTCATTTCGTACTGCAGAGCATGGATCCCAGAAGCCTCTCTGCTTATGCAACCTCTCTATGATGCACTCAAGTCAGACCCATTCTGTCTGACCAATGAAGCTCTGGATAACTTCAAATCTCTTAAACGTGCAATTGCTTCTGCCCCTGCCTTGGGCCTACCAGACTATACAAAACCTTTCAAATTGTTTGTCTCTGAAAGACAAGGCCATGCAACAGGGGTTCTTACCCAAACTAATGACCTAAGAGGCCGCCAGAGGCCTATTGGATATTTCTCATGTCAACTGGACATTGTGGCCAGAGGGACTCCTTCATGCCTTAGGGCTGTTTTTGCTGCGAGAGAACTCATTGAAAGAACTTCAGACCTGGTCCTTGGCCACCCTCTGGTTGTTTTGGCCCCTCATGACATCTCTGCCATTATCAACCAAGTCCGGCTCAAGCACGTGTCTCCTGCTAGACACTTGCGCCTGCAATGTCATCTTCTTCTACCTGACAACATTTCTATACAAAGATGTCAAGTTCTTAACCCATCCACTCTTCTTCCACTCCCTGAGGGGGGTATCTACTATGGGTTTATCCTGGATGAAACCTACATCTACCTTCTCTGCGGGTGCATCAAGAAGATGCATCCAAACCTAACATTTCATGAAGAAGATAAACCTTTATGTGAAGGCCCGGATTACGCCTTCTGTACCATGTGGTACAAGCCAAACATTACTCCTGAACCTTGCTATGAAGATGAGCTGTACCACTGGATTGATGTGAAGCTCACTGCTCAAAATTTCTATTGTGACTCTGAAGGCAATAGCATGGTTCTGATCCAATTACCTCAAGAACTCAACTACCTCTACCGCCATTGGGATACTGCTATCCCACATATTCCTGTTACCAAGTTGAAAACAAGGTCATGGAATGATCTTGGGCCCATGGCAAAGTTATGGGCCACCATGGATGAAACACAGCTACAGGAAAATGGTATTGTTAAATACCCAACAACTGACCTTCTGGAAGCATGGCCACGCCATTTCCTGGAAAAAGAATTCCAAGATCTGGTCATAGTGAATGATTATGACCCAGAAACACCTCATGACTGTTTTGAACAGATGAAAATGGAGACAGTGCACTTACCAACTGTGCATGAGAATCCATTACAAGATCCGGATTTTACCCTGTTTGTGGACGGCTCAAGATATGCTGATGAAGAAGGAAGATACCATACAGGATATGCCGTAACCACAACAGATGAAGTTATCAAATCATCATCTTTACCGCCAGCAATGTCTGCGCAAGAAGCTGAATTACAAGCTCTGACTTCAGCATGCAAAATTTCCGAAGGAAAACGTGCCAACATCTATACAGATTCAAGATATGCTCTGGGTGTGGCACATGACTTCGGCCTCATTTGGAAGACAAGAGAATTTCTTACCACCGCCGGTACACCAGTTAAACATAGCTCTGCAATTAAGGATCTAATGGATGCCCTCCTACTCCCTGAAGAAGTGGCCGTTTTGAAAGTTAAGGCACACGGGAAGTTGGATACAGATGAAGCAAAGGGCAACCATTTGGCTGATCAGGCCGCTAAGCAAGCAGCCAGAGATTTGCAGGAAGTGGATGAAGAAGTGTCCGGACAAGAAGAAGAAGTTCCTGTTTTTGCTCTGCAAACCCTTCCTACTGATTTAAGAATTTTGCGAGAACAGCAAGCTGCAATCACCCCTGAAGAAATCCAGAAATGGAAGAAAAAAGGAGCTACCCTAAAGGACGGAATATATTACAACAACTTCAAATTCTGCCTTCCAAGAAATTTATACCCAGCAGTTGTCCAATGGGCACATGGGCACATGGGCCTGCACACCTGTCAAAAGATTTAATGGCGGCCCTCATACAGAAGTATTATGAAGCACCTGGAATCACAACATTGATCAACAGCTTCTGTAGAGCCTGTGTCATTTGTGCAAGATGCAATCCAGGGAAACCAATCAAAGTACCTTCAAAGCACCTGGCGAAACCCATGTACCCATTCCAGAGAATTCAGATTGATCACATTCAAATGCCCAAGAGTGGGCCTCATGAATATGCACTAGTAATAGTGGATATGTTCTCAGGCTGGCCAGAAGCCTACCCAGTGGCTAATATCACTGCAAAAACAACTGCAAAACGTTTACTTACAGATATTGTATGTAGATTCGGACTTCCAGAAGTCTTTGAAAGTGACCAAGGCCCAGCCTTTACAGCAACAGTGACTAAAGAAATTTGGACTGCTCTAGGGGTGACCCTAGCCTTCCACACCCCTTACCACCCACAAAGTAGTGGTAAAGTAGAGCGCATGAATGGCACCTTAAAAGCCAGAATGTTAAAAATGTCACAAGAAACAAAGATGCCCTGGCCAGAAAGCCTGTCAATAGCTTTATTCAGCGTTAGGCACACACCTAGAGGGAAGCACTCACTATCCCCATATGAGATTCTATTTGGGACAGCACCCAGACTAGGTTGTTATTTCCCGCAACAGTTACAGCTCCAATCAGATGTTTTAGTAGACTATGTAACTGAACTTGCAAGTGCCTTAAACAAAATACATGCCCAAGTTTTCTCTTCAATTCCAGATCCCGATTTGGATACAGGTACTCACAGCCTGCTTCCCGGAGATTGGGTTCTGGTTAAGAAATTTGTGCGGAAAAATACCCTGGAACCAAGATTTGACGGTCCATTCCAAGTTCTCCTGATCACCGCAACCTCCGTCAAAGTGGCCGGCAGGCCAAATTGGATCCACGCTTCCCACTGCAAGAAGTCTCCTGCCCCAGAGGAAGCAGATATCGCACAAGAATGTACCTCTGGTACATAATCTCCTTAATTAGCTCAATTAAAGCCCAGCAGGTAGCCATTACTAAGGATATTAGCGGGTACACCTTTTGGTATAATTCATCATGTACCCATGTGGCTACCTATACCTTTGACTATTGTGATATTGTAGAATGCCCGTTCCCTACATCACAAATTCAGAGTATCTATAGAGATATCCCTCATTCAAAGGACCCATATGTTTGTGTAGTGGACAGACAATGGGGGCACAATTGTGACCATTGGGGGGCGGCGGGATGGAATGCCGGGCCTGCCTGGGGTTACAAACCAAAAAGTGCCTTATCTAAAGTAGATGATCAAGGTAGATCCCTCCTCCAGAGAATGACTTTGAGAAAGCCTGGGGGAGGTACACCAATGAAATTAATTCTTAATATTGAGCATCCAAGTCCAACAGATGCAGATCAATATGTGATGGGAATGTATTGGAAAAAGGGTTCCTACCATAAGTTAGGGCATTTCTACCTTAAAGATATGTGCAACTCTTCTGAGTGGCAAGGGGCCACTCATATGGTCCCTAATCCATTAAAACCACACATCCAGACTTTCCAAGATATGATGGCCATTGCTAACCCCACCTTTGAAGATACCATGGCCGCAGAAACAGGTTTTAATGATGTAAATCTATGGCTAGAATGGATGAAATATAATGCTAATAAGCATAATAAGACCGCATGTTATGTGTGTGGCGGTGCCCGGCCTCACCTGGGCACTGTGCCTTTAACCCTGCCAGTAGATATAGAAGCATGTGTTTTGAGCCTTTTTGCCTATCACTATGATTTCAACAGGTCCATATGTATAGCATGGACAAAGGAGTATCCTCTCCTAACCAAGGATGTCAAACCCCCAGATGGTATTACAGTATATAAAGGTAATTACACTTGTTATGCTAATTATGATGGAATTGGTAAATTCTTAGGTAACTTCTCCAAGGGGTATTGTGCTACCTACAGAAATGTCTCCATGAACTTGTTGCAGTTTCACACTAGGTCATTGGGGGATATTTACTGTTTGTGTGGGGATTTACAGCTAAGATCCAGGATGGACAAGGAGTGGTGGGGGGAGTGTACTTTGGCTAAAGCTATTATGCCCATACACATCATCTCTGACACACACCTCATTACCCATGAGTCCAGACACACTAAGGTTAAGCGCGAAGCCCCAGTGAAGGGAAGTTTTGACCCTCATGTTTATATTGATGCCATTGGGGTGCCTAGGGGGGTACCCAATGAATTTAAAGCAAGAGATGAAGTTGCTGCAGGATTTGAATCACTTTTTGCCATAGTTACCACAAATAAGAATTTAAATTGGATAAATTACATTTACTATAATCAACAGCGTTTTGTTAATTATACCAGAGATGCCCTCCAGGGATTGGCCGAACAGTTGCAGGCCACATCCCAAATGGCCTTCCAGAATAGAATGGCCCTAGATATGATCCTAGCCGAAAAAGGAGGGGTATGTAAAATTTTGCCAGACACCATGACATGTTGCACTTACATCCCAGAAAACACAGGCCCTAATGGTAAAGTTACATTAGCCATAGAAAAATTAAATGACCTTTCTGAAGAGTTAAAAAGGAATTCTGGGATAAAAGATCCCTGGGAAAGATGGTTTGGTTGGATGACAGGATGGCAAAAGGCCTTAATGCATATTGGTATGGCAATACTAATTTTTCTTTGTATCTTTGCTCTTCTCTTTTGTTGTGTCCTCCCTTGCCTGAGAAAATCCCTCATGAAGACTGTTGACCAAGCGGCACCCACTTTCACACATCTCGAAGTTGATGACCAAGATTTCCAAGATCTCAACTCACCCTGTTTACCGCTGCAAACTATCCCTTTTGTTGATAAAGTGCGAGAATTCTAGGAAGGGACCAGCTTAGGGACAGCATCTGTCAGTGAATGGTAAAGACCCCGTGTGGAGAAGTGGTGGGCAAGCCATCATGGGCCACCCATGGGAGTGAAGTGTTCGAGAGCCATGCTGACGATGAGTTAGCCTATTAGGGTCAGCTCTAGGGACAGACTTGCACTTTGCATTAACACCTAGCTAGCGGCCACGGGGTTTCTGTGCCTTTGGGTTAACACGTCTTCTGATACTAAAAAATAAAGTTTTATCTCTTAGAATCTAACATTTCATAGGGGGGACTGATGTAGAAATATTAAAAATCTTTATTGTACTTGTATTGAATTATTGTACTAACTCCATTTTAACTTCATACCGTGACAAATCCTCCATTTTGTCCTCCTAACCTGACTTCTTCATTCCTCCATTTTGTCCTCATAACCTAACTTGTTCATTTTAAAAACTACATTACATGACAGAATTTCCCAGCACATCTAATACAATAGACAAAGACTGTATTTTCTATAAAGACATGACTAACTCAGGAACTGCTGACTTTCCCCTAACTCGCAACATAGTATAATTTGAAGGCCATGAGAACACAGTAGTAATGAAATGTTCTATTCATAAGAGACCTTGCACCTGGCCACGAGATCTGAGATCACTGACCGTGTAAAATGACGCTCCAGACCCCCTTGTCCCCACCCGTGTCCAAAAGAATACCACCTCTTGGTGGGTGGGCACGGGACTAACCACTTAGTTTTTGAGCCAATTAATTATACTGATAGGTGGACACTAATTCAGACACTTAACAATTAACCCAATTAATGATGTTTATTCACTAATATATTGATAATCAATGATGACGTAAAATGCCTCTTAAAAGGGCCTGCGCGCCCGCTTTGCTTCACTTGCCAATAAATTTTCTCAAAGTTATTTTAACCTGAACTCCGTGTGTCAGACTTAATTACTTCAGCGTATATACGCAATTCAATTTTCTTAATTTGGACAGGAACAGATAGACATTTAAACATTTTGGTTTACTGCTAAAAAGTACCATAACACCTCCACTGAGTATTTTATTTTCATGATTTTCTACCGTTTCAATTATTTAAGCCTAATCTGTTGAATTGGTGGTTATATATCCACTTGTTATGCAAAACTAACCTACCTAGTAAGTCTATCTCTCTGCATAACCTTATGTGATTTATTCTGTTTAAGCAAGTTTATTGACCCCAAAAATCAAAATGTGTTGACCTTTCGAATTCCATGATAACGTTTATCTGAAATTGTCCTCGTAAGCTTGTACCTGTTGTTGTGGCATCACAAGCCTGTTTGTTACTCTAAGCACAGAAAAATCAAAATTTATATTTAAAAAAAAAAAATGAATATTACATAAGTGTCTTCCTGTCCTACTGTTCCAGTGAAGACCTCACCAAGAAATCCCAGGTGGGGATTATACCACCCACACCTACTCATTGAGCAGTTCTGTTCTACTCAATCTAATGTAAGTACATTTCCTTTTATCACTCCTAGTTTTGTTCATATAGAGAACACTAGTGTTGTTTCTTCTTTTTTGGCCTTTTGGACATCACGCTTCTGAGATATCCATTGCCCATACCCTCATGTATATCCTATCAGTGGAGGATCAACACCACTGCATGCGTATCGTACTAGAGCTGGTTTAAGCTCTGTTTAATGTGAGTAAGACTATAGGGACCTGCATATTATTTATTGGTGCTGGGTTGTTACATACTATACCATTGGAGTTTTCAGTCTTTTCTTCTATATTGACACCAATCCCAAGTTACTGCTGATTCTTCTTATTTTATCAAGAAAATATATCTCTAATAGGAACCTTGCTGTTATCTTACCAGCTGCACCGCCAAGTTTGGGCATATTTTTTATATTTAGAATTTTTATATTTTCTATATTTGCTTATTACCTCTCTATTTTATTTGTGATATAATTGCTCTGAATTTTAGGCGCTACCCAACTCTTTGGTTTTTTTTTTATTGTGTTTTACCCATCATGCTTAGCATGCTTGCTGAGAGCAGTTATCAGCATCGGCAATGAGACAACCTCTGACAGAAGCTGAGCAACCAGGGTTGCCCAACAATGTCCCATCTGCAAAGAAAAATTCTTATACCTTAAATAAAAAAAATACATATTGTGATATTGCTGCAAACTGTCCCACTGTTGCAAATGATTTTTATAAAAAAAAAAAAATTACAATTAATTTAGATACTTTGGATTCTGTCAGGAGTCGATTAAAGTGTAAATTGATGAAAACATGATCTGACTAAAAAGGATTATGAGAAGATAACTTATAGTTACATTTAGAGAAATGAGGAAAAGAGACACATACCTGAGCTTTCTTCCATGATGTTAAGTCCTTCAATAGCAGCAGATGCCAACAAAGGGGGCAAAGAGGCTGAGAAACAGTAACCTTGACCAGACAATCGCTACAGGAGAAAAGCAAAATGTATTATTCATTTACACACCCCACTACCTACATTTAATTAACAAGGGGAGATTGAAGATGGGATATTTGAACAAATATATTTAATTGACAAACAAAACTAAGGATCTAAGTAGGTTTCTTCTTATTATTATTCTTATTATAATTATTATTATTATTATTATAGTAGGATATGGCTGGTTGCAGAGCATGTTGGTGTTTTTGCTGCAGACTAGTTGACTGGAGCGGATTCCACATGGCACCTACTTGGCATGTGTCTAGTGATGCAACTGTTCAAATTGCTGTTCTAAGCTTGACCTTCGAGTTCACTTTCTATGTTGTAGTTATTTATTTTAGAAATCATCAGCAACATCAATTGCTCTATAGATTATAAATGCACAGTCAATAAATTCATTACATGTAATACAACAGAAGTATAAATATATACTTGAACAAAAATTCTAAGGAAACTTTGATAAGACCTCACAATCCACTTGGTGCAGAAGGTAATGGAAATAAAGGTGGAGGGACAGAAAATCAGCTTGTGAGAAATGATTTGTCAAGCTAGCCAAAGGAAAACCAGATAAGACAGTTGCAACCTTTTGAATATGTATGGAAGATTATTAATGGGGCAAGAGGTACATTTTCCTGAATATATGGGTTTTGTGAAAACATTTAAAGCTGTAGAGAGTGGGGATGGGTGACAGTGCAAGGTAAATCATTCTAAAGGATGGGTGCTGCATGGGAGACATCCTTGAGAGCGGTGTGGTGAGAAAGGAAGAGTAACTTATCATAGGCAAAAGAAAGCCTTTGGAAACAGGAGAAGAGATGGGAGGATTCATTTTTGGGGCTCAATAGGAATGGAAACACTGTTAGAAAAGGGGAGAAAAGTGAGAGAGAGTCAAGCCACAGGTCTAGAGAGGCAGAGGTTGCAATAATGCATAAGGAACATTACAAGTGTGTAAACACTTTGTATCTGGTTTTGGGTATGGGCAGATCTTGCTATTGAATGTAGGGAGGAGAGGTGAAAGAGAAAGTGTAGTCAAGTGTTGTCTGAGGTAGTAAGTTTGGGCAAGTGTGACATTGAGGAGATTTCAGAACATGGTAGGAAAAGTGAAGGTAGGATCTCTAACAGCTGCTTTGCAAATATTAAGGATTTAGCAGATTTTGGATAGAGCATGACAGAGTAACGGTGATAACCTTAACCTAAGAAAAAGAGATAGATTTGTGTAAAGTCACCATTCAGACAATACCGAAACCAAACAAATCCAATTAACTTGTTGGGAGAAGGTGTACAACTGGAAAATGGCAAGTGGCCAAAATCAGAAGGTTATTAATTTAAAAAACAAAAACCCCACAAACTTATTTTTTGCAATATACTGCAGACCTGTGGCTCAAATGAATTCCACATTATTTAATGACTATAATCACTGTTTAACATACCTGATGATCAATTACAAATGATCGGCCACAGCAAAATCCACCAATTGAAGCCAAGGCATTTTCCATATTGGCACTAATGAGATCAATATCATCAATCTGAAGCATAGGAAAGTAAACACAAATCATTATTCAGGTTGGTTTCAAAAGGTTAAGATCTCAGTAAAGAACAGTGAATTATAAATTGTATTTAAAATTTGAGTCAATAGTCAGTACATTTTGATTACAGATAAAAATCTTACTAGCCATTCTGCTCTCTGCATCAGACTGGTTCTGAACACTATTCGAGAGGGATCCAAATGTGTATATTACATTAGCTTCAGGACTCATTTATCAGTCGTAATACAAGTTCATTGACTCATTCTTTTGATGTATTATGATATATATTAAGAGGAATTCTGCAAAACACATACCCATTTTAGAGAGTAAACTAATGCTGCTAAAACAAACATTTAATTGTGGGAATGTTGTGTTGGTATACCGAATAGTTCGTTAGAATTACTTTAGTTTATCCACTATGCATAAACTTGATCTAGACCATAAAGTCAAAACTTTGATAAAATAAATGTTCGTTTTCCCCCAAAAAATATAGGAAACTTGAGATATGTATATCTACACATAATGGCAAATATTCTCCCCTTAATGAAGGAAACTGTTGATATCTGTTTTTGGTTATAGCATACACCTACACAAATTTTGCAGAAATCTTAACTTATTTTGAAACAGAATACCACTGATAGTTAAATAAGTTAATTTTTACCAATGGAATAGTTTGAATTAAGAAAATATTTTAAGAAATACCATTGTTTAGTTCAAATCCGTTATATGTAAGCTAACATTTTGTAAAGTCTTGTGTTTCAGGAGATAACTTCAGTTTTTTTTTTTTGTTTTGTTTTTTTAAGAAACAAAAAAAAATATTCAGGAACACAATCCTATTAGATTAAACAGTAAGAGTAGGAAATGCTGTAGAATAATACTGTGGATATTAGCAAGAGGCAAATACCAGGTAGACCGATTAAAAGTGACCCTTGGTATATAACTTAACAAGCAAGAATAGGCTTATAACCAGATCAAGAAATGTGAAGATGGGCTACACATTTAAATATTTTGTAGTGTGTCCAAGTCAGGCAGAGTACAGGCTTATACTAATAAAAAAAAAGCAAGATGGCAAGCATATTGGTCGACCAGGCATATCAAGTTCAACACACTGCTAAGATTCAACATAATATTGTAAGGAAACACGCTTAACTAAAAAGTATGCTGGAACATCTGATGCTGCAAGCTTTCCTTCATGTAGGTCAAAGATTGTGTGAACAAGAGGTGAAAGAAAAGGCAGGTAGATTAATTCTGACTACCACATATAGTACTCAGGCTAAAACTACATGCGTATACCACTGGGACTAACCACCATTTAAGGATAAGCAAAGTGAATCAACATGTGAAAGGCAATTAAAGATGTAAAAACTGGGCAAGGACGCAAGGCCTAGGCAGTAGGCTTTCACGTTATGGGGAGGAGAGAGAGTCACCCATTTTCTAAAGTCGGTAAACTTAGAGCGTAGACTGGCACTTTCCTTGAGGTGTCATCATGTTGGCTTCCGAGGTACAGTACCTCTCCAGCCCAAGGCTTAGGTGAGGGCGAACCGCATCCATCTACGGACTTGTGGTTTCACAGGAACCAAGTCCTTCACCAACTGGGGACCGCAACGGTTCCTGCTTTACTGTAGCCTCTTCCTGCTAGATGCCTTTCGCTGTTGTGGGCTGTGTCGCAGAGTCAAGCCACGGTAGGCCCTCGGCCCATGTGCACCAGTGCTTTGTGGAACGAGCAGTGGAGTAGGCTCATCTGGCTGTGGAGTAGAATCATCAGGCAGTGGAGCAGGATCACCGCCCAGCATAGGACCTCCTTTGTTTCGCCATTTGTTCCCCTGGTCAGGTTTGCGACTGAGAAGTAGTGCTGCCGCTGCTCTCTCCTCTATTTTTGCCCAAAAGCTATTCAAAATATCCTCTAGGTGTAGCAAGGAGCATTCTAAGTGGTGCTGCTGATTGCCTTGTTCCCACTCGAGGCCTTGCTCCTCTGGAACATCAGCAGCTGCCAGCTTGAGAAGCCAGACTGCTGTAAACTGGTGGTAGTAGCAGGTGTCTGAAGCTGTAACAGGGCAGGTCAGTGCAGTGGTGGAGACCGGGATAAATCAGCCGCTCCAAAGGGGGGGGGGGGGGGAGGAGGAGATTCACAGTACTCTATGGCTCCGATTAGAGTGAGAAAATCGTCCGCCTCGCCTCAGCTCAGGCGTGTGTAGGCCGGAACTTGCCGCTGCAATTCCCGGTAGCGAGAGGCTTTGGGTAAAGCCTAAATAGGATTGTTGGGGTGCCCCTCGGGTAGGAAGCATCTTGGCCAGCTAGTCCCAACACGGTAGCCTGGGATATCCTCAGGTAAACATCACAGATAGCAGGAGCTCATAAATGACAAGTCTTGCCAGCTAGAGAGTCAGGCTCCGCCCCAAGATAATGATTTTTAAGATGTAATGCATATACAATTTATTCACATATGTATTAACTGGAACTTGTCAAATCTGCCCTGTAGCCTGGAGCCTCCAGGTGTGAATTGCTGGGGTTAAGGGACAATACAAGATTAAAAAGCCATATAGTGGTCATCTAGCAATACTCACTCACTGTACCAGGGTAGGATATCTCCAGAGCTTAGAACCTTCAAATCTCCCAAGAAGACATACGTCTCAAAAAAAAGTTGTCTTAAAAAAACAAACAAAAAAACGTATGAAGTAATCACTCACGTTAATTCCAAAATGTTCCGTAACTCCCCTTCCATGTTCACCCAGAACACCAAATGAGAGGCTCTCTTCCAGGAATATTCTAACTTTGTACTTGTACTTCAATTGTACCTGTATATACATGAACAAATGCAAATAATGAGGGATGACAAATATATGTAATATATAAATCTAAGGTAGGTCCAATAAACAAAGGTTAAATACAGATATACAGTGCATAAAATATATATTTATGAATAGGTAATATATATATATATATATATATATATACGCACACACACACACACACATATACACACACACACATATACATGCATATATATATATATATATATATATATATATATATATTTTTTTTTTAATAGACCGGTAAGACTCCCTATACACACACATATTATTGCTTAGGTCTATTTTAAGTCACTGATTAGCACTCCATAAATAATCTCAAATACCCAGAGAATAAACGGGAAAAGTAGAAGTATCAAAGTATTTTCATCTCATCAATTATTAAAAAAAAAAAAAAAAAAAAAAAATACATCTTATACAAGGGACATAATATAACTTATGCTCTTAAATTTCCTGGATCTTGTAGGACAGATGATGAAAACAAAATCATTGCACATCCTTCCAAGAAAAGCACATTTGGAACATAGAGTCTAGGATCAGAAATATTAACCAATATATAGGGTCAGGGGAAGTGTATCAAGCTGGGAATGATATGTAGGGAGTAACCCCTAATAGAATAGCACAAAGTGATAGAAAATGAAAAAATTACATAGCCCAGAATATTATAAATTATTACATATGTAAATTAAAATGGCAAAATAAAAAATTAGTACATAAAAATGACGACTAGACTTAAAATAAACTATAACCCAAAAGCTATATATGAAATCCTACATTCTATTAGACCAGGGGTCCTCAAACTTTTTAAACAGGGGGCCAGTTCACGGTCCCTCAAACAAACACTGTTGGGGGCCGGACTATAAAAAATATGAACAAATTCCTATGCACACGGCACACACACGCATAAGGACAGACATACATACATACACACATAGATATATATACACATACACGCAGATACATACACACACACTGAAATACATACATACAGACATACCGATATAGCTAATTTTGCAGGAGGTGGCTGTGGCTGATGGGAGTCGGCGTTGCTCCCACTGCCTGGCACTCATTCCTCCCGCACAGAGGGAGCTGGGAGGAAGTGACCACCGGCCGTCACTTCCTCCCAGCACTACTTGCGGGCCCAGTCGCGCTATTGCACGGCCGCAGCGCTGACCGAGACCCTGAAGAAATAGGGACCATCGGGTGGCCCTGAGTTCTTGGGCCAGGTTCAGGACCCTGGCGGGCCGGATCTGGACATAGTTTGAGGACCCCGGTATTAGACATTAAATAACAGAATCGTTGCAAACGGACTTAGAAAAAGAGGACTATCACTATTGCTACATAGATATAGGGATATTACCTGATAACATGTGAAACACCCTGACTTGATACAAAAGCCTCCCTAGAACCAGGCAGACTAATATGTTGCTTTATAATTAACCTGTGACTGAATTTCCACACAGAGAGGGTCAAACTGAAAGTATGCTTCAATTGGCAAATAAATATTCCCAGGAGATAGAAACATAGATGGTTAGAGGTTACCCTGTTAAGTATATCCACTCCATTACATTAGTAAGGTTTAGCTAATGTCTCCATTGTTGGATATGGAATGCCCCCCTTAGTATACCTTCCCCATATTCTTCATCCTGTGTTAATATATACCTTGTCACAATTAGTTCTTTAGGCATACTCCTCCAATTCTCTAGACTACTAAATGAGATGACTAGCCTCTATATTTAGCGTATCAACCATACACCTAGTTAAGGGATAGTATTAGCTCACTATATGGGGCTCTGTATTTTTATGCCCCGATTCTAATGTGCCTATCCTTCCCTTTATTTCCCCACATGTTCTATTATTTTTAATATATAGGGATTTGTAAAGTTTCCATGTATACTTGTAAAAAAAGGTTGTTTATTATTTTTTGTTAGCCATTACCTTGAATAATTTATACTTGAGGCAATCTACGTGGGGTTGTGAAACACCCTGACGATACAAAAGCCTCCTTAGAACCAGGCAGACTAATATGTTGCTTTAGAATTAACCTGTGACTGAATTTCTACACAGAGAGGGTCAAACTGAAAGTATGCTTCAATTGGCAAATAAATATTCCCAGGAGATAGAAAAATATATGATTAGAGGTTACCCTGTTAATATGTGAAAGCTACTATTGCAAGTATTTCAACAGTATATCTAGACTAAAAAATAAAAATTAAGTAGCAATATATTAATAAATAATTTGAGACATAGCTAAGCTAAGGGTGTACTAGCTAAACTGTTTGCTGGCAAATATTTTCGTTAAACAGTGCAATGTAGCGACTGAGAAAAATCATGTATGGACAAATGTCCTGAGATCATGATTAAGTGACGGATGAGCTGTGGTATGCCCTATCTGTACTTTCTGCATACAATTATACAGGTTGGGCTGAATTTTGCTCTATTGCCTCCACCTTTGAGGGAGTAAATTTTGCTTCCTCCCTTGCAGGTCATACGCAAATGTATGTAGGCATGCTTTGCCTTCTGAATCCATGTCTCGGAAAGATGCAATTGGCCGTAAGCACACACCAAGCAGCGACTGACAGCTAGACCAGTGGAGAGTATCTTCATCTACCTTCAGTTGAAACCTACGCTACTGAGATTATTTTGAGGAAATGCACAAAGTTCAGCAAAAATCTATATTGTTGGATATGGAATGCACTTCTTAGTATATCTGGCCCACAGCTTCTATCCTGTGTAAATATATACCTGAAACAGTGACTGACAGCTAAACCAGTGGAACGTACTTTTACCCACCTTTAGTTGAAATCTATGCTTCTGTTTACTTTGAGGAACTGTATGGGGTGGACGTAGGGGACATAGAGTATTAAGTATATCCACTCCATTACATTCGTAAGGTTTAGCTAATGTCTCCATTGTTGTATATGGAACGCCCCCCTTAGTATACCTTCCCCATATTCTTCATCCTGTGTTCAATATACCTTGTCACAATTAGTTCTTTAGGCATACTCCTCCAATTCTCTAGACTACTAAATGAGATGACTAGCCTCTATATTTAGCGTATCAACCATTATTACCTCAGGGACCAGCTCTGATTACAGATCGGGTTTACTCCTTTTTTCTGTTTCAGAATCTTTTTCTTTGTTGTTATTAATAATTGCTACTTTGTTTAGTTTAGATATATCTGTTGAAATACTTGCAAAAGTAGCCTTCCCATATTAACAGGGTAAACTATAACCATCTACTTAACTATATCGCCTGGGAATATTTGCCAGTTGGAACAAACTTTTAGTTTGACCCTCTCTGTGTGGACATTCAGTCAGAGGGTTATTATTAAGTACTATATTGTTCTGATCGGTTCTAGGGAGGCTTTTGTATTGAGTCAGGGGGTTTCACATGTTATCAGGTAATATCCATTTATCTTTGTAGCAATAATGATACTTCTCTTTTCCCAAGCCCATTTGGACCGTTTCTATTATTATTAATAAGCATCTCATAGAATTGAAAAGTGCAAAAAAAAAAATAGTATAAAACCCAAGTTAAAATACAGTACAGGGCGCCACAGTCACAAAGTGCGAAGTAGACTTCTTCAGGAACTGGAAGAAGTCGTTAAAGATGAAACGCGTTTAGCAGAGTGAAACCCCCGAAAGGACATCAGCTGAGCGGTATTGAATAACTCCTGACACCTGTTCACCGTCTACATGCGGAGGAAGCCCTTCTGGTATCCAGAGGTATATATTTCAAACTGGCATTCCTGGGGACTTAGCCTAATTTAAGGCACCAAAGCGCTTTTGCACAAATTGATGGTTTTCAATTGTGCCAATATTTTTGTGAGTGTTCTATGTATTGGTTTTTATCCATTATTGTTAATTAAAGTTTGCACTATGATTTCTTAGGTTTTTCTTTGCCATGGGAGTTTTATCATTTTCTCATCAAAGTGGTAACAATATCTGCTAGGTGACTGTGGCTCCCTGTACTGTATTTTAACTTGGGTTTTACACAGTTGTTTGCACTTTTCTTTTGGAGGGATTTTAGAGAGTGTTCCCATTATCAGTGGCTTGCCTGCACATATTTGCACTTTTATATCTCACTTACCTGTCATTTGGTTCACTTTCATAGAATTTTGGCTTCCATATATAGTTTTTGGTCTCTTATGTAAAAGGCGAGTTTACTCACCTTTATTCCAGCGCTGCACAGGTCTTCCAGCGCTGGCTCCTCTGCCGATGATCTGCCTCCTTGGCTGAAATTATCAAAGTGACTCATGGAATTGGATTGGGTGAGATTTTTAATTCTGATGAGATCAGCTAAGGAGGTGGGGCAGGGCCAAATGCCGGCAGGACATAGCCAAATGTCGTTCTGGCCAATCAGCATCTCTTCATAAAGATGCATTGAATCAATGCATCTCTACGAGAAATGCTTATTGGCTCCATGCAGAGTGTGGAGATGCTGAATTTCTGTGTTGACTGCCACTGGAGGTGTCCCTATGCAGTAATGTAAACATGGTCTTTTCTCTGAAAAGGCATGTTTTCATTAAAATGCTTGCTGGGATTGAATTTATGCTAAGCTGTAGTTCTGGTGACTATACTGTCCCTTAAACCTTTTATAAATTACAAATATTTGGCATAACCTTTTCCCTACGAGTTATATATCATATATAGCTTTGGGTCCATAAATAACCCATAATAAGCACAACCTTTTTCCTACTAGTTATATATTGTGATATATATATATATATATATATATATATATATATATACACACACACACACACACACACATATATCAATTTTTCATTGTTCTAGCTTATTTTATTTTTTTTAGTTCACATAGAAAATTAATATTTTATAATATTCTGAGTTTGGTAATTGATTAATTTTCTAAAATTTTGTGGTATCAGAAATTGTATACACATTAGAAATTTTGTAAAATTGTCAGATAGGTACACCAAGTAACTGACTGTGTGCTTCTAGCAGAAATTAGTTTTGAAAGTTAAAAGGGTGAGCTGCTAATTCTTTAATTTCAAGAATTAAGACCATACGTAAAACACCTAGGAAACTGCTGTAACGGAGACAAAAAAATAAAATAAGCCATATCAATACTCAAATGGTTAATAGGCCAAAATTCAGCTGACCAAATTTTTGGTCAAAACAATTTAGTGTGTATCACAATCGTTTTAGAAGGTATCAAATATAAAGCTAGATTACTTGCAGCCGTAAGCAAGTGTTGCTGACCCAGACTGATGTGAGGCCAAATTTGGAGAGGAAAAAAAGTGATATGAAGAATATGTTTAAGACATACTACATAAAATATATCTGAAGTGCATTCATTAATATGAAAAGAATAAATGGCTGAATGCACAGAGTACTCACCAGTTCAGGGAGGGGGCAAATATCTCCAGTGTTCATATACAATCCTTCTGCAACTATAAATCTTCTCGTCACTCGAGCTTTCCTTGGATTCTTCCAGGAATAAAATAAATAAATAAAAATTACTTAATTTAGAATATGTTCTTACAGAATAAAAATTACACTGAAACTTGATAGTTTGAGACTCACTATAGGATTAAACTCAAATGAATGCGGTTTCCTAGTTACGTGCAATCAGACATTGCCATTAAGAATTGGAAAATAGACGGGTTCCAACATTATAAGGCAGTGTTTGAAAAGCTTGCCATACACGGTGTACTAAACACGGACTCCAATGTTTCACACTATTGTTTTTTCCCCCACTATTGTTTTTTCCCCCTTCACTCTTTCATGGTTGACTTTATGTAGGTGATCATGCATTTTATGTAGGTGATCATGCCTTAAACATACTGAAGACTTTCTAATGAAATATTATATTCAGGGTATCTATCATGCAACACTTTTATGCACAAAAAACACCTAACAAAAGCCAAGAAATAAAAGTGCTTCAATAGCCATACATCAACAAGTTTGCTACATTTATGTTGTCCAGGTTTTTTTTAATACATTACTCTCCTGGGTACTGGCCATAGGCGTGCGCACGGGGTGTGCCGGGGCACACCCTAATCCCTGCGGCACGGCTGTGGTGTGAGACCGGCAGGGGAGATCTCAGGATCTCCCCTGTCGGCTCATGCAGAGCCGGTGCTATCCGAGCCACCCCACCTACAGTGAGGGAGGCAGGAGATGACCCGGGGAGCTCTAGCCAGCAGCTCCGCCGGGTTCCTCTCGCGGGATTCTGAGCATTGCCGCGGCAACACTCAGATCTCGCGAGAGTGAACTCTAGCCCTGCAGGCTAGAGTTCACTCTCCACTGGACCACCAGGGATGGAAGCAGCAGCAGGATCCCCCCTCCTAGGCATAAGGTAGAAAGGGAGGGGGGATATTTACTAAACGGCCCCCACACAATACACACAATCACCCAAACATACAGCATCCCCCCTTATACAATAGGCTGCGCACGCCTATGGCACTGGCATTGTAGAAGAATGCCACAAATTACACAGGCCTATTACCAGTAAAATTTACAAGAACACGTTTGTGATCCAATTCTAATATGGTCTAATACATTGCCATCCTATTAAAATATGGTGTTCTCCCCTTGAGGGAGGAGATAAAATTCAAGAGGAACATGAACAATCAAGAATGTGAATAAATCCTTGTCACTCCTATGAGTTTCACATCTCTGTGAGCAATGAAGGGCCAAACAATATACCTAGCAGCATAATTGAGTTTACTAGAACTGTGAACATTAAATCCTCATGTTACATTTGTATGCAATTTGTTACACCACATTAAAGTGGCCTGAATCGAAAGAAGTTATTATTACTTCTCGTTTTATTGGCCTGTGGAGGTTCCAAAGCTATATTTTAGTTTTTTTGTGGAGTACTCAAATAATTATTCTCACATATTCCCCTTAGGTGATATTTCCATTTATCAATGACTTAGCAGCAGACCTCTTAGGAGATGACAAAGGTAAACTACTATTTAAAGAACTTTGTCATATCAAGACACTGTCTAGGACAGGGGTAGGCAACCTTCGGCTCTACAGATGTTTTGGACTACATCTCCCATAATGCTTTTACAGCCATATTGCTGGCAAAGCATCAAGGGAGATGTAGTCCACAACATCTGTAGAGCCGAAGGTTGCCTACCCCTGGTCTAGGAGAACAAATAACTCAATATGTTTAAAACCATTGCGGAGTTTGAGAGCTTGTCAACAAAACAGGTAGAGTAGCTAGTGCTATTTTTCTTTCAATATTATCCCAATTTAAAAATAGATGATTATATTACTGAAAGCACAGTTTCAAATTTTGCAAGATGAACTTACTACAAAATAAGACTCAAGATAAACTATAACAAAATATGACCTAAAAATGTAAAGGAACACTATAGTGACAAGAATACAAACGTGTATTCCTGTCACTATAGCTGTAATATAAGTATGTAGCTCCTGAGCCTCCCTGTCTCCAATGTAAAAGGTGAGTTTACTCACCTTTATTCCAGTGCCATGCAGGTCTGCTAGCGCTGGCTCCTCCCCCGATGATCTGCCTCCTTGGCTGAGATTATCAGAAGTGACTCAAGGGAATCGGATTGGCTGAGATTTTTAATTCTAATGATCTCAGCTAAGGAGGTGGGGCGGGGCCAAATGCCAGGGCGGCATCAATGCATCTCTACGAGAAATGCTTATCGGCTCCATGCAGAGTGTGGAGATGCTGAATGTCTGTGTTGAGTGACACGGCAGGTGTCCCTAGGCAGTAATGTAAACATTGTCTTTTCTCTGAAAAGGCAGTGTGTTCATTAAAATGCTTGCAGGGACTGAATATACTCACCAGAAAAACTACATTAGGCTGTAGTTGTTCTGGTGACTATACTGTCCCTTTAACCTTTTCTAGATTACAAATACTTGGCATTTTGCTAACTAGTATGGCATAGATCATATAAATTTTTTGTAATGCATTAAATAATTAAATGGGATACTTCTATTTGAATGCATTTTTCTTAGAGCAGGTATTTACATCAGGATCTTTTATTTTTTTTATATTCTTGATTTATACTCATCCTACCGGCATGAGTGAGCAAAAATAAACAGGTACACGTTTGCATAAGGTATACAAGTTTGAAACAACATAAATGTGAATGGCTGTGTTCGATGTACTGTGGTGGACTAGGCAGTGGGTTTTTGTTAATTATGTAGTGGCCTATTTGTAAGCCGGGTGGTCACTTTGTTTTCCAAGGGTATGAGGTGGGCTCTCTCTGTTGTCTGTTTCCCTATTAGCTATATACACTTAGAAGTTGCTGAGTTATTGCCGATACGAAGTGAAGAACATGAAGTAAAGAGTTACATATCATGTATTCTGCGTTTACACATGACCTATACTTAGAGTTGGGCAACGTGCATGAATGCAGTTGACTAGTGTGACTATCTTTAGGACATCATTGTTTTACAGATCTGGGTTTTGTCGACTTTGTAGGTTTATTTGCCTAGTGTGGAGTAGCCATGGTCATAACCAGCGGTATTGAATACCGTGAGTGCATAGCAGTGTGAAGGGTTTTCCTCCATTTTTCAGGGTGTCCCCAAATAGGTCGGTATAAAACGTGAGCGCCATATTCTCATATTTATTGCTGCCTTCTTCCTACCGTTGCTGAATCTGACCACCAGGTTTCTGGATGCTGACTCTGGAGCTTTTCAAGGCATCGTGATTCGGAATATCCCATTGAATGTAATGCTCTTGGCATGTTTAGGCGTTAGGAGAACCCCCATCAGCCTCCAAATTAAATGCGGGAGTTCCGCAGCTGGGATCTCCTCTGGGATACCTCTGATCTTGTGGGTTGTTTCGGTGTCTGGTGACCTCAATCATTGCAAAGCGGTGCTCAAAGGTTGCGTGGTGTGCCTTGAGAGTCTGCACTTTGTTGGAGTGGTAAGTTTCTGAGCTTGGTCTGCCATTGCCGTCTCCACTGTCCCCAATTGGCTCATCGAGCCAGTTAGATCAGCCCGAAGTGAGGCCATGTCAGCCAGTAAGGGGAGCATGAGGTTATGTAACAGCTCCTTCAGAGTGGCATTTGACAATGGATTTGAGTCGGCATTCTGTGGGGCTGTCTGGGGTCATGGAAGGGAAGGTAGGCTGGCGGCTCCCATCCCCAGCATTGACTTCTTCGAGGAGTCAGAGAACCCGTCTATGTCGGTGGCCATCTTGGACCTGCATGCTCCATGTGCTTGCCTAAGGAGATCTTCGATATTCATGCCTGATCTGGGTTTGTCGGGCTTCTGTTTTTTTCGTCTTGCATCCCATTTATGAGGCGGTGAAAACAGCTTGGAGCTGCCAAAATACAGCGGTAAGATACGGAGCTTGGCTGACATGCATCTGTCTCATTCAGCAGGTTGGTCCCCCGAACACCCCCCAAAGATCTTTTATTTTAAATTTCAAAGCTTCAAACAGAATGCATCTGACAGAGCGCAACAAACCCAGTAAAACCAGGGGTAGAAGCACAACATGTATACAATCTAACACACAGTACAGCCACAAGGACAAGAGGCACCATACATATATGGAAAGCTCACTCACTATAGATCCTTTGGGAAAATAAATAAGCTAGGTTAGGATGGCAGGGAATAAAGGAACAAAAGAATACATTTAAAAAATAATTATATACATCCCGATGGCATTTTCAAAAAAAAAAAAAAATGATGCCCCCATGACACTACTGGCAGTGGAGTTGTATTCGGAGTGTTTAACAACAAAACACTGCACATAAAGACTCCAAGCACTATAACCAACCACTTGGAATAACTCTTTATGTGCGACAAGCTTTCCCCAATTTGTGAGAACTAGGGGGAAACAAAAAACAAGCATGGAGTACAGTAAATTCACCCAGAACTATAATCCAATTGAACTCCAAACAGATTTAGATGAGTGAACCTCAACGTGAAAATGGGCTAAAATGATACTTGCAGCAATCGACCAGTATTCACCTTTTGATCCTCAAGTTCCTGTTCCTTTAGCAGTCTTTCCAAGTCCTGCATATCATTATGCCTGAAATACTTGATGTTACTTCGAGAGGCTTGCAATCCTTTCTGAATGGCAAAGCAGGCAGATTCATCTCTGTGAGGATGAAAGAAACATAAAAAAAAAAAAAGTTAACATTTGCACTGACTGAACCATTTAAAATTGATACAAGACCTTAAGCTGAAGCACAGTTGTTTTAAACAGCTTTTGTAAAATGAAGCTGTTTTGGTGCATATATCATGCCTCTGTATTTTCACTGCTCAGCTGTCTGCCGTCTAGGAATTAAATCGCTTCATGCAGCCCTAGCCGCACCTCCCCCGGTTGATTCCCACAGTCTCCCTAGACACTTCCTGAAAGAAAGAGTCTAAATTGTTTAGCTTCTCTAATTGCACATAATGTGTCATCTCATCTCTGCCAATTGCCTGCAAAATCCTCCTTAGTATGACTAAAGTTCAACTAACAGAGCAGGAAATAAGACCTTCCAAAGTAAACACACTGTGCTGTATGATACGACTAAAATTACATATTTATGATGGGGTTTGTGCAAGTTACAGTAAGGGTAGGTGGGACTAGGGCTGCATAAACAAAAGTGACTTATCTCCTAAATGGCAGAGAATTAAATAGTGAGACTACAAGGACAAGATCTATATACCGAAACTGCTTCATTAAGCTTAAGTGTTTTAGGTGCTTAGATGATCACTTTACTCATACACTAAACTATTAATTTAACTATTTGTGTAAACATTTGTTTCCATGAAAATAGCAAACACAAAATTTAAATTAAAGGGATACTCTAATCACCAGATTTACCACATCTTAATGTAGTTTTCCTGGTGAGTATATTCAGTCCTAGAGGGCACTTTAATGAAAACACTGCCTTTTTAGAAAAAAAGACACGGTTTACATTACTGCCTAGGAAAAAGGCAGTGTTTACATTCAGAGAAAAAGCATTGTTTACATTGCAGGCTTGGAACACCTCCTGTGGCCACTCTTCAGTCAGCGCTGGGTCAGTGCTGCACTGAACATTCCCTATAGAGATGTATTGATTAAATGCATCTCTACGAGAAGATTCTGATTGGCTAGGGCAATTGGCTCCACCCCCTGCCTCCTTGGCTGAGGTCATCAAAATTCACAATCTCAGCCAATCCAATGCTTTCCTATGGAAAAGCATTGTGATTGGCTGAGCTAGACAATTCTGTGTCAAGGAAGCGAATTGTGAGTAGGGCCAGATGCGAGGAGCCCCTAACAGCGCTGGAAAAAAATGGAGTAAATCATCTTTCTAATCCCGGGTAAGGGTGGTTTTAGAAAGATGGTGTCCGGAATACACGTTAGGGTTCCTGAAACCATAGTGACCATTTAATACTGTAACGGATCGCCTGGCACCCCGATTCCGTTGATGGCTGCTCCTAGCGCTTCCTGAGGCCTCCAAGCACTGCAGCAGACACCATAACCACCGTAGACTCCTCCAGATAGCAAAACAGGAACCAGCGCTTACAAGAACTTAGCAGTGAGTTAGCAAGGGAATATGACAAGCATAGCAATCCCTTGTAGCATTCCACCAATAAGAGACGACACTCTAAATTGAGGGTAAAGTAGAACTCAGGTTTAATTACACACACTCTGCTTTTATGCAATTCTCCCCTGCAAGGGAGACGCCCACATACAATTATCCATTATCCAATCACACAATGGTTACATCCCACAGATTCCCTCACCTTAGCCTGAGAGGTAACCCAATTATAACGTACAATTTAAACATACATTTTACCCAACTTTCATAACTATAAAACCATACATCCAATATTAATAACAGTTACATATTATTAATCAGCACATTCCAAATACAGACATACCCAAAAATCATACAAATCTGTTCAGCCATTCGGGAGATAGATATAAGTCACTTTTGACCGACCGCAGGCACATTTTCATGCCCAAAACAGTTCCACAGATTCAGGCTGTGCGGTCGGTCTATTTCTGCCCTGAAAAAAAAACAAAGTCCCATCCGAAGGCGGCGTTCGACTTCTGTTGAAGTGTCGAAGTGAAACCGGGGTTGTGTTTCCGTGGTGTTATATTGTCTACCAGAGGTCTATTTTACGCCCAGAAATGACAAAGTCCCGTTCGAACGTGTGTTCGAATCTTCGAACGGGACTTCGTCTCCAGCTGCAGTGTCGAAGGGTAGGGGAAAGTACAGCTCACCACGTTCGACTGGATTAAAATGGCAGCCGAAACGTGTTCGACTGTAATGGCGGCCACTTTGACGACTTCGGCACTTCGACTGCATCCGAAGTGCCAGTTTAAAAGTTGTAATACTGCTCCACAGTATTTAAAGGGCCAGGAACAGCATATAAACATCCATTGTGCCCAAATACCCTTCTTACAGGGTTAATACACCCCAGGGCCATAGTGCAGGGCAGGAGGCTAGCAACCAGGCTTCTCTAGTTCACAGTGGCGAGGTTGGTTCCGCCACAAATACCTGCCCAGTAGTAAAATGGCATGCATAAAAAAATGAGAGGTGAAGTGGGGTTTAAAATTGCAAGTACATTTTAACATGTGTTTTTACTAAAGAACCAATGGTTAACAATACAAAATACATATATATTATTTTTGAAAGAAGTATCAATTCCTGTAAATCCCTTCCAGAAGCAGGTCCTCTATTTGCTCATGTACACAAATGCTCCAAGAATTTCATGGTTTAGACTCCTGATCCCAAAGCAGTTAAGCTTGTAATGCAGGACAACGGTTTTGAGCATATGTTTATATGAACATAATATTTTTTCACAGTATGTTCTTCAGCTTTGGCGTCTCCCATCATAACAATAGTGGGGTAGTCAGAGGTATGAATTTTCTGACTGGTGTGTTATTCATAACAGCATATTTAACTTCCTAAACATCTGACTGATGTCAAAACCAAAATATCCTATTTCACATAGTCTTTATTTTGCTTCACAAAGTATTTGATGGACAAATGCATTTTATATTTGCTTCTTGGTCCTGCAAAAAAAAATTAAAAATGCTAAATTGAAAGCTGAAAATGTGGGGCAAAGAAAGCCCAGAATCACAGTCACTGAATAATATGTGCAGGTACAGAGCAATAAAGATTGAAAAGTATTGAGCCAAGTGTTTGTCACTGAAATGTAAATCCAATGTGCCCTGCCCAATTATACAATAGTTTTTATACAAGAGATATACTGAGACAAAGTAGAGACTACTTTGTCTCTGCATATTTTATATGCCCGACACTTCTAGACACAGGGTAGAGCTACCACTGTCTAGAAATGTCAGTCCCCCCAGGTGTCACCAGTGACAGCTGCAGGGAATTGGCTGTCTATGGATCCTCCATCGACCTCAATGCTGTACTCTTACTCATGCTGAAGAGGACCCACCAGAAGATGGCGACTCCCACGAGCGACAGGTTCAGGTAAGTAAAATTCCCCTTTACCTGCCCCCTAGGAGCAAAGTCACCGTCGAGGGTCTTTGCGAATTCAGCATAGTACCCAGACAGTGACACTAACTACACTTGTCATGCTGTTCAATCAGTTTATTACAAAACGTTCTGTACTTTGAAAAGTTGGCCAGGCTGGCCAAGCATAATGGGAGCCGTCATCCAAAAGCATATTCAGGAGGGGATTTTTTTTTGATATTGTGAAATGTATTGCAGTGAAGCTCTATAATACACTCTCACACACTGAAGATTACTGTGAGATTTATAGCCATGGAGATTAGTAATACACTCACACATTCTGCACATCAGTGTGAGGTTTATTTTGTGGAGCTCTATAATACATTCACACACCCTGCATATTGCTGTGTGTCTTAGCTCTGTAATATATTCACACACTGCACATTGCTATGAGTTGTATTTCTGTTGAGAATCATAATTAATTCAGAGACCACACAATGCTGCATGTATCAGTTATTTTCAAGCCAGGGTATCAGACCATTGCCCTGGCAGAGCTGTCCTGTAAACCTGAAGTGGAAGTTTCTCATCCAATCCTAATAACCAGCATCCAGTGTTAGGGCCTGGTTTGAGAACTACAATATTTTTGCAACATATGGAATTGTTGCATCTGGTCAGGTCCCACTCTTGATATATTGTAGTGCACGCTTACACAGAAAAGATTACCTTTGCAGAACCTTGTTTCTCTTGAATGGAACACTATATTTTTAGGAATAGAAACTTATTCCTAACGCTAATGTCCAGTAGATGTTTAGATGTTCTGTCCCCTTGTAGAGCTTGAGGAAGTTAGATTTGCTTTAATTTTCATTCCTTGCTGTTCTCTCCAAGTCTGCCCCCCTATCTGGTGGCCCAACCTACAGTGCAGAAGGGGATAAAAACCCATTCTGACACTTACCCGAGTAAGTACTCCACCTCTGCTCCTCCCCCACCAACGTCAGCCAGCGGAGGAGACCTAATGTGCATGCCCCGCGATTGCCACGCTCACATTAAGGATTTCCCCATAGGAGAGCACATATAGTGCTTTCCTATGGGGTTTGGGGTGACGCTAGACGGCGCAGTGCATTGCGTGAGGATGTACAGCGTCAGTTAGGCAACCAAAGTCACCTAATGACTGGGAAGTCCCTCTAGTGGCTCTCTGGTAGACAGCCACTAGAGGCTGAGTTAATTGTAGCAGGTAATTATTGCAGTTTCTTAAAAACAGCAATAATTACCTTTGCAGTGTTAAGTGACCTGGGACACTGCGCTGAAAATTCCTGCCCACACTGCCAAGTCTCATGATTTCCAATGACTGCAGAACCTAAAACAAACACAATCCCCCCTCCCCCAACTTTTTTTAAAAATTAGTTTTGTTTAAGTCACAAAAGTGACTAAAAAGTACACTAAAAGGCAAAACAGAAACAACTGTGGAGGAAAAAGCTTGCTTTATATTTTTCCTTTAACGAGTGTATTCCACAACAGGTAAAACTAATGCAAACTAATATATTGATAAGACTTGGATAGTATCTACAATTGTGTAATTTAGTCTATAATAAGAAATTAAAAAAAAACATCATATATGTGCTTTTTCAGACATCCTTACTGGTTAAGGTCCTCCCAAGGAATTAACGTAAAAAAACATAATACATTGCAACATATAAAACGCTTGTTGTTGTTTTTTTACACTTTATAAACCAACTAGTATATATCCACTGACCCTTAGATTAAATTTCTCCAGATCTGTAGCTAATATTTTCCTGATAGCTTCTTCTTTGTTGCCATGTGATTATATTAGCTAGAATTATGAAAGTTTACAGACACGATCCTCAGGATAACTCCATAAGATACAAGAGATACATATTTATTCCCGCAGGAATTGTCATTTCACGTATAAATTAGATATACAAGCTTCTTACAGGAACTTGGAAAACTGCAATTTCTACTGCTGAGAACCAGTACATTAAAGGAACACTATAGGATCAGGAACACAAACGTGTATTTCTGACCCAATAGTGTTAAAACCACCATTTATCCCCCATGCCTCACACACCTCCTTTGCCATCCTCAAATATAGTAAAAATATATGAGTGTCTCCATGCTGCACACTGTGTAGCACTGACCCAGGAAGCACTTCTAGTGGCCATTTTGAGTGGCTGCCACTAGAGATGCCGATAGGCAGCAATGTAAACACTGCCTTTTCTCTAAAAAGGCAGTGTTTACATTAAAAAGCCTGCAGGGACAGGCAAAAGACACCAGAACAACTACAATAAGCTGTAGTTGTTCTGGTGACTATAGCGTCCCTTTAACAATGTACAACACTACTGATGACAATTTGTTCTTGCATTAATTTTTCACATGTGCACAATATGCAATAAGAACACAAGACAGCAAAGCACCAGCCTAGCTTAGGCAAGAGACTCACACAAATAAAATGTCCCCTCTTTTCGAGTATGCTGGTATAGCACTTGCAATGGTGGCAAACCCATAGGAATAAATAATTGCTTCTTCTGTCCTCATAAACTTGGCCAATCTGTCCTCCAGCTCCAAATGCACATCTACATGAAATTTAGAAGGAAAAAGAAAAACAAAAAACAAAACGTTAAAAGAGAGAGAGAGAGAGAGAGAGAGAGGGAAAAAAATAAAATCTAACGGAATAATCAAAGTACAGAATAAGATGACTTGACACGTGTTTCCCCCCCAATCCGGTCACACTAATTCTCCATCACTCTCACACTTGCCCCCTTTCACACTGCCATACTCAACCAAGACATTAACCCTTCCAATTCTGTCACACTCACCCAGTGTGGCGTGAATGAGACACATTGAGGGGCTGAAGGGTTGAGATGTGGAAGGAGGGCGGAAAGGGTGCAATTTTCGCACCGGGGCCCACGTGGATTTTGGTTACGTCTCTGCTATCAAGCACAGCAGAACATGGCTAATGTATCCTGAGAAGCATTGGATTGACAGATCACAGTGATTGCCATTCGTTCAGACCAAGATTTGATGATCTCACAGTGGATGGATCAGACTTCGGAGAAGAGAGTACAGGTAAGTTATAAGTTTGTTTGTTTTCTTTTGTTAAACATGTTCCTGAAAAAGTAAAAAAGGTATACATAAACAAAGCAACACCCACCAGTATATAAGTACATTTAATATTCCAAATAGGGGGAATGACTACCGGCTGAACAAGACGGCCGCATAATCTTTTACTCCGCCATCGGGGTTCCTCAAAGCAACACGATCAGGCAATCACAACCTGGAAAACACTCATCTCGCTATGTCTCACCCCCAGGGCAAAAAGCAACAAGCCAAGTCAAGCCCAAAAAAATCAGCAAGCACTCAGCCAAGATGGGAACGGAGGCTCGAGAGCACACAGCCCTAAACATGAAGTTGCGAATGTGGAGGAAAATATTACCAAACCATTTTTTATGGAACAACTAGCAGCTATGCCCACCAAGCTGATAAACATATGGACAGAAACTGCGCAAGGCTTAAAGGGACACTATAGTCACCTGAACAACTTCAGCTTAATGAGGTTGTTTAGGTGAGTGCTACAGCTACCCGGAGCCTTTTTCTTGTAAGCACTGTATTTTCTGAGAAAATGCAGTGTTTACATTGGAAGCTTGGAACACCTCTTGTTGCAGTCAATCAGACGGCCACCAGAGGGACTTCCGAGTTCAGAGGCCCTAAAAAGGCCTCTCGTCCGATGCATTCTGGGTGAATGCATCAGACGGGCTATCAGCACACAAAGCACTGTGAACGCGCTTTGTGTGCTGACAGCCTGTCAGCACTGCTGTGGGCGTGGCTTCAGCTGACAGCTGAAGCCCGAACCCACAGGGATGCTGTCTGGCCACAATAGTGGTTGAAGGGGGGGGGGGGGGGGACCTACTCTCCTCCCCCCCCCCCGGCCCCCACCCCTGAGCGGTGAGTGGGGGCCCTAAAAATAAGGGTGGCACATACTGCCCCCCCGGCCCCCACCCCTGTGCGGCGGGTGGGAGCACTAAAATTATCAATAAGGGGGGACCTATTGTCCCCCCCCGGCCCCCACCCCTGTGCGGTGGGTGGGGGCCTTAAAATAAAAAATAAGGGGGGGACATACTGCCCCCCCCCGGCCCCCACCCCTGTGCGGCGGGTGGGGGCCCTAAAATTATCAATAAGGGGGGACCTATTGCCCCCCCCCGGCCCCCACCCCTGTGCAGCGGGTGGGGGCCTTAAAATAAAAAATAAGGGGGGGACATACTGCCCCCCCCGGCCCCCACCCCTGTGCGGCGGGTGGGGGCCCTAAAATTCACAATAAGGGGGGGGGGCCTACTGCCCCCCCCCGGCCCCCACCCCTGAGCGGTGGGTGGGGGCCCTAAAATTCACAATAGGGGGGGGACCTACTGCCCCCCCCCCTGAGCGGTGGGTGGGGGCCCTAAATACAAAGGGGGTGGGGACCCTAGTTAACCCTCTCTCTCCCCCCCCCCCCCCCCCCCCCCAAAAAAAAAAAAAACTTATCTCCCTACCTACCCCCCTCACCCTAAAAATAATGAGGGGGGACCCTTTAACTAAAAACCTGTAAAGAAAAAAAAAATAAGATAAAAACAACTTACCATTCGATGTTTTCTTTCTTCTAAAATCTTCTTTCTTCAGCCCCAAAAAAGGCCAAATAAAAATCCAAAATAACCGACGCAGTAGGTCCCCCCCCACATTGATAATTTTAGGGCCCCCACCCGCCGCACAGGGCGGGTGGGGGCCCTAAATTATATTGATAATTATTATTGATAATTTTAGAAAGCGAGCTGAGCTGTCAGTCAGACAGCTCAGCTCGCAAACGCGCATTCCGCGCACATGCGCGGTAAAGCGCTCAGGTTCTTCATAGGGCGGCATTCAATGCCGCTCTATGAAGAACGCGATTGGTGCAGCGCGAAGCCGTCCCATTGGGCCCCGCGATTTCGTCATTTTGACGAAAAAGGGGGCGCGGCCTAGCGGGGAGCTTGGCGCTGGAACGGAGGTAAGTTTTTAATATAAAAACACCGATTTTTTTTTTTTAATGAATGAAAGTTCATATAAAAGCAAGAAGGAAGGCTGGGGGACCTGTCTTTCTTGCTTTTATATGGTGACTATAGAGTCCCTTTAAAGAAAGACATGGAAGAATTGGGGGCACGTGCCTCGCATATGGAGGAGAAGATGGAGGAATACTCTGAGGCCCACAACAGCCTAGCAGACCATGTACAAGCTATGGAAGAAAAAGCACAACAACTAGAAAATAATACTATATACCTCGAAGATGGAGCTCGTAGGTACAATCTCCATCTTTGGGGAGTTCCAGAGGCGGTTACAAACACAGACCTACCGGCTTTTCTCCAGGAATACTTTCACACCCTAGCACCTGACATAACGACCAACATGCTTCTCTTAGATAGAGCGCACAGAGTGCCCAAACCTCGCCATCTCCCACAATCAGTACCACAGGACGTGATCTTATGTGCCCACTACCATCATGTGAAGGAAGTCTAACAGACACAGCAGAACGCTAAAGGACTTAACCCAGAAGTTAACTGAAGGTAAAGGACTCAACCTGAAGAAGCAAGCACTCTCCTCAGCTTACATGCTCAAAGTTTATGTAGAAAAGTAAAAAAAAAAAAAATATATATATAATTATATACCGTATTTATCGGCGTACACGCACCTCATTTTCAGAAGGAAATTCCAGGAAATTTCCACCCCTCCCATAGTGTTCCCCCCCCCCCCCTTTCCATAGTAATCTCCCCCCCCCTCCCATAGTGTCCCCCCTTTCCATAGTAATCTCCCCCCCACTCCCATAGTATTCTCCCCTTTCCATAGTAATCTCCCCCCCACTCCCATAGTATTCTCCCCTTTCCATAGTAATCTCCCCCCCACTCCCATAGTATTCTCCCCCCCATAGTATTCTCCACCCCCTCCCATAGTATTCTCCACCCCCTCCCATAGTATTCTCCACCCCCTCCCATAGTATTCTCCACCCCTTCCCATAGTATTCTCCACCCCTTCCCATAGTATTCTCCACCCCTTCCCATAGTATTCTTCCCCCCCTCCCATAGTGTCCCCCCCTTTCCATAGTATTCTTCCCCCCCTCAGTATTCTCCACCCCCCATAGTGTGTGTCCCCCCCTCCCATTGTGCCCCCTCCCATAGTGTCCCCTAGTGCACTTTCCCATATTTACTTACCTGTCTTGAAGCGTGGGCCGGCTTCACAGCGCACACCGCGGAACTGGAACTTAAATTTCAGGTTCCGGTTTCCGGCGGGACTGAAAGGAAGTGTGCACACACAATAGTGTGCACACTTCCTTTCAGTCCCGCCGGAAACCGGAACCTGAAATTTAAGTTCCAGTTCCGCGGTGCGCGCTGTGAAGCCGGCCCACGCGTCAAGACAGGTAAGTAAATGTGGGATATCGGCGTATAACACGCACCCATGATTTTCTCCCTATTTTCAGGGAGAAAAAGTGCGTGTTATATGCCGATAATTACGGTGTGTATATATATATATATATATATATATATATATATATATATATACACACATATATACATATATACACACACACACACACACACACACCTTATATAGGAACGCAAGATGTAGAATGTATGCTAACCATTCAAGTGGAGACTGACAAAATGGGTAAAATTGCACGTCAATTTAATGTCTGTACACTCAAGCGTAGGCAATCAGGGATATATGGGGACACAAACTCTGGGCGACAGACCAGATGATTAAAAAAATCCACTAGCGGGGGGCGGGGCCTGACCGCCGAGCAGCAAAGACGCATCTTGCATGAGCTCCTCACTATTATGGCCGAAAAAAGCGACTTTTAACCCAAATTAACCCAACAAAACTCAGCTAAAGCCTCACCTAACTTAGTACGGAGCTACGAGGCACCACCGAGGACAGAAGTTGCACCGAAGCCAACGAGCGGCACACTCTGAGCCATGCGGCCTGCTGACTACCGGGCAGGAGAGACGGCCGACCTCCCAGCCCCAAGAGGCACAGATGCACATCATGTAGAGCAGGTACCCTGCAACCCCCCCCTCTGGACCGGTGGGGGTAATCCCGGTCTAACTCTGGGGGACTACTCTGACCCACACCACACGAGGAACAGAGGGACTATAACAAAGAGCAACTCTGCCGACCCAGCCAACATGGCGGACGCCACGAGAAACCCAGACACTACAGCAATGTGGGCGGACATAGAGGTCAGAATGACCAGGGCCTTCACAACATTCTGGAGCAAACTGGAAGAGAGGCTGCAGCTCCAGGCTCAACAGCACCCAAACAAGCACTCACCTCCACCGGCGCCACCAAACAAGCAACTAAACAGACGACGGACACCTGCAATCCTGGCATGGATGAAGAGCCCAAAATGGCCGCGAGGCGGGAAATACCCAGCACACCAGATGAGAGCAGCTCGCAAAGCACAGCCACTCAAACTCAAGCCATGAACCAGTGGAACACAAGCACGATGGGTACTTACCCCTCCAGGGCCCACTGCTTTACAGCCCACAGCCTTGCCAGCCTCCCACACTCTTCTGGGCCGAGGGCTCGCCTGGACCGTTCCAAGCAGAGACGCACCCATGAATCGGGCTGGAGGACCCAGAGTATACCACCAGCATGGCCTGACCTCCGTCCTAAGCAGGCACACAACGCCTCCAGATCGGGCATCGGCTAACACACCATGGACTGACTCACGGAGAAGCCCACTGCTCACAGCCCTGCTAATACCGTAGAGACCCTTTTGTTCCTTTTTTTTTTTTTTTTCATATGTCTTCATGCAAGTTACCTGGCAGACACTCATGAGACGCTTTATTAATGTTTCACTTGTTTTGTGTTAACCCTATGCTTTAGACCTTTATGTTAACCGGATCACTACCGAGCAATGCTAGATATGCCACGACTGCACCTGTTACATATAACTGCTAACCTAGTATACTTAACATGTTGACATCAATAGTTTAAACGACCAGGCATAACAGCTATGTCAAACCTATGGCGACACTAATCTTTACCACTTTAATCTCTTAGGTGCCGCAATGTTATTGCTGGTGAAGGATCATCACTTGTTTATTTTATTGTTGACAGGCCAGACCCATAGGCATATATAGACCAAACGTGTTTTTATGACGTACACTCACATGGCCCTACTGTGCCTTTCACTCTTGTTTTCTAATATTGTGTCTAGTTAGACTCCAACATGGCAACACGTAACACGACTTAAATCTCCTGTGAACCGAACACTCTCTCCATCGGGCTCCGGTGCTTGTAACGCAGCTACAATGCCTCACATATTTTCACGCTTGCTTTTTGTTTTCACTCCAGATTTTTACGCTCACTTTATTTTGTTTCGCACACTTAGGGCTCAGCATGTTCCCCCATATACACTACTAAATGCTTCGGACGGAAGCGACTTGTATTCCTCCACGTAGACTATCACGACACGCAAACAGTCTATACCAGCATAACCTGCCCTCAACAAGGCATACTCATAGACCAGATAGTAATCTGCATTTTATTTAACAGCGATAGGATACCACGACCAGCATGTTTAAACAAACATAACTCATTTAGCGAAACTCGACTTAACTACTGTGATTTCTATGTACATGACTCATCTAATAATGACAATCCTGTTTATATATAAAAAAAAGTGCAATGTTTTTCGCTGCCATACTGTGGCAGTGCAAATGTGCTTGTTCACGCTATGCACGAATAAAAATAAAGAATTAAAAAAAAAAAAAAAAAAAATCCACTAGCATACAAACACAACTGCAATATACAGGTTGAGAAGGCATAGCATGGGGACATTTATAGAAAGGTCAACCATGGAGAGGAAAAGAAGCAGATTGCAATCCCCTTAAGACAAGTCCCACAGACAATGATACCTGTGAAAGCAACACACTAAAGAGGACCCCGGGTGGGTCTTGAGTAGCCCAAGTGAGCAGACTCTAGAACGTTTGCCCTGGTTTTGGGCTTGGTACTTATGGTGAGTACCATTGTGGTGCAAAGTTATACATACAGTGTGAAAGAAGAAAAAGTGCTCTGTGCAATATATAAGGCGCTTAATGGCAAGTACACATCAAATATATGTATAGAGCAGCTCAACACACGTGTAAATATCCAAAATTTACACAAATAGATATGCTAAGAAAAGTAAACCCGGTGGTACACACCACCAAAAAAAAAAACCAAAAAACTCACTCAGTGGAGTGCTATAAAATACACTTACCGCACTATATACTGAGGGGGTCTAAATGACAATGTTTGTACATACTTATCTGATCACTTTTTATTCATTTATGTGGTAGGCTTAGTTTGCAATGGGACAGATATCTCATTTCTGTGTTCATGAACTCCAGGGTACCTATCCCCTCAACAAGCAGTAATATTGAGGGAACTAGCAATGCTTTGGAAATTTAAATATCACTTCCAAGCTATTTGAAAGTCTAATCGCTAGGTTTGCTGCATTATTGCTATCAGCAATATGTAACCATTTACTTGAATCCACTCATGAACGCTATCAGACCTAAATGTCCATTTAGGTGTACTAATATGATTTTATTCCGCTCAGAGGTTCGCATTGACCTTCCTTAACACACATCTTGAAATGATCTCTCTCTTCTGGTGTTCTACCTGCTGACCTTAAACATGCCACTGTAGTACCTATCCTTAAAAAGAAAAAAACACCATCTCTTGACCCCTCCCCCTACTCTAACTATTGTCTCATATCCATGCTCCCTTTTCCTTCAAAGCTTCTAGAAAGACTTGTCTTTACCCGTATGTCTCACTTCCTCAATTCCAACTTGTAACGGATCGACGGGCACCCCGACTGGGTACCTCCGTTGAAGGATGCTCCTAGCGCTTCCTGAGGACTCCAAGCACTGCAGCAGACACCACAACCACCGAACCGGAGAAGCATATGAATGCTGTATACAGCCGAATAGGACAAACCATGCGAATAGGTTTCCACTCCTAGCAGTCAAACTGGAACAGCATACAATAAATCCTCCCCCAATAATGAGACGACACTTCACTTTGAGGGTTAAGCAGGAACTGCAGATTTATTCACACAACTTCCTTTTAAGACATTCTCCCATGCAAGGGAGGGATCCACAACAATTAGTACCACAGCCAATAATGTACCAGTTACCTCCCACACATCTCCTCCTCTTAGTGTGACACATAATCCCATTATTCCAGACACAAATTCCCTGGGTTTCTGGATGTACCCCTAAACATAGGGTTACCCCTTTAAATGTTACATCCCCTGGTAGCCCTGATCTGGGTGAGACACATATCCAAAAATCACCCAGATCAGACAAGGGGTTCGGGAGTTATGGCTGTTTAAAGTTTTGACCGACCACATGGCAAAAGTATCCGAAAATAGTTCCATGTACTTTGGCCCTGCAGTCGGTCACAGAAAAGGAAATGAAAACACATGAATTGCCTGGGTTATGGAGCCTGGGGAGGATTCCAATGAATCCCCTTGTTTGTGGGGTTCTTTCTACCGAACAGCGGGCCATTCGGTAGTTTCTACACAAATTGCTGGAAGTCTGGAGGTCTCAGCGGTGTTTGCCTAGTCGAGTGTCCAATTTTAGTTCCAGACACTCGACGGCAAAACACCGCTGTTCGGGAGTTTAGGATGGCCGCCGCCACGTGTTTGTTTCCCGAATGGCGGCCACCCAGAGGACGAAGAACACATTACATAAATGGCCAATTACCCGTTTGCAACATTGTTGCAAACGGTAATTGGAGGCACACTTATTCCTGGGTGGTCTGGTTGTTCGGTAGTTTCACTCAATATAATGAATGGAGTGATTCTACCGAACAATCAGGCGAATGCTGCATACACATATACAATCTACCGAACACATAATAACATACATAATATTTAAGACAGCCTGAATGCAATCTGCTACACAGTCTTAAAGGGGCATTGTTCCTAAAAGTCATAATATGTCCACGGATGGCCCTTAAAGGGCCAGTAGCAGCGATATAAAATACCACATGCCCAAATATTGCATTCAAAAGTACAAATTTACCAGGGACCATAGTCAGCAGGTAGGAGGCGGGCAGCCAGGCCTCTCCAATGTCCAGTGGCGAGGTGGGTTCCGCCACACAACTCTCTCCTTGACCCTCTTCAATCTGGCTTCCGCCCTCTCCACTCTACTGAGACTGCACTTATCAAAGTTAATAACGACCTAATTGCAGCTAAATCCAAAGTCCACTACTCCATACTAATTCTTCTTGACCTCTCTGATGCCTTTGACACCGTTGATCATGCTCTCCTTCTTCAAACTCTTCAATGACTCTGTCCTCTTATCTCTCCCAACGTCTCCTTTTTTAATGATACCTCCTCCCCTCGTCCTGTCTCGGTTGGAGTCCCCCAGGGCTCTGTCCATGATTCCCTACTATTTTCTCTTTATACTGCCTCTCTTGGCAAACTTATTACCTCTGTTGGACTCCACTACTACCTGTACACTGATGACACCCAGATGTATCTCTCCTACCCAGACCTCTCCCCTGCCGTCCTGCAACGTGTCACTGCTTGCCTTTCTTCCAGGTCTTTTGGAGGATGACATATTCACCGCTAAATAACACACAAGTATAAGCCACGTCAGCCGCCACCAACACACAAAATTCTGACTCAATAAAGGGTTCATGTGGGCAGGATCCCATAAGATGAATACTGGAGATGCTAAAGGTAGACAGCTAATAATTCTGTGGTTTATACTATGTGATAAAATGTGATGCCATTCATTGTGAAAGAAACTGGATGAGCCCCACCTTCCTTTCTGTACCATTGCTGTGCATGTGCAATAGCCTCCCAATGCGCTCTATTGGGAAAGCACTGTATTGGCTGAGATTATCAAGATTGAGGATATCAGCTATAGAGGCAGGGACGGCCGCGATGAGACCAGACCTGCGCGGGGGAAATTTTTTTTGCGTTTGAAACATTTTATCTACAAGGGGAGGGGGCCGGTGACCTAAACAGGGATTCTTGCACAATTGTGTTTAACAGTAATGTGATAATAATATAGGTCAGTAAACAAAACAGGTAACCATAATTCAGTCATACACGGTACACACATCTCACTACTGATCTAGATGCTTTAAAAACAAACAATCAATGATAACCCTAATATGGCAGTTTTGTCCAACAGAAATTACAGGAAAAAAAAGGAAAGGTCCCAGAGTACCCAAGTACAACTCGCAAGTCTAAGCACTTAAATTAGGAGACACATATGTATTTTTGTCTTCAAATTTTTATGTCATGGATGCTTAGTTACGATTGTAATGTTCCCTCATGGCGGAATCATTAGAAGTAATCAGATACGGTATTTAGGATTAACAGGCTCTGTATCAAGGCACTTTTTGAGCAAATAAAAGGTGATTTTGATGCAATGCACTATATTTAGAAACCGAGTTTTGTGAAATGTAAGAAACAGATCCTTCCAGTGTAGCTAAGAGCACCTAAAGTTTGCCAGAGTGATTTTTAAACAGATGGAGAAAATCCCTAATGTACAATGGCAGCCTCTTTGATTCATCACCGTTTAAGAACAATTGCAACATTCTGGAAAATACAAGACTTCATTAATACAACTGTGACTTTCCATCTCATCTAGTAGCTATGAACGAGCAGCCACTAATCAGTCATATGCAGCAAGCATTTAATGTACTTATTAATAGCAATGAAACAAACAATAAATCTGATTTTATTTTACAATCTTACAAGAATTATGTAGAACCTTTAAAACGTTTAAAGTTTACTTAAACATCAATTGCAGCCACTGCACATGAATTTCCCCAAATGTCAAATGTGGATTTATTTCTGTTGTATACTGCTCAGCTTACCGTTGCTGTCTAAATGGGCTATCATCAATGACATCACCAGAAACCACAACCTAATCCTACCCAATTTAACAGAAAAAAAACAAAAAAAAACAGGAAACCAAAAGTGATCGAAAGAAAGTTGTCTAATTTGGATGCACTCCATAAAGCTGTGCAGGAAGGAATTTATTCCCATTTAGAAGCCAACAATAAACGCTAGTTAAATGATGTTATTTAGATGAACTAAGTTTATTATCAGCATCCACTCACCAATCATTCAATTATTGAGTCTATGGGTGGGGGGAATTCAGTGTTAAATATTTCGGATATAATTACACAGTAGAATGTTTCAGTACAGTAGCCACAATATGTTTCTACATACACAGCGTGGTTGCTATCCCTGTATAAAGTATGTATTTTCAGTGAGTAATAGCAAACTCAACCTCTTGTAACGCAGTTGATGTCTGCCCCAGCCCGATGGCTTCATGTAGCTAGCAAACCAAGAAGTTTTATACAAAGTTTACTCGCACTGGGTAGTCTTTTGGGATATGGAAATGCTTTAAGTTGTACAAGATGTACATATAAGAGCTACATGGATAAAGTTCAGCTTGGCATATTTAAACAAATCTATGAAAATTAAATGGAGAAGGTGTGCTATAAATCACCATATAATTCATAGCTTCATACACTACAATTAATAGCATTGTATGCATGGGCAATCATAAACTTTACTAGAATAGACAAACCTAAAAATCCTGAGACAACTTAATGGGGAGTTAAGATGACCTGCACAGCCTCATAATTTTTGACTGCAAATATGAAAAAAAAAAATCCACTTATCTGTGTAATGTGCTAAATGTGAACATTGAGACAGTGTAGTCAATACATAAGAGTTAATACAAAAGACAAAACACCATTTCTAATCCTGCAATATTGAACCTCCAGAGTTTAAAATGAAATTGGATAGTTTCCATGAAGAAGGCCAACACATAATTTTAGGAATGTGCAGGTTCTGCAGACGCTCTAAAAATAAACACATTGTCAAGTCAGGAGAAAATGGGCCTTTGTACTAGTTTAAGAGGCTGGGTGTGGGGGAGAGGGCAGAAATGGTTTCTGAGATTGCTAAAGGGAACTTTGTATTTTTATTTAGATTTTACTTCATGTCTCCTGATGTGCATTTCATTTTGAAGGCATAAATGTGAACTCTCCTGTACTTTTCAATACATTTTGTCGTCATAACAAACAGCCATTTTGTTCGCTTTCCATTGTAATAGGGTACTGCACAACCCACTGAGTCATTTTCTGGAAAGCAAACAACTATGGGGTTTATTCACTCAATACTGATTGGCAGGGAAGTGACAAACCAATTACAACATTTTGTGAAGTGGGAGAAAAAGAAGGGTAAAAAAAAAAGGCCTGACCAGGAAAATCTTTCCAACTAGTTTACAATGGGGTTACAGTTGCAGTTACAAAAATATATATTACATGATATGGAAGATCTGTAACTTGTGCAAAGTTATATCATAGGGATCTAATAAATGGACACTATACTGCATTCAGTTAACTGACAACTCATGAACACAGTCACGGCTCAAGCTCTTTAAAAAGACAGAAGGGCGGTGAAATTGGTGCTCTGTACATGCATGCCACACCCACAATTTTAAAGCGGTTTCCATTTGTCTCTTGTTCATATTTTTGCAAATACAAACAATTACTGCGGTTTGGTATGTTAATATCCTAACTATGCATCCTTTGCTTCAAAAAAATGTTATACTAGGGCGGAGCTAGCCTGCCAAGCAAAGCAGACGTGCCTGCTAAGAGCTCCTGAGCCTGAGGCCAAGATTTGGGTGATAACGCCCGACCACCCAAGCGTACCAGCTGTGGATAGCGATAACCCTATTCAGGGGGTGATGCTGCATCGGGGGATACCCGTTGTGAGACCCTCCGTGGCTGAACCGACCACATCGCAGACTGCGGCCTACACGGGTGGGAGCCGTGGAGAGGCGGCCACTCTCCCGGTTCTCTGGCCGAAGAGGGAGCACTCTTGTATTGTCCTCCCCCCCCCCTGGACCGGTGGGGGATATCCCGGTCCCTGCCAAGCTGGACGACCGCAGCCCTGGACGAAACGGAGGTAGCGGCGACACCCTCGAGCAGACTACAAGCGGCGATACCCAAGATGGCGGAACACACGAGTAAGCCAATCAAAATAATTCAAGAGGCCGACATCCTGGTGAGGCTAGAGGCCACATTTGCAGCGTTTTGGGAGAAGCTAAATGACCGTCTGTACACTACACAAGTCCCGGTCGCAAAATCACCCATGACACCATCGTACCGCTCCTGCCTGACTGGCTTGCCCACCCAGATTAAGCGCGCCAAAACATGGCGCCGAAAACGACGTCCCATCCTACCGACAGGGACACACAAGCGTAGCCGACCTCCAACGGTCACTGCACCGCACAAGACAACGCCAGTCCCACCAAAAACAGCAACCAAAGAGCAACAACCTATAAGGACCGGCAAGAACCGACTTACCTGCCCGAGCAGGGGCCATACAGCACCGGCAAGCATCCCGAGGAACCCTGAAAGCGGCCAACGTCCACGCTGGTGGTTGAACACCTCTATGACACACTCGAACTGCACAGCTGAGAAGGGTGAGCCCTCGTGCGGGACAGAAACCCCTGAAGGCATAGGTTGAAGGGGACTAGCGGGGACATGAAGACTGGGATACACAGCCTCCCACATTAGCATGCTCTCTCACCCGGGACTTACACAACCCCACAACGGCTTTATTACCCAATCGGCACATCAAGCTGCAAGGAAAGCGGCTGGGAACCGATGATAACTAGTTGTAACTGTGTTCTGATAGTTTTATTTTGATTTTGGCCTGTTGCCTTAAGCTATATTATTTTACTGCACTTCAAATGTTCATGCTAGTTCAGGAGGGGTCAATATTGCAGTGACTTGTTTTACCATATCAGGTGTACCCAGCATTGTTGAAGATAACCCAGGCTCAATGTACCCCTATAGGTCTCTCAATGGTGTTTGTTTCTCAACTTATGATTTATAGCACTGCAGACTTCCCTGACCTAAGGCAGCAAGAGTTACTTAAGCTTGATGAGCCCTTAACTATTCCCCTGTAACCCTGTCTGACACTCTTGATTAAACTTTGGTTAAGCCATTAAAACAGGGCACTCTAGCGAGCTAAGCAATTTTTAACAATTCTTAATTATTAGTATATACTCTCTGTATGTTTGCAGTCTTAAGCCTGATGATCATAACGTGAACCTCTACAACAGACATACAAAGTTAGCGTGTATTAAGCTTATTTACACATCATAAAAATTGTGCCTTTTTCCAAATGCCATGCAATTGTTAACATATACATGTTTTTTTTAATCGCCTGTAACTGCTATCGTGGCATTGCACGCATTTTTTGTTATTCCGTGCACAACAAAAATAAAGAATTTAAAAAAAAAAAAATGTTATACTGACATTTTTCAATCAAAAAGTGCAAGGTAGTGAAGGGGTCAAATAAAAAAAAAAAAAAAAAAAAAACTCATGTTAAAAGTTAAAGTACGAAAAAATAGAAGGGAAAAACTAAAACCAAAACCTCAAAAACTCATAAAGAGCAATAAAAAAAAAAAAAAAAAAAGTTCAACAATGCCCTCTATAGGACATTTAATATACTACATCTGAAATGTTTCATATTGCCAAATGGAATCTAATGCTCATAAATACAACTGCTAAATGGTTAGTAAAATAGAAAATAATGATTTGCCTTATTCACTGCATTCTACAAGCATTACCACAAAATAAAATGGATATTAACATTAGACTGTTACTTTTTAAAGTGGTTTACTGAGCCATGCTTCTTTGTTTACAAAAATAATAAATACAAATGAAAAAATTAAAAAGCTATAATAAAAACAACCAGCCAACCTGTAATTAAGCTCAGTCTCTTCTCTAAAACATTCTGGTAGATAGTTAAGCATGATCTCCTCTGATCCAACCCAATGATTCTCAAGGGGCAACAGAATGATGGATGAACGCAGTAGAAGGCAAAACATCAAACTTAGGTGGATTCCACATGCTGTTGCCATACTACATGAGGAGTCTCATAGCTACCATCCCTTCCTTCCAAACCAGCCAAAATGTGTTCTGGATGGGCTATATCGCAACAGTATTTCCCCAAATGCAGCTACCCAAGCCATTCGAGATGTCATAATCTGGTGCCAAACATTTCACTAGAAGCGACACATTATGATGGCGGTTTAAGGTAAAACACCATATGTCTTTGAAGACAGCGATCTCACCTTCTATCATGACCTACCAAGATCGACCCTTTAGAGAATATTCCTGGGTGCCATCACAAAGCAATTGTGAGAAATGGGTATAGGATTACCGCTGGACAGATCCCGGATCTTTATCAGTGTCCAAGGATGGGACTGTTCATTTAAACACATCTCCTGAGGAGGCACAAGCCTTTTTTGCAACTCAGGTTCTGTCCATGCCATCTACCGGCCTGGGAGGGCTGATTACAAAAAAAATGTATGGGACTTGAGCAAACTCATACCATTTGTTCCACATTCGAGTACAGACTCCAGTTCCATGACCTGATCTGGGTCTCTTGCATAATGTTTTTTTTTCTCCCTTATCAGTTGTATACCTGAAGAAGAAATGACTCACAGACCAGCATAAGACTACCCTGATATGAGCTCTCTAGCTGCAGGTAGACCCACTAAGCATTGCAACTGCAGGGAACTTTAAGATACAATTATTTTGCATTTATTTTTGCATTATTTGGTGCCAAAGTGGAACCTAATGAGCATGTGCGGCAAGTGCCTCACGCGCATTAGGATATGAAGATACTGGAAGTTCTTATTTCAGTGTAGTTTCACTGACAAATTCTAGAGGCAGTTTAGAGAGTCTTAACTCTGCAATGTAAACATTGCAGTTTCTCCGATTGCAGGGTTCATGGTATGGAGACAGTGCACCCAGACCACTTCAATGAGAGAGTGCTTTGGGTGTCAATACTGTCCATCTCAGTCATCCATTAAATTTAGGTCTGTATTTGATTCTGTGAAAAGGGGGGCAATTTCTCTACAGCAAAGCATGACACACAAACTGCCACACAAAAAAAAGTGAATCTAGAACATTAAACCATTATAATGCAACTTACCAAATGTACCATAAAACCCTCGAGGACCACAGGTGCCAACACCATACTTTTTTAGTGAGGTCAGAGCTGCACTCTTCAAACAAAAACAAACAAAATTAAGAAACTAAGAAAATTAAAAAGGTAAATAGCAGACAAAGTATTTTAGTTAGTCAATTTAGATGGTAACTTTAAAGAGCTAAATCTTTGCTCGTTATATTTTTAGAATTACAAGATACCAAATTTAGAAATCTATAACCATCTCTCCATTGTTCACTGTATAACTGACCGCACACAATTTTTTTTCTATCCCAGGGTAAATAAGCAGGTTATGACCGTACCAGAAATCATTTATTTTACAAGAGAGGTCATATGGCATTTTTCAATTCTTGGGATTAGAATGTGGCTTACCTCTTTTAAAACCCATATTCTTTTTTTTTTTTTTTGTAACCGTTAATCAGAAGAAAAGGCTCACTTCTATTGTTCTCTTCAACAAACTTTGCCAGATGTTCACTACTACATGATCAACCAGCAATTGAGCGAACATGGTATTTACCTAAAGGAGTGGTGCTCTGGGTTTTTTAAAAAGGAGTCTCATGCACTTTTGAATGGATTATGGAAGGAAGTTAGGGCTTGCCAAATTCATCGTCTATTAAGAGTAATACAGTGAGAGCGACAGAGCATTGTTGTATTGGTCTTTGTACACAAGTAAATGGATATTTAATTTAATGCCGATTAAAGAAGGTCACGGTAAACATTGAGAAAGGCAAGATGTGCAAGAAAAATAATGGGGGCGAGGGCACATTCTGGCTCCAGAGTTGATAATGTATAGCAAGGGGAATAATGTAAGTAAAGAATGATCTTGGTAAAACAGCTTAGTAATAACGTAATGTACCACATTTTACATTTATATTTAAGGGTACAGTTAGCCTTTAAAGCGAACCATTCACGAAAAATGGGTACATGGATTCACTGTATAAAGAATGCAATTCAAACTATACGTCCCAACGGTCTTAGATCCAGGGAGACAACATTTGTAAGTTCTGACCTTGTCACAGAGGAAGATACTACAAATATGGCAACCACAAGTAGCAAAGCATGTTATCAGCCTGACCTCCAATCATGTGGCAACAAAGTCATAAGTTAGGTCACCTACAAGGCATTGTGGGATACCATACAACATCCCTCTTAAAAGAGTAGGATGCACTATTTAAGCATGTATATCACTCTATATTGCCAGGTCAACGCACAGATTAAAATGTATACATGCCTAGGGGAGCACACATTCCACTTATTCTGACATTTACCTATATATTTCTGACAGGTTTATTTGAACACATGATAAGAAGAAATAGTATTGCTTACTTTAACTCTTTCATTCTCAAGAAGACCAAGAAAATTAAAGGAAGCAAAGTTGATGCATTCTTTTCCGTTAACCGTGATCTTGTGGCTTGGAGGGCTGTAAAACAGGAACATATATTAAGCATTTTGGATCATATAGCTCTTATAAACAATTCTGATTAGATCATTAAAGGTGGCAAAACATGGTTTAAATTTGGGGGTGTCAAAATGTCCTCGCCAGGATTGTTTTGAGTAAATGTGGTAGCCCATGCAACATCCTGACTTTCAGTGTGTCTGCGGTGATCTAGAACTGAATTTTTAATGCTGACCGTATAACAATATACAGAAAATGAAAACATAATTTGATCTACATTAGAGGGGCAGCAGGTCCCGTTCTGTGTCTCCTGCCCACAGCCATGTTTTCTTATTTAACAGAATTTCTGGATCACACACACATCTCCAGTGGACTTTTTGGGTAATCAGTGAGTTTGGTTTATTTTGGTGCCTATTCTATACACCTAACAGCACTTACACAAACAAGCAAGCTACTTCCAGTTACATATCGTAGCAAAAATAAGACTCAAGCAATGAATGGCTTGTATTACTGCAAGTATACATCGTTTATACGGCTAATACACAACTTTGCTTAAATGCAATTTCTAGGTTTCTACTCCCTATGCAAACTATTCCTCCTTGAAGTTCTAGATAAGTTCACATGCAGGGATTATGTTGCCCATGTAGCTTTCTCCGAGCTCAAAGTAGCTCTGGAGAATGTGAGTGTGTTAGCTTTTACCTCAAATAATACTATCAAGCCTGCATACTTTATTATATTGAACTGCTTCTTCTTGGGTTTCTGACTCATATTTATACTGATAGTAATACTTCCTGATGGATCTCGAACATGGGTTGGGATTAATCTGCTAATACAATCGCTTTAGAGCTCTAAATAGACGTTATATCATGTGCGTGTACCAGCATCTTTTCTTCCTCTTTTATTCATGGTTCTGTTGCAGCACTATGGTTCTCTCTGTTTTCAATCTTTCAGGTGTATAACAATTTTTTTTGAAAGACCTATAATTCCTGGTCTAATTTGTTTTCAAATATTTTTTATTAAATAATTTCTCAAACATTTCAATAAAAACCAGAATAGCAACTTCTCTATGGTATGCCTGAATTATATTTCTTTTATATTATTATGATATTTATAGAGCGCCGACAAATTCCGCAGCGCTTTACAATGGGTGGACGAACAGACATGTAGTTGTAACCAGACAAGTTGGACACACAGGAACAGAGGGGTTGAGGGCCCTGCTCAATGAGCTTACATGTTAGAGGGAGTGGGGTAAAATGACACAAAAGGTAAGGATAGTATTAGACTAGTGACAGTGTAATATGTAAAAGAATGACAGAATTTCTTTTATATGCCAATTTTCTATCACCTTAAAAAATTAAAACAACCCAAATTTTTTTTTTCCGTTTTGATTTCCCTTTCGTAATGCTCCTTGTGTATTAATTATATTCCCCTCATTGCTACTTGCCTTTACTGATATTACATTTTCTTCCTTGAGCTGGATATCAATACATGAGTGCAGCCATTATGTACTCCTCGGCCCATGATGTCTGCGGTTTGTCCTTCTGTGGGATTGATTTCACTAAGGATTGTGGGTAAATTTGACTAACAACTGAAACAGAACCTTGCTTTAAGCCTTGCCCATTGTCAAGTGTTGTTAATTTTACAGCTATACATAAGGAAAAGTTGTCCATACAGCGAAAAAAATAAAAACAGATTCAGACACAGGGAACTGGAGAGATCTGAAGATGAGAGGGGGGCTACGCAAAGTTTGGTTAAAAACAAAAAGGGGGGGGGAGGATATACGCAACGGATGGTTAATAATTTTTAAAAACTGAAGAAAAAAAAGTGGGGGGGGTCTAATGTCTCGAGCGCTCGTATTTCAAGACACGCTATGGTTATTTTCACTCTATATGTACTTTCACTCCTTCATGTACACCCTTGTTCTGCTTATGCGTGTTAAATATGGGCTGCTGGAATTTGGGGGTGGAGGGCAGGTGGATTCGCAGGCATGAAGGCCCTGGGTGAGGGGTGGGAGATTTACTTGGAGGGACAGGTCCCGTTATCAATGCATGTCTGTTCAACAGTATGGTTTAGTTACCATTTCCTACTGTGGCTATCGAAGTATTCAATGGTTATTATGGGGGAACCCGTTGGGGTCGGCTTGATTCGTTACACAGTTATTGTGCTGAGGAGAGGAGTCTAGACCACTTCCCTCTATTCACTCTGAGTGTCTGGTTCTATTGGTGGGGTGTTAGGGGTTGCCGTGCCTAGGTCTGGTTATCAGGCCGGCACCCCAACAACTCTTATCACTTGGACTTCCCCCTGAACTCCTGGGGGGGTAGTAACCGGTGCGCTTCTTGCCCGGTTTGGGATACCTCTCTGGTGTCTCCTTTTACACTTTTCTAGACTTCTTTTCTGCTCACTCTTCTTCCCACTTCACTACTGTACATTGTGCAGCTTCCCTGGTTGCCCTCGGTCCCGTCCACGGGGGGCTGGGCGCAAACGGGAGACCCTCCCTATCGTTTTCTCTTTCCTCTACTTCTAGTGGTCCCCTTGGGGGAAGGAATGGGTGTGCCTGTGGTACCCGCACCTAGGCGAGTGTAGCAGACCTGAACAGTGTCAGTGGTGTGTGTGTGGACACGGCCTATAGCCCGTCCCTTCTGTCTAGCCTTACCATGAATTGTAGGGGCTTAAATATCCCGGAACAACACTCGCACTTATTGAGGACCTTAAGGAAAGATCATGCATCAGTGGCCCTCTTACAGGAAACACGTTTCCTTGAGGGCGCGTTCGAGACTTCGGAACTGCCAGGGGTTGCCGATTTAATGGCAGCGAATCTGCAATTTTGGGAACTCTGGCGTATGGTTGATCAGGATGGCAGGTTCCGCTTTGTAAAAGGTAACATTGCTGATAATATTTTGATCTGGGAAGCGCACAAGAGTGGCATTCGGGATACGCTCATCTGAATGGCCTCTGTTAAAAAGAAAGAGATGCTCAGACAGATGGAGGAATTGCACAACACCGTATCCCGTCTGGAATCTCAGCACAAATGAACACAGCTTATGGAAGTATACAGGGAATTATTGCAGGCCAGACGCCAGGTGGCGGAACTCCTAACACGTCGTCATCTTCGATCACTCCCACATTCTAAAGGTGCAAAGAACCGCGTCAATTGACGCCTATCTGCAGACGTTCGTAATGGAGACGGTGTCCCCTGCAGCAGCGGTGGTCATAGACGGTCCGCTCACTAAAGAAGAACTTTCAGCTACGCTGAAGATGACTAAAGTAGGCAAAGCGCCGGGCCCTGATGGGGTCTCTGCTTGTTATTACAGAATTTTCAGCAGAACTTATACCACGGCTAACAAAGGCCCTGAACGCCGTGGCAGATGGTGGGAAGCTGGGTGCGGAATCACTGGCGGCTACGATCGTGGTCCTGCTTAAACCGGGTAAGGTCCCTGCGGCAACTATCGCCCAATATCCCTGCTCAAAGTAGACGTCAAACTCTTCACAAAAGGTCCTGGCGACTAGATTGCAGTCAGCTTTACCACACTTGATCCACATGGATCAGACTGGCTTTATCCCTGGCCGAGAGGCACAGTACAGCAGTTTACGACTTCTTGCTATACATCATGCAAGACAATCGAATCAACACATGCTTTTGTTGTCCACGGACACTGAAAAGGCCTTTGACCTCGTTAATTGGACCTACATGATGGCCATACTGAAGTGGTTGGGGTTGGGCCCGAGATTGCTCAATTGGGTAGCTCCGTTATACAGCATACTGTGCGCCTCGGTATGGTTGAATGGGGCCCTGATTGTGGACTTTACCATACGCAACGGTACATGACAAGGCTGCCCGCTCTCTCTGATGCTTTTCGCCATGTCCCTGGAAGCTTTACTTTAGGCGCTTCACCAAAACCCGGACATTCGTTGCTTTACATGGCAGGGAGTTGTTCATAAGGTTGCTGCTTAAGCAGATAACCTTTTCTTTGTGATGAACCCAAGGGTCACTCTGCCGTGTCTCTTGTTAGAATTTGAGAGGTTTGGTACACTATCCGGATTCAAGCTTAAAGGGACACTCCAGTGCCATCAAAACAATCAGTTTTCCTGGCACTGCAGGTCCCCTCTCCCTCCAACTCCCACATCCCCGGTTGCTGAAGGGGTGTCCCTCGGCAGTGGCTGCTCGCCGCTGCTCCTCCTCCTCTTCCATACGTCAGCCGGTGGGCGAGACTGATCCCGCCCGCCGACTCAGGAGATCTAATGCGCATGCACGGCAATGCCGCGCACGCGCATTAGAGCGCTCCATAGGAAAGCATTGAAAATGCTTTCAATGCTTTCCTATGGGGAATTGAGCAACGCTGTAGGTCCTCACACAGTGTGAGGATGTCCAGCGACGCTCTAGCACAGAAAACCATTGCTATAGACACGGAAGTGCCCTCTAGTGGCTGTCTAGTAGACAGCCACTATAGGAGGAGTTAACCCTGCAAGGTAAGTATTGCAGTTAATTAAAAACTGCAATAATTACAGTTGCAGGGTTAAGGGTAGTGGGAGTTGGCACCAAGAACACTCCAATGGGCAGAAGTGGTCTGGGTGCCTACAGTGTCCCTTTAACCTCACAAAATGTGAAGTTTTGAACGTAATTTTCCCTACCAATGAATATGCAGCATTGGAGGCGGATTTCCCATTACATTGGTGCTATGGTAAAATGAAATACTTGGGGGATTGGCTAACCACGGATCCACGGTTATTATACCATCGCAATTTTCTCCCCTTGCTGAAGACAGTCTTAGCTGATCTGCGAAAATGGTCGTACCCACATATGTCCAGGCATGGCAGAGGGGCTGTAGTTAAGCTGAACGTACTCCCAAGAGAGCTATTACTCTTCCAGATGATCCTGCTTGCCCCCCTTTTACAAATTTAAGTTTAAAATAGACCAAATGGAAACATTCTCTAAATCAGCTATACTTTTAGTTCAGCTTACGTTTTACGCCTTAAAGGAACACTAGGGTCAGGGAACATAAACATGTATTCCTGACCGTATAGTGTAAAAAAACACCATCAAGCCCCATCTTTTATTCAAGACTGCAGTTGTTGCCTCTGGCCTTGATCTGCCTGCATGACTGACATCATCAGAAGTGATTCTGTGAGCAAATCACAATGCTTTCCCATAGGATTGGTTGTGGCTGTCAAGTAGGGAGGTCGGGGGCAGAGCCAGCACAAATGAAGCACAGCCCTGGCCAATCAGCATCTCCTCATAGAGATCCATTGAATCAATACATATCTATGAGGAAAGTTCAGTGTCTTCATGTAGAGGGTGGAGACACTGAATGTCAGCACTGCCCCAAGAGGCACCTTTAGCAGCCATCTGATGAGTGGCCAGTGGAGTTATCCCTAGGCTGCAATGTAAACATTGCAATTTCTCTGAAAAGACAGTTTTTATTGCAAAAAGCCTGAAGGGAATGATTCTACTCAACAGAACAAATACCATAAGCTGTAGTTGCCTTGGTGACTATAGTGTCCCTTTAAAATTGGATTCTCACTTTAGTAAATAACCCTGTGATTGTGGAATGTCTTTCATTATTACTTTGATTTTGGTTTTCTTGGAGTGAAACAGAGTCTACCGGAATCCTGCCTATACCTACATTTACATAATGTTTTCCGTTGGCTGTGAAGTATGGTATATTTTTTGTTGGTATTATAAATCAAAGTAGATCTTTATATAGACTGCTAGCAAGACGTCTAAGATATACAGTGGAAAAGACCAGAGATTCTATTCAATAAAACTAAATTTTGCAATTCAGTTTTCACTTCACTACAATTTGATATTTAGTGAATAAACCCCCAAGTAAAGGAAGTGATATTAACAATGTTTTACTTGGCTAACGGCAAATTTGAAATGCCTTCATCTACTGCACCTGTACATCACTCAAACTCTTGAAGTATATTTAACTATACGAAAAAAGGGACATGTCACCTACCCAGACACAATATTATAGGTGAGTGATGGATGATCTTTAGAGAGAGGTGGAACAAGCGGCTCTGGATGCCATTCATCAATCAACTCTTCTTTCTCCTGAACAATCAAGAAAAACAAAGCATGTTAAGCATATGTCAATCATTTATTTTAAGAAAGCAGTGAAAATCACATTGGTTTCACTGCAAATAAACAAAAGTGAAATCTGAAGCAGCAACATGTATTCCCCTAGCTACAACAAATTCTTCCACAAAAGGAAACTAGGTACCATAATAACTACAGTGCCAGAAGTCTGTACACCAAAAATCTGTCAGAACAATAACATATGGTTTTACACTGACCTTGCCGTGTCAGATGACCATGGTCATTCCAGTCTGAGTTGGTGTGATAGAAAACGAAGTTTATACTTCTTACTTATTATAACAACTCATACCAGGTTAAAAGAATATCCACTAATTGAGAACCATCAGGTGACACTCAGTCACTGAATATTCTTTAAAATTGGTATGAGTTGGCATAATAATGCCGAAGTTTGAATGCTACAATATATCGATTTCTAATCATTGCTAATATGTGCAGAAAGAAAATGTATTAATGTTAGAATATTCACTGGTTACAACATAGAAATCTAATCATACGCCCGGCGTAATGGTTTTCAAAAACAGTTTTGCACAAATGATTAGAACTAGAGCTTTTAAAACTCCCGTCATATGGTCAATAATACTACGCCGTATATACAGAGAGAATGGGTGGGCAGCAGACTTCTGCCACCTACAGGCGTGAAGAGGCTAAAAGTGAGTATATGACCTAAAACCTATTAGCAATGTGTGACTCTTTCATTGCATTTCTACATTTACACCACTGCAACTGAATACAGCTAGATAAACACAACAAACAATGTTTTGGAGCAGTTGAAATCTACTGACAACTTTGAATATCAGTTCAAGACCAATGTTAGAACATTATAAATCAAATCCAAACATCAAATTATGAAACATTCACACACACATTCAGAAGATTTATTTTGGTTATTTGAAAAGCATTGAAAGGATCCTTGAACAAGCGAGTTCTCAAAGACCAATTTGAATAGGAAAGATAACAATGGTACACAGCAAAATGAAGTTGGTAAGAAAGGTGAAATGTAAGTCAGACACTAAACATACAGGACATGTATAGAAGTGATTGAAGCAAAGATTTATTGATATGCTGCATTTGTGAGGTCGATGAAAGCCAATTTAAAAATGATGGACCTTACAATGACCACATAGGTCCTTCAACAGGTATTCATTTTAATTGATTTCCAAGAGAAAACAATAAAGGTAATTGTGTTGTGAGGTCAACTTTTTAGCACTAATCCACAACGTGTATGCATAAAGGACACACATATGCTGTGGTGCGTTACATTGGCAATCATTTCATCAGAACATAGCATTTATATGCAGTATATCTCAAACTTCGGGATTTATTCTTGTGTAGACAACTAGAACACTGCAAAATCTATGTGAGGATGTATAATACATGTTTATTTGTAGCCCAAGTAAGTTATTAAACCTTTCTAAGCGGTTTGAAACATTAAACTGGCAGAGCACCCTACCAGTGTATTCCCTAGAGAAGTTAGACTCTGCATTAACAGAGCTTGATTTGATAAAAAAAAGTTTTCTTTTGCCACTCACAGCAACTTTAAACCATACCCTCTCTGTTGTACAAACAAACACACATAAAACATACATAATTAGCCACTAAAACATATACACACATTTACACGTAATGACAGACATTCATATACACACACACTATCCCCTCTCTCCTACTGATCAAATGTTTATGTTAGTGAAGAGGTGATAGGGACGTTTGCAGCACTGAAGAGAGAAGAAGAAAGGAATGAACAGAACGGCCACCATACAAAAAGATGTATGAAGGTGGGGGACTGCTCATCCAATGTTCTATACCCCTTAGGTAGTAGTATTCACAATGAAAAGGGGAGAGCACAAACATAAAACAAAACAAAAAAGTATACTAGGAAAGTATACAATGAAAAAGACATGGGTATTGAACCCTTTAATAGAACAACATCTGTATGTAGTAGTAAAATTGGCTTCACTGTTAGCCAAAGGGCAATGCACCTAATGAGGTGTGTATGTGAGTGAGATTAGAGACTCACGGGTGCTGAGTGAGTGAGGTAAGTGCTCACTAGTGTTAACTAGAACACATGCAGTAGGTAAATGTTAGAGACCAGTAGGTAGAAAGGTCACTACAGAGATGCATACAAATATGTCATACTCAAAGCATAGTAATATTACCAGGAATCTAGCCAAAAGGGCTGAGGGTTATGGTAGATAGGGATATAGTGTAAGCCTTAGTAGGTAAGGTACCCCTGGAGATGGTAGGGTAGTAGTTAGCACAGGCTACAATGCTAGTGTGGAAAAAGGCAGTAAGTCCAAATGGCTAGTTGAGCAAGTACAAACGTGCCCCACGGGGCGTGAAAGTGTAACTTATTGCCGAGAGCAAAACTCCAAGGACACGCCAAGCCCACACCTTGCGTAGCCCTAAACTTGCTAACTAACTCCCTTAAAACCAGGGAACCAGGAAACACTACCTGCTGCTTCAAGGCAGCCTCAAGGCTATCCCTAGCAATACACCCCACTCGCCCGAGGTATTCCTAGATAGTCATAAAGCGGACAAAAGCATAGTGGTATAGCCAGGAATCTGGCCAAACGGGGCTGAGGGTTATGGTAAATAGGGATATAGTGTAAGCCCTAGTAGGTGAGGTACCCCTGGAGGGGGTAAGATAGTTGTTAGCACAGGCTACAGTACTCGTGTGGAAAACGGCAATGGGTCCAAATGGCTACTTGAGCAAGTACAAACGTGCCCCGCGGGGCGTAGAGGTGTAACTTATTGCCAAGAGCAGCAACTTCTAGATCACGCCAGACCAACACCTTATGTAGCCCTAAGCTTCCTAACTATCTCCCTTACAGCCAGGGAACCAGAGAGCACTACCTGCTGCTTCAAGGCAGCCTAAAGGCTATCCCTAGCAGAATTCCCCACTCGCCCAAGGTATTCCTAGGTTGTCATAGAGCGGACTGCTAGTGTTCTAGAGTCATAGAGAGGAAAATAAAAGTGACCAAAGTGGATCAAAAAAACGTTTGCCACTAGTGGCATAGGGTGAAGGTTTGAAGTAGCCTCTATCCCTGCTACCACGCTGGTCAGCAGAGCAGAACTGTGTGTATTTACCTAGCTACTGTCCGAACCAAACGTGTCATTTAAAATTGTTTTATATGTTTAATACTACACACACTTATGCCACACAGGTCTGAAGGGCCCAACATTGTTCCTGCACGCTCAACTCTCACACACCTGCTATAATTAAGAAGCTAACTAACATCACGCTTTCAGAACATAGTCTTTACCTGCCTGTTTTACTTAGACATACCAGCATGACATACCTAGTTCTCATTAGCGTTAACCACTAGACTTTCCTTATAAAAATTGTGCTGTTATTGAGTGCCATGCTGTTGTCCTATACTATTGCCCTGGGTGTGCCTGCCCATGCTGTCGTGGCGGTGCGGGATCTTTTTTTACGGCATGCACAATAGCCATTTAGGTTAAGCCTCAGGGCTAATACTAGGCAGCTGTTTTTGTTATTTATCTTTGATAATTACGTTCTCTGCTTCATATTTTGTATAGATACAGTGGCTTAACCCCACAACTTAATTTCAACATGATAACACTTATAACATTAAGCCTCTTATTTTACTACATTTCTGTCAGTAGGTAGTTAGCTCTCACTTCTCCTTCTGGTACCGGGCGACAACGCTTTGCAGGGACTCTATGCGGCATAAGCTGCACGCCACAAGCGGACTCACAAACGACCTAATGCAACCAGGGTATAAGCCAGATATACCTCTTACCAGCGTGATCGTTGATTTAAGAGCCTGATTTAAAAGCCTGATTTAAAAGCCTGATTTAAAAGCCTGATTTAAAAGCCTGATTTAAAAGCCTGATTTAATAGCCTGATTTAATAGCCTGATTTAAAAGCCTGTTTTTCTAAGCATGATTTAAAAGCCTGATTTAAAAGCCTGTTTTCTAAGCCTGTTTTCTAAGCCTGTTTTCTAAGCCTGTTTTCTAAGCCTGTTTTCTAAGCCTGATTTATATGCCTGATTTATATGCCTGATTTATATGCCTGATTTATATGCCTGATTTATATGCCTGATTTATATGCCTGATTTATACGCCTGTTTTATACGCCTGTTTTTCATGCATATTACGTCTTTACAACTTACAAAAAAAGTGCATTGTCTACTTACCCCTACTGTAACTAATGTCTTGAAACCTGCATATGGAATGCCGTTGGGGTACCACATGTATGCCTGTGACTAATATACGCACTACAAAAATAAAGAATTAAAAAAAAAAAAAAAAAACGTTTGCAGCACTATCAATAATGCCAAGCAAGTAGAATGCTGTATCTGTGTCATCTAATATTTACACTTCCTTTATTGCAAATTCTGTTTAATTTATCATTTCTTATTTCCTTCTCTGTTAAAAGCTTGCTAGACCCTGCAGGAGCCTCCTCTATGTAATTAAAGTTCAATTTACAGAGCAGGAGACAAAAACTTTTATTTATTTTTAATTCTTTATTTGTGTAGTGCAGAAGACCATTTACATAAACATTTCTCTTGAGTATACATAGATCAACTGAGAAGAGTTAGCGATATATGAAATGTCAAGGGAATTTTTATAATAAAAGGAAATACAGGAGCATAGTTCTAATAATAATAATAATAATAATAATAATAATAATAATAATAGTAGAAACATATTAAACATGTAAAGATGTTATTGAAAACCATAAAACTGCAGATAAGTAAATAAGACAATGACCACTTGGTGCTCAGAGCGGGTTGATGCATACAGGCAAGTAGAGCACTATAATAAAGGAACATAGCTTAGTCATGAGAAATATTGTGCACTGCGAAAGTAACAAGAATATAACCAAGCTGCAGGTGAGAGTCAAGGGGAACTTAACCAATGCCTATGGAAGGAGTTTAGGAGTTTTCCGGCCTTGATGCCAGAAACCATGTTGAGGCCCCTCCACCGAGCCTAAGTCTCCAGACAGTCTGGCTTATTGCCATTCGAGTAATCCAGTCCATGACCAGTGCACGCATCTGCAGGCTCTTGGTCTTGTACCCACGGTATAGTAAGGTGGAGTTAGTGGGGAGTTTTTACTGCGGTAGGTGTGATGGCCCTCTTGTTTGCTAGGCCTCGGTTTGCAGGCAGGCTGGAGTACCTGGCTAGGAGACCACTCCAACACACCAGAGGGGACCTGGATAACCCCAACCGGTCCAAAGAGGGTGGGAACAGGGCACTTTGTTTAAAAGCTCCAAATCAAGGCAGAGTATCGGCTGCCTTCCCGTACTTGAGTGCAGCTGTAGGCCGCAAGGAAGTACAGCATAGGCCATATTCGTCGCCTGCAGACCAGAGAGTGCCAAAGTATCGACCGTGAGTGATAAGCTTTTAGTCAAAAAGCAGGGTTTTATGCACAATTTGAGGCTTAATAACACGAATTCCCTGAGGAGCACCAGCATCATGCGACTGTCTTTTTTGGCTGTCAGGCCCCGCCCCCCGAGACAAAAACTTTTAAAGTGAGTAACATCTGATTGAAAATGAAACCATTTTGTTTTGTCTATGCAGCACCACCCACACCTCCCCTTGCTATGACTGACACAAGCATGCATGAACACAAACTTATTTCATTTTCAATTCAGATGTAACTTATTTTAAAAGTTTGTATCTCCTGCTCTGTAATTTGAACTTTAATTACATACAGGAGGGTCCTGTAGGGTCTAGAAAGGTATTAACAGAGCAGGAGAGAAGAAACTATGCATTAAACAGAAATTGTAATAAAAGAAGTGTAAACATTAGATGACTCTTTACAGGAAGTGTTTAGGAAAGCTGTGCAAGTCACATGCAGGGAGGTGTACCTAGGGCTCCATAAACAAAGTGATTTAAATCCTAAATGTCAGATAATTGTGCAGTGAGACTGCAGGGGAATGATCTACACGCCATAACTACTTCATTAAACTAAAGTTGGTTTGGTGACTATAGTGTCCATTTACTTTTATAATAGAGACTTAATCTACAGGTCATCTATTCTCGTTTGTATGGGGACCTCATCAACCTATTGTTCCTGTAACATTTTTTCATTGTCTCCTTTGTTGTTCAATTTCCCCCTTTATAATACAATTTATAATATGGCAAAGCACTGAGGAATAAGTTAGCACTATAGAAATGTCAATAATAATTATTTTGGCAAATCAATATTTGAGCGTACTGTGGTATAGGGAACGTCAGGAAGTGTAACTACAGAAACCAAATTATTGTGGACATTTGCTTTGTTTCTGATTAATATACTGTACAAGTTCAAAATAATGGGGATATGGGGATTCACTGGAAGTCAGTTTTACAGACCCAGAGCCACCAATATATCACATTTATAAATCACCTTTTCTGTGAGATCTGATCGTTCCTGCAATTTATAAGTCTTGGAGAATATAAGTCGTATAATCCATAAGATCAAAAATCCTTCCAGTATTAAATGATACGCAGGTGCCTAAAAGGAAATGTACATTAAAACTGTGATTACGATGGAAAATAAACTGCATAGTTATCAAATATGATCAAAGCTATCCTCCTAACTGTGAAATGTTGAGAATTCAAATGGAATTTCAAACTAAAATCTAAAAATAACTTTGAATTCCTGACAAATCAACCTTTAAAGCGGCACTGTCATGGCCGAATCCCGTTTTTTGGTTTTTTTTAGTCCCCCCTCCAGACTCCACTACATCTAATTGACCCCCTCAAATGCCCCTAAGCCCCCATAATACCTAGTTTTAAAACTTTATTTTCTGCCCCGACCTAGGTCCTGGGCGCCGCCATCTTTGTGTGGGTAGATGAAGGCCCTGTGGGAAACGTCATCTGCCCACACTAGATAGCGCTGTGAGATTCACGCACATGCCCAGTTAAACACTTGGGCATGCGAACGGGAATTTCATCCATTCATTCGTCAGAAAGACGAATTAATTAATAGAAATGTCAGACGAACAAACAAACACTGAATATCGGTGTTCGTTTGTTCAGTTTATTACAAGGAGGGAGCTACCGGCGCGCAGCTCCCTCCTTGTAAAATGGAAAAATAGAAGCGGCAGGGAGCAGTGCAGCTTTTTTCCTCCGCCCGCCCCCACCCCTGAGCGGCGGGTGGGGGCCATAAAACCAATGAGGAGTGACCTATTGTCCTGTCCCCACCACTGAGCGGCGGGTGGGGGGCTCTAAATAGCAATGGGAGGGGACCTATAATCCTCCCCCCCCGCCCCCACCCCCACCCCTTCCTGAAGGTGAATAGTGGTCCCAAAGCCCCTAGTCCCCCCACCCAAAATAGAGATATAGCGAGTAGGGGGAAGAATTTACTAATACTAAGTAATCTTTAAATTTAGGTCTTTCAGCTTTTTGGTAGATAGCTCCCTAATACCATGGGAATTAGGGAGCTATCCACTAAGCGGCTGCAAGATGCAGCCGCAGCACGAATAGGATCGGAGTTTCATTCATTCGAATGAAATTCCGATCAGAACAAAGTCCCGAATTGCATCCTAACATGAATGAACAAACTGTTCTCATTCTGTTAGGACGCAATTCGGTAGTTTTGCCGGCGTTCAGTCTAAGTGACAGGACGTTCGGGAAAAGTATAAGGAAGCATCGCGGGATCACGGAGGAAAGGTAAGAATTGTGGGAAAATTTCTCTGACCATCGGAAATGAAGCACACTTTGCTCCTCTGCTGGTCAGAGATGGCTAAGCGTAGGAAACCTCCATAAGACAAATAGTCCCTACTTTGTCTTACGATTTAAAGAAAACTAGAGCAGACAGGAAGAAATGAAGAACAAATCCTGACAGAGGGAGAGAAGAGGAATCGATTAAAGTAAGGTAAGTTCGGCATGACAGTGCCGCTTTAATGAGTAATGCTTTTTGACTTACAGACATGGGAACAAGAGAGTACACCCTCTAAGAAACAGTTATGTCCTGATATTTAAAACCATATAATTCCAACAGAGTGTACTTTCTTTTTTCCCATGACTATGTTAAAATGGGGGAACACTGATGTTCCACTAATAGCGACTCTTTAAAAGTTAAACATGCCTTTGCAACTATTAACTCAATAAATCCAGTTCCTGTCACTACAATGTACACCATTGTGAAATCTCATGACTATATTGAGCTTTAATCGTTACATTTTAGCAAGGTGCGTTGACACAAGTTACACATGCCTTACATGAAGCAGTAGGGCCACAAAGTCTAATAGCCCAATAACAAGCATGGTTAACCTTTGGCTCTCTTCCGGTTATCAATTACTTTTCACATGACACAGCCAAGCATCAATGAAAAGTAATCCATGAACCAAAAGTTAGCAACCAACTCAAGTGAGGTGAACTCACTAGTCATTCCAAACAGTAGGGAGTTAGATTCTGAATGGTTACACTTGGTCTGAAAAAGCCAATCAGGAAAAACTATAACTCTGCTACAGGTAAATCTTGGCTATATTAGCCTGATATCTTGATTTTAATTGTGTCCATTCTGAATTTTTGTTCCCCTGAAAGAAACATTATAGGAATTTATTTCTAACAAAACATTGTCCCTCTCCCGCCGGCGGCAGTTTAAGAGTTTAAAAACACTTTGCCTCCTCAAACATAAGCGCCTGGGGGAACTTATTGCGCATGCACTGCTAGGGCGCATTAGGCCCTCGCTCCATAAGAAAACATTGAATCAATGCTTTCCTATGGGGACTTTCAAGATGCATGAGAACGCTTTAAACTCAGTGAAACAGCAGGAAGTTCCTCTGAAACTCTAATGTTTTACATTCCAGGGTTAAGGGGACAGTGCTCCACACCACCTCACTGGCATGAATGGCCTGGGTGTCTGTAGTGTCCCTTTAAATACTAATTCCCATTAGCAGCAGGCTGACCTATAAGGGGCAACTGCCTGTGTGTCTGGGCTGCTGATATGCTAAGCCAGCTGGGTCTCACACACACTGTGTTAATGAATGAGAGAAGCCCCAGAATTACCCAGAGCTCCCCGTGTACCTCATAGAATGCCTGCACCATCTCCACCAGAACCCACTGCTGGCTGGTCGCCATGTTGAGGCCGGAGCGACAGTTACAGAAAGAGGAACACTTCCTGGATCGAGTGTGTCACCGAGAGGAGGTGGGCGTGACTGCTTGTTGAAACTAGCGAAGTGATTGGCGGAGGCGAGGGAACGCGGTGACCTGTCAAGCAGTTTGACCACTGGCGTGGCGTTACGTCACCGGAGAAGGCGGGGCGCTGTTCTCATGCGCCAATGAGAGGAGAGGTGAAGTGTGTAGCGTAAAGGGTGAGGCGCAGAGCAGGGTGTGTTGGTGTTGCCATGGTCACGAGGTGCAGAAAGTAAGATTTCCTGTATTCCAGAACAGAGTGCATAGTTCAGATTCATAGCGCAGGAGAGCGCCATCTAGTGGTTTCACTGTGCCCACTGCCAGCACAGTCCCCACGGCTGAGGCTAATGAGGCCTAAACTATCCCTGGTCATTATCTGACAATTCAGGAATCACCCTGGCAGAGTGTCACAGCTAACTAGTAAGCACTCTTTGGGGTAGGATTTTAGTCTTGTTTAATGGAGGTTGTACCTTACAGAGCATCACTATTCCCAAAACTATCCTTCACTAGTATACACAATACACAGTTTGTCATTTTATGCCAGTCAGGTTAGGCAACTTGTAGGATTTTGTTTGTTTCTTTGCCTCTTTTTTTTTTTTTCTTTTTAACACACCCGTTTCCCTAGGATATAGACTACATATAAACTCACTAATTATCCTGATACGCACAGAGAGAGGGATGGTGAGACAACCACTACTATCTTGATTTGAACTAATTAACCTAGAAAAAAGAAAGTTGTCTTTCGAGTTATTGAAAGGAGCATAGCAGGCCTACTAGTAACGTCTAAGTTTATATTCTCCTGTTGTAACCCACACAATACATTACTGCAACGCAAGCCTTGAAAATACCAGGAAAGCGTGACCAGATGTGAAATTGTGTGTTAGCACCCCTCACACAGCATTGGCATTTTTGTGTCTTTGCCCACCTCTTTGTGTGGCTCTTATCCATTGTGTGTCTTTTAACTCCTCTTTACCCCCTTGTGTGTATCCAAACCCCTTCCGTATTCAGTGTTTATTAAGCCCCAGTGTGTGTATTTAAACCCCATATGTTACTTGCCCTTGCAAATGATGTGGAGTCTAACCCTGGTCCCCCAGCTAATTCTAGTCCTAATCTCCCCACTAAAAAAGGCCTCTCTTTTGTGCACTGCAACATCCGTAGTTTACTCCCTAAACTGAATGCTGGGTGTTCCCATTACAAACCAAAAATCATTGTGCTCTCAGAATCATGGTTAACAACTAAAATACCAGACACCGCCATTGCGATACCGGGTTATTCATGTTTTAGAAATGACAGCAAAGAGAGGAGGAGACATTGTTATTTATGTTGACAATTCCATAAAGTTTAGCCCCTTACTAAACTTTTGCCCTCCTGCCACCTTGATTTCCTTTCTGGCACAATTGAGATTCCGTGCAGTTAACACAATTAATCTCCTCCCCAACTTGCATAAACATTAAAAGCCATAACCATACCCTGCGCAATTGGATTCTCTCCACTTCTCCTTATAGCATCCAGGAGGCAGGCGTTCTCCCTAACAGTTTCAGTGATCACTGTTTAGTGTACTGCTTGCTCAAAATAAAGGCTACTAAATCCTCTCCCAAGTTTAAAATCACCAGGTTCTTCAAAAAATGTAATCTTGAATCCTTTCTTAATGAAATCAAGAACCTCCCATGGCACAGATTAAACGTTATCCCAGATATAGACTGTGCAGTTGAATTCTTTCAGTCCGGACTCCTACAAGTTTGGAATTTGCATACCCTGCTGCGTAAGGTGAGAGTAAAAGGAGCACATATGAACTGGATCACAGCTGACCTCATCCAAATGTACCAGTTTCGGGATTCATTGTGGTCAAAGTTCAAGTGTACTGGCTCTATGAACGATCACTGTACATATAGACAATGGCGAAATATATGCAAAAAACAAACAAAATTGGCCAAGGCCCAATATTTCTGTGAAAATATGAACAATAACCTATCAAACCCTAGAAACTTTTGCAAAGTCATAAATTACAAACTCCCCCAATCCACTCCTAGCCCTCCACTGTCAAAGTGGATAACCAAACCCTGCAACTTCCATTAGATGTAGCAAATGCCTTTAACAATTATTTTGTCGGATGCTCCACCACCTTGATTGCCAAGCTAATAAATGACACACATCCTGAAACTACACATGTGGATCAGGCCCCACTAAATTTGTAAAGACCCACTATAGACAAGTTCATTTTTAGACCTGTTCCTATTCGTGTCATTTAAAAAAAAAAAAAAAACCTTAATAATCTAAAAATGACAAACCAGTATGAACCTGATCAAATCCCAGCAATGCTGTTGAAGATCAGTGCACCAGCAATTGCTAAACCTGTCACAACCCTAAAAGATCGAATCCTTGGTGTCTGGATACATACCTAATCTTTGGAAGACTGCAAGAGTAGTGCCTATCCATAAAAGTGGTGACACTACTTTGGTTTCTAACTATCACCCAATATCATTGCTCCCAGTATTGTCAAAAATCTTAGAAAAATGTGTCCATACGCAACTATGTGAGTATTACCAACAATCTAACTATCTGACCCCAGATCAATCAGGTTTTCGCCCTAATCACTCCACTACAACTGCCCACTTAAAAGTTTGTGATGACATCCAAACTGGCATGGAACAAGGAGACCTAACTGGAGCTATTTTACTTGATTTTGCAAAGGCCTTTGACACAGTAGACCACGACATTCTACTGCACAAACTAAAAAACTCAGGTATTGGTGGTTATCCGCTGGTTTTGATCATATGTATCGGATCGCTCGCAGTATGTGTCCATTTCTTATAGCGAATCCCTCCCTCTCCCAGTCATGTGTGGTGTTCCCCAAGGTTCCATTCTCAGCCCCCTACTATTTACATTATTTATAAATGATCTGCCTAACGTCTGCAAATGTACACATGTATGCAGATGACACAGTAATCTATGCAAGCAAATCCGATCTACCACAGCTTGAGGCTGTACTCCAAGACCAGTTTACGGAGATAGAAAAGTGGATCGCAAAAAACAAAGTCTTCCTAAACACTGACAAAACTGTCACAATGATCTTTGGAACAGTACCTAAATTACACAAATTACACAATTCCCACCTATCCATCAAAACTAATTCAAATAGCAAAAAAGGGGGTATGATAGGTGCTCACTCCAATACACAATAAAGATAGGCTGCGGTACCTAATGCAAGGATTCCCATCCTTGTAACAAAAGAATACAAAAAAGAAGGAAAGGAACCGCGCCCCATACAGTGATTAATGTATAATATATTAAAATAGCACACTGACCGCAGTCCACTCTTTCAAAAACTTGGGTATGTTGTTAGACCGCAATCTATCTTTTGGCCTCCACATAGAAAAACTTGCATCTTAACTTTATCCAAAACTAGGTGCCATGTACATAAACAAATCCCGCCTAAGCCCTACAGAAAAGGAAAAGATTGTACAGCAAATGCTGATGCCAATCATTGATTATGGGGATGTAGTATATGCACCTACACCGAAATCCAACATTAATAAACTCAATACATTGTATAACTCATTCTGCCTATTTGTGCTACTATGTAACTACAGGACCCATCATGAGACATGCTAAAAGAACTAAACTGGCTGTCGCTGGAATCCAGACTCACCCTTCATCTTTCCAGCCTTGTGTTTAAGAGCTTTTATGGGAAGCTCCCACCCTACCTGAACACAATGCTTTCCCAGGCTGTTCCCACCTCCTATAATTTCCGATCCAGTACCAGTACCAGCACTCCTCTTCTGCAGTCTCCAGCTCTACCTCCAGTGATTTTTAGCAAGCATGTTTACCTGCGATCTCGAAATCCAGTCCTTCTTTGTATTGTAGAGCACATCCACTGCAAAACACTGGATTCCTTCAATTAAATGCTGCTACCAGCCATATTTGGTTGCAGGACCATGTTTTACTTGGTTATGAAGACTGAAGCGACTCTAGTGGCTGTCAAGAACACAGCCACTAGCTGCTTGCTTAACCGTTAAATGCAGGGCCGGTGCAAGTATTTCTGCCGCCCTAGGCAAAGATCCATTTTTCCTCCCCTTCATGTCACACACTCACTGACACACACACGCTGACACACATACACTCACTCACTGACACACACACATAAACTCACTGACAGACATTCACTCACTGACAGACACACAGACACTCACTGGCAGACATACACTCGCTCAGACACACACACTGACAGACATGCTAACTCACTGACAGACACTGACATACATACACTCACTGACAGACATACACTCACATACTGACACACTCACACAGACACTCACTGACAAACACTCACCTCGCTAGGGTCCAGTGTGAGGCAGCTCCTCACTCCTCCCGCTCACCGTTTAGTATGCCGGGGCCGGAATGACGTCATATTCTGGCTCCCGGCATCACAGAGGGCACATGAGGGAGGAGTGAGAAGCTGCAAGAGGAGCCTCCCTCGCTGCCTGCCTGCTCCATCCCCCTCTCTTCCGGTCACTGGCATTTGATGGGAGAGCAGGCACCTGCCATCCAAGGTAAGAAGGTGCCTGCTCTGCCATACTGTGACAGGGCTCCTCTGGGTGCCCCCACCTGCGGGCGCCAGGAGGAGTGGCCCGGCACTGAGGAGGGGCGGCTCTAGAACCGCTCACCCAGTGCTGCAGTTCAAGACAGGGAGAGCCCACCAGGAAATATCACGGGCGCCCCCAGCAGGCCGGCGCCCTAGGCGAATGCCTAGTTTGCCTAACGGTGGCCCTGCTTAAATGTAAACATTGCCATTTTTCAAAAAACATTGTTTTACATTAAAGGGTGAAAAGTACAGGACCGCTGTAACCAGACCACATTATTCACATGAAGTGGTCTGGGGGTGACCTTAGTTGATCCACTTTTAACCCTTCTGTGTCTGTTCACCCTCCTGAGGCTTTATCTGGCCCATGCCATGACCTTACAGTGCCATCTCTGCCAAGGGAAATATCCTGGAGGCCTGGTGCTGCCATTGGAGATCCATATGTGACGCACACCCTTTGACATTGTACGGTCTCTGTACTAGACGTGTATTTATGCTCTGCCTCACTAAGGTACAGCCGTACAGTATTAAAATGTCCACTAATCAGGGGTCACTGTAATAAATATGGCTTTGACAGACACAGTTTGGAATATTTCAATAGTGGGGTGCATGTAGTTCTAGAGTCCATCCACTAAAGTTAGCTGTTGCCACAAATAGATGGTGCTAGGATATTGGATGCTGAGAGTCACCTAAATCATTTTTAATAAAGGTACCGTACCACAGTAACAGTGGACACCATAAATGAAAATAGTCAAGAGGTCAAAAAATCGACAAACTTCACTAATGAGGAAACACATGCCGGTTGTTCTGTAGTATAACTCAGCTATAAAGTGCGCTAGCTTGTCCTTGCATATATGCCTGCTGGCTTATGTTCCCCACTAGAAAGGTAAGTATGTGCTATGTAAAAACATATTTTAAGGTGAAGTTTAAAGAAAAGTTTCCCACAATGGAGTAAAATGGCTGCTAGAGGATAGTTAAACGAACGGCAGCCCACTCGCATTTCACTAGGTGATATCAGGATCCTCAGGAGTGCTAACTAGTGGTTTGTAACGGGACCCGCTGGCAGTAACCTGTCCAAGGGTGCCCGCTGTGTCCTGTAGGCAGCTACTGAAGGACTCGGCGCTTACTCCTTTCTCTTCTCTCCTGGCTTCGGTGTCCACCATTGGCGCCAGCCTCCACTTAGACGCCACGACGATAAGATGGCAGCTGCCATGTGGATGCCCGTGCAGCATTCAGAGAGCGCCGGGGAGGAGGGACTGGGGAATAGCCTAGATGGGCCCTGTCCCAACCCTTCCTTTATAGTCACTAGAGTGCTCTGCCTGCAGGGGGTGGGGCCGTCATATACCTTCCTCTGCCTATAAATACCCAAGCACTGCACTTGGTTAGTGCTTGGTTGTTCTGGTGCTTGCCCCAGTCTTCTTGCATCCTGATCTTGTTTTTTGTTCATGATCATACTACTTGGCTTCTGACTTTTGGCTTTGACCCTGACCATGATCTCCCACCTTTGGCCTCTGGCATCCTGCTCCTTATTTGGGGATTTCCTGGCTTCTGACCTTAGGCTTGACTCTTGAGTTCGCTCCTTTGTTGCCAGCCTTAACCATCGGACCACCTGAAACTGCTTCCTGTCTGTTCCTTTCTGGCTTCATCACTTTCTCTGTAAATAAAGGCACACATGCCCTAATAGATCTCCCAGGTTACCTTATCACTCTTAGGCACCTGGGAAGGTCGTGTCCACTGAAACTGAGTTCATATCTAAACAAACCAACTGTTAGGTTGTGTTATAACAACTAAGACACTACACTATGTAACTGTCAGGAACTACAGAGACTTACTCAACAGGTGGCAGCACTGACTCAATCCGTTCAAAAACTACAATCCAGTCAATATACCCTTCATCTACTTTAGCAACAGAAGGTTGAATCCACACCGTTACCTGCTTCTCCGCCTGCCCCAGCTCCTCCTTCTATGCATCCTGCTATCTCAATGCCATACAAAATTACTGGTAGAAGGCCTGATCTAAGAACTTTAATCACTGCCTGTGAACTAATTCTCACCTTTAAACCACACACTTACTAAATGATTATATAGTTACATACCTGAAAAGAGACTTGTGTCCATCAAGTTCAGCCTTCCTCACATATGTTTTTGCTGCTGATCCAAAAGAAGGCAAAAAAAAACCTATTCTGAAGCGCTTCCAATTTTGTAACAACTAGGAAAAAAATCCTTCTTGACCCAAAAATAGCAGTCAGATATCTCCTTGGATCAAGCAGCTATTACCCCACTATTTAGAAATTATATCCCTGTATGTTATGTTTTTGCAAGTATTTATCCAGTTGCAGTTTAAACTGTATGGACTCTGATAAAACCACCTCTTCAGGCAGAGAATTCCATATCCTTATTGCTCTTACTGTAAAAAAAAACTTTTATTTGCCTTAGAGGAAATCTCCTTTCTTCCAGTCTAAATGCGTGACCTTGTGTCCTATGTATAGCCCTGTTTATGAATAGATTTCCAGATAATGGTTTGTACTGGCCCCAAATATATTTGTATAATGTTATCATATCCCCTCTGAGGCGCCATTTTTCCAAACTAAAGAGATTTAAATTTTTTAACCTTTCCCCGTAACTAAAATGCTCAATTTTGTAGCTTGTATCTGCACTTTTTCATGCCATGATACCCGTCTTAAGAACAGGTGCCCAAAATTGCACAGCATAATCAAGGTGTGGTCTTACCAGCGATTTATAGAGAGGCAAAATTATATTTTCATCCCGAGAATTTATGCCCCTATTTATACATGACAAAACCTTACTGGCCTTAGCAACTGCAGATTGACATTGCATATTGCTGCCTAATTTGTTGTCTATAACAATTCCCAAATCCTTCTCGTGTGTGGTTATCCCTACTTCACTACCATTTAGGGTGTAAGTTGCTTGTGCATTCTTGACCCCAAAGTGCATAACTTTGAATTTCTTTACATTAAATTTCATTCCATTTTTGTGCCCAGTCCCCCAATCTATCCAAATCCCTCTGCAGCAAAGCAATATCCTGCTCACATTTTATTACTTTACAAAGTTTTGTGTCATTTGCAAACACTGAAACATGACTTTCACTGCCTATTTCAAGATCATTTATAAATTTGTTAAATAGAAGCGATCCCAAAACAGAACCCTGAGGGACACCACTTACTACTTTTGTCCAAGCTGAAAATTTACCGTTAATGACAACTCATTGTATTCTATCCTTAAGCCAATGTTCTACCCAAGAACAAGAATATTCATCTAGACCAATTTCTTTTAGTTTGAAGACTAAACTATTGTGAGGATCAAATGCCTTGGCAAAATCCAAGTAGATCACATCCACTGCATCACCCTGATCTATACTTCTACTTACTTCTTCATAGAATGTAATTACTGTATATACTCGAGTATAAGCCGAGTTTTTCAGCACATTTTTTGTGCTGAAAAACCCCAACTCGACTTATACTCGAGTCACTGTCTGTATTATGGCAATTTACATTGCCATAATACAGACTGGGGGCTGTGTGCGTTTACTTACCTCTCCTGCAGCTCCTGTCAGCTCCCTCCTCCTCCGCGCCGGTCCAGTCAGCACGCAGCTCCTGTCAGCTCCCTTCTCCTCCGCGCCGGTCCAGTCAGCACCTCTGTCAGCTCCCAGTGTAAGTCTTGCGAGAGCCGCAGGGTCATAGTGCGGCTCTCGCGAGACTTACAGTGTGAGCTGACAGAGGTGCTGAACGGACCGGCGTGGAGGAGGAGGGAGCTGACAGGAACTGCAGGAGAGGGAAGTAAACTCTCTGCCAGCCCCTCTCCTACACAGTGCCCATCCACTGGACCACCAGGGAGTGAGAGCCCCGAAAATAAACATTTAAATAATAATACAATTAAAATAAAATAACATTTTAATAATAATAATAAAAAAAATAAAATAATTAAAAAAAAAAATAATAAAAATGCCCACCCCCCACCAAGGCTCTGCAACACACACACACACACTGCATCACACTGCATTCATACACATACACTGCACTCATACACACACACTGCACTCATACACACACACTGCACTCATACACATACACTGCATTTATACACACACTGCACTCATACACACTGCATCACACACACTCACACTGCATTCATACACACACACACTGCACTCATACACACTGCACTCATACACACACACTGCACTCATACACACTGCATTTATACACACACTGCACTCATACACACACTCACACTGCATTCATACACACACTGCACGCATACACACACTGCACGCATACACACACACTGCACTCATACACACACATTGCACTCATACACACACACTGCACTCACACACACTCACACTGCATTCATACACACACTGCACGCATACACACACTGCACTCATACACACACACTGCACTCATACACACACACTGCACTCATACACACACACTGCATCACACACACTCACACTGCATTCATACACACACTGCACGCATACACACACTGCACGCATACACACACTGCACGCATACACACACTGCACTCATACACACACATTGCACTCATACACACACATTGCACTCATACACACACATTGCACTCATACACACACACTGCACTCATACACACACACTGCATTCATACATACACACTGCATTCATTATATACACACACTGTAAATAAATATTAAATTCATATATTTTTTTTAGGATCTAATTTTATTTAGAAATTTACCAGTAGCTGCTGCATTTCCCACCCTAGTCTTATACTCGAGTCAATAAGTTTTCCCAGTTTTTTGGGGTAAAATTAGGGGCCTCGGCTTATATTCGGGTCGGCTTATACTCGAGTATATACGGGTAGGTTAGTGTGACATGACCTATGTTTCATAAAACCATTTTGATTATTTCTTATAACAAAGCTTTTTCCAATGAATTCCTGAATATCTATCCCTTAGTAGCCCTTCAAATATTTTCCCAGTCACAGAAGTTAAGCTCACAGGTCTATAATTTCCAGGCAAGGATTTTGAACCCTTTTTAAATATAGGAACGACATCTGCCTTCCTCTAATCCTCCTGTACAATACCTGGGGGAAAAAAGAATCTTGAAAATGTTCACTTATTTCCCCACTTAGCTCCTTAAGTACTCGTGGGGGAATACCGTCAGGCCCCGGAGCTTTATTTATATTAATTTCCTTTATAGTTGTAACACCTTGTCTTGAGTTATCCAGTCACAAGTTATCTGCAAGTTTTTTGCAGCAATCATTTGCATATCTCTTGCCATAGGATCCTCATTAATATATACTGAAGAAAAATAGTTATTTAAAATGTCTGCCTTTTCATTAGCTAACAGACCCATCTCTTTTTCCAGTGTACCTACACTTTCATTTTTTGTTTTTTTAGAATTGATGTACTTGAAAAAAAATTGGGGGTGGTTTTGCATATTTTTTTGCATATTTTGGCTATCAATTTCTCATTTTCTAGTTTAGCCACTTTAATTACCTTTTTCTTATTGGTTTCCTTATATCATATGTAGGATGCTCCTGATTTGTCTGATTTGAATGCCCATTTCTTATTTTTAATCTCTTGTTAAACCACATTGGTTTCAATTTGTTTCTTTTATATTTATTACCCAGTGGTACATACTGAGAAATGTACATTTTTTAATATTTATTTAATAGTTTCCATTTATCCTCAGTGTTTTTTTCACTAAGGAGTTTATGCCAGTTGATATGTTGTAGAGATGCCCTAATCTATTGAAATTGGCTTTTAAAAAAAATACGTTTTAGTATACCCCACATGCTTTTGCTTTTTGGGGTTTATTTTTTAAATTACCATATTGTGATCACTATTTCCCAAATGCTCCCCTACTTGAATGTTGGTCAAAAGATCAACATTGTTTGTTATAACGAGATCCAGACAACCATCCTTTCTAGTTGGTGCTTGTACCAGTTGTGACATGAAGGTGTCATTTAACACATTCAAAAACCTGATTCCCCTTGCTGAAGTACTAGTCACTCTATCCCAATTTATGTGTCAGGACCACTAGGAGACCCAACACGCAGGGTGTAATAGAAAAACGTATACCGGACCTTAGAATGGCCGGACTTTGACAGAAAGAGAATAGTCAAGAACAAGCCGGGTTCAAGAGATACAGAAATCATGAAAACGAGTATACTAGCCGAGTCATTGAACCAGATAGGAGAATAGTTGAGGTACAAGAGCCGAGTCAAGAACAGGAGAATGGAGAGTAGTCAGATAGCCGAGGTCAAGATACCAAAAACAAACAGGTAGGAAGCGCTATTGGGAACTAACAAAAGAACCACAACAAGGCAAAGTCCTATGTGTGAGTCAGCCTTTTGTAGGCTGACTCATTAAAGTGGAAGCCACGCCCCCAAAACGTACGGGTTCGAACGTCATTGTGGGCCGTGACATCATTGGCGACATGATGTCGGCATGCACGCAGAGTCATGACGTCATTAGTGTTATGACGCCGGCACGCGCTGCGTCATAAAAGGGGGTGGAGTTACAGCGCCCGGCGTTGGAACCACTAGAGTGGAGTCTGGAAGCAGAAATGCGGTCAAAAAGGTGAAGGTGAGGGGGCGGGGCTTGACAGCCGAGCTAGCCAGACGCACATGCCGGGAGCTCTGGCCAAAACGATCCTAAAAACGACATATTTAACCTGCAACCGGGGTTCCAGTAGCCCAATACAACGACGGCTCACGGCACGAACAGGTGGGAATCAGAGGAGACCAATTCCGAGATTTTCCGCCGAGGCATGAGGCAAGCCGCATTGAGGCCTAGCGCGGACGACAGCCTAATGGCTGGGAGAGACGGCCGCTCTCCCGCCATGGGGACCGCGCCAAGCGGCTACCATCCCGACGCCCTGCATTCCCCCCCCTATGGACCGGTGGGGGTCATCCCGGTCTCAGCTGGAGAGACTCTAGCACCAGCAACGGGGAGTACTCAACCTAAGTGTGGACCGCACGCTACATCTAAGATGGCCGCCGAGCCACTACCTCCGAGGTCCCAGGAGAACCCAGAAGCCTGGAGGGAGCGATTCAACGCCAACTTTGACCGCATATGTCAAGAATTTTGGAGCCGCCTGGAGTGCAGACCTCCCCACAGCAACCCACCTACAGCACAAGTGAAGCCGGCGGAAGAAACAGTCCCCAGACCCGGCGTGAAGCCAGAGCCCAACAAGAAGGCGCGCCTACCCTGCCGCCCGACATACCAGGGGACACTGCGGTCATTGAAACGCCAGGTACCACTGCACTCCCGTAGCCCAAACTACCACCTCCAAAAAGCCAAACGTCTGAGACGTCCCTCTGCCCTAAAGCTCCACTCTGCCCCATCAGCAGTAACCCAGAGGCCTTACAGCCAGCCACCATGTACCCAGAGACAGGGACCAAATCCAGGGCGGATACCCGGAAAACTCAGACCGCAACAACAGTACTTGGCATCACCGTCCAAAGAGCAACCTGAGCACCCTTCTCACCTCTCCATGCCACAGCTGCGGGCTCCCTGGACACCAGCTATACCCCAAGGCATCATCACACCCAGGACTGGCAAGGGTTAAACTGGACTTAGCCATAACACAGCCAACGCACAGTGACTGAAGCATAACTCAGCGCTGTTAGATGTGTATACCACTGCCTTGTTTAAATCACGGCCCACAAAACCAGATATGAGACCAAGCTTAGCAATTCCCTCACACTAGTTGTTTTAGTTACTCCAGCTTCATATTGTCTAGCCTGTATAGCCTGCAAGATATCCAACTTAAAAACGAGCCACTAGTTTAACCAACAACAATGTCACGACTAACTCATGCTGTACAAACTTGTTGTTAGCTTAATCGTTTCCTATAATATAAAATGTCATGCTGTTTTACTAAATGATGCAAGTATTAGCTCTAATAACCCACAAAGTCATATTACATGTATCATTGAACGTATCGCAAGTCCTCGCATTTGCTGTTGTGGCAATGCAGGATGCAATGTAACCTCATGCATGTTCAAAAATAAAGAATTAAAAAAAAAAAAAGGTGAAGGTGAATGACATTATGTCTGGGTAATTAAAATTTCGAATAATAAATGTGTTACCCCAATTTGCAGCTTTTCCATTTTGCTCTAACGGCTGTTCATCCTTATTAATATTTACATTAGGTGGTTTATAACATATCCCAACCAATAATTGATTTCCCTTCGTTTGCCCCAAGCAGATATCTACCCATAAAGCTTCCACATTTTCCTCGTCACACTCCACATGCCTAAGATTTGACTTTAACTCATGGTTGACATACAAACATACCCCACCACCCTTCTTGTTTTTCCTATCCTTCCTAAGTAACATGTACCCATTTAAGTTAACTGCCCAGTCATGTGTCTCATCCCACCATGTTTCTGTTATGCCTAATATATCATATTGTTTAGTGTCTGCTATTGCTTCTAGTTCCCCCATTTTGTTATATAAGCTCCTTGCATTAGTAAGCATACATTTAATATTATCATGAGTCATTTGTACTTTTTGTGAATTTTTATCAATATTAAATACCTCCTCTGTTTGAGCTTTCCCTTCCCCCCCATCTTCACCCCCCCCTCCCTTGTACTGAGCTAAAGCCCATCTCCTTTCTATCCTATCCCCATTTTCTAGTTTGCTTTGACCCACCCTCCCTACTACTAGTTTAAAATCTCCTCCTAATAATCCCTCCACTCTGTCGGACCTGAGCACCTGGGAGACCGCAAACTGTCCAGTTGAGACGATCAGCATGCCAGATTACCCTATCTACTCTCTTAATAATAGAGTCCCCTACCACCACAAACTGTCTAGCCTTATGTTATGATACAAACTGCAATCACCTTACTATCAGGTCAACCTCAAACGTGGGCTCACCAATGACTTATACATAACAGTCATCAACTGGCTTGATGGGAATCCTTCATTTCTACTATGCAAGTCTTATATAATGATCCCTTAAGAGCATCCACTGCGCATACAACTATGTGGTCCCTGCAACAAGGGAGAAGACCTGAAGAGGATTACACTACAGAATTCAGGGAAGTGGCCCAGAAATGTGTTACAACAACATTGGTCTCATAGAACAATACCATCTGGGACTATCTGAAGCATTGAAAGATGAGTTGACCAGACTAGGCATACCACTCTTACTGGAAAAACTGATCCTGCTTGTTATTCAATTAAGATCAAACCACTACTACTTCCCCTGCACAAACCTCAGAGGAACCTATGCAGATAGGGGTGGTTTGTCACCCTCTGCCAGACAAACAACATATGAAATGTCGTTCACAGGGACTCTTTTTCTACTAAAATCAATTTCACTATCTCTCAATTCCACAATCTCTACTGTGGAAAGTTGGATCACTTACTGCAAAACTGCCCTGGCCATCTGTCACAGTTTCCTGGGAACCTAACACATAGATAGATCACGACAGATTTGCAATAACGGTCCTTAGAGTGGCTGGCTATGCAGACAGAAAGAAAAGTCAGAGTACAAGCCAAGGTCAAGGATAACAGAGATACGGAACACGATAGAACAAGCAGAGGTCAAGGATCAAAGAAGACAGAGTAAACAAGAAACAAAGCCAAAGTTTGGTAACCAATATTCAAAGTATAACGTGCTATTGGGCTAACAAAAGACCACAACAGGGCAACAAGGCACGGAGGGGGTAAGTTTACATATGCTTAGGGTGTTCCTGATTGATTGGCTAGTTTCCAATTGGAATTAATAATCACACATGGAAGCAATTTGATCACTTCCTTTTGACCCCTTACATAATCATTGTGCGCCGAGTCAGGTGATAACACCAAAGGGACCCACGGGAACAGAAACAGCCATGAGCAAGCACCAAAAGCCACCGCTCGCAGTGAAGCAGGAAGTGAGTCCGTCACGAGAGAGATTCACGACAATCTAGCAAAAGGGTTTATCATGCCATCAACATCTCTGGCAGGGACAGGTATCTTCTTCATTGAGAAAAAGAATAGAGGTCTCTGCCCATATGTGGATTATCGAGCCTTAACCCCTTAAGGACCAAACTTCTGGAATAAAAGGGAATCATGACATGTCACACATGTCATGTGTCCTTAAGGGGTTAAACAATATTACTATCAAAAAACAATACCTTTTTCCTCTGATCCCTGAAATCTTAGACATGCTCAGACAAGCAAACATCTTCACCAAGAATGACCTGCGAAGAGCCAACAATCTAGTCCGCATCTGTGAGGGTGATAATTGGAAGACAGACTTCAGAACCAGGTATGGGCACTATGAGTACCCAGTTATGCCCTTTGGGCATGCAATGCCCCAGCCACTTTCCAACACTTCTTAAATTACCTCTTCAGAGATATCCTGGACACCTTCCCTGTGATATATTTGGATGATATTTAGATTTTTTTTTTCTTCTTCCCTGAACGAACATATTGACCATGTAAAGAGAGTACTCCCATGCCCTCCATGAACATGGTTTATACACAAAGTTCAAAAAGTGCACTTTTGAGGTGTCATCTGTGGAATTTCTGGGCTATATCATAGCCCTAGGTCATATCCAAATGAACCATTGTAAAATCAACACCATTCTCAAGTGGCCTACTCCTAAAGATAAGAAAGCCACAGAACATCTTCTGGGATTCTCACATTTTTACAGAAGCCTCATCCAGGGTTTTTCACAAGTGTGCTCTCCTATCACAGCGCTCACCAAGAGGCAAAATCAGTTTGTCTGGACACTTTCTGCTCAAGAAGCCTTCAACAAACTGAAGACCTTTTTTGTCCAAGCTCCTATTCTAATCCAGCCAAACACAATAAAGGTCGAAATCTCAGACATTGCCATTGGTGGTATTCTGTCCCAAAGAGATGAGAAAGATGATCTTCTCCATCCTGTGGCCTTTTATTTTCGGAAATTGACACCAGCCGAGAAGAACTATGATGTGGGTGAATGGACGCTATTAGCAGTAAAATCTACACTGTCCGTTATGGTGTTTACAGACCATCGCAACTTAGAATACCTTAGATCTCAACACGCTCGAAAACGTACCTTGTGACGGCACCATTTGCACTAATGTACACTGTAACCACTTACGCAAATTCCACACCATGTCTGACAACGTACCCTGCAACGGTACCAATTTCACTAATGTACACTGCACCCACCTATGTAAAAATAACACTATGTTTGAAAACGTATCCTGCGTTAATACCAATTTCCCCAACGTATACTGCATCTACCTATGTAACAGTTTCATTATGGTTGAAAGCGTACCCTGCGATGGTACCATTCTCACTAATATATGCTACACCCACCTACAATTACCCCTGTCTATTTCTTCCTTCTGTACCCCTTCCCCCTTTTACCCGAATTTATGCAAAACCATACAAATAAAGGATTTAAAAAAAAAAAAAAAAAAGAATACCTCAGATCAGCCAAACCTCTATGACCTCGCCACACTTAGTGGGCTCTTTTTTCAAATTACGTATCATCCTGGTTCAAAGAATTAGAAGACTGATGCCTTATCAAGGGTGTTTGAAGATCGGATCTAAGTAGGGAGTCACATGATACCATATTACCTGCTCATCAATTTCTTGCTGTGAACATGTCAATTCTAGACTGTATTTGAAATAAAGATAGTCCTCCACCAGATGTATTTTCTCCCTTGAGTGATGTAGTATCTTCTGATACTCTGTAAATAAAGTAAAAAAAACGCATTTACAGTTATTAGGAGCTGTCGATCAGCACCAAATAGTAGCACCTGAGCGGCACAATCCCCGCCTATGGATATAGTGGTCCTGTAGGACTTTGACAGTTGTTTTATCTGGATCTGATCACAGTGTGTGGGTCTGCAAACTTAATCGCAGTCTGTCACCGTGTTAAATGTGTATGAAAAGGAATAAAACCGCAAATAATGCTCACTGTTTTAAAATCATACATAAAAGTAAATATAGAGAGAGGTACTGATAAAAGAGGAGCAAAAAATTTTTTTTGCTCAATCCCAAAGGGTTTAGGTGGTATAATCCCTACCAAAGATGGTGCTTTTCACCAAATAACAAGCTTTATCAAAGTGTTTCAAGCATGACAGGACCACTATATCCACAGGTGGGGATTGTTCCACCCAGGCGCTATCACTTGGTCCTAATAACTGTAAGTGCGTATTATTTACTTTATTTACCGACTGTCAGAAGATACTACACCATTTTGACTTCTCCTGTTCTTTTCACTTCACATATTCACTGACAATCAACTGGATCTAAGACCATCCACAAGGTGCTGCTCCCTCACTCCCATACTAACCTATAGGGATATATTGTCTATTCAGATTCAGCCAAGTTCATTGGACGGTGCTTCACTTCAAAGATGGGAAATGACCCAAAACTTACTGTGAAAGCAACCCAGGAGTTTTTTAAGACAAAGAAGTGGAATATTCTGCAATGGCGGAGTCAATCACCTGATCTCAAACCAATCGAGCCTGCATTTCACTTGCTGAAGACAAAACTTAAGGCAGAAAGAGCCACATACAAATAACAACTGAAAACAGCTGGAGTAAAAGTCTGGCAAAGCATCATAAAGTGCATTTTTAGAATTTTTTAGCAACCAGTTCCTTGTACTGACTTGCTTCACTTTTTGGGAAGTTATTGTACCTGTCTTAGAAAGTATATTAGTTGCCATTTATGTTATAATACCAGTTATGGCGAACCTATTGCACGCGTGCCACGGAAGCAATGCAGAGTAGGCATCTGTCTTCCCAAAATGTCAGGCGCCTACTCTGCTTTTTTATCGGGAGGACCTGGAGGCAGGGGGAGGGATCTGGGAAGCAGCTCTCCTGTCCTCCCACGAGCAGGCTGTTTGGAACGTTGCCGCGTGTTACCATGGCAACACTCCACACAGCTTTCTGCACGCGGGAGGACAGGAGAGCTGCAGCCAGAACCTATAGAGAACTTACCACCACAGGACCACCAGGGCTGGCTGTGTCCCCCCTCCTTTACCAAAGGTAAGAAGAAGGGAGGGGGAATAAAGATTTCATAAACGACCTATTTGTACTGACTCTTGGGGACTATTCACAAAGCGCTGACACTTTTCTACATTTCTAGTTTTTTTAAAAGTTTTGGGGAGCAATCTTTTTATGTGTTTAGCAGCTTTTTAATTCTTGTTTTTATACACTTACTGACATTTATAATTTGATTGCACTCTTCTGCTAGTATTTTTATAATTTAGGCCAAAATAACTGATTTGAAAAAATCTCCAACTCGGCTATAATGACAAGTTGACTATTTTAGCTTAAATTGTGCAATTCAGATTTTCATTTTTAGTTTAGTGAATGACCCTCCTTGTCTCCCAGTCTTTCTTGCCCTGGTGTCAAACTCCTGCCTTACAGTATATCCACTGAAGAGTATGCTCATAGGATTTTAAGAATAAACTAAATAATTTTATTATAAACAAACGTTGATATAGTCAACGTTTCAATCCTAATACCTGATTTATCACAAAACAGTACGGTAATGGGCTGAAACTTTGACAGAAAGATATTGCAGTTTTGCTTAGAATAAAGCAGCTATTTTGTTTATTTTATCCTATGAAAATGCTCCTTCATGTTGGAGAGATAATTTTCAATATTAAATTTGTTCCCATATGTATATCTATGCACTATATTGGAACAATGCCTGAGAGGGCTGGTATAATAAACTTTCCAGGGCTGCTTTTTATTCCCAGCCTGGCCCTCTATGCTGCTTCACATAATCAAAAGTCAATTGGCTTGGAAGCTGTGCCAGTTCGTAAAATGGTTAAACTGTGGTAAAACCTTGCCAGTTGTGTTTTTCTGAGCTACATTTTTCACATAATAGTCATTATAGGTTGTGTGGACAAATAGCAAGTTGTTCAGCACTCCTGTCATACGTGATCGCTTCTTAATTATGGCATCATAAAAGGTGACAAATGTTTAACAATAGAAAATGAAAATTTGAAAAGACCAATTTTTATGCCTGAAATGTTGTCACTTTATAAGATGCTTTAATAAAGTATTGCTCATGTATGAAAGGAGACCTGGCCCATTTGCTATATGTCTGCTAATTCTAAACTGCGGATTTGAAGTTATTTTTCAACCTCCTTTAAAATTGCTATGTTTTGAATGCTAACCGCGTAATCTACTTTTACCATGGGTTGTGTGAGCTAAATGAGAAACGTTATTCTGAAGCATCCAAGTTTAGCCTTTACTGGCCTTGAGAAGGGCTCTGTCAATCTTGTGCAATATTTAATTTGATGTATAGTAAATTAAAGTTGTTTTCCAAAGTAACTGTTAAATATTTATTTTTAATCCTTGCCAAGTAACTTGAAAGAATACTTTGTTGAAGGACAGTTTTATGCTACACAGTGCGTTTTACAACTATATGGGGAAATCCCTGGGGATTATAACTGTAAAAGAGGTTATGGAAAAACTAGAATACATAATAGGCTGCAAAAAGCATGAAATACAAAATAATTTAAGGCTCCTTTTTAAAGCCAAAATGTATTGTTCAGCTCTATTTTCAGGGTTCTGTAGGGAAATCCTGAGCATTCTGGAATCCCATATTTCAGCTAAATGGTTCATGCAGTCGCAATGTAAAAGTCATTGGAAATCAGCCTTAAACGATGAATGAGAGATTGAATTTAACCTCTTCTCTCCCAAACATGTGCATAAATGGGATAACCAGATTTTCCATTTCCTCAAGCATTGGTTTCCACTCTCCATAGACACAGCACACACAAACCTTTAATCTAGAGCACGGGTTTAATCTAGTGCCCCAGGGGGTACGCAGATGGCCATGGTTGGGAACCCGGTGAGCCGCGATGGCCATGGGCTGACAGGGGAGACCACAGGATCTCCCCTGCCAGTCCGTGCAGAGCCAGCGCTATCCTAGCGCCGGCCCTGCTGTGTGCAAAGATATCCCTGCCTGTCACCGGCCCACAGGCACTGACAGGCAGCCTGCGGGAGAGGGAGGAAGGGAAAGAGGAGCCCGGAGGCAGAAAGGTCCTCCCGCTAGTTCTGCAATTCTGAGCGTTGCCGCGGGTTACCACTGCAATGCTCCGAGAATCTCCGGGAGGACTGAACGTTGCCTGCAGCCAGAGGAGCTGCAGGCAGAGTAGTGTTGCTCATCTCCACCGGACCACCAGGGCAATGTCCCCCCTCCCCGAGGAAAGGTAAGGAGAGGGGAGAGGGGACATACAATGTATTGCAACTGTATATATGTGTGTATGCATATATATGTCAGTATGCATGTCTGTGTGTATGTCAGTATGTGTGTATCTATGTATGTATGTATGTCTGTTTGTTTGTGTGTGTGTGTGTGTGTGTGTATGCCTGTATGTATGCATATATCTATCAGTATGTATGTGTGTATGTATGTATGTGTGTATGTATGTAACACCAGTCTCAAAGTTAGTGTAAATAAGTTAATGACACATAAATCCTTGCATCTTATTGAAATAAAAAGTGTTATTCCAACGCTATTAAGTTTCACTGACTAGCTGTTATTAGCCTGTCACTAATGGCCACACAAAGTGAAATGCGCAAGCACAGGTGTGCATTTTTGTGGTTTACCAGCATACCGCGAATATGTGAGTGATTGGTATCTGTGACGGCAGGCATTTTTAGCACAGACATCCCAACTATAAGGCGAGACAGACAGAGGTGTTAGGGTGCACTTGCCCAGAGGCATAGTTTTCAGGGTGACTGGCACATCAGTCCTGCCAGTCACCCAATGTAGTGTGGACCAGGTAGAAGATCTTCTGCTTCCTATACCCGGTCTGACAGGAAGTGTTCGCTGAAACAGCTTCATGTCAGACCACTAGCCATCCCATGATAAGCCCTTACATGTAGGGCCAGATCATTGGGGTACACACGATTCATGGGGCCCTGTTGTGAAAACTGATCCATGGGCCCCCCCGGTGGTTACACCGTGCGGGCCGGGCCGCAACACATGGTGGCGGTCACCCGGTCGCAGGGGTCTGCAGGGCGGCAGGGCCCCCTGGAGTGACAAGCCCGGTCGCAACTGCAACCCCTGTATGTACGCCATTGTACACACACACACACACACACATATATACAGACACACACACATACACAGACAAACACATACATGCACACAGACAGAGAAACATTCATACAGACACACATATACAAAATGTGTACATACATACATACAAACAAATACACACATATACAAAATGTTTTAGTCACCCTCCTGTTTCCTACCTTTTAGATGCAGGAGGGTGACTTCCCTGGGGTTCAGTGGTGGCTCAGCCTGATGGGAGTCAGATTTCCCACCCTCCTCTCTTCCTCCCGTGCAGCTCTGTCTGATAGCTGGGAGGAGTGAACGGGTGTCAGGATTACAAGTTGATCCAGCACGCAGTACTGTGTCACACCTAGGACTAAGGATAACATATAACCGGACCTTAGAATGGCCGGACTTAACGTCTCCAAGAATAGTCAAAATACTTGCCGAGGTCAAGGACACAGAATCAGACGAGGGAAAGCCAAAAGTCAAGGATACCAGAAAATTGTAGATTATGCTAGCTTTAGTGTACCTATAATCTTAATTTTATTAATGACAGGAGGCTTCGTATTTGCTTAAGTCTCTCTTTACTAGAACTCCACAGCAGCACAGAAAAACAACCAATCAGAAAAAAGTTACACATATTGATACCGGAGAAACTGACGGAAGCGAAGCACAGAGAGATGGACACAGGTTTCTTCAGGAAGGAAGAGATTCTTTATTGGATCACCGATCGGGACTCAGAGGGACTAGCGTCACCAAAATACCACAAGTTCTGAGCCCCGGACAATAGTGCAGGCTCCTTATATAGGCACATAACTCCTCCCATATTAAGCTCCACCCGCACATTCTCTTGACCAATCAATACAAATAAGAATTAACTTCCTGCTTGACCGCATGGCTTGTCCAGCACAATGGAGGAGGGGAATACTACATCCTGTATTCTCGCACATGCTCCGTACACTACTGATCGTATCTTGCCTCGTGCAACCAACTGATCGATACGTCAGCATATGCACGTACACATGCCACGTGGTAATCTCGGCCTACACATTCCCCCCTTTGATGCCTCTTGATATTTCACAATTACTTGAGGCATCACTTAACCTTAGTTTGCATACACCGCAAGTTACCTTGAACCAGACCAGACTTAACTTATGATGTGAATCTTTAACATTCATCTTCCTGCATTGGTTCTCCCTGATCTAGAGCCTTATACTTATAAATTGCCATTATCTGTGCAGCAGCCTTCCTCTCTGCTATATTTTCTATCAGGCTTTGCACAGACCTAACTACTAAGGGTATAAGACACGGCAGGAGTAGACACAGCATTAAAATCAGTAGGACTCCACCTACCACTGCCTTAAGCCCTCCAAACCACTCATACCAGCTACCAAACCAACTACTTGGATTATACCCTTTCCATACCTGAGTAGGCACATGCGCTAGTTTAATCATATGGCTAGTAAGCTCAGCTATTGCTTGCCCTTCGTCATCTATTTGAAGACAGCAATTGCTCAGGTTAAACTTCCCACATACACCTCCCTCTACTGCCAAAAGGTAATCCAAGGCTAATCTATTTTGGTAAACTGCCGTCCTCATCCTAGTATTATGCTTTGCTAGAAGATTGAGCGCTTGTGATGTTTCGTTAGTAATAATCTCAACCACCGCCTGTAATCTTATAATACGGTTGAGCATATAAATAGGGGTTCTATAACCAAAGGTACCATCTTCTGCCCACGTGGCTGGCCCATAATAATCTATGATACGCTGGGGAGGCCATTCATCATCTTCCCAGGCGCCTATCTCTATGGGTCCCCTTTTCTTCCTATGATTCACATCATACACTTTAACACCTAAAGTCTCACCTGTTTCAATAGGTAACAAGAAGAAGGATGGTTTGAGCATACCCAACACACATGCCCCTTCCCAGTCCTGTGGCAACTCCGAATAGGCTTTCTTACCACAGATCCAGTACAAATTTGCTGGGGCTCTCCAGGTAGATGTGATGGATAAATCAAACCACACATCCTTTAAATTGGCGTATCTAGCAAACGGGCTAGATGGTTCTGAGACATTTGAAGCCGACCACCAAGTTGTATTCTTTGTATCATCATCATAAGCTTTTTGCCCTAGACAAGTTAATTCTCCTACAGAAGTATTATACATTATTCCTTTCCTTGCTATGCAAACATAACCTATGATGGAGGTCTTTAATCTCCACTCAGATTTACCTCTAACACTCATATGATAATCGGCTTGTGTAGATATTAGTTGGTCAACTGCCTCAGAACCGGACATTACCTCCTTTGCTTCCCAAGGCCATTGGTCTCCCATGTTAGTACCTCCACACACATAGCAGTTGGTAACTGTCAGACCTTCCGGCATTCGCTAACCGTGGACTTCCGGGTTCTCGGAGCGCGGCCACTCCCCCTCCTATGACGCGGTCGTTCCCAGGATTCATAGAGAGACCGCGTCAACACCACAGTGCTGGATCAACTCGAAAGCTCCCGCGAACTTCAAACTGAATTATTACTACTTCTACTGTGTATCGGACCCGGACTGTTTAATCGTTTACCCTCCTTCTCCTCTCCCACGACCTCGGACTGTTTTTGGATATTCTCTTGCCTGCTGCACCTCGATTCTCTGTGGAATCTCTATCACCAATTTGGATTATCGCTCCTTCATAAGTTAAGTAAACCAGATCTGCTCAAGCTGGATATATAACCATCCTAATTCTATGTGGTTCGCTATCTGCTCCACCTAACCTCCTAACCTTGTTTCAACTACTAATTAATCATCTGCATCCTAATTTGGAACTTCTCGCTGGTTGTGTTAAAATTGCCTTATCTTAAAACAACTTCAACTCCGCTGCTGTTTATAACCTGCCAGGAATTAAAGAGACAGTTCAAATTGATTATCTTTTTTATTTTTAAAGCAATAAACAATATCAGTTTCAGAAATCTGCAGTTGTTTCCATCTTGTCAACAATTGAGCATTACAGATTGATCCAGCCTAATTAATGGATACAGCAGATCTCACTTCTGAAATCACCAGATTAAACCAAAGAGTGGATACGCTTACTCAAGGCATGCAAGATCTACAGATCACCAATGAAAGAATCCTTACTTATGTAAGGGACTTGCAAACACATACTCCTCACACAGTTACACACTCGGCTAGTGACCCTGCTGTCTCCAACCCCGAAAAATTCTCTGGAGACAGGTCCCAATACCGAGAGTTTATCAATTCCTGCAAGTTGTTGATTGCATTAAAACCTCGATCATATCCCACTGAAAGATCTAAAGTTTGTTCTGTTATTTCATTTTTGAGAGGTGAACCCATGGCCTGGGCTCATTCCTTTCTTGAGAATGATGATCCCATATTGGATTCTCTGGATGAATTCTTTGAAGCCATGTCTCTTCTTTACGAAGACCCAAACAAACAAGCGACTGCAGATTTAACCATTAGAACACTGCAGCAAAGAAACAGGCCTGTCGAAGATTACATTGCTGAATTCAAACGATGGGCACCAGAAACTCAGTGGAATGACATAACTCTACGTAACCAGTTCCGTATTGGGTTATCTGAAGCTGTCAAGGATGAGCTCTCCAGAACTGAACTACCTACTACACTGAATACACTTATCCAACTGTCAATCAGCATTGACAGAAGACTTAGGGAAAGAAAAGCTGAGAAATCACTCACTAGCTCTCTATGGAAAAAACCCTTCACCTCTTCAAAGGCACCGGAGAAACCTATAACTCCCGCTGAACCTATGGAAATAGGGGTTGTGAGAAGTCCTCTTACTCCAGAAGAGAGAACCAGAAGAAGACAAATGAACCTCTGCATGTACTGTGCTTCACAAGAACATGTGGTCCCAGCCTGTCCCCTATTGAAACGTCCCCGAGGTGGTAAGCATGGTTCCACCACAATTGTTATGAGTGTGCTTCCCTCTAAACCAATCTCTCATTTCTCCTCTGTTTCTCTCATATTACAGTGGGACAAAGAAAGAATTACGACTAAGGCCATTATTGATTCCGGTGCTAATGGGGTGTTCCTGGACTCATCCTTTGTTACAAAAAATAAAATTCCTTGTGTTCAAAAACGTAATTCCGTCTCTGTCAGAGTTATTGATGGCTCCTTAATCTCCTCGGGGCCCATTCGCCTTGAAACTGTCCCTTTAAGGACTACTACTAATTATATCCATTCTGAATTTCTTGTTTTTGATGTCATAAATTCTCCTCTTTATCCAATAATATTAGGGATAGACTGGTTACGGACTCACAACCCACATATTACATGGGCTCCTTTCTCTCTCACGTTTAACTCTGCATATTGCCAGGGAACATGTCTACAACACATCCCCATTTTGCAAGTTACTGGGGAATCCACTATACCTTCCAGCTATTCAGAGTTCGCTGATGTGTTCAGTAAAAAGGAAGCAGAGACACTTCCTCCTCATCGACCCTATGATTGTCCGATTGACCTTGTTCCTGGTGCTCCTATCCCTTTTGGACATATTTATCCTCTCTCTGAATCAGAGTTAAAAACCCTCAAGGAATACCTGGATGAAAACCTCCGTAAGGGGTTCATTAGACCTTCCTGTTCACCAGCCGCTTCCAGCATGTTTTTTGTAAGAAACAAGGACCAGACTATACGGCCAATCATCGATTACAGGTCTTTAAATAAAATAACTATCAAGAATCGTTACCCTCTTCCCCTGATCAATGAGTTGATTGAAAGATTAAGAACAGCTACCATCTACACTAAACTTGACCTTCGTGGGGCATATAACCTTGTTAGAATCAAGGCCAATGATGAATGGAAAACGGCGTTCAGGACCCGATATGGTCTTTACGAATATCTTGTCATGCCCTTCGGGCTATGTAACGCCCCTGCAACCTTTCAGCATTTCATTAACGATATCTTCCGAGATCTCCTAGACGTTTGTGTCATCATTTACTTAGATGATATTCTCATCTACTCCAACAACCTTGAAGAACACAGAAAACACGTGAGATGGGTATTATCCAGATTAAGAACACACAAATTATACGCAAAACCAGAAAAATGTATATTTGAAGTCAATGAAATCACTTTTTTGGGATACGTTATCTCCCCTCATTCAATAAGTATGGATACCTCCAAAATAGATTGCATTGTCAACTGGTCTACTCCTACTAATACTAAAGACTTACAACGTTTTCTGGGATTTGCCAACTTCTATAGGAAGTTCATTAAAAATTACTCCAATGTTGCTCATCCCCTCAACCTGCTCAATAGCAGTAAACGGTCCTTTGCTTGGAACGATAAGGCTCAAGCAGCCTTTGATGAATTAAAACGGAGATTCACAAGTGCTCCCATTCTCCAACTACCTAATCCTGCTTTTCTCTACGTCATGGAAACGGATGCTTCTGACACAGCTATCGGGGCTGTCCTCTCTCAACACCAAACGCCTCAAGATCCTCTCCATCCAGTAGCTTTTTTTTCACGATCTTTGTCTCCTGCTGAACGAAATTATCCTGTAGGAGAAAAAGAATTATTAAGTATTAAAGCTGCATTCGAAAACTGGCGTCACATACTTGAAGACACTCGCACTCCTGTAATTGTTTATACAGACCACAGGAACCTTGAATATCTTCATTCCAACAAAACACTCTCTGCCAGACAAGTACGCTGGAATCTTTTCTTTTCCCGTTTCAATTTTCAAATCATCTACAGACCTGGATCCAGAAACAAAAAGGCAGATGCCCTGTCCAGAATTCACCAAGATCTTCCTGTAAACGAAACTCAACCACCTAAAATCATAGGTATTATTTCATCATTAATAGATGATATTAAACATCTTAAGGAAGAAGATCTTGAACTTCCCAAACAAAGCAATCTATCAAAAAAGGACGGTATCTACTACTTCAAGGACAGGTTATACATTCCTCCCTTGCTTAGGAATAAAATACTCTCTTTGATTCATGATTCCCCTCTGGCTGGTCATCCTGGTACAAGGAAAACACTGGAGCTGTCTAAAAGATATTACTGGTGGCCTCGCCAGGACAGAACCATAGAATCTTATGTAAAAAACTGCCCAACCTGTCTGAGATCAAAATCTGACCATCATCCACCATTCGGTCAATTATTAAGCCTACCTGTTCCAGAAAGACCTTGGCAGTCCATCTCAATGGACTTCTTGGTAGAACTCCCTCCTTCGCAACATCATACCACCATTCTGGTAGTGGTAGACCGTTTCACCAAGATGTCCCATTTTATTCCTTTGAAGAAATTACCCTCTTCATCTGAACTTGCAAAAATATTCATTAATAACATCGTGAAACTCCATGGTCTTCCTGAAGAAATCATATCAGACAGAGGAACACAGTTCACCTCCAAATTCTGGAATGAGATGTGTTCCTCCCTCAATATTCAACGTAAATTATCTTCAGCCTATCATCCCCAAACCAACGGACAAACAGAGAGAGTTAATCAATGTGTTGAACAATACTTGCGGTGTTATTGCTCTCACTTACAAGATGATTGGATCACGTGGTTACCAATGGCAGAGTTCTCATACAACAACTCGGTACACGCTAGTAGCAAAATGACTCCATTCTTCTCAAATTTTGGATTCCATCCCTCTTCATTTCCTGATCAAGGACTTCCTTCTTCTAATCCATACGTCTCCAACCATAACTCTTTCATGTCTGCCCTCTTCCTCAGGTTACGTGATAACCTTAAAAATGCATCATCTGCTCAGAAAAAGTTTTTCGATACTGGTAGACGACCTTCCCCTACTTACAAGGTTGGTGATCTAGTATGGCTCTCTTCAAAAAACATTGTCACCAACCGTCCCTCAAAGAAACTGAGTTCACTCTTCCTTGGCCCTTTTCGTATATTGTCGCTTATCAACGAAAACGTGGTCAGATTGAAACTTCCACCTACCATGAAACTACATCCAGTCTTCCATGTGTCATTGCTTAAACCACACCACTCCGACCCTTTCCTGAGGGATGTTCTTACCACTCCTGATCCCATTCTGGTACAAGGTGAAGAGGAATACGAGGTCCAGAGGATTCTAGATTCACGAATCCATCGTGGTTCCTTACAGTATCTTGTCCGGTGGAAGGGCTACGGAGTTGACGAAGATTCATGGGTGTCGTCCTCCGCGGTGCATGCTCGTCGACTTATCAATGCGTACCATGCTCGCTACCCGTCCAGACCTCGTTGACAGCATCCGGTGGCTGCTTCTTATGAGGGGGGTTCTGTCAGACCTTCCGGCATTCGCTAACCGTGGACTTCCGGGTTCTCGGAGCGCGGCCACTCCCCCTCCTATGACGCGGTCGTTCCCAGGATTCATAGAGAGACCGCGTCAACACCACAGTGCTGGATCAACTCGAAAGCTCCCGCGAACTTCAAACTGAATTATTACTACTTCTACTGTGTATCGGACCCGGACTGTTTAATCGTTTACCCTCCTTCTCCTCTCCCACGACCTCGGACTGTTTTTGGATATTCTCTTGCCTGCTGCACCTCGATTCTCTGTGGAATCTCTATCACCAATTTGGATTATCGCTCCTTCATAAGTTAAGTAAACCAGATCTGCTCAAGCTGGATATATAACCATCCTAATTCTATGTGGTTCGCTATCTGCTCCACCTAACCTCCTAACCTTGTTTCAACTACTAATTAATCATCTGCATCCTAATTTGGAACTTCTCGCTGGTTGTGTTAAAATTGCCTTATCTTAAAACAACTTCAACTCCGCTGCTGTTTATAACCTGCCAGGAATTAAAGAGACAGTTCAAATTGATTATCTTTTTTATTTTTAAAGCAATAAACAATATCAGTTTCAGAAATCTGCAGTTGTTTCCATCTTGTCAACAATTGAGCATTACAGTAACATTAAGACTACCGGCAATACTTTCAGCTAAGTCAATGAACAGGTTTTTAGCATTATGGGGGATCTTATTATCTATGCTCATCTCTTCATAAAAGGAATGGTATACTTGATGAGTTTGGGAGGATACCGTATCAGTCTCTATCCCTATAAACAATACTGTCCCAGGATCTAAACCCGTCCCGTATATTTGAAACCCAAATAAATTGCCATATTTGTCTAAGAACTTATCGGGGTTATTTATAAGTATATGGACTGGATTGCATTCCATAGACTTACAATATGGGCTGGTAGGCAACTTAGTCACTATCATGTCTTTGTCTACTGTCTGTCCCCAAGTCGCCCACCCCACACAAGACCAATATGGGCAAAAGTTATAGTCTTTATTTGGGCATCTAGGACTCACATATTTATTTTTACTACTGGGACAAATATATTTATCATTAGACCCATACGTCCTCTCCCATCTAAGATCCCCACATACATTCCACGGCTTTCTACCACTTGATATCGCTTTACACGCATCAAATAGCAGAACACCCGAAGAATGTACGGATTCTAACACTGTCTTATTAATTAGGGTTCCCTGAGGATCTCCATTCCTGAGAGTCAACCAAATTGTACGGGGTTGATACTCTGGACTGAAGCACTTAGGTTCTCCTACTCCTAAATGGCACACACTATAGTCTATATTTAGGTATCTACATCTCGATACATCTCCTTTACACTCGTATTGTGAATGCCAAATTAGGGTTTGGGAAATATGGTTACCTGTTCTTGTAGTCTTAATGCATACCTCACAGCTAGGAGTGTCGGTACCTCTACCTTCCTGAATATAAAAATACACATAAATAAACATTATCATCAACACATCTTTCGCCGTCATCCTCAGTCTTCGTCCGTGCGAAGGCACCTCAGCTTCCAGGATGTAAGGGCTGCAGGGAATGGAGTTCTGCTCGTCTTCACAGGAGTCCCTTCGAGACTTTCCCTGGCTTATAACTATACGTCGGTGGGCGGACAGGCTTTATTATAGCCTTCTCACTCACGCACCAAATCCCAAAAATAATAAAATTTGTAATCCACAAAAATTCCTCGTTACTCCGACTGAGTAGTGCGTTTTAACCGGATCTTGCAGGGATTCTCTGGATCTGCTGTAACTTGCCAAGAATCGACTGCTGCTGGTTTAACCCTGGAGTGATGTATCCACGGAGTCACTTCGGCTACTTTTATCGCTGTAGGGGTAGACAAAAGAACAACATAAGGACCTCTACACTTGGGCACTAACGGTACATTATTCCACTCTTTAATCCACACTTGATCTCCTGGATGATAACTATGAACTGGGGGATAAATATTCACAGGTAATCTATCTTGTACCCATTTCTGTACCTCCTGCATAGTCTTACCCAACTCTACAACCTGCTGCCGGGTAATTCCTTCTCCCAACTGACTCAAGTCCCCCCTTAAGTTACCAAGTACGGGAGGTGGTCGCCCATACATGATTTCAAAAGGAGAGAGGCCCATCCTTCTGGTAGGGGTACTGCGGATTCGCAATAAAGCTATGGGTAAGAGAACGTTCCACTTAAGTTGGGTTTCCTGACACATTTTAGCCAACTGATTCTTAATAGTTCTATTCATTCTCTCTACCTTACCAGAACTCTGGGGTCTATATGCTGTATGAAGCCTCCACTTTATACCAAGCATATGAGTCAGTTGTTGTAGGCACTGATGAACAAAAGCTGGACCATTGTCCGATCCTATAGAACAGGGTAGTCCATATCGGGGTATTATTTCTCGTAGCAGGAATCTCACAACTTCTCCTGCTTTCTCTGTACGAATAGGACATGCTTCTACCCAGCCTGAATAGGTGCACACAATTACCAGCAGGTAACGATGTCCACCCGATTTAGGCATCACTGTAAAGTCAATTTGTAAATCGGACATGGGGAGTCCCCCCATAAACTGGACTCCTGGTGGCTTTACTGGTCCTTGTCTTGCATTATTTTTAGCACACGTTACACATCTTCGTACAATGGCCTGAGTCAAGTTGGACAATCTTGGTATGTAGAAATGTTTTCTGAGAGATTCTTCAGTACTGTCTCTCCCAGAATGTGTCCCGTTGTGATAATTTTGGACAATTTCTACCGCTAGTGATGCTGGTATGACTATTCTTCCACCTTCTAGCTGATACCACTTGTTCTCCAAATACTTTCCTGATTCAGTCTTTAACCACTCCTCTTCTTGAGCTGTATAAACTGGAGTCCATTGGGACAGTGGAGTTGGTATAAGAGCAGCTATATGCCCCACATATTCCTGTCTTCCTGATTCAGCAGCATGCTTAGCTGCACTATCTGCCATCCGATTTCCTTTGGTTACATCACCATCTCCTCTCAGATGCGCTCGACAATGTATGATACCGACTTCTTTCGGCTCCCACACTGCTTCCAATAGTTGTAGGATTTCAGCTGCGTACTTGATTTCTTTGCCTTCTGAATTCAGTAGTCCTCTTTCTTTATACAAAGCTCCGTGGGCATGAGTGGTTAAAAACGCATATTTGGAGTCCGTGTAGATGTTCACTCTTAAACCTTCAGCCAATTGTAACGCTCGTGTCAGTGCTATCAATTCTGCCTTTTGTGCTGATGTTCCTTTCGCCAGTGGCCGAGCTTCTATCACCTTGTCTATTGTTGTCACTGCATATCCTGCATAGCGGATCCCTTCTTTCACATAACTACTGCCGTCGGTATAATATTGAACATCGGGGTTCTGGATGGGAAAATCACGAAGATCTGGTCTACTTGAGAATACTTCATCCATTACTTCCAAACAATCATGTTGACTTTCAGTAGGTTGTGGCAAAAGGGTAGCTGGATTTAAGGTGTTTACAGTCTCTAAATGCACTCTTGGGTTTTCACACAACATTGCTTGATACTTGGTCATACGGCTGTTACTAAACCAATGATTTCCTTTGTAATCCAACAACGTCTGTACTGCATGTGGGACTCGTACATAAAGTTCTTGACCCAGAGTGAGTTTATCGGCTTCAGCTACTAGCAGGGCGGCTGCAGCTACGGCTCTTAGACAAGGTGGAAGTCCGCTGGCCACTGCATCCAATTGCTTAGACATGTAGGCAACAGGTCTTTGCCATGATCCCAAGTACTGTGTCAATACTCCCACAGCCATTCTTCTTTGCTCATGTACATACAGGTAGAATGGTCGTGTGTGATCAGGTAGACCTAATGCTGGGGCACTCATCAAAGCCTTCTTCACATCTTCAAATGCCGTTTGCTGTTCTTGGGTCCACAAGAAGGGGTCGTGCTCTGTACCTTTGATAGCTGCGTACAGAGGTTTTGCCAGTATCGCGTAGCTGGGAATCCATATCCTACAGAAGCCTGCTGCCCCCAAGAATTCTCGCACTTGTCTTCTATTCTTGGGTATCGGTATTTGGCACACAGCTTCTTTTCTCTCTGGCCCCATAATTCTTTGACCTTCAGAGATATGGAATCCCAGATATTTGACAGTTGGCAAACACAACTGAGCCTTCTTTCTAGACACCTTGTATCCTGCCTTCCATAGAATGTGTAGTAGATCGTGCGTTGCTTGCTGACAGATTTCTTTTGTAACTGCTGCTATCAACAAGTCATCTACATACTGTAACAATACACACTCTCCTGGGATGGACTCGAAATCCAGTAGATCTTGACTTAGAGCTGAACCAAATAGGGTAGGTGAATTTTTAAACCCTTGGGGCAGTCTTGTCCAAGTCATTTGGCGTTTTGAGCCCGTTACAGCGTTCTCCCATTGGAAAGCGAAAATACATTGACTTTCTGCGGCAATTCGGAGGCAAAAGAAGGCATCTTTGAGGTCTAAGACTGTAAAGTAAGTAGCCCCGCCCGGAATTAAAGCAAGCAGGTTATATGGATTGGGTACAACTGGATGTATACTAACAACCGCATCATTGACTGCTCTCAAGTCCTGCACAGGTCGATACTCATCTGTACCGGGCTTTTGAACAGGCAGCAATGGGGTGTTCCAGGGGGAAGTACAGAATTTTAGGATACCATACCGTATGAACTTATCCAGATAAGATTGGATGTTCTTCTTAGCCTTCTGCGGGATGTGATATTGTCTTAGGCTCACTGGATAAACCCCAAGTTTTAGTTCAATTTTAATAGGTGGAATATTGCGGGCCAGTCCTGGTGGGTTGTTCTCTGCCCAAACTCCTGGTATGTTGAATAATGACTCATCACTCCTAGGGTTTTGGCTAGTCAACGCTGTATAAAGTCGCCACTCTTCTTCCTTTGGTACGGATAATGTCATGATACCTGAAGGTCCATTAAACTTTAAGGATGTTGTTCCATTTGGTAGGAACGTAATCTGCGCTTGTAATTTTGATAGCATATCACGTCCCAGCAATTGGACTGGACATTCAGGCATATAAAGGAATTAATGTTTTACTACGTGGCCTCCCAAGGTACAGAGTCGACTTTTAAGAACCGGTTTTTCAGCACTTCTTCCAGTTGCTCCTATTACAGTAATAGTCCTTCCAGATGGAGGAGCAACTAGATTAGTCACCACTGAATGTTCAGCACCAGTGTCGATCATGAACGCACTCCTTTTTCCCCCTATTGATACATCGACCATAGGCTCCGCTCGACCAAGGGGGATGGAGCCCGGTCGGTATCAATAGTCCTCCATGACCGTGTCAGCCAATCCTACAAAGTCCCTGCCTTCTCTATCGCGGGACCTTTGCGCTGCTGGGATATACCTATCTTCCCTAACACTTCCTCTGTTCCCATTGCTCCCTCTATTACCATTACTCCCTCCGGGGCCTCCTCTACCTCTCGCTCTGCCTCTAAAGTTTCCGTAACCTGCCCTGGGTTGGTCTCTCTCGTACTGCTCTCTTTGTGGACATTCGTTCCTCCAATGCCCTTCTTCCTTGCAATACGCGCACTGATTCCTACTCAAAGGCTCCCTACTCCATCTACTATCGCCTCTATCTGGGCCCCGTCTATCTACGCCTGCGATCGCTACCGCTAGCATGTCTGCCTTTCTGCGCATCTTGCGCTCTTCCTCTTTCTTACTTTCTGTTTCCCTATTCATGTATACCTTATTCGCTACCTCCATTAGTTGGGTGATGGACATACCTGCAAACCCTTCTAACTTCTGTAGCTTGCGCTTAATATCTCCGTAAGCTTGGCTGACAAAGGCGGAGTTCACCATTCGGGAATTATCTGCGTCTTCCGGATTAAAGGGGGTATACAAGCGGTATGCCTCCAATAATCGGTCATAAAAGACACTGGGCGCTTCATCACTTTTCTGAATCACCTCAACTGTCTTCGACATATTAATGGCTTTCTTTCCTCCGGCTTTCATGCCAGCTGTAACGGAGCTCCGTGTACTCCGACCGAGTACCCTCCGTTGATGGATGCTCCTAGCGCTCTCAGAGGACTCCAAGCACTGCAGACGACACCACAACCACCGCAGGCTCCACAACCGCCGTAGCTTAACTGGAGCCGCGCCGTATTGCATATTCAGACTCAGCATACATCAGACATAAACACTTCCAAAAATCAGCCAAATCCATCCAGTGGATCAAAAGTTAGCTGGAAGTCCTTTATGACCGACCGCAAGCACAATTTCCTGCCCAAAACAGTTCCATAGATTTGGGCTGTGCGGTCGGTCAATTTCGAACGGGACTTAGTCTCTGGAGCTGCAAGTTCAGTATGGGAGAAGGTAAGGGTCAGCGGTGTTCGGCAGAATGTGTAGCCGATTTTAGTTCCACAGAATATTTAGCATACACCGCTGACCGCATTCGAGGAAACCAAGATGGCCGCCGCCACGTGCAATTGACCGGCAGTAACCTCACAGCCTGCACACTTTAACTTCTGGGTGGTCTGCCTGTGTGGTACTTGGTTCAGTAAGCCCTATTTACTGAACCAAGTGGGGGAAAGCCAGGAACAAGTTATTTTACCGGTCTGGGGACATAGTCTTAAAGGGGCATTGTTCAGCAAAGTCACAATATGTCCCCAGACGGTTCTTAAAGGGCCATACACACCCAATAAATGTTAATAAGTTTTCAGGGGCACAATCTTCCAGGGGCCATAGTCATGAGGCAGGAGGCTGGCAAACATGCTTCTCCACAATCCAGGGAAGCAGGGCAATTTCTCGTTTAAAGGGCCAGTTACAAATAGCGATTTGTAACACATCTCCCCTTTGGGGGGAAGACTAACCAGGCACCTGACCTTCTGTCGGTCAGTGCCTCCGTTAGTCGATCCACCAACCCACAATAAACAGATGTCCGAGTAGCCCCCCCACAACATCAAAGTACAGGAACAGCCCACCCACAACACACAGTCACTGCACCTGGGTATTTGGCTGTGGTAATGAGGCCACATGCCGAGGGTACTTGAAGGGCAGAGGCCAACTGCACTCTGCCCAGATGCCAGCTCTTCTGCTGGGGTAGCCTGCAGGACATCAGGCTCTGGACCAGGGACAAAGGTAGGGCAGAGGCCGACTGCACTCTGCCCAGCTGCCAGCTCTTCTGCTGGGGTACTGAGACCATAGTCCGGCTCAGTAGTCAAGGGAACATGGACGTCAGGAGGGGTTAGCATCGCCTCCGTTAACCCTGGTGCCACGCTAGGAGTTAGCTGGGGAGGGGAATTTGTACTTACCCCCTCCTCTGGGTGTCCCGGTGAGGGTAGTTGGGGATCTGGAAAGGCTGTCCAGCATCCCTGTAGGTCAGGCACAGAGACCACGGTCCCATCTGCGCCGTCTGGAGGATTGGTGTCTCCCCTTGTTAGGGGAGGCTGCCGCTGGGGAGAGGGGGTGCTGTGCTCCTTTCCCGGAAACACAGGCTGCCGCTGGAGAGGGAGACCGCCTGTCTCCACTCCCTTACCATTGTCCTGTTGCTGTAGAGAGGGACCAACTGTCTCTGCTCTCTGTAGGACACACTGCTGTTGGGGGGGAAGGACGGCACCTTCGGCCCCCTGGGGTACACACTGCCGCTGGAGAGGGAGACCGCCTGTCTCCACTCCCTTACTATGGTCCTGTTGCTGTAGAGAGGGACCAACTGTCTCTGCTCTCTGTAGGACACACTGCTGCTGGGGGGGAAGGACGACACCTTCGGCCCCCTGGGGTACACACTGCCGCTGGAGAGGGAGACCGCCTGTCTCCACTCCCTTACCATTGTCCTGTTGCTGTAGAGAGGGACCAACTGTCTCTGCTCTCTGTAGGACACACTGCTGTTGGGGGGGAAGGACGGCACCTTCGGCCCCCTGGGGTACACACTGCCGCTGGAGAGGGAGACCGCCTGTCTCCACTCCCTTACTATGGTCCTGTTGCTGTAGAGAGGGACCAACTGTCTCTGCTCTCTGTAGGACACACTGCTGCTGGGGGGGGAAGGACGACACCTTCGGCCCCCTGGGGTACACACTGCCGCTGTAGAGGGAGACCGCCTGTCTCCACTCCCTTACCATGGTCCTGTTGCTGTAGAGAGGGACCAACTGTCTCTGCTCTCTGTAGGACATACGGCTGCTGGGGGGGAAGGACGGCCCCTTCGGCCCCCTGTAACTCACGCTGTTGTTGGGGCGCAGGGACGGAATACTTTGCCCTCACTGCCCGATATTCTGCTTCCATCTGCAGATACTCCGCCAGTTCTCTCCTCACTCTCGGTACAATTTCCTCTGTTAGGAGGGGTCCGTAGACAGCCAACCGCCGCTTCAGCATAGCGTCAAACTGTACGTGACTATACCAATAGTCCAGTTTTGCTTGGTGTTCCCAGGATGCTGTTCCTCGCACTAGGGAAGCCATCCTGTTGTAGCCAGGGGCGCTGCCCAATGGCTAGCGTTGCCCTCAATTGTAACTCCAAACGTTACCAGTGTCTCTGAGCTGCTTCTCCTCGCACTAGGACGCCATCCCACCGCTGCCACCAATGTAACGGAGCTCCGTGTACTCCGACCGAGTACCCTCCGTTGATGGATGCTCCTAGCGCTCTCAGAGGACTCCAAGCACTGCAGACGACACCACAACCACCGCAGGCTCCACAACCGCCGTAGCTTAACTGGAGCCGCGCCGTCTTCCTTCCACCCTGGATCAGCTTCTGTCCTCCAGGACCGTGTGGGGAAGACCTCTCCTCCAGGAGAGCGTATCCGGAACAAGCTCTTACAAGAGCTAAGTGATTAAGAGCTCAGGGGAATATGCAGTGCATAGCAATCCCCAGTGTGATATAGCAGTTCCCTCCAATAACGAGACAAGGCTACGTATTGAGGGTCAGAAGAGGTCTGAGGACTGGAACACCCAGCCTGCTTTTTATTAGGATAAGGTACACACAGGACACTCCCAGGGGGAGGATGAAATTGACCAATCACATGCATAGTACAGCCCACAGGTTCCCTCCCCTCAGATAAACAGTTAAACCAATTATTACATACAATAAAAATACAGTTTTCACATACACACTGTAACTTTAAAACCATACATTCAATTTCACTAAAAGTTGCATATTCAGACTCAGCATACATCAGACATAAACACTTCCAAAAATCAGCCAAATCCATCCAGTGGATCAAAAGTTAGCTGGAAGTCCTTTATGACCGACCGCAAGCACAATTTCCTGCCCAAAACAGTTCCATAGATTTGGGCTGTGCGGTCGGTCAATTTCGAACGGGACTTAGTCTCTGGAGCTGCAAGTTCAGTATGGGAGAAGGTAAGGGTCAGCGGTGTTCGGCAGAATGTGTAGCCGATTTTAGTTCCACAGAATATTTAGCATACACCGCTGACCGCATTCGAGGAAACCAAGATGGCCGCCGCCACGTGCAATTGACCGGCAGTAACCTCACAGCCTGCACACTTTAACTTCTGGGTGGTCTGCCTGTGTGGTACTTGGTTCAGTAAGCCCTATTTACTGAACCAAGTGGGGGAAAGCCAGGAACAAGTTATTTTACCGGTCTGGGGACATAGTCTTAAAGGGGCATTGTTCAGCAAAGTCACAATATGTCCCCAGACGGTTCTTAAAGGGCCATACACACCCAATAAATGTTAATAAGTTTTCAGGGGCACAATCTTCCAGGGGCCATAGTCATGAGGCAGGAGGCTGGCAAACATGCTTCTCCACAATCCAGGGAAGCAGGGCAATTTCTCGTTTAAAGGGCCAGTTACAAATAGCGATTTGTAACACCAGCAATTATAGCGTCTCTATAGGCTCTGAGTTGAACCATATCAGCACCATTTACATTCCAATCGGGATCGGTGTTGGGATAATGTGTTGCGGCCCATGCTGATGGATTGGCTTGGTTTAAAGTACGGGCTTTATCCTCTAGTGCTTTAATGGCCGCTTGATTAATTCTTGTCCTTTCCTCATTGTTGAATAAAGTCATTAATAACTGCTGGCAATCAGCCCATGTCGGGTTATGTGTCTGTACTATTGAGGTGAACAGATCAGTCATAGCTTGTGGTTTCTCAGTATACGAGGAATTGTGGGTCTTCCAATTTAAGAGATCGTTTGTCGTGAACGGGACATATACGAAGACTGGGTCAGCATGTGCCATTTGGCCTTCGGCATCGATATAGGCTGACCCAGGATTCAGACGAAGAGGCATCTGATAGTGTTTTAATTGTTGGGCACCGGTCAGTTGTCGGGTCTGTATGGGGCTACGTGGAGGGGCGTCAGTCATAGGTTCCAGTCGGGGAGAAGTAGGGTATGGGGATGTGGGAGCTTGGTTTTGGGAAAAGGTTGTAAATAAAACACTTCGAGCCGAGCTAGAAGAAGCTTGACCGGAAGTCTGAAGTGGCGCCAAATCAGGATATTCGGATTTAATGGGGGTTGGTTCTGATTCCGGAAGGGGAGATTTAGTACGAGAGGGGGTGGATTCTGTACTGGAGGAGGAAGCGGAAGTGGATGAGGGTAATGAGGGGAGGGTTGCAGGACTTCCTGCATTTGCGTCACTTCCTCTTAACGGAAAGTAAGGGGGCGGCAAAGGGATCTCGGACTCAGGGGGCGTGTCCAAAATGGGCCTAACACCAGTCCTAGTGGACAAACAAGTCCTAGCTACCATGAGGCGACATTGCTCCTCGTGGCATGTCTGAAGCCATTTTGGCGAGTCATTTACGGCCTGTCTCCAACAATCAATATAAGGAAACTGGCCGTAAAGTTCAGGCCTACCCGATACAGCCACGTGTAAGCGCTGTACCAGAGTTGGATCCAAACTGCCACGTGGCGGCCATGCCGCAACCAAAGTAGGCCACTCCCTAGTACACAAAGTGACCAAACGTACAGGAGACATTTTAACCCCAAAATCACATGTCTTGAATCCCTTTTTAAAATTCTTCACCATACAACCTAAGGGATCCGGAATCGTTGACTGCGACGCGCCCATACTTATCAATGGAACGTCGCTGACAACGAATACTATGCACGCGTACTATTCAACAGTCACACCCGTTTCCTCTGGCAACAGCACCACGTGGTACAGTTACCAAGTGAAACGTATACAATAACACAATAAACACTCAGGGAATTCCCGTACACACACAGCTGTTACACCAGTCACTAAATAATCAATATTATGCCCTTTGGCGTAACTATACAGTCACCCACGCTATAATTCTCTATATGAATTACCCGTCTATAACACACCCCAGTAACATCGTCTTTTACAAATAGCGGTTACAGTACGTTTAGCATAGGTCAAAGCACAAGTTAAGGTCACAATACAATTATTAGTGGTTATGGTGTTAAACATGCAATGGACGACAATGATTAGTACTTATATACAGTGTCAGTAAATATACAGGGTTATGGTACCGTGCACTATAATACAGCAACACACTATTAACACTCTCGCTAGACGGCTGAGCTCGCGCTATCTAACAAGATATACACTTTACTAACAATCTTTAACACATTTACAATCCCAACTAAACTATTGGCCAGTACCTTGATGGACTACCTAAAACTATATACACCCGTTTTGGTTAGCCACACTGCCCAAGCACCACATATAGCGAGCTAGAGGACCGAATTTACACAGGCGCCTCTTAGTCGATTTACTATCAAAAATCTAGTGGGTTCCAAATTTACACGCCTTCCCACTTAGCTAAGATAGGTTGAGAGCTAGCGAACCGAATTTACACAGGCGCCGCTTAGTCTCCCGGTCCCTCCGACCTAGCGAACGTAATATACACCCTAGAACGCTAGTCTAGACAAGACACCGGTGTCCGGCTAGGGCTATTTACACAGGACCCCGCCTGACTAACCAAATCAAACGGTCTGACTAAAGAGCGTTCGATTGAGCGGTGCGCCTTCGCTCCTTCCCTCCGACAGAGGGGGCAGATTCCATACACAAATAACCCCTTATGGGCCTACCGCACAATCGGTATACCCCTAGTGGGTCTGCCGTCTAAAACAGCAGTTGTCTTACCTCCTCGTTCCTGAACCTGAGTTCACACTCATCGACGGGGACACCCCAGCACTTCTCACGTAGAGGCCGATGATCTCCTGGACAACAGACCAGTGGCGCCGAGACGAAGGGAGGTCCACGCAGAAGTTCAGGGGTGCAGCCGTAGAGAACGTGGGCAAAGATAGACCGTCTCACGCCTCTGCCTCTCAGCTACCGTTGAACGATGAGCTTCCCGGCCAATGCACCAAATGATACCGGAGAAACTGACGGAAGCGAAGCACAGAGAGATGGACACAGGTTTCTTCAGGAAGGAAGAGATTCTTTATTGGATCACCGATCGGGACTCAGAGGGACTAGCGTCACCAAAATACCACAAGTTCTGAGCCCCGGACAATAGTGCAGGCTCCTTATATAGGCACATAACTCCTCCCATATTAAGCTCCACCCGCACATTCTCTTGACCAATCAATACAAATAAGAATTAACTTCCTGCTTGACCGCATGGCTTGTCCAGCACAATGGAGGAGGGGAATACTACATCCTGTATTCTCGCACATGCTCCGTACACTACTGATCGTATCTTGCCTCGTGCAACCAACTGATCGATACGTCAGCATATGCACGTACACATGCCACGTGGTAATCTCGGCCTACTAAATTTATTTTTACCGAGATTCCACCACAATATGTGTGTGTGCCTGTTTCAGTATGTGTGTGTCAGTATGCCTGTATGTGTGTATGTCTGTAGGCGGGCATCTGGGGGCCCAGACCTTGAGCTGTGTTAGGGGCCCCAAAATTTCTGATTGCGGCCCTGTTTAGGGGTATTGATGTGGTTGCAGGGTTTCTAATGCAGGGGTTTGAAGGATACAGCATGGTCAGTAGGCGTGAAGCTTATAAATGTCAGATCATGCCTTACTCTGAATTTCGTCACAATCAGGCTTATTCACTAAGGTCTGAATCTCCTTGTACTGAATAGGGCAAAACCATTTGGTTGTTTACAGTGCCATTTGGACAGCACCCCCATTATTAAGATTTAGCTTCCACCTGTTGCCTCGTGCTGACACTCAGCCAATGATCCAGCCTGCATTGTACGGCTCATATCAGAAGAGCTAACAGTATCACTGAACATAAGCTTCTGGCTCTCCCTTCCAACTGCAGTGAGGTGGGAAGTGGTGCCTAGCGGACCGTTCTAAAACAGTTTGACTACTTACAATGATAGACAATATTGATAAAGGCTCAGAAAGGAGCCAAAATGTTGTCTCCACTTCCTTGTTTCAAAATAAAAAGACTGCCTATTAGAAGAAACCTCACATGTGTCTGGATATTTATTTTCTTCCATTTGATGTCTTCAGGGGAGCACCCTGTAGGAAATATTCCCCCTTTTTTTAGTGCATGCATTATACTCTTGTTTTGTTTTTGTTTTCTTGTAAAGATACAATTATAGGCTCCAGGGCACTCCTGGTACCATAACCACTAGACACTCTGTATTGGTTATTATGCTTGGAGTGTTCCTTTAAAGTAACTATTAGATTGCTTGATACATCCCTATCTGTACTGATACCGGAGAAACTGACGGAAGCAAAGCACAGAGAGATGGACACAGGTTTCTTCAGGAAGGAAGAGATTCTTTATTGGATCACCGATCGGGACTCAGAGGGACTAGCGTCACCAAAATACCACAAGTTCTGAGCCCCGGACAATAGTGCAGGCTCCTTATATAGGCACATAACTCCTCCCATATTAAGCTCCACCCGCACATTCTCTTGACCAATCAATACAAATAAGAATTAACTTCCTGCTTGACCGCATGGCTTGTCCAGCACAATGGAGGAGGGGAATACTACATCCTGTATTCTCGCACATGCTCCGTACACTACTGATCGTATCTTGCCTCGTGCAACCAACTGATCGATACGTCAGCATATGCACGTACACATGCCACGTGGTAATCTCGGCCTACTAAATTTATTTTTACCGAGATTCCACCACATTCCCCCCTTTGATGCCTCTTGATATTTCACAATTACTTGAGGCATCACTTAACCTTAGTTTGCATACACCGCAAGTTACCTTGAACCAGACCAGACTTATCTTATGATGTGAATCTTTAACACTCATCTTCCTGCATTGGTTCTCCCTGATCTAGAGCCTTATACTTATAAATTGCCATTATCTGTGCAGCAGCCTTCCTCTCTGCTATATTTTCTATCAGGCTTTGCACAGACCTAACTACTAAGGGTATAAGACACGGCAGGAGTAGACACAACATTAAAATCAGTAGGACTCCACCTACCACTGCCTTAAGCCCTCCAAACCACTCATACCAGCTACCAAACCAACTACTTGGATTATACCCTTTCCATACCTGAGTAGGCACATGCGCTAGTTTAACCATATGGCTAGTAAGCTCAGCTATTGCTTGCCCTTCGTCATCTATTTGAAGACAGCAATTGCTCAGGTTAAACTTCCCACATACACCTCCCTCTACTGCCAAAAGGTAATCCAAGGCTAATCTATTTTGGTAAACTGCCGTCCTCATCCTAGTATTATGCTTCGCTAGAAGATTGAGCGCTTGTGATGTTTCGTTAGTAATAATCTCAACCACCGCCTGTAATCTTATAATACGGTTGAGCATATAAATAGGGGTTCTATAAAGGTACCATCTTCTGCCCACGTGGCTGGCCCATAATAATCTATGATACGCTGGGGAGGCCATTCATCATCTTCCCAGGCGCCTATCTCTATGGGTCCCCTTTTCTTCCTATGATTCACATCATACACTTTAACACCTAAAGTCTCACCTGTTTCAATCGGTAACAAGAAGAAGGATGGTTTGAGCATACCCAACACACATGCCCCTTCCCAGTCTTGTGGCAACTCCGAATAGGCTTTCTTACCACAGATCCAGTACAAATTTGCTGGGGCTCTCCAGGTAGATGTGATGGATAAATCAAACCACACATCCTTTAAATTGGCGTATCTAGCAAACGGGTTAGATGGTTCTGAGACATTTGAAGCCGACCACCAAGTTGTATTCTTTGTATCATCATCATAAGCTTTTTGCCCTAGACAAGTTAATTCTCCTACAGAAGTGTTATACATTATTCCTTTCCTTGCTATGCAAACATAACCTATGATGGAGGTCTTTAATCTCCACTCAGATTTACCTCTAACACTCACCTCGGGACGGGTTTAGATTTACCTCTAAACCCGTCCCGTATATTTGAAACCCAAATAAATTGCCATACTTGTCTAAGAACTTATCGGGGTTATTTATAAGTATATGGATGGGATTACATTCCATAGACTTACAATATGGGCTGGTAGGCAACTTAGTCACTATCATGTCTTTGTCTACTGTCTGTCCCCAAGTCGCCCACCCCACACAAGACCAATATGGGCAAAAGTTATAGTCTTTATTTGGGCATCTAGGACTCACATATTTATTTTTACTACTGGGACAAATATATTTATCATTAGACCCATACGTCCTCTCCCATCTAAGATCCCCACATACATTCCACGGCTTTCTACCACTTGATATCGCTTTACACGCATCAAATAGCAGAACACCCGAAGAATGTACGGATTCTAACACTGTCTTATTAATTAGGGTCCCCTGAGGATCTCCATTCCTGAGAGTCAACCAAATTGTACGGGGTTGATACTCTGGACTGAAGCACTTAGGTTCTCCTACTCCTAAATGGCACACACTATAGTCTATATTTAGGTATCTACATCTCGATACATCTCCTTTACACTCGTATTGTGAATGCCAAATTAGGGTTTGGGAAATATGGTTACCTGTTCTTGTAGTCTTAATGCATACCTCACAGCTAGGAGTGTCGGTACCTCTACCTTCCTGAATATAAAAATACACATAAATAAACACTATCATCAACACATCTTTCGCCGTCATCCTCAGTCTTCGTCCGTGCGAAGGCACCTCAGCTTCCAGGATGTAAGGGCTGCAGGGAATGGAGTTCTGCTCGTCTTCACAGGAGTCCCTTCGAGACTTTCCCTGGCTTATAAACTATACGTCGGTGGGCGGACAGGCTTTATTATGGCCTTCTCACTCACGCACCAAATCCCAAAAATAATAAAATTTGTAATCCACAATAATTCCTCGTTACTCCGACTGAGTAGTGCGTTTTAACCGGATCTTGCAGGGATTCTCTGGATCTGCTGTAACTTGCCAAGAATCGACTGCTGCTGGTTTAACCCTGGAGTGATGTATCCACGGAGTCACTTCGGCTACTTTTATCGCTGTAGGGGTAGACAAAAGAACAACATAAGGACCTCTCCACTTGGGCCCTAACGGTACATTATTCCACTCTTTAATCCACACTTGATCTCCTGGATGATAACTATGAACTGGGGGATAAATATTCACAGGTAATCTATCTTGTACCCATTTCTGTACCTCCTCCATAGTCTTACCCAACTCTACAACCTGCTGCCGGGTAATTCCTTCTCCCAACTGACTCAAGTCCCCCCTTAAGTTACCAAGTACGGGAGGTGGTCGCCCATACATGATTTCAAAAGGAGAGAGGCCCATCCTTCTGGTAGGGGTACTGCGGATTCGCAATAAAGCTATGGGTAAGAGAACGTTCCACTTAAGTTGGGTTTCCTGACACATTTTAGCCAACTGATTCTTAATAGTTCTATTCATTCTCTCTACCTTACCAGAACTCTGGGGTCTATATGCTGTATGAAGCCTCCACTTTATACCAAGCATATGAGTCAGTTGTTGTAGGCACTGATGAACAAAAGCTGGACCATTGTCCGATCCTATAGAACAGGGTAGTCCATATCGGGGTATTATTTCTCGTAGCAGGAATCTCACAACTTCTCCTGCTTTCTCTGTACGAGTAGGACATGCTTCTACCCAGCCTGAATAGGTGCACACAATTACCAGCAGGTAACGATGTCCACCCGATTTAGGCATCACTGTAAAGTCAATTTGTAAATCGGACATGGGGAGTCCCCCCATAAACTGGACTCCTGGTGGCTTTACTGGTCCTTGTCTTGCATTATTTTTAGCACATGTTACACATCTTCGTACAATGGCCTGAGTCAAGTTGGACAATCTTGGTATGTAGAAATGTTTTCTGAGAGATTCTTCTGTGCTGTCTCTCCCAGAATGTGTCCCGTTGTGATAATTTTGGACAATTTCTACCGCTAGTGATGCTGGTATGACTATTCTTCCATCTTCTAGCTGATACCACTTGTTCTCCAAATACTTTCCTGGTTCAGTCTTTAACCACTCCTCTTCTTGAGCTGTATAAACTGGAGTCCATTGGGACAGTGGAGTTGGTATAAGAGCAGCTATATGCCCCACATACTCCTGTCTTCCTGATTCAGCAGCACGCTTAGCTGCACTATCTGCCATCCGATTGCCTTTGGTTACATCACCATCTCCTCTCAGATGCGCTCGACAATGTATGATACCGACTTCTTTCGGCTCCCACACTGCTTCCAATAGTTGTAGGATTTCAGCTGCGTACTTGATTTCTTTGCCTTCTGAATTCAGTAGTCCTCTTTCTTTATACAAAGCTCCGTGGGCATGAGTGGTTAAAAACGCATATTTGGAGTCCGTGTAGATGTTCACTCTTAAACCTTCAGCCAATTGTAACGCTCGTGTCAGTGCTATCAAATCTGCCTTTTGTGCTGATGTTCCTTTCGCCAGTGGCCGAGCTTCTATCACCTTGTCTATTGTTGTCACTGCATATCCTGCATAGCGGATCCCTTCTTTCACATAACTACTGCCGTCGGTATAATATTGAACATCGGGGTTCTGGATGGGAAAATCACGAAGATCTGGTCTACTTGAGAATACTTCATCCATTACTTCCAAACAATCATGTTGACTTTCAGTAGGTTGTGGCAAAAGGGTAGCTGGATTTAAGGTGTTTACAGTCTCTAAATGCACTCTTGGGTTCTCACACAACATTGCTTGATACTTGGTCATACGGCTGTTACTAAACCAATGATTTCCTTTGTAATCCAACAACGTCTGTACTGCATGTGGGACTCGTACATAAAGTTCTTGACCCAGAGTGAGTTTATCGGCTTCAGCTACTAGCAGGGCGGCTGCAGCTACGGCTCTTAGACAAGGTGGAAGTCCGCTGGCCACTGCATCCAGTTGCTTAGACATGTAGGCAACAGGTCTTTGCCATGATCCCAAGTACTGTGTCAATACTCCCACAGCCATTCTTCTTTGCTCATGTACATACAGGTAGAATGGTCGTGTGTGATCAGGTAGACCTAATGCTGGGGCACTCATCAAAGCCTTCTTCACATCTTCAAATGCCGTTTGCTGTTCTTGGGTCCATAAGAAGGAGTCGTGCTCTGTACCTTTGATAGCTGCGTACAGAGGTTTTGCCAGTATCGCGTAGCTGGGAATCCATATCCTACAGAAGCCTGCTGCCCCCAAGAATTCTCGCACTTGTCTTCTATTCTTGGGTATCGGTATTTGGCACACAGCTTCTTTTCTCTCTGGCCCCATAATTATTTGACCTTCAGAGATATGGAATCCCAGATATTTGACAGTTGGCAAACACAACTGAGCCTTCTTTCTAGACACCTTGTATCCTGCCTTCCAGAGAATGTGTAGTAGATCGTGCGTTGCTTGCTGACAGATTTCTTTTGTAACTGCTGCTATCAACAAGTCATCTACATATTGTAACAATACACACTCTCCTGGGATGGACTCGAAATCCAGTAAATCTTGACTTAGAGCTGAACCAAATAGGGTAGGTGAATTTTTAAACCCTTGGGGCAGTCTTGTCCAAGTCATTTGGCGTTTTGAGCCCGTTACAGCATTCTCCCATTGGAAAGCGAAAATACATTGACTTTCTGCGGCAATTCGGAGGCAAAAGAAGGCATCTTTGAGGTCTAAGACTGTAAAGTAAGTAGCCCCGCCCGGAATTAAAGCAAGTAGGTTATATGGATTGGGTACAACTGGATGTATACTAACAACCGCATCATTGACTGCTCTCAAGTCCTGCACAGGTCGATACTCATCTGTACCGGGCTTTTGAACAGGCAGCAATGGGGTGTTCCAGGGGGAAGTACAGAATTTTAGGATACCATACCGTATGAACTTATCCAGATAAGATTGGATGTTCTTCTTAGCCTTCTGCGGGATGTGGTATTGTCTTAGGCTTACTGGATAAACCCCAAGTTTTAGTTCAATTTTAATAGGTGGAATATTGCGGGCCAGTCCTGGTGGGTTGTTCTCTGCCCAAACTCCTGGTATGTTGAATAATGACTCATCACTCCTAGGGTTTTGGCTAGTCAACGCTGTATAAAGTCGCCACTCTTCTTCCTTTGGTACGGATAATGTCATAATACCTGAAGGTTAATTAAACTTTAAGGATGTTGTTCCATTTGGTAGGAACGTAATCTGCGCTTGTAACTTAGATAGCATATCACGTCCCAGCAATTGGACTGGACATTCAGGCATATAAAGGAATTGATGTTTTACTACGTGGCCTCCCAATGTACAGAGTCGACTTTTAAGAACCGGTTTTTCAGCACTTCTTCCAGTTGCTCCTATTACAGTAATAGTCCTTCCAGATGGAGGAGCAACTAGATTAGTCACCACTGAATGTTCAGCACCAGTGTCGATCATGAACGCACTCCTTTTTCCCCCTATTGATACATCGACCATAGGCTCCGCTCGACCAAGGGGGATGGAGCCCGGTCGGTATCAATAGTCCTCCATGACCGTGTCAGCCAATCCTACAAAGTCCCTGCCTTCTCTATCGCGGGACCTTTGCGCTGCTGGGATATATCTATCTTCCCTAACACTTCCTCTGTTCCCATTGCTCCCTCTATTACCATTACTCCCTCCGGGGCCTCCTCTACCTCTCGCTCTGCCTCTAAAGTTTCCGTAACCTGCCCTGGGTTGGTCTCTCTCGTACTGCTCTCTTTGTGGACATTCGTTCCTCCAATGCCCTTCTTCCTTGCAATACGCGCACTGATTCCTACTCAAAGGCTCCCTATTCCATCTACTATCGCCTCTATCTGGGCCCCGTCTATCTACGCCTGCGATCGCTACCGCTAGCATGTCTGCCTTTCTACGCATCTTGCGCTCTTCCTCTTTCTTACTTTCTGTTTCCCTGTTCATGTGTACCTTATTCGCTACCTCCATTAGTTGGGTGATGGACATACCTGCAAACCCTTCTAACTTCTGTAGCTTGCGCTTAATATCTCCGTAAGCTTGGCTGACAAAGGCGGAGTTCACCATTCGGGAATTATCTGCGTCTTCCGGATTAAAGGGGGTATACAAGCGGTATGCCTCCAATAATCGGTCATAAAAGACACTGGGCGCTTCATCACTTTTCTGAATCACCTCAACTGTCTTCGACATATTAATGGCTTTCTTTCCTCCGGCTTTCATGCCAGCAATTATAGCGTCTCTATAGGCTCTGAGTTGAACCATATCAGCACCATTTACATTCCAATCGGGATCGGTGTTGGGATAATGTGTTGCGGCCCATGCTGATGGATTGGCTTGGTTTAAAGTACGGGCTTTATCCTCTAGCGCTTTAATGGCCGCTTGATTAATTCTTGTCCTTTCCTCATTGTTGAATAAAGTCATTAATAACTGCTGGCAATCAGCCCATGTCGGGTTATGTGTCTGTACTATTGAGGTGAACAGATCAGTCATAGCTTGTGGTTTCTCAGTATACGAGGAATTGTGGGTCTTCCAATTTAAGAGATCGGTTGTCGTGAACGGGACATATACAAAGACCGGGTCAGCATGTGCCATTTGGCCTGCGGCATGTAGCGGTACTTACCCTCTCCAGGGGCCGGCCGGGGTCCTCTCTTCTCGCCGCGCGCGGTCCTGCTCCTGCACGAGCCGCGCGCGGCTCAGCCAACAAGATGATCAGTCAGGCGGGCAGTGACCGCGAGAAGCGGTCGCGCGTCTCGGGCGCGCTCTTAAAGGGACAGTGGGAGACTAAATTAGAATCAGTCTCCCATTGGCCCCTGTCAGGCCACATTCCCCATACACTCACATTTTGGGGGCGTGGATATGACAGGGGCCAATCAAAGTGAACCTTAGGGTATTTATACTCACCTGTTTCCCTTGCTCCTTGCCCTATCGTGGTTTCTGTCCAGTTTCCCTTTAGTGCTTGTATCGTTCAGTTGGTTTTTTGGTGCTTGACCTTGGCTTTGTTCCTGACTCCGCTCTCTCTTTATCCTTGCTTGCTTATCCGCTATTTTGTCCTCTGTGTACCAGTCCTCGGCTTGTTCTACGTTACGCTGTCTCTCTGTTCCCTTGACCTCGGCTTGTTCTAGACTCTGTCTTGCTTTTTCTCGTCAAGTCCGGCCATTCTAAGGTCCGGTAAGACGAACCCTGGTTTCTTGTCTTCTGACTATCTGTACTATTCCTGCGTGTTGGGGTATATTACCGTGACATTACGATAGGGCCATGGACCCCGCAGGTTTAGGTCAACAGATGGCCACTCATGAGGCTAGATTCGCAGAACAGGATCACCGTATGGATCAAATGGCTCAAGCCATCCAGACACTGTTATCCAGATCAGCTCCGGTACCTGTACCTACGCCTCCTGTAAACCCTATACCGGACACAGCTAATATGCCTAATGCTTCTGCACATCTAACCCCGCCACCTAGGTATGGAGGGGACGCTAAGACATGTAGGGGATTCCTTAATCAAGTGGAATTCCACTTTGAAATGTACCCACGTTCATTTCCCACTGATAGATCTAAGGTGGGTTTTCTTATGCACCAGCTTACGGATAAGGCACTAGAATGGGCAAATCCTATTTGGGAGGCTAATGGGCCTATGGTACACGACTTCAATAGCTTCCTCACAGCGTTCCGTAGAACATTTGACACGACTAAAAGGTCAAAAAATGCCGCCAGGGCATTAATGAGAATAAAGCAAGGATCTAAATCTGTAGCCGATTATGCTATTCAGTTCCGGACCCTTGCCTCACAGGTAGATTGGACTAATAATGGGCTTACTACCGCGTTTATGGAAGGTCTGTCTGATACTATGTTGGATGAGGTAGCAGCTAAGGACCTCCCTGTACCCCTGGAGGACCTGATTGACTATCTTATCGATATAGATAACAGGATCCGTGACAGGTTATATACCAGGTCCAGAAATAGACATTTTGTTCCCTTTAACTCCCCTAGAGCTGAGACTCCCGAGGCATCTAAGGGTTCTGAGGAGGAACCTATGCAGTTAGGGGTTGCCAAACTTACTGACGCTGAAAAGCTTTATAGGAGAAAGGAGGGACTTTGTCTTTATTGTGGTAGGAGGGGTCATATGAGACAAGACTGTCCCGTGCGTCCGGGAAACTATCGCACCTAAGACCATATAGAGGACTGGCCTTGGGTGTGACATCACAGTCCTCACATTTGCCTCTTAATAAACTACTTCTTCCTGTTTCCCTGCACCTTGATAATAACTGCATAGCAGGGAATATACTAGCCCTGGTTGATTCCGGAGCGGCTGAAAACTTTATTGATTCCAGTTTTGTCAAGGAGAATAACATACCCACCAGAGAGAAGGAGACACCCTTGGCCGTTGAGGCCATAGATGGTAGACCATTATGCTCTCCAGTTATCACACATGAAACTGTTCCACTACATATGTCTACAGGGGTGTTACACTCTGAGACCATTCGGTTTCAGATCATTACTTCTCCTTCCTCTCACCTCGTGTTAGGGTATCCTTGGTTACGTACTCATAATCCCACCATTGATTGGGAGTCAGGACAAATAGTTTCTTGGAGTGATTCTTGCCAAGAGTCTTGTATTGTTAAAGTCATCCCTTTGAATTCTACTAATATTCCTCCCGTGCCTACGGTCATACCCTCTCAGTACCTGTCTCTTAAATCTGTTTTTGATAAAAGGGAGGCTGAAAGATTGCCACCTCACAGGCCTTACGATTGTGCAATTAATTTGTTACCTGGTGCTATGCCTCCCAAAGGGAGAATATATCCTTTATCTCCTCAGGAGAATCTGGTTATGGAGGAATATATTAAGGAATCTCTAGAGAAGGGATTTATAAGAAGATCCTCTTCCCCGGCAGGGGCGGGTTTCTTCTTTGTATCTAAGAAAGATGGCGAATTAAGGCCTTGTATTGACTATAGGGGCCTAAATAAAATCACCGTCAAAAATGCGTACCCCATACCTTTGATCACAGAACTATTTGATAGGCTTAAACAGGCCACAGTTTTTACTAAATTGGACCTTAGGGGTGCTTACAATCTCATACGTATCAAAAAGGATCACGAGTGGAAGACCGCTTTCAATACCAGGAGTGGCCACTACGAGTACACTGTGATGCCCTTTGGTCTTTGTAACGCCCCAGCAGTTTTTCAGGAATTTATCAATGATGTCCTACGTCAATTTATACATACATTCGTTATAGTATACTTGGACGACATATTGATTTATTCTACTGATTTACAGACTCATCACATGCATGTTAAATTAGTGTTGAGAACTCTTCTGGTTAACGGTCTCTATTGCAAACTCGAAAAATGTTCATTTGATCAATCTGAAGTCCAATTCTTGGGTTATATAATCTCGGCCAAGGGTTTTCGTATGGATCCCAAGAAACTGTCTGCCATTATGGAATGGCCTCTACCCCAGGGGTTGAAAGCCTTTCAGCGTTTTCTGGGGTTCTCTAATTATTATAGGCGTTTTATTAAAGGGTTTTCTGCCATTGTTGCGCCTATAACCAGAATGACCAAGAAGGATGGTAATACTCATGTCTGGAAACCAGAAGCACTCGAGGCCTTTGAATTCTTGAAGGCTACATTTGCCTCTGCTCCTGTTTTACAGCATCCTGTCCCTTCACTGCCCTTTATTCTTGAAGTTGATGCTTCTGAGATAGGGGTAGGTGCTATCTTGTCTCAAAGAGATTCACCTGAAAAGCCGTTACACCCTTGTGGCTTCTTTTCCAGACAGATGTCCAAAGCAGAGAGGAATTATGATGTAGGCAATCGTGAACTCCTTGCTATCATTTTGGCGCTCAAGGAATGGAGACATCTGCTAGAGGGTACTAGGGATCCCATCCTCATTTTAACGGATCACAAAAACCTCTCTTACCTTAGTGAAGCAAAAAGATTGTCTTCCAGGCAGGCCAGGTGGTCTCTGTTTTTGTCTCGTTTTAATTACATAATCACTTACAGACCGGGTGACCGTAATACTAAAGCTGACGCTCTGTCCAGACAATTCGAGACTACTGACAAACTCGAGGTCGATGTTACCCCTGTCATTCCGCCTGACAGAATAATAGCGACTACTGTTCTTTCCATTTCGTCTTCTCTCTTACAAGCTATTCAGGCTAAACAACACTTGGCTCCTGGGGAGAGGCCTGCTGATAAGCTATTCGTTGATATACCGGAGAGACGAGACATCTTGTCATTATATCATGACACTAGAACTGCTGGACACCCTGGTATTTCTAAGACATTCTCAGCAGTTTCTAGATATTTCTGGTGGGCTTCCTTGCGCAAGGACGTCACCGATTACGTTAATGCCTGTAGCACTTGTGCCAGTATGAAGTCCTCCCACAGAGTTCCTTGTGGGTTGTTACATCCGTTGCCCATACCCGAGAGACCGTGGTCCAATATATCCATGGATTTCATTGTTGAATTGCCTCCCTCTAATGGTAAAACTGTCATCCTAATGATTGTGGATCGTTTTTCTAAGATGGCTCATTTTGTGTCTCTTGTCAAATTACCATCATCCAGGGAACTTGCCTCTATCTTTGCCAGGGAGGTGTTTCGGTTGCATGGTATTCCCACTTCGATCGTGTCCGATAGGGGTAGCCAGTTTATCTCCAGATTCTGGAGATCGTTTTGTACAGAGATGGGTATCTCCCTCTCGTTTTCCTCAGCCTACCACCCCCAGTCTAATGGAGCTGCTGAACGTGCCAACCAATCTCTAGAGCAGTATCTTCGCTGTTTCGTGTCCCACCATCAGAACAATTGGGCTGACCTTCTTCCTTGGGCTGAGTTTGCTCGTAATAATGCTGCTCATGAATCCTCCGCTAACAGCCCTTTTTACGTTGTTTATGGCCGGCATCCCGTGGTTCTTCCAGCTGCATTCTCCTTACAGGGCATGCCAGCTCTGGACGAACATTTGGCTAGTCTACGTAATACTTGGGAGCAGGTTCAGTGTTCTTTGGTGGCCTCAGCTGCTCGTCAGAAGGTTCAGGCAGACAAGCATCGCAGGGCGGCTCCATCCTATGCTGTGGGAGACCGGGTTTGGCTTTCTACTCGCAATATTCGTCTTCGTGTGCCTTCTATGAAGTTGGCCCCTCGTTTTATTGGTCCTTTTCGTATCTTGCATGTGGTTAATCCTGTCTCGTATGCATTGGATCTTCCAAAAAATTTACGCATTCCTAACGTGTTTCATACCTCCTTGTTAAAACCCCTCCTGTGCAACCGTTATACTCGGCATGTCCCTCCTCCTCCTCCGGTTTCTGTGGAGGGCCATGAGGAGTTTGAAGTGGCGGCTGTAATTGACTCTCGTTTGCTTCGGGGTCGCCTCCAATATCTGGTACATTGGAAGGGCTATGGGCCTGAGGAACGCAGTTGGATTTCCGCTGACGCTGTTCACGCTCCTCGCCTTGTGCGTTCTTTCCACGCTCGTTTTCCTGCCAGGCCTGCTCCTCCCCGCCCGGTGGGCGTGTCTTCAGGGGGGGTACTGTAGCGGTACTTACCCTCTCCAGGGGCCGGCCGGGGTCCTCTCTTCTCGCCGCGCGCGGTCCTGCTCCTGCACGAGCCGCACGCGGCTCAGCCAACAAGATGATCAGTCAGGCGGGCAGTGACCGCGAGAAGCGGTCGCGCGTCTCGGGCGCGCTCTTAAAGGGACAGTGGGAGACTAAATTAGAATCAGTCTCCCATTGGCCCCTGTCAGGCCACATTCCCCATACACTCACATTTTGGGGGCGTGGATATGACAGGGGCCAATCAAAGTGAACCTTAGGGTATTTATACTCACCTGTTTCCCTTGCTCCTTGCCCTATCGTGGTTTCTGTCCAGTTTCCCTTTAGTGCTTGTATCGTTCAGTTGGTTTTTTGGTGCTTGACCTTGGCTTTGTTCCTGACTCCGCTCTCTCTTTATCCTTGCTTGCTTATCCGCTATTTTGTCCTCTGTGTACCAGTCCTCGGCTTGTTCTACGTTACGCTGTCTCTCTGTTCCCTTGACCTCGGCTTGTTCTAGACTCTGTCTTGCTTTTTCTCGTCAAGTCCGGCCATTCTAAGGTCCGGTAAGACGAACCCTGGTTTCTTGTCTTCTGACTATCTGTACTATTCCTGCGTGTTGGGGTATATTACCGTGACACGGCATCGATATAGGCTGACCCAGGATTCAGACGAAGAGGCATCTGATAGTGTTTTAATTGTTGGGTACCGGTCAGTTGTCGGGTCTGTATGGGGCTACGTGGAGGGGCGTCAGTCATAGGTTCCAGTCGGGGAGAAATAGGGTATGGGGATATGGGAGCTTGGTTTTGGGAAAAGGTTGTAAATAAAACACTTCGAGCCGAGCTAGAAGAAGCTTGACCGGAAGTCTGAAGTGGCGCCAAATCAGGATATTCGGTTTTAATGGGGGTTGGTTCTGATTCCGGAAGGGGAGATTTAGTACGAGGGGGGGTGGATTCTGTACTGGAGGAGGAAGCGGAAGTGGATGAGGGTAATGAGGGGAGGGTTGCAGGACTTCCTGCATTTGCGTCACTTCCTCTTAACGGAAAGTAAGGGGGCGGCAAAGGGATCTCGGACTCAGGGGGCGTGTCCAAAATGGGCCTAACACCAGTCCTAGTGGACAAACAAGTCCTAGCTACCATGAGGCGACACTGCTCCTCGTGGCATGTCTGGAGCCATTTTGGCGAGTCATTTACGGCCTGTCTCCAACAATCAATATAAGGAAACTGGCCGTAAAGTTCAGGCCTACCCGATACAGCCACGTGTAAGCGCTGTACCAGAGTTGGATCCAAACTGCCACGTGGCGGCCATGCCGCAACCAAAGTAGGCCACTCCCTAGTGCACAAAGTGACCAAACGTACAGGAGACATTTTAACCCCAAAATCACAAGTTTTGAATCCCTTTTTAAAATTCTTCACCATACAACCTAAGGGATCCGGAATCGTTGACTGCGACGCACCCAAACTTAACAATGGAACGTCGTCGACAACGAATACTATACACGCGTACTATTCAACAGTCACACCCGTTTCCTCTGGCAACAGCACCACGTGGTACAGTTACCAAGTGAAACGTATACAATAACACAATAAACACTCAGGGAATTCCCGTACACACACAGCTGTTACACCAGTCACTAGATAATCAATATTATGCCCTTTGGCGAAACTATACAGTCACCCACGCTATAATTCTCTATATACGAATTACCCGTCTATAACACACCCCAGTAACATCGTCTTTTACAAATAGCGGTTACAGTACGGTTAGCATAGGTCAAAGCACAAGTTAAGGTCACAATACAATTATTAGTGGTTATGGTGTTAAAACATGCAATGGACGACAATGATTAGTACTTATATACAGTGTCAGTAAATATACAGGGTTATGGTACCGTGCACTATAATACAGCAACACACTATTAACACTCTCGCTAGACGGCTGAGCTCGCGCTATCTAACAAGATATACACTTTACTAAACAATCTTTATCACATTTACAATTCCCAACTAAACTATTGGCCAGTACCTTGATGGACTACCTAAAACTATATACACCCGTTTTGGTTAGCCACACTGCCCAAGCACCACATATAGCGAACTACTTTATGTTTAATGGTAGGTACTATTTACAATTGACTGGCACTGCCATGGGCACGGCTTGTGCCCCAACATATGCGAATTTGTTTCTGGGTTGGTGGGAGCAGCATGTCATCAATTCTCCACTATATCACTTATACCATGGATATATCTTGAAGTGGTATAGATATATTGATGACATGCTGCTCCTTTGGACTGGCTCCTGTGGGGCTTTTGAAGATTTCGTTGGTGCACTCAATGTCAATGACATCAACCTTAAACTTACCTCTGTCATTGATGTACACGAACTAATCTTCTTGGATTTGAGAATTATATTACTTGAGGACGGGACTATACAAACAGAGCTATATAGGAAATCAACCGCAACGAATAGCCTCCTACATTGGGATAGCCATCACCCATACAATCTGAGGGCCTCTATCCCCTACAGTCAGTACCTCCGTGCTAGAAGGAACTGCTCCGAGGATAATTCCTTTTATCAAGAATGCCAAACTTTAAGAACACGCTTCAAGACATTGGGGTATCCCAATAGGGTCTTGAAGAAGGCATTTCAACGTGCAAGCCAAACCGATAGACTAACTAGCCTTAGGTCAACCCGCACTAAGACCTCCGACTCTACTCCAAGGTGTATAGCGACCTTCGACAGTGGATGGGCCACCATGTCCAATATACTATCCAAAAACTGGCCAATCTTACGCCACAACCCTGTACTCAACAAACTACTACCAGAACATCCACAATTAACTGCCCGGAGAGCGGTTAATCTACAGGACATGCTTGTCCATAGTCACCTGGCATCCCCTCAGGCCACTTCAAACTGGCTTACTCAAACCAAAGGGACATATAGGTGCGGACACTGCAAAGCATGTAAACACATTTTTCCATCCAAATCTACCCAGTCTAACTGCTCTAAAATCACAGTGCATACCAATGCCCTTGTTAACTGTAGCACCACCAATATCATCTATTTGATAACTTGTGACTGTGGGCTACAGTACATCGGCAAAACTTACCAGCAGTTTAGACGTAGAATCCTGCAACACATCGGTTCCGTCAAAAACAACATCACCCCTACCCCAATTGCCAGACACATCCAGAATTTTCACCACGGCAATACAGATTGCTTGAAATTTCAGGCAATCGAAAAGCTTCTTCCTCACCCAAGAAAAGGGAATCTAAATCAACTTTTATTACAAAAGGAGTCACAATGGATCTTTAAATTTAAAACACTAACTCCTTGTGGCTTGAATGAAGAATACAACTATACTCCCTTCATTCATAAATAATGTCAGTCCATTCACTGATGGCACTTCTCTATACAGGGTTTATCCCTTATTACCTTTAAACTCTATATTTGACCGTGTAATCACAGGGTATTTCACCCACTATTTCTCTTTGTACTTCAACTATTATATTTTTTAGCAATCCTTGGTGGGATCCTCATACTTTCCCCTATTTGCCATACTGGGCGCTGGCACGATATTCTGTACAGTACCCCTCAATGATTGAACAATATGGCAATTACTTGTATCCCTGGTAAAACCATATTTTTGCCAGTTTGCACCATGTTGGATTATAATCCTTATGGTAAGCATTCACTATGAATCTGGAAACTGAAAAAATGTGTGTGCCACTCTACCTTGTACACAAACACTGCAACAGCCTTGCACTACTCAGCAGGCTCGTGACAATTTATAACACTGTACCCCTGCACGCACCATTCTGCAAATGTTACCATGTTGCAAATTATAATTTTGCAACTATGTTTTCTTTGTCATAGGATCCAGTTTACAGCTCGGCAACCCCGTATACCCTGCAAGCAGCGATCAAACAGTAATCTATTAAAACTTTCACCAAGTCCCTTTGGGTATAACCATACACCAATATACCCAGGGAGTCCATATCCCATAGGGTATAAATACACATCATCACATTTTCACTGTGTATCTATATGGTCAGCATTCAGTTGATTCCAGAACATGAATGCTATATACTGTTTTGATTTCCATCTTATCCAGCAGGGCAGGAGTTAACTGGACCTACTTTTCATAGCCCCTCCCACCAACCAATCAGGACGCATGGCGCCCTATTTAAAATCGGACACACGAGATTTTCACTTACCCCTTGAAAAGCCGCTCACAGGCGAAACGCGCGTCGGGGCTTTTGTTCCTCTTCGTGTAGCTAACCTGGACAAGCTGTTTATATATTCTATATCTAGAACTAGATCATTAGAGCTGAACTTGAGTGAACCTTGGTATCTTAGAAATTTTTGGTAATCGAAAGTTATCTTTAGCTATCTCTAAAGTGTTATCTAACGAACCTGGTTATACAGACTCTTAGCAATCTCCGCAGCATTTACTAGGGGGTCTTCGGACTCCGACGAATTGACGAGACGTTATCCAGTCAGTATCAGCAACTCGACTAGCGGTCTCTCACAGTCAGGTGCCAATAAGCCGCTTACACTTTGACCAAACAAGACCAGTCTATTAAGTAAATGAGTTTTGTTCTATGCTGGTAATCGAAAGTTATCTTTAGCTATCTCTGAATTGTTATCTAACGAACCTGGTTAAACAGACTCTTAGCAAATCTCCGCAGCATTTACTAGGGGGTCTTCGGACTCCGACTAATTGACGATACGTTATCCAGTCAGTATCAGCAACCCGACTAGCGGTCTTTTACAGTCAGGTGCCAATAAGCCGCTTACACTCTGACTAAACAAGACCAGACTATTAAGTAAATGAGTTTTGTTCTATGCAGTCGTACTGGACCAGCCGCACTAACTGCATTTAAGCCAGATAAAGTGAGCTCATCTTTAGAAAGCTCTAACAGTCTAAAGTGATTTTCAGTTATCTCTGCAATCCACACTAGAGGGTCCATTGACGTCTACCTATAAGAATCATTTAACCTAGGCTGTGCATTTTTCCAGCGGTTTTCTACGATCACACACTGACAAGCCGTGTAGAATAACTAAGTCCACTGGCTGACTATAACCCCAGTGACCTACTGGGATGCCAGCCGAATTACTTGACTCCTAATTGAGTATATCTGTTGAAACCCTTGTGAATTAACGCAGTATACACCAGTGACTCTCTAGACCCTCAGGTATTGCAGACTCGATAATTTAGCAGGAATCAGAAATACAGTATTATAATATCTGATTCTCTCAGACAGACACCTCGTTCAGCTCTCCTTACCTATACTTCTACTTTGGGGATATCTATGCTTTTTACATCACTTGTCCACATTACCATATGTTGTCTGGCAAAGGCAGGGACCTTTAGCCGACCTAAGCTACACTATTAAAAGTCAGCATTAGCCAATCCAGAGTAGTGGCATGATTTACCTGCTCTGGGCTATCTATGAGGTCCAGACTTGATATCTATCAAAATATCCAACAATCCCCCATTGTTTGGGACTAAGACATAATACATATCTCTGGCTGTATATGTCTGACTATTTATTTGTGTATATACCATTGTACATATCATTTCCACCTTGCCCCTACTAACATAGAGACCAGCTATTATCTCTTAGTATAAACACTCAGTATTAGTCTGCACTTGCAGTCTGAGAAACTCACTATTCTAGTAGGGACATATACGTTTATCAACGTTTTTTCTTCCTCTTTATGTTATGTCCGTCTAGAGTCTGATATCTTTTCAGCTCTCATTTTATCAACACATTAAAAGTTTATTAATTTTACAAATACATCGAGAATTAATTAAAAGTTATATTTTATCTCTCCTAAGGTCACTGGGCAGTCCAGTTCTTTGTTTTTTCATAGAGGACCGAATTTACACAGTCGATTACTATCAAAAATCTAGTGGGTTCCAAATTTACACGCCTTCCCACTTAGCCAAGATAGGTTGAGAGCTAGCGAACCGAATTTACACAGGCGCCGCTTAGTCTCCCGGTCCCTCCGACCTAGCGAACGTAATATACACCCTAGAACGCTAGTCTAGACAAGACACCGGTGTCCGGCTAGGGCTATTTACACAGGACCCCGCCTGACTAACCAAATCAAACGGTCTGACTAAAGAGCGTTCGATTGAGCGGTGCGCCTTCGCTCCTTCCCTCCGACAGAGGGGGCAGATTCCATACACAAATAACCCCTTATGGGCCTACCGCACAATCGGTATACCCCTAGTGGGTCTGCCGTCTAAAACAGCAGTTGTCTTACCTCCTCGTTCCTGAACCTGAGTTCACACTCATCGACGGGGACACCCCAGCACTTCTCACGTAGAGGCCGATGATCTCCTGGACAACAGACCAGTGGCGCCGAGACGAAGGGAGGTCCACGCAGAAGTTCAGGGGTGCAGCCATAGAGAACGTGGGCTAAAAATAGACCGTCTCACGCCTCTGCCTCTCAGCTACCGTTGAACAATGAGCTTCCCGGCCAATGCACCAAATGATACCGGAGAAACTGACGGAAGCAAAGCACAGAGAGATGGACACAGGTTTCTTCAGGAAGGAAGAGATTCTTTATTGGATCACCGATCGGGACTCAGAGGGACTAGCGTCACCAAAATACCACAAGTTCTGAGCCCCGGACAATAGTGCAGGCTCCTTATATAGGCACATAACTCCTCCCATATTAAGCTCCACCCGCACATTCTCTTGACCAATCAATACAAATAAGAATTAACTTCCTGCTTGACCGCATGGCTTGTCCAGCACAATGGAGGAGGGGGAATACTACATCCTGTATTCTTGCACATGCTCCGTACACTACTGATCGTATCTTGCCTCGTGCAACCAACTGATCGATACGTCAGCATATGCACGTACACATGCCACGTGGTAATCTCGGCCTACTAAATTTATTTTTACCGAGATTCCACCACAGTACTTAAATATATATATATATTTTTCATGTGGTAACTACATGAGAAAAGAACATTACAATTACCCAAATATATAAACTTCACTTTACTAAACAGTGTTTAATGAAGATTTGATGCAAAATGTAGGCCAACATAGCCAAGTTTGTAAAGCCTAAGTGAAGAATTGTAAACTGTATTTGTATTTTGGAATTGCATAGTAAAGATGCCTTGATTAATTTTGTCTATTACCGTATAAAAGGCCCTTATAGTCATGAAGGGGTTAAGACACCCTGCAAGATGCATAATGCTATTTGTGGATGTGTCTGGAGAAAACTCACAAGTCCATGGGATTTCTAATTTTGCAAAGTGAAGCATGACTCATTGTCATGGGCACACTGCCATTAATAGCGGACTTAGGTGTTGTTTAATTTGCTTTCCTCAGCCTTACAGTAAATGCTTACTTCATCAGTTAAAAATTAATTGTTTTCATTTAACCATATAAGTTCATGTAAAGGACAGGGCACATTCTGTCATGCTGGGAACTCATGTCAACACAAGATGACTAAAAAATACAATGCTAGGAATGTCACACTGCCATGTTAGCTATATAAATATAAAAACCATCTTTAATTTATTATTTATTACTGGCTTTTATAAAGCGCCAAGAAATGCCGCAGCGCTGTACAATTGGGAAAAAGACGAACACAATAAAAACAGGCCGATACAACAGGTAGAGGGCCCTGCCTGTGAGATTACAATCTAAAGGTTAAAATGGGGAGATGAGACAAGAAGTAGCAGAGGAATTTGTTTGTGATGGCAGAGATAATTAATAGTATCACCACAGCAGCTTTGGGAACACCATTGTTATCTAAAATAATTAAACATAGTGTAGATGGTACAGAACCAGAGTATGTATATATACATGTAGTATTTAAACTCACAAACAGAGCGCTATAAACCTAGCTCTGGTGTAGATAGCCTTCGGGTCCGTACAGGCGACCCACCTTTATGCGGAATATGTATTTTGTTGTGGAGCCCCTGTGACTCTATATTTAAGCTTTGTGCAGTTACGGACTGCACTCCCTAGATATAGATTGAAGATAGAGATCGGGAACCAGGATATAAAGATAAAAATATTTTCCCAAGTACCGTATATACTCGAGTATAAGACGAGTTTTTCAGCACATTTTTTGTGCTGAAAAACCCCAACTCGTCTTATACTCGAGTCACTGTCTGTATTATGGCAATTTACATTGCCATAATACAGACAGGGTGCTGTGGGGGCTGCAGAGCGCTTACTTACCTCTCCTGCAGCTCCTGTCAGCTCCCTTCTCCTCCGCGCCGGTCCGTTCAGCACCTCTGTCAGCTCCCAGTGTAAGTCTCGCGAGAGCCGCGGGGACATAGTGCGGCTCTCGCGAGACTTACAGTGTGAGCTGACAGAAGAGCTACACGGACTGGCGCGGAGGAGAAGGGAGCTGCAGGAGCTGCAGGAGAGGTAAGTAAACTCTCAGCCAGCCCCCCTCCTCCCCCCACTGAACTACCAATGCCACTGAACCACCAGGGAAGGAGAGCCCCCCTCCCTGCCATGTATCAAGCAGAGAGGGGGGACGAAAAAAAATATTAATAATAATAAAATAAATAAACTAATAAAATAAAATAAAAAATAATAATTAAAAAAAATGAATATAACAAAAAAACTATTAATATTAAAATAATAAAAATGCCCACCCCCCACCAAGGCTCTGCATCACACTCTGCATCTCACACACACACACTGCATTCATACACACACTGCACTCATACACACACACTGCATTCACACACACACACACACTGTAAATAAATATTCAATTAATGTAATTTTTTTAGGATCTAACTTGATTTCGAAATTTAGCAGTAGCTGCTGCATTTCCCACCCTAGTCTTATACTTGAGTCAATAAGTTTTCCCAGTTTTTTGGGGTAAAATTAGGGGCCTCGGCTTATATTCGGGTCGGCTTATACTCGAGTATATACAGTAATTTATTAATAACAAAATTACAAATAAAAATGGCACAATGTCCAAATAATACCGGGATGGTTCCTGGCTCACCGTGGACTGTTTACATGCACCCTAAATTGGGGGATGAAATACCAGTGTTTTTCTTCCGCTACATAATTACCACACTCAGGTAAAACGTTTGCGGTTCACACCTCACGTCTTACGTCAAAGGTGATTGATGGGTCCTCTCACACGGAATTCCGTTAATTAATATATTAGCGGTCTATTTGTGAGTTTAAATACTACATGTATATATACTCTGGTTCTGTACCATCTACACTATGTTTAATTATTTTTATAGATACCTATGGGGGGGTGGGTGGTTTATCGGTTGCAAACTTTTGACAGTAGTGACTGAAAGCCAGTCAATGAGTAGTGGCTAACAGGTCCCAATGTTTTCTATGGGAGCCACAAGCAGTTTTTTTAGCAGCTGCTTTACGACTGGTTTCCAGGCCTGTTTCTTCTCAATACTGGCTGCCGCCAACCCAGAAAATGTAACACCAGTCTCAAAGTTAGTGTAAATAAGTTAATGACACATAAATCCTTGCATCTTATTGAAATAAAAAGTGTTATTCCAAAGCTATTAAGTTTCACTGACTAGCTGTTATTAGCCTGTCACTAATGGCCACACAAAATGAAATGCGCAAGCACAGGTGTGCATTTTTGTGGTTTACCAGCATGCCGCGAATATGTGAGTGATTGGTATCTGTGACGGCAGGCATTTTTAGCACAGACATCCCCGCTAGTTCTGCAATTCTGAGCGTTGCCGCGGGTTACCACTGCAATGCTCCGAGAATCTCCGGGAGGACTGAACGTTGCCTGCAGCCAGAGGAGCTGCAGGCAGAGTAGTGTTGCTCATCTCCACCGGACCACCAGGGCAATGTCCCCCCTCCCCGAGGAAAGGTAAGGAGAGGGGAGAGGGGACATACAATGTATTGCAACTGTATATATGTGTGTATGTATATATATGTCAGTATGCATGTCTGTGTGTATGTCAGTATGTGTGTATCTATGTATGTATGTCTGTTTGTTTGTGTGTGTGTGTGTGTGTATGCCTGTATGTATGCATATATCTATCAGTATGTATGTGTGTATGTATGTATGTGTGTATGTATGTAACACCAGTCTCAAAGTTAGTGTAAATAAGTTAATGACACATAAATCCTTGCATCTTATTGAAATAAAAAGTGTTATTCCAACGCTATTAAGTTTCACTGACTAGCTGTTATTAGCTTGTCACTAATGGCCACACAAAGTGAAATGCGCAAGCACAGGTGTGCATTTTTGTGGTTTACCAGCATGCCGCGAATATGTGAGTGATTGGTATCTGTGACGGCAGGCATTTTTAGCACAGACATCCCAACTATAAGGCGAGACAGACAGAGGCGTTAGGGTGCACTTGCCCAGAGGCATAGTTTTCAGGGTGACTGGCATCGGTCCTGCCAGTCACCCAATGTAGTGTGGACCAGGTACAATATCTTCTGCTTTCTATACCCGGTCTGACAGGAAGTGTTCGCTGAAACAGCTTCATGTCAGACCACTACCCATCCCATGATAAGCCCTTACATGTAGGGCCAGATCAGTGGGGTACACACGATTCATGGGGCCCTGTTGTGAAAACTGATCCATGGGCCCCCCCGGTGGTTACACATGGTGGCGGTCACCCGGTCGCAGGGGTCTGCAGGGCGCCCTGGAGTGACAAGCCCGGTCGCAACTGCAACCCCTGTATGTACGCCACTGTACACACACACACACACACACACATATACAGACACACACACATACACAGACACACACATACATGCACACAGACAGAGAAACATTCATACAGACACACATATACAAAATGTGTACATACATACATACAAACAAAAACACACATATACAAAATGTTTTAGTCACCCTCCTGTTTCCTACCTTTTAGATGCAGGAGCAGGGCCGCCATCAGGGGGTGACAACCATGATGGTTGTCACGGGCCCGGCGGCCCTGGGGGGCCCGGACTGCTCTGGCAGTCCTGGGCCCCACTTTCCCTCCATGCACACATAGATAGCGAATATCGCTATCTATGTGTGCAGCCGCAGGCCCCCGGCTCCCTGTTACCGCAGAGGGGGCACAGGCAGCACACAGCTTCTCTTCTCTCTTCTAATAACTCTTGCGAGACCCGGTTGCCATGGCAACGCTCCGCGGGTCTCGCGAGAGTTATTGGAACAGAGGAGAGAAGAGAAGCTGTGTGCTGCCTGGGCCCCCTCTGCGGTAAAGGGGAGCCGGGGGCCCCCCCACCGGACCACCAGGGATCATGGAATCTCACCCCTCCCTGGGCAAGGTAAGCAGGGAGGGGGGAGAAACATGTAATTAGATAAAAAAAAAAAAAAAAAATGTAAAAATTTTTCCCCCATCCTCTGAGTCCCACCGGGTGGCCCATGCACTTAGGGCCACCCGGAGGGCTTGTATCAGCAGGGGCCCGGTCGGGTGCTCTTTCCCCCCACGACCGGGCCCCTTGCTTTCCGGCAGCCGGCTGGGAGGGAGTGAGGATGGGGGATCCTCACTCCCATCATCCTCAGGCACCACACTGGACCCCATAGAATCCACCCTCCAGCAAAAGGTAGGAAACTGGAGGGTGGGTTTAAAAATGTACATTTTACATGTGTGTCAGTATGTCTGTGTGTCAGTATGTCTGTTTGTCTGTGTGTCAATATATCTGTCTGTGTGTCTGTATATGTCTGTTTGTCTGTGTGTCAGTATGTCTGTTTGTCTGTGTGTCAGTATGTTGTTTGTCTGTGTGTCTGTGTGTCAATATATCTGTGTGTGTCAGTAGGTCTGTCTGTGTGTCAAAATATTTGTGTGTGTGTCAGTATGTCTGTGTGTGTGTCAGTATGTCTGTCAGTGCATGTGCATGCATGTGTCAGTCTCTGTATGTGTCTGTGTGTGTCAGTATATGTGCCTGGATGTGTGTCAGTATTTCTCAGTGTATATGGGTGTCAGTGTGTCTGTCAGTGTGTGTGTGTGTGTGTGTGTGTGTGTGTCAGTATCTCGGTCAGTGTATGTGCCTGTGTGTGGGTGTCAGTATTTCTGTCAGTGTATGTGTGTCAGTATGTTGATCAGTGTGTGTGTCAGTATGTCTGTATATAAGCCTGTGTGTTTCTGTCAGTATGTCTGTCAGTGTATGTGCCTGCTTATCTGTATGTAGTCAGTGTATGTATCTGTGTATCTGCTTGTGTGTCAGAGTATGTACCTGTGCATCTGAGCCGCAGCTTTATATACAAATACACCCCTCCATTCAAACTTCAACACTACATACAAGCACACTCCTACATTCAAAAACAAACACTACACATAAATGCACACTTTCATTCAAACTCCAGTACCACATACAAACACATTAACACAAACATACTTCATACAAACACATGCTTACATTCAAACACACAAAACAGTGCTAAATACAACCCTGCAAGCATGGGAAATTGGTAGAGCCCCACCTGTCAAAGCATTGTTAGAGTTGCACGACAGATGGGGTTCTACCTTTAGTCCAATCTTGCAATTGGGTGTCCCAATAAAATTCATTCTATTTAATGCCGCCACTGCATTGGGATGGATGCCGTGATTGCATACCAGGGAGTGAGGGGCGACGGCGGCAGGGCCCAGGGGGCCCAAGCAAGCGGGTCCAGTCGTTATTAAAGACGGCCCTGCACACACACACTGCATACACTAACACAACACACACTGCATACACTGACACAACACACACTGCATACACTGACACAACACACACTGCATACACTGACACAACACACTCTGCATACACTGACACAACACACTGCATACACGGACACAAGACACTCTGCAAACACTGACACAACACACACTCTGCAAACACTGACACAACACACACTGCATACACGAATACAACACACACACACTGCATACACTAACACACACACTGCATACACGAATACAACACACACACACTGCATACACTAACACACACACTGCATACACTAACACACACACACTGCATACACTAATACAATACACACACTGCATTCACTAATACAACATGCACTCTGCATACACTACACACTAACACACTCACTGCATCCACTATACTGACACACACTCTGCATTCACTACACTAACACACACTCTGCATCCGCTACACATTAACACACACTCTGCATCCGCAACACATTAACACACACTCTGCATTCACTACAAATTTACACACACTACATTCATTACACTGACACACTCTGCATTCACTACACCCTAACACACACTCTGCATTTATTACACCCTAACACACACTCTGCATTTATTACACACTAACACACACTCTGTACACACACTACATCCACCATAAATTGAAACACTCTGCATTCACTATACACAGACACTGCGTCTAATACACACACTACATCCACTACAGACACTGCATCCACTAAACACATTTCATATAGTACATACAAACACTACATCCACTACACAAACACACACTACATCCACTACTCAAACACACTCTATGTTCTCTATACACACTGCATCTGCTACACAAACACACACTCTGCATTCACTGCACAAACAGTATCTAATACACACAAACACTACATCCATTACACACATTCTAATTTACTTCCACCATACACACCACATTCAGTCCTGCATCATTGTCAGCGAACTAGGTAGGGCGTGGGCGGGCCTGGGAGGGAGGGGGGGGGGGCAGACCTTGTGCTTTGTCAGGGGCCCCAAAATTTCTGATGGCAGCCCTGTGCAGGAGGGTGACTTCCCTGGGGTTCAGTGGTGGCTCAGCCTGATGGGAGTCAGATTTCCCACCCTCCTCTCTTCCTCCCGTGCAGCTCTGTCTGATAGCTGGGAGGAGTGAACGGGTGTCAGGATTACAAGTTGAACCAGCACGCAGTACTGTGTCACACCTAGGACTAAGGATAACATATAACCAGACCTTAGAATGGCCGGACTTAACGTCTCCAAGAATAGTCAAAATACTTGCCGAGGTCAAGGACACAGAATCAGACGAGGGAAAGCCAAAAGTCAAGGATACCAGAAAATCAAGATCAGGAACGCACTCTCGGATACCCATAGGCATGAAACCACAGCAGGGCACTGAGCAAGAGGAGAACTGGGCCTAAATACCCCTCCTGTGGATCTGATTGGCTGTAACTGGCCTTTGACCCAAAGGCAATTACCAGGTTTCATTTGCATGATTGCTGCTCAGCACAAACCCTCCTGTGGATTTGATTGCTGCTCGGCACAACTTTTCCTGTCAGTACAGTAATGTTGCTCGGCACACCTTTTCCTGTCAGGACAGTAAATATCATTAACCACATTTTTATGTGCGGATGAAAACGTGACAACGAGGCAGTCACTTCCTCCCATCGTCTGATGTCATCTCAGGGGGCCCGGTCACGCTGTTAAAGCGCCACAGCGCTGACTGGGCCCCCTGGAAATCCATAGCCATCGGGTGCCCATAACAGCATGGGCCACCCGATGAGCCCCTTCACGTGTGGCCTCGGTGGTTTTACCGCACGGGCTGAGGCCGCAACACATGGCGGGGGGCACCCGGTCGCAGGGGTCTGCAGGATGGCTGGGCGCCCTGGAGTGACAGGCCCAGTCGCAGCTGCGACCCCTGTATATACGCCACTGGGTCAGATAAATAGCTACTAATGACTACTACAGGACGCAATAGCAGTCATGAAGTTTGGAATGCGACATTTATGTCACTAAATAGTTCGTTGGTTAAATGGGCACACCAGTCCAACACTCTCCTTCACTGACCACTTTTCTTTTGGGTATTGCAAGCTGTTTCACTGGCATGCCCCTGCATGGCCACTCACCTCTTGACCCGAGATCAGATTTAACTATGTAAAGTTGTGCTATCATATGTCACACTCCAGTATAGCATATAGTGGGTATGGTTTAATTATTCACTAAACGGGGAATTGTCTGGAATTTTGCTAAAACTGTTCAACTTGAAAAACTCTCCATTAAAACTCTGATTAGGTGTTTGAGCTAATTTTTTTAATTCCCTGACCATACAGTTTTCAGTTTAGTGAATAATCCTTCTGTAATTAACTCCTTTGTGTGCTTAGGTTTGCAGTTCTTCTCTTTTCAGTTCTTAGAACACCACAAACCATTTTCAAATATTATTTAAACGTGGATGTATCTTACAAACACGCAGCTGTGTTGCCTTATTCTACTAATTTCTGTTCATTGAAATTATATTTTTACACGTACTCCAGCAACAGATCATAAATTGCTCATTGGATGGCATTAGTAAGCATGCCATGTAGGTGAGGGTCATGGAATCAGAACGATTCAAAACATGCAAGGAGGCTGAATGAAAAAAGAACCTTTGCAATAATAATAAAAAAAAATACAAAATCAACCTCAAAATCGTAGAAACTGTTGTTGACAAACACATACACAATACATGTACAGGTTATATAAACACCATATAAAACCAGTTAAAATCCAGATGGTAAAGAGATAACAAAGACAAGAAGAGGAAAACCCTGTTAAAGATAGGTATATGCTTTTAACCCATTAGCTAACAATGATAATCCATGCATTATTCAACTTTATTAACAGTGACATCTCAATATAGCCTTTATGTTGTTCAATCTAAAGAGAGACAGAGGGAACGATTTAAGGGATACAATTTCCATTTAGATTGGATTTATGTCTGTAACCCATAGGACTTCAGGATAAACTACATAATCCCATGTGCCTTCTTTACCATTGTCAGATTTGTACGAACACGTTGCATGTTTTCCATAATCAAATGCAATCACCATTAGTGAATGTTAAAATATTCCCATGGCGGAGCCTAGCATCCAGGCTGAGTGGTTGTGCTGAACCTCAGCTCCCGCTTACACCTGCACATTTCGGGGATAACCCCCCAAAAGAACAGCGCACCTACTCCCTGGAGTGGAGCTATGATGACAGGGACACCCGGGGGAATACTTAGATACCCAGAACGAGCATGTAACCCCCTGGGAATCCCACATCACATCCTGAGGCCTAACGGGAGTCGAGTGATGGGGAGACGGCCGCTCCCCACGCTAACGGTCCTGAACATGGATCCTTCGGGGCTCTCATCTCCTACCCCCCCCCCCCCCCTCCGGACTGATGGGGGTCATCTCGGTCTAAGACTGGAGTAACAGATACGAGCGGAACTTACAGCCTGATGAATGGCAACACCAAGGCAGTCAGGCACATGGCACATTTAAAATGGCAGCAACAGATGCAACATGCGACTTAAGATTCCTACCTGAGCTGGAGGGTTCCTGCAACATCCAGCAACGTCTAGAAGCCGATTCTGGCGCAGGTTATGGAGAAGGTTGCGGGCACCTAAAGCAAACCTGTAGACCCTGCCATATCAGGGTAAGCCGACCGGAGAACAAAGAAAGCAAAGTGTGACTCCACCGCTAGCACACAAGTCTGGGGCTGTGGTCGGGGGGAAGAGGCGCCCTACTCCGGGCAAAACGACATACCCCAAGCTAACCGCACACACACGTGGCCCGCCCAGGCTGAGGGCCATACGGAGAGAGCCTCCGAAGCATCAGCCACCCTGCAGGAAGACTGCACGCCGCTGGCGGCGACGGAACACCGGCAGCATCCGCTACACCCACAAAGGGACTGCCTCGAACTCACCGAGCTCTCGAGCCAGTGGTAAGAAGATGCCACCCTCTACACAGGCCTGGGGCTGGAGGGGATCCTCACCCCAAGATTGCCGCTCCGACATCTTGAGCCATCTCGCCCCAGATGACAGCCTGCCACGAACCGGCATGGGCTGAAAGAGACTGGTTTGCATACACACAATCCCCGATCCTCTTATGTTGTATCGTAATTTCTCACTAAAGGAACTCTGTGCTTCTTATAGTCATGTTCTTTGCAGATTACACCCCCTGCTGACGATTCCCTGGCACTAGAGAGGGGAACATAGAAAAGTACCCCCTATGCATTGCTCTCATGTTTATGCTTACACTTAACGTTACAACATAAAAATGTGCATTGTACTTTTCTATTGCTAGATATACCGGTTCACTCTCTTTAATAATAAGCAAAATGTGCTAGCCTATCTATACAGTTTCTCCTTGTATCTTGATAACTAGCATGTACAGCACCTACTAGGCAGCAACTCAGATAGATTGCTACTAAATAATATTACAACAACACACCTGCTAGTCGAACAACCTACTTGGTTGTTAATTGTTTAACGTACACACGCAAGTTACACCAGCAGGTTTTATGTCACGCACTCACATACTCACTCATGTCTATGTAATCCACACCAACCACGTCTTATGCTTCGCTATACACCCTAGACATGCTTGAACACCATGTGACCTAGCTACTACTAAAAAGAAAATGTGTGCAATGACTTTTGTATTAACACTCTTCACCTAATATCTAGATAACCTCACCTACCAGGAATGTTGATGTTGTAATCGGATTCTAGATAGATCTCACAAGTTGTTTATAAACCTGTTATTATACCCTTGTAAAAATTAGTGCAAGACTAACTCAATACCTTATACCATGTAAGCTATGTGTCCTGACTTTCTTGTTCAATGCTATTGTGGCATGACAACAAGCTGTATGTAATCACCTGCACTACAAAAATAAAGAATTAAAAAAAAAAATTAAAAATATTCCCATTCATGTGGAAATATTTGAAAGAGGAAGATTGATTTAATAGCATTTCCACTGCTGGAAATAAAATTTAATCCATCAATTCAGCCAGTAGAGGGCAGACACCTAGCATGGAAGTCACATGATTTATTGTATTAAATTGAATTGCCTGACCTAGATTTATCAAAGTGTATGGAGCTGCAGTTAAATGAGTTTGATATTCTAGCAAGCTATGCATTATGCTGCATAATTTAACCCATTGCACAAGAGATATGAAGAGCAACTTGGAGTATGTGGCCAAAGCTGGCATTGAGTTGTTAGCGAGGTCCTCTGAATTGAGCAAATCATAGATAATCTAGGTATTTATCAAACAATAGTCAGGGTTCAATCAATAACTCCCCTCCCAAAAATTGGAAAAGTGTTCACTTTAGGAAATATTTAAAATGTATCAACCTTAGGGTAAATCTCAAGTCAATATAACTACCAGAAAGCTTACCCCATGTCTGAAAAGGGACATTATTAATATTAATATTATTTATATAGCGTCATCAGATTCCGTAGCGCTGTACAATGGGACATAAATAATAAAAAAAATCTAAAGCTATAGGAAGGCTTGACAAAATAGACACATTGAACTAGATTCAGGAGTGTGTGAAGAAAGAAGCATTTTTATATATAAGAATAGTATGAGAACAATCTGACTCGAGTGGGAATGCGGAATTCTGTCGGTAATGGGAAAAAATACTGCTTTACAAATAGGGAAGGACATACTCAGAGCAACAACCCAGCATGAATAATAAAAGTAATATAGGACATTGAAATCAAATGATAAGAATGCCCAGAAAACACCCAAGCCAAATTGCGGCTCCGGCCCGCGCGGCAAACCGCCGGGGCTGCATATGGAGGGGTCCATCGGGTGGCCCATGCTGTCAGGGCCACCCGATGGATGTGGATTGTGAGGGGGCCCGGTCAGCGCTGGGCGCTTTAACAGCGCGACCGGGCCCCCTGTGATGACATCGCAGAGCTGGGAGGAAGTGACTGCACATCACTCCTCCCAGCTAACCCTGAGAGCCGCGCGGGAGGAAGACCAGGGAGTCAGAGTGGGAACTCTGACTCCCATCCACCTGAGCCACCACTGGACCCCAGGGAAAGTCACCCTCCTGAATCTAAAAGGTAGGAAACAGGAGGGTGACTTAAATATAATGTGTGTGTGTGTGTGTGTGTGTGTCTTTGTATGTATGTCTTGTGTGTGTCTGTATATATGTGTGTCTTGTGTGTGTGTGTGTATGCATGTGTGACTGTCTGTTGGTATGTGTGTCTTGTGTGTGTCGGTATGTGTGTCTTGTGTGTGTCTGTATGTATGTGTCTTGTGTGTATGTGTGTCTGTCTGTGTTCCTGTATGTGTCGTGTGTGTCTTGTGTATGTGTGTGTATGTGTCTGTATGTGTCGTATTTGTGTCTGTATGTGTGTTGTGTGTGTGTATGTGTGTGTCGTGTGTGTGTATGTATGTATGTGTGTGTATGTATGTGTGTCGTGTGTGTCTGTATGTGTTGTGTGTGTCTGTATGTGTCCTGTGTGTCTGTATGTGTCGTGTATGTATGTGTCGTATGTGTCGTGTATGTATGTGTCGTGTGTGTGTGTGTGTATGTATGTGTCGTGTGTGTGTATGTATGTGTCGTGTGTGTGTGTATCTATGTGTCTGTATTTGTGTATCTATGTGTCTGTATTTGTGTATCTATGTGTCTGTATTTGTGTATGTGTGTCTGTATGTGTGTTGTGTGTGTGTGTATGTATGTGTGTTGTGTGTGTGTGTATGTGTTGTGTGTATGTATGTGTGTTGTGTGTGTGTGTATGTATGTGTTGTGTGTGTGTATGTATGTGTTGTGTGTGTGTATGTATGTCGTGTGTGTGTGTGTTGTGTGTGTGTATGTATGTGTCGTGTGTGTGTATGTATGTGTCGTGTGTGTGTATGTATGTGTCGTGTGTGTGTCGTGTGTGTGTCGTGTATGTGTGTGTGTATGTGTCGTGTGTATTTGTCGTGTGTGTGTGTGTATGTATGTGTCGTGTGTGTGTATGTATGTGTGGTGTGTGTGTCTGTATGTGTGTCTTGTACGTGTGTCTGTCTGTTATAGTGGACTATATAGTAAGTGGGCTACCTAGCTCAGCCTTCCTACTGGGCATTGCTACAAGGAAGGTTAAAAAATAGAAAAAAGGGGAAAAAAAAGGTGGGGAGGGGAATTGAGGAGGGAGAGGAGATGAGCTGACGCACAAGAAAAATCATAGAGAGATAATATGAGAAATCATATTATGCGCAAACAGAGAAGTCGTCTGAATATCACTGAAAGAGACCTTCGTTTGTTCCTTACGAAAATCGAACCAGATATCAAATATTTAGTCTCGCAGCATCAACCTCAAGGATCTCATTAATCACTAGTAAAGGTAATTTCAATTTACTTTATTGTTTTCTCATTAAACTTTATAAAGTTAAAAACCTTATAAACCTGCATTAAGTAGAAATAAAAAGATAAATGTACGTACATTTATTTTTTGTAAAACACCCTCCTTTCTAAAAAATATTCCGCATTTGCGCGAAAACTGGTGGGCGGTAAGGAAATTTTTTCAACCAAAAAGTTGCATTAGTGGGCGGTAGGTAAAAAAAGGTTGACTACCACTGACTTAAAGTGAGGGTGGATTTTGGAGTTACAGGGTGAGTAAGTACACATAGAACTCCTAAAACTGTTGTCAATCAGACTTTTATATTTCTAAATAAAACAATAATTAAAAAAAAAAGACACTTCGTTCTTACCATGTCACAATAAAATTGCTAAGTAAACAGAATGTTTACACAATATATTACATGGATATTAGACATTGCTTCTTCCAAACAGAATCTAATCAATGTCCTATTGCAAAAGAGAAACTGGGTTTCGGTAGCGGTGACAGAATTAGGACAAGGACATACAATTGGGATCCCCTGTGGTTCATTCAATCTAAAACATGGAACGAACCATCAAAGAACAAATAAATGTTATCGTTTCATGGCCTTACAATGATTGAGGACTACATTACTGAAGTGACTGTCACATGGAAACAAAGCAGTATTACAATCTGCAATTCATTATTGTATGAGAAAACATCACTTTGTTTATTCTGTCCTTCCTAAAGGGCTATTGTAAAGAGATACCGTATGTGTAAACGTCCTTTATTACACAGTGTATCTTATTTAGAATGTTATATTCTCCTCAGTTGATAGCCTGCTAGAGCCTCCTGTGTGTGATTAAAGCACAATTTACAGAGTGGGCGATAAAAACTTCTAAAGTAATTAAGATCTGAAATCTTTTTTTCACAAATTAGTAGAAACAAAAGTAATTTAAAGGCACACTATAGTCACCAAAACAACTTCAGCTATAGTCACCAAAACAACTTCAGCTTAATAAAGTAGTTTTTGTGTATAAATCATGCCTTTAAAATATCACTGCTCAATTCCCTGCAATTCATGAGTTAAATCACTTTTGTTTCTGTCCATGCAGCCCCAGCCACACCTTCTCTGAATCAGTTGTTAACATACTTTAGAAGTTTGTATCTCCTGCTCTTTAAATTACATTTTTGTCTCACACAGGAGGCTCCTGCAAGGGCTAGCAAGCTATTAACAACAGTGCAGGAGATAAGAAATTCTAAATTAAACAAGCTATGCAATAAAGGAAATGCAAAAATGTGATTTTACTTTACAGGAAGTGTTTAGGAAAGCAGTGTAAGTCACATACAGGAAGGTGTGACTAGGGCTGCATAAACAAATTTATTAAACTCCTAAATTGCAGAGAATTTGACAGTGAGACTGCATGGGCATGATCTATACACAACTCCACCTCATTAAGCAACAGTTGTTTTAGTGCCTATTGCATTCAATTAAATTAACATTCCAAGCACCATTACCACTACAGTGCACTGACTGGAAGCAGTTTGACAACTTACCTGATGAGCTGATAAAACATGCACAGAGCTATTCTCTGCCATGCATTGGAAACTGCATCAGTAATAGTTTATGTCTGTCAGTGAGTGTGTGTTATTGTCGATGAATGTGTGTGTGTCTGTCAGAGTATGTCAAATAAGTGAGGGTATGTGTATGTCAGTGTATGTGCCTGTCAGTGAGTAGGTGTGTCATTGTGTGTCAGTGAAAATGTGGGTTGTTTAAACAGTGTGTGCGCCAATGACTGTGTATCTGTCAGTGAGTGTATAACAGTGTATGTATCAGTCTGGGCAAGTGTCTGTCAGTCAAAGTATGTGTTGGTCTTAAAGAAGAAGAGGTGTGGCTTTGACAGGAAATTTAGATTGGAGGGGTACCCAAGTTTAATCGTGCCTAGATCTGCACAAAACAAAAATACACCATTGATAAACTCTACAATAATACAGTATGTTGTAGTACTTATAATGCTAAGAGTGTCTCTTTTACTCCACTTATTAAGAGATCTTTTAAAATATATACAAAACAGATTATTAATTATGTGATATATAATAGTCTTTAGTAAATGTTACCAAAGGACAAGAAACTGTCACATTATGTTCACATATACTTGACATAGTCGCCTCTGCGGCATATGCTTAAACCCAACACCAATCCCCATAAATACACGGACGCCATATTTTTTGGTAAAAAACGATCACAGCTTTTATTCATAATAAGTTTTAACAAGTAAAAATTAAGGTCATTGACATGTAAATCCAGCATCCTTACTTTATACAATTAAACCCCCCGACAATGACCCACTCTTACATAAACAATAAATTCCAACAACATTATAACACCATATAATTAACATTGCACACATAACCATTGCCACCAAAGGCATCCATTTTCACAGTTCCACAATTGTAGGGGTATACTGAGATAACTTTACACACCCAGGTTCTGAGCTACCAACGAGCCCGAACCTACCAAACCAGTTCAACGGCCTACCTATTTTCCCCGAACAAAACATTTTACCCCTTATCAATCCGACCTACCCCACAACCTTTCTCTCCATCCCCCGCCACAGTTAAGAGCTTCTCCCCGCCCCAGCAAAAAGAGTGCTCGCTGCAAGCCGTCCTGAAAACCCAACTGTAAAAAAATCTAAGCCAACTTCGGAGAGGTGAACGCCATCAGGCCTGTAATATCCTAGAAGCATGGTTTCCAAATCTATATGCCTAATCACCCCCCACCCCACCCAAACCGCCTGACATACGCAACCATCACCTTGTTAACCTTACTCCTAATCTTAGCCACTGCAGAAGGATTCCGCACGTGGCGCCAGTGACAATGAGGAACCATTTCCGACCAAATGACCACGACCCTGGGCACAAACTCTCTCAATCTGTCCACATCCCTCTTCCTACCTAGAATCAAATCCCTCTGGGGCACTAGCCCCATATCACTTCCCCCCGCGTGAAGCACTATCATATCTGGCACCTGCCCCAAACTAATCTTACCAAACATTTCCAAACAAATTGCACTCCAATCCCTACCCCGATAACCAAACCACCGGAGTCGAACCAGGGAGCGAGGAAAGCCCAGATGTAAACCGTGATGGTGAACTGCTGCTCTCTGATGCGCTCAGTAAATGTAGGAATGTGCGACCAACCAGGCAGTCCAACCTAGAAAAGAAAGAGACAGAGAAAAACCCCATAGGAACAGGTAACACCACGACCACCCTCAAAGATTCCCACCTACCAATTCTCTTAACCAACTCATCCCCAAGACCCAATCGAGCAGCCTCTGTCGCAGCACCAATCCAAAAGGAATGAGTCCCAAATTGAACTGGATCCAAGCCTAAATGTGCCAAGGCCAACCTGAAGACCCTGAGGAATTGATACTTCGATAGGGTGGAACCATCTGCATGCAGGAAAAAGGAACCCCCCATCTACGCACGAAACCCTTAGAAAAGCCTTCGCACAAAAAAAAACAGCCTTTTCCCAAAAGATCCGTCTTAGAACAACGCAAATTAATAACTACCCTGTTATGCCACAATTCGACATCCATAAGACTGTAGACCCCACCCCCAAAATGATTCTCCCTGACCAACTCACTAATCCAAAACCCACAGACCACACAAACGCAGAAAACCAAAGAGAACAATAAGACTTCATACCGGGAGAAGCACCTTAACCACCCATCGAAAAATGTCGAACAACACCCTCCCCTTCCTAAAACCTTTGAGAGCTTGCCGAACAATAAAATACTTCGTAACAGCCTCCCACCCATTAAGCTTAAATAAAAAAAGGCTAAAGCTGACAATTTACTCTCAATGGCATAAAAACCATAATAACGTGTCCAACAGATCATCCACCAAAAGCTGACCCCCTCGCATAGTTCAACGTTTCATCCCATTCCTGCCACACCTTACTGTACGCTGCCTTAACTAAAAGGCGCCAAAGACTCCCTTACCAGTCCGCCAAGCAGGAGGTCCCGAGCTGCCACACTTCTTCATTGCACGCCTGGAGCCACCCGATGAAACCTTGCCCACTGCAAAGGAGACAGCGAATCAGTGATAACATTTGACCCCTTAAGGACCAAACTTCTGCAATAAAAGGGAATCATGACATGTCACACATGTCATGTGTCCTTAAGGGAAAAACAGGTACATGAAGTGCCTGAAAGACAATATTACATTTTATACAGTACAAGATAAAGTGGCGAAGAAGCCGAACCACAGGAATAGAGGAGGCAGAAAGCCCATTTACTGCGGCCACTACCGACATATTATCTGTAAAAAATCACCGTCTTATCCCACAACTGGTGACCCCACAAAGCTATTGCTACCACTAGGGTAAATAGCTCTAGAAAAGCTAAATTGCGGATATGCAGGCTAGCCGTGAAAAGTAAGCCCCAAAACCCACACTTCCGGACGCATCTGTAAATAACTCAAATTCTGGAGAAGAAACTGCATAATCCCGGAAAAAGATCCCCCCCACCCCATTAAACTCTCAGAGAAAAACCACCCAGACGTCCAAATCAGCTTTCATGGATGCCGTGACCCGAATGAAATGATAAGGGGACACAACCCCCCGTGGCCTTTGCCAAGAACCTGTTAAATACCCTACCGATAGGGATCACCCAACATGCAAAATTCGTAACGTATGTTTTTTGGCTTCCCTGACCTCTGACACCGCTCCCCGAAGAGCAAGCAATTTGTCTACTGGCAAACTACATTTCACCCTGACGGAATCTATCTCATAGGCCCAAAAAACTCACACATCGTGGGTTCCAACCATCTTGTCACCCGCCAAAGGTACACCAAAAACATGCGCCACCTATTCCAACGTTCTCAATCCTATTCGGCAAGCCTCTGAACGGGAAGGCCCAACACACAGGAAATCATCCAGATATTGATCCACAAATTTCGTGACCGCCTCGACTCTGACCACACACTCCAAAAAGGTGCTACATTTTTCAAAGTAGACGCAGGAGATAGAACACCCCATGGGCAAACAGAGATCTACAAAATACTTGCCCTCAAAATAACATCCCAACAAATGATGACATTTGGGGTGAATCGGAAGGAGACAAAATACCGATTCCACATCTGCCGAGGCCAACAATGCTCCGCGGCCCGCCTGCCGAACCAAATCAACCGCCTAATCAAACTACGCATACGACACTGAACAAAGAGCCTTATCAATATCATCATTTACAGACAATCCCTTTGGATAAGAAAGATAATGTATCAACCGGTACTTACCTGGTTCTTTTTTCTGCACCACACCCAGATGTGAAACCCTAAGATGATCAGGGGGGGCTCCGCAAAAGGCCCCACCATCCTGCCCAGTTGGACCTCTTTAAAACCCCTTAAGGACCAAACTTCTGGAATAAAAGGGAATCATGACATGTCACACATGTCGTGTCCTTAAGAGGTTAAGCAATTTTTCCTGCACCAGCCCTGGAAATTAGCCAACCGATTTTAAATTATGAAGACGAGGAACCACTATCCTGTACCGGAACGGGATAAAAACACCACTTGTAAAGCCATCCTTCAGTAATGACGCATCAACCTGGTTACCGTAGCTGTTTAGCCACGGTAACATCATGCTGACCCTCACCGGCGTTAACCCCACCGGCAGCGGCTGAGACCACACCTCCTGATGAACCCCCTGCGTCCGCAGCCTTACCTCTTTTGAAGCACCGATGAAGTCCATGGGTTCCTCCACAACCCGAGCATTCATGCTTAAGCCGACATGTTAGCCCCCACTTGCACTGCCCTTTATTGAAGAACCAGCAGAAACCTTTTCTGTGGCTGGCCGACGAGGTGGAGGAAGATCCCACGCCGAATCCCCGACGGAAAGGGGGAGGCCTTCTGCTCCATTCATCCAGAGCGGTAGGTCCATTTGATCCCACCACATCCCTGGATTGGCAGACAAGCACTGACTGTTTTCGCCACCACACGAGACCCCTGTACGTGCGATATTCCTTCCAAATACCATCGGGGTAGCAAAATAACTGGGAACAACGATCCGGAGACGCTAGCTAGAATACAAAAAGCCCTCAACCAATTTCCAAACGTCTTAGGAATCTTACGGTAACGATGCTGTAGCCATAGGCGTGCGCAGCCCATTGCATAAGGGTGTGCACCCTAAAGCACAAACACACACGCCGCAAATATATATATATATATATATATACACACACACATATATACACTGCTCAAAAAAATAAAGGGAACACAAAAATAACACATCCTAGATCTGAATGAATTAAATATTTTTCTGACATACTTTGTTCTTTACATAGTTGAATGTGCTGACAAAATCACACAAAAATTAAAAAATGGAAATCAAATTTTTCAACCCATAGAGGTCTGGATTTGGAGACACACTCAAAATTAAAGTGGAAAAACACACTAAAGGCTGATCCAACTTTGATGTAATGTCCTTAAAACAAGTCAAAATGAAGCTCAGTAGTGTGTGTGGCCTCCACGTGCCTGTATGACCTCCCAACAATGCCTGTGCATACTCCTGATGAGGTGGCGGATGGTCTCCTGAGGGATCTCCTCCCAGACCTGGACTAAAGCATCTGCCAACTCCTGGACAGTCTGTGGTGCAATGTGACGTTGGTGGATGGAGTGAGACATGATGTCCCAGATGTGCTCAATTGGTTTCAGGTCTGGGGAACGGGCAGGCAAGTCCATAGCATCAATGCCTTCTTCTTGCAGGAACTGCTGACACACTCCAGCCACATAAGGTCTAGCATTGTCTTGCATTAGGAGGAACCCAGGGCCAACCGCACCAACATATGGTCTCACAAGGGGTCTCATCTCGGTACCTAATGGCAGTCAGGCTACCTCTGGCGAGCACATGGAGGGCTGTGCAGCCCCCAAAGAAATGCCACCCCACACCATTACTGACCCACTGCCAAACCAGTCATGCTGGAGGATGTTGCAGGCAGCAGAACATTCTCCACGGCGTCTCCAGACTCTGTCACGTCTGTCACATGTGCACAGTGTGAACCTGTTTTTATCTGTGAAGAGCACAGGGCGCCAGTGGCGAATTTTCCAATCTTGGTGTTCTCTGGCAAATGCCAAATGTCCTGCACGGTGTTGGGCTGTAAGCACCATCCCCACCTGTGGACGTCAGGCCCGCATACCACCCTCATGGCGTCTGTTTCTGACCGTTTGAGCAGACACATTCACATTTGTGGCCTGCTGGAGGTCATTTTGCAGGGCTCTGGTAGTGCTCTTCCTGTTCCTCTTTGCACAAAGGCGGAGGTAGCGGTCCTGCTGCTGGGTTGTTGCCCTCCTACGGCCTCCTCCACATATCCTGATGTACTGGCCTGTCTCCTGGTAGCGCCTCCATGCTCTGGACACTACGCTGACAGACACAGCAAACCTTATTGCCACAGCTCGCATTGATGTGCCTTCCTGGATGAACTGCACTACCTGAGCCACTTGTGTGGGTTGTAGACTCCGTCTCATGCTACCACTAGTGTGAAAGCACCAACAGCATTCAAAAGTGACGAAAACATCAGCCAGGAAGCATAGGAACTGAGAAGTGGTCTGTGGTCACCACCTGCAGAACCACTCCTTTATTGGGGGTGTCTTGGTAATTGCCAATAATTTTCACCTGTTGTCTATCCCATTTGCACAAGAGCATGTGAAATTGATTGTCACTCAGTGTTGCTTCATAAGTGGACAGATTGATTTCACAGAAGTGTGATTTACTTGGAGTTACATTGTGTTGTTTAAGTGTTCCCTTTATTTTTTTGAGCAGTGTATATATATATATATATATATATAAACACATACATATACATACACACAGTACTGTCTGTAGGCACTGTGTGTGTGTGTGTGTGTGGGCACTGTGTGTGTGTGGGGGCGCTGTGTGTGTGAAGGCGCTGTGTGTGAGGTTGCCAGTTGTGTGTGTGTGTAAGGGTGCTGTGTGTGAGGGTGCTGTTAGTGTGTGTGTGTGTGTGTGTATGTATAAGGGTGCTGTGTGTGCAAGGGTGCTGTATGTGTGAGTGCTGTGTGTGTGTGAGGGTGCTGTTAGTGTATGTGTGCTGTGTGTGTATGTGTGAGGGTGCTGTGCGTGTAAGGGTGCTGTGTGTGATGGTGCTGTAAGTGTGTGTGTATTTGTAGGGGTGCTGTGTGTGAGGGTGCTGTTAGTGTGAGGGTGCTGTTAGTGTGTGTTGTGTGTGTGTATGTGTAAGGGTGCTGTGTGTATAAGGGTGCTGTTAGTGTGTGTGCTGTGTGTGTAAGGGTGATGTATGTGTGTGTGCTGTGTGTGTGTGGGTGCTGTTTGTGTGTGTGTGTAGGCGCTGTGTGTGTGAGGGTGCTGTTAGTGTGTGTGTGTGTGTGTGTATTTGTAAGGGTGCTGTGTGTGTAAGGGTGCTGTATGTGTGAGTGCTGTGTGTGTGAGGGTGCTGTTAGTGTGTGTGTGTGTGTGTGTGTGTATGTGTGGGGGTGCTGTGCGTGTAAGAGACCCTGATGGCAAAGCATCACCTAAACAGGTCTGCAGCAACTCAACGCCTCTCTCCTGTATAGCTGCCCTGACTCCTGAGCTGAGAAAAACCTGCAAAGGAGACAAAAGGAAAACACTACACAAAAAGCCTGTCACAACAACAGGTAAGTGCAGCTTAATTAAATGTCCCCTTAACCTAAATTGGCCCCTTTATATATGACCTGGAACTCTACCCACAATGCTATTTTTAACCAATCCCACACACCCACATCACTATATGCCTGTCTCCTAGCAATGTCAAGGCCCACTCCCCTTAGCTACGCTGGTACATGGGCTACAGTCTCATCTATCAACATATACTGTGTAATCTATCAACCTGCTGATACAGTGCTTCACTTAACTTTCTGTAATATCTCAAATAGCTACTCTGATACTCATGACATGCGCACAGTCGTTATTCGGCATGTGCCATTTTACCCCAACCCCAATAAACACAGACACCATATTTCTGTTGGAATTGAGGTCATTCCCACATAATGTTAATTTGCTACCATCCCCCTCCTTACAGAGTTACCCCTGGCAATGACCCCATACCAGTAACAATATATATAACATTATAAATAATACATAATATATAACACACGGCCTACCAAAGAGGCCCCATATCCAGACGTTTTAACTGTAGGGGTGTACCGAGACACCCCTACACCACCCGGTTCTGAGCCACCGATGAGTGTGTGTTGTGTGTGTGTATGTGTAAGGGTGCTGTGTGTATAAGGGTGCTGTTAGTGTGTGTGCTGTGTGTGTAAGGGTGATGCATGTGTGTGTGCTGTGTGTGTGTGGGTGCTGTTTGTGTGTGTGTGTAGGCGCTGTGTGTGTGAGGGTGCTGTTAGTGTGTGTGTGTGTGTATTTGTAAGGGTGCTGTGTGTGTAAGGGTGCTGTATGTGTGAGTGCTGTGTGTGTGAGGGTGCTGTTAGTGTGTGTGTGTGTGTGTATGTGTGGGGGTGCTGTGCGTGTAAGAGACCCTGATGGCAAAGCATCACCTAAACAGGTCTGCAGCAACTCAACGCCTCTCTCCTGTATAGCTGCCCTGACTCCTGAGCTGAGAAAAACCTGCAAAGGAGACAAAAGGAAAACACTACACAAAAAGCCTGTCACAACAACAGGTAAGTGCAGCTTAATTAAATGTCCCCTTAACCTAAATTGGCCCCTTTATATATGACCTGGAACTCTACCCACAATGCTATTTTTAACCAATCCCACACACCCACATCACTATATGCCTGTCTCCTAGCAATGTCAAGGCCCACTCCCCTTAGCTACGCTGGTACATGGGCTACAGTCTCATCTATCAACATATATTGTGTAATCTATCAACCTGCTGATACAGTGCTTCACTTAACTTTCTGTAATATCTCAAATAGCTACTCTGATACTCATGACATGCGCACAGTCGTTATTCGGCATGTGCCATTTTACCCCAACCCCAATAAACACAGACACCATATTTCTGTTGGAATTGAGGTAATTCCCACATAATGTTAATTTGCTACCATCCCCCTCCTTACAGAGTTACCCCTGGCAATGACCCCATACCAGTAACAATATATATAACATTATAAATAATACATAATATATAACACACGGCCTACCAAAGAGGCCCCATATCCAGACGTTTTAACTGTAGGGGTGTACCGAGACACCCCTACACCACCCGGTTCGGAGCCACCGATGAGCTCGAACCTACAGAACACTTAACACTCTGGCCTAATCTAGCCTAACCTTAGCCTAGCCACTTGATACTCCTCCTACATCCCAATTACCCAAGCCCTATCCCGCCGCTGTGACCAAACGGGAAACTTCTACACAACAGGGAGGGTGAGAGGGACAGGTAAGTGAAGGTTCTGATTAAAATGGCCAGTTTCTAAGATGGCCGCTTAATATACCCCTTTTTTCTCCACCCCCTTCACCAGATTACTAACTACCCACCCCTAATTATTAACTCCACCTGCCTACTCCCTGGCTCTGTCAAGGCCCACTCCCCTGACTGCGCTGTTCCATGGGCTTCAGACAATTAAATATATAACAGTGTCTGTTAAGAGCCATAATGCTCATCTGCATGGTATTTACATATAGAGATTACTACATGAAATGGTTAAAAAAAAATACTGGTTTTGGTCAGAGTAACACTTCCTATACTGGATCTGCCACCCTCCAAAAAACAAACAAAAAACTAAAAGATTTTAAAAAAAAAAGAACATAGCTAAAACTTACTTTACCTTCATTCCAGTGCCGATGCCAAGTTCTCCTTCAACATGGTCCTCCTCCTCCACTGACATAAGTCCTTCTCAGGAATAACAGGGAACGGTTCGGGTGAAAGGCCGCCATGGCTGTTTGTCACCAGCATTCTGTGTGCTGACAACAGATGCCAAATATACACAAAGCTGAAATCAGCCAGCCCAGTGTATTATAATAAAACACTGCACGAACAAACTCTTAGCACCATAACTACTTAAAATAACTGTAGTTGTCATGGTGCTCTCAGTTATCCATTAATAACAGAGATCATTTCACAACAAAGCAGGGAAATGAATACTTAAATAGCGAATATAGTTATCCTGTCATTTTTTAACACAATGAATATTTTATAGTCTTCTTTCGGTAATTTTATGTATAAATATATATTTTTATACATGCATGAAACCAGCTTCATGTACAGTGTGAGGAAATTCTTATGATACAGAACATTCCAATCATACTGAAAGGAAACCCTCACTACACACATTTATCATCATTCACAGATAAATGTAATTTAAACATTTAAGGAATCCTGGCCTCTTTATAATTTGTTCCAAACAGGAATGATCTTCGCTATAATACAAACCATATGGGAATGTAATAATAATGGTGATGACGTCAAACTATTTAAACAGGAAGGGTACATTTAGTTTTATCGAAGTTTTCAAGAACATCCTGTGATCTCAATGTTATTATTACCCAAATTTATTGTGCCCAAATAAGATACCTTGGAAGGATAAAACACTCTGTTGAACTAAATGGGAATTGAACTCTGGGCTTTGATATCCCTGGGGCTTTGATATACTTCAGTTGGAACTGTAACTTTGACAACTTTGATTTTAAATTTTACAAGAAAACCCAAATAAGCCAGACATATTTCTCATAGCTGTTGTTGGTCAAATGAGACATAACTGTATAATTTCTCTCTATTTGTAATATAAATATTTATTCATTCGGATTTTCAGCATGGTTGTCATATGCCTCTATAGGTTAGATTTGGACTGTTCTAATCATGGGACAGTTTTCATTGAGGGAAAAAAATAAGAGTAAGTGATAAATACATTTATTTTAATTTATAAATCTTTAACATTAACTTTTTTATTTTATTTCTTTATATGCATTATCTTGTCTGTAGATCTGTCATATCCATTGCAGAAACGATCTTTAAAAGTGGTCATATTCACAGAGAGAATGGCAACAGAGAGCTAGCATACGTACCTCAATAAAGTTTTAACTTAATATTTAGTGTCAAAAAGTGCAATTGTATTAAATACTATGCTAAAATCATTTATGTATGGTTTGTCTTTTGCCAAATGCCTTTTGATATGTGGGTATAGACAAAAATGGGATACAGCTGAATAACTAGAAAAAAAAAGAATACATAGCACATAGTGAAGTACATTAACAATAATTGGATTTAACCCACAAAGATTGCACTCACGAGATGGTGTAGGGTAATGCGCCTTTAAGCCCACAATGGGCTGAAATGGTATTTGCCTTCCACGGATAGGTTGCTCTGTCTTTCACAGGAAATGGAAGAATGCCAATTGAAATGTAAAAAAAAATTCTTTATTCAAAAGGCAGTGAATAGCCTTGAAGAATTCAATCGGTAAAATTTAAAAATAACTGCAATCTAACGCGTTTCGTCCATACAACTTGGACTTCATCAGAGAAAATTCTGCAGTTTAAACAATCACATAAAATACAAAACATGCATAATCCCACCCCCAACAGAGTCCCTTAAATACAACCAGTCCGTGTGTTGATTGGAGAATTCTCTCCTGGAACCACTTCTCCCATCAGGGTATATTGCCTCCAGATGGCTCTCATTCTGTAATTTCGCGGCAAAAAACTTAGCCGTTTTTCGTCCGTCTGTGTAATCTAGGTTTGCGTTCCAAATGTCCGTTTCCGGTTGCGTTCCATGCGCATACTTCCGGTTGCGGACGGCAACGTACGTCATGACGCTAATGTTGCGTTCCAAATGCGGCATATGCGTTCCAGGCATGAAACAGCCACTCAAGTGGTTAAATGACTGAAAATAATCTCAAAATAATAGCAGTAATCAGTCATCAGACTTTCACATTAAAAGTAAGGACTTATAAACAACAAAGAAATATATCATCATCCAATAGAACTGTAGGACTTTCATCTTCTGCCAATTGCTATAGTATAAATATATACATGAACTACAAAAAATATATAATAGGGAAAAATATATATAATAGAATAAAAATGCATATAAAAATGTATATAAATACTATATGTATAAAAAAGTGGATATAAAAATAAAAATAAATATAAAATTAAAGAAATAAATAAATAGATGAAAGATAAATATAAATATGAAAATGGAAAATAAAAAAATGAAAAATTATATTTAATTTAAAAAGAATATATAATAAATATAAAATAAAATTAAATGAAATGAAATGAACTAAAAATAAACTAAAAATAAATAAAATTAAATAAAATAAAAATAAAATTAAAAAATAAATAAATAAAAATAAAAATAAATAAAAATAAAAATAATAAAAATAAAAATAGATATAAAAATAAAAATGAAAATAAAATAAAAATAAAAATAAAATGAAAAAAAATAAGTAAAAATAATATATCAATCTAAAGAAAAAACTATGTGGCAGAAGGTGGAAATCCCCCCTTGGATCCAAGAACATCTTTAGAAAAAACGAAGAATGATACCATTATACCATGAAACTGGCCAAATCAACATCTATATTTAAACCTTTGGGTATTAAGGTATCCAATTGGTATATCCAATAGGTCTCCCGTTGTGCTAATTTCAATTCCCTATTTCCTCCTCTCCAGTGGGAGGGTACATGTTCTATACCACAACCCTTAAAATCTCTCCAATTAAAGGCCTGGCATGTATTGCAGTGTACTGGCACTGAATGAGTTGTTATGCCTTTCCTTATATTATTAATATGTTCCATGAGGCGTACTTTCAGAGGTCTTTTTGTTTTTCCCACGTACTGTTTGCCACACGGACACTGCAATAAATAAATCACAAAATCCGTGTGGCATCCAATACTGGACTTCACTGGAAAAGAAATTCCAGAGATATAGCTTGTAAATTGAAGAGTTAGGCCTAGGTTCATTCTTGAGCAAGCCCGGCACATTTGGCATCCCTTAGATCCCTTTGTATGTGAGATAACTTTCTTTTTAGGGATATCCTTTCTAGGGAAACTGGGAGCAACTAGATCTTTAAGATTTTGACCCTTCTTATAGATAATAGATGGACGGTCTGGAAGGATACCTCCAAGAACTGGATCCTGGAGTAATATGGGCCAATGTTTTTTAAGGCACCTATTAATTTTCCAATGGTCTGTGTTGTATTTCGTTATGAATGAATGTCTAAAGTGTTCATTTGAATTATTTTTTGGATGTTTAGTCAGTAAATCACTTCTATCTTCATTCCTTAATATTCTAATTTCTTTTTCAATCGTGTTTTTATCATAACCTTCATTCACCAGTTTATTTTTTATATGTTTCGCCTGAGCTTCAAAATCTTGAGCGTTAGAACAATTTCTACGTACCCTTGTAAGTTGACTTTTGGCAATGCCTCTCAGCCAAGGTTGATGGTGACAACTTGACTTATGGACATAACTGTTCCCATCGGTTTTCTTAAAGAAACATCTGGACCTAATTTTATTTCCCTCCCAATATAAACTTAAGTCCAAAAAATTTATAGTGTCTTTGTGCCACTCCGGTGTAAATTTCAAATTAAAGGAATTAGAATTTAAATACTGTACAAACAATAAGAAATCCTCTTGAGTACCCTTCCAGATGACAATCACGTCATCGATAAATCTCCGCCATAGGACCAGGCTCGCCCGCCAGTCATGCCCGCACCAAACAAATAGGTCCTCCCATCTGCGCATATAGATGTTGGCATAACTGGGGGCGAACCTGGTTCCCATGGCGGCCCCTGTCAACTGTAGGTAAAATTTTTGTCTATGTAATTTTTGATTCGGAGATAAGTGAAAATTTCCCTACCCGAAATATGTAAATTGTCCACTATCTGCTGGAATGGTAACAGGCCCGGACTGGCCATCGGGCACACCGGGCAAATGCCCGGTGGGCCGCGGTGGCCAGGGGCCGAGGCCGGCAGGGGAAGTCCCAGGATCTCCCCTGCCGGTCAATGCAGGGCCGGCACTATCCGAGCGCCGGCCCCGCTGTTTTCAATGAAGGGCCGGTGAGGAGATCAGAGATCTCCCTCACCGGCCCACTTGGAGAGACATGCGGCTGGGGAGGGAGAGGACCCGGCGGAGCTCTATCTTGCAGCTCCGCCGGGTTCCTCTCGCGAGATCCAGCGCGTTGCCATGGCAACGACCGGATCTCGCGAGAGTGAACTCTAGCCTCGCAGGCTAGAGTTCACTCACCCACTGGACCGCCAGGGAAGATACCAGCGTGCCGGTCCCCCCCTCTCACTCACCAGCGTGCCGGTACCCCCCCACCTCCCAGGCAACAGGTAAGAAGGGAGGGGGGGCATAATGCTACATTTTATTTTACCCCCCCAACACTCAATCCCTTCTAACATTCATACACAGCACACACAGCACTCTCACTCCCATCACACACAGCACTCTCACTCCCATCACTCTCACTCCCATCACACACAGCACTCTCACTCCCATCACTCTCACTCCCATCACACACAGCACTCTCACTCCCATCACTCTCACTCCCATCACACACAGCACTCTCACTCCCATCACTCTCACTCCCAGTACTCTCACTCCCATCACTCTCACTCCCATCACACACAGCACTCTCACTCCCATCACACACAGCACTCTCACTCCCATCATTCTCACTACTATCACACACAGCACTCTCAAACCCATCACAGCACTCTCACACACATCACACACAGCACTCTCAAACCCATCACAGCACTTTCACACACAGCACTCTCACACACATCACACCCAGCACTCACACACAGCACTCTCACACACAGCACTCTCACACACATCACTCTCAGGACTCACACACACATCACACTCAGCACTATCACAAAACACATCACACTCAGCACTATCACAAAACACATCATACACAGCACTCTCACACACATCACACTCAGCACTCACGCACATCATCCACAGCACTATCACACTCGGCACTCTCACACGCATTACCCTCAGCACTCACACACATCATCCACAGCACTATCACACTCGGCACTCTCACACGCATTACCCTCAGCACTCACACACATCATCCACAGCACTATCACACTCAGGACTCACACACATCACACTCAGCACCCTCACACACATCATACACAGCATCCATCATACACACATACTGCACCCCTCACATACACACAGAACCTCCCCAACACACATACACAATACTTCCAAACATACACACACACACACACACATATATATATATATATATATATATATATACACACACACTAGATTCATTGTAAGCAAACGCATACTACACCCCTAAACACACACTCTCTACAAACACTACATCACATATATACACACACCCACACACACACACTATAGCCTGTATGCACACACTTGCTACATCCCCTATACACACATTCTCTACAGCCCCTAGCCACATATGCATTACATTACACCACAAACACAACACGACTAAAACCGACCTTATTACACAATACCACACCACAATCAGCTCACACTATACACACACACAATCCCACAAGCAAGCTCCAAACACATGCACAATACTCTTTCCTGGCATTTTTGTCTCCTGGTATCCATTTATAGAGACACCAGAGACAAGTTGCAAGGAAACACAGTGCAAGCATGTTATTAAATTTGCTTGCACTGTGCAGAACAAATACAGGGCTTTTTTCTCATGCTAGAGATCTTTAGCAGAGCTCTGCGCATGGTCTGCCCTGGCCTGCACTTTGAGAAGGGGGCGTGTTTGTCGTTAGTGATGACAAAACACACCCTCTCTGCCCCGCCCCTTCTTAGTGGGCCGCTCTGATAAAAAAATGCCCGGGCCGAATTTTTATCCCAGTCCGGCCCTGAATGGTAATATATTATCGGCTGTCATAAGATCATTTATTCTTATCTTATCCGTTTCTGCCCAGTGAGTTAATGAAAGGTCTTGAATATTTAGTTCCAATAGGCTAAGTCTGGCCGATTTAGGGATCAGCTGAGTTAAACCCAGAATTTTTTTTATTTCTTCCCATACCTCTATAGATTGTATCAAAATAGTAGAATTAGTTTGAGGGCTGATAGATTTTTTATTATAATCCATCCACATAATGTGTTGCAAATTCAGGGTAGGGGTGGCCGCAGATTCTATCCTAAACCAGGGTTCTTTGGTCATCAAAGGGTCCTGTAGTAAATATATGTGTCTAATCATGTTGGCATAGTAATTATATGTAATATTTGGAAAATTTAGACCGCCTTTGGAAAGTTTTTTTGACAAGATTTTTCTAGAAATCCTAGGGGTTTTATTCTTCCAGATAAATTTGGTAAAACAGACTTGAATTATAGTAAGCCAAAAGTTTGAAATTTGAAGCGGGATCATAGAAAAGAAATACGACCACTTTGATAGAATATATGCATTAATAATATTGATGCGGCCTAACCATGAAATTTCCAAGGTTTTCCATTGTCTTAATTTAGAATTTGTATGTTTCATTAGGTATAAAAAGTTCTTCTCCATGGTGGAGTTTATATCAGAAGGGATTATTAGACCTAAATAATTCAATTCTTTATCAGTCCAAATAAAGTTAAACTTCTGTGATAAGGTTTCTATAATGTACTTGTCCATATTCATATACAACACAGTCGATTTAGATATATTTAACTTAAAATTTGATATCTCTGAGTATTTATCTATTTCCTTATTATTAGTTATTAGCGCATCATCCGCATATAGAGAAGTTTTTAATTCTTTATCTTTTATTAAGACTCCTTTGATCATAGAATTATTTCTAATATAAATGGCAAGGGGTTCTAGGGACAGGATATACAGTATAGGGGATAAGGGACACCCCTGCCTAGTACCATTATGAAGATCGAACCATCCAGCATTTATATTAGGTCCTACTGTTCGGGCCGAGGGAGTAGAATACAAAATCAAAATTGCGTTTAAAATCCAACCCCTAAAGCCAAATGCTGACAACAGTTCTGCGAGGTATCCCCACCCGACCCTGTCGAAAGCTTTCTCAGCATCCAATGACAGGGTCAGGAGGGGAAAACCTAATCGTTGAGCCCTGTCCAAGATATCCAAAAGTCTTCTTACATTATTGGATGCCATCCTTCCTGGAATAAAGCCAATTTGGTCAGAGTGAACTATATTTGCTATAATTTTTTTTATTCTTTCGGCTATAATAGCCGAATATATTTTTATATCGACATTAATCAGAGCTATTGGCCTATAGTTGGCAGGATTTGAGCAGTCCTTATTTTGCTTAAGTATAGGGATAATATTGGATTGCAATAGCTCTTTAGGAATAACTTTACTAATTGAGAAAGTCTTTGAGAAAGTCTTTCTTTTCTGCCTTGTCTCAAATGAAATATCTTGAAAGACTCTAATATTGCGGTAACTGTCTAGGTTAAGCTGGTTTTCCCTTGTGGATTTCAGTACCAAATTTTTTAAGTCTTCGGAATGAAAGCGAACTATAATGTCTCTAGGGTTATCCGACGGAACAGACTTGGGTCTGTGTATTCTGTGACAGTGTTCGATAATTTGTTCCTGTGCATTCACCGAAATTCCTAATGCAGTAACATAATCCATTATAAGTTGTTTTGTATCTTCTTGTCTTCCATCTTCGATGAAATTTCTAAAGCGGAGATTCTTTCGTCTGCTACGATCCTCCAGGTCATTTATTTTTAATTCGGCGTCTTCTATTCTGCGTTGCATTTTTTCAGCATCATCCTTTAGTTTAGTTACGCAGAAGTGCATTTCTTTCACTTGGTCCTCAAAGTTCTGTATTTTGTCCACTAGAGACTTAACTTCAAGTTTAATCTCCAGTTTAATCTCTTGTGCTGAGAGATTTAATTCCTTTTTTATATTGTCTAAGTTTACTGCAAGAATAGACTGTAGCTGTGAGGTTGTAATAGACTCTTTCTCGCCGGAGGGTTTTTTAGCCTCAGGGTCTAAGCTCTCTAGGCTTGTGGACGTATCGTCCATCATAGATTTTGTATTAGATAATTTATCCGTTTTCTGATGGGGGAAAAGTATGTGGGAAGAGTTTTATCTTGTAAGTTTTCCTTTTTTTCTTTTCTGACGGAGGATTTTGAGTCTTTCTTAGCTGCCATGGTTTAAATTCAAATTTTAGTTTGACTGCTTTGACAGTAAAATTGATAAAGCGCTCTCACTTCTTATTTGGTTTTGTTCAGGATTAATTATACAGTCTGCTGTCCATTTTCTTAGCCGTCTCTGATGCGCCCTGGCATTAAACTCTAATATAAGTCAGCTGGGAGGTTTTAATTATCTTAGCTTTTAGGGATTAGATAATTAATAGATTGTGAATATTGATAATATCAGTATAGAAACCGGATCCTTTAGTACACCCCCATTAGAACTTATCAAAGTCGTCCTCTTTGGTTAAATCAATCTTCACGTGAACCAAAACTCGACAATATATATCTATTTGTCTAACCTAGCAAGGTTAAGCAAGTACTGGTCAAGGATCTTAGCTCACCATATTAATATATGTGGGGAAGTCCCCTCTCATCAGAAATCTCGGACAATTTTCGTATTGTATCTTTATGGCTCCTGTGCTGACCAAGGTTTCTGGTTTGTCGGATTAATCTCCGAGATCGAAGATGTAGTAGTTTGAGATAGCAAATAGCATGCTTCAGTGGGGTACCGGGGTCAATACGAAATCGATGTGAATCGTTTGCCGCCAGACAAACGCTGCTCGTGGTCGCATCACTCCATGGGTGTCGCACCTCCTAATCCGTCATCACGGCCGTGCGTCTACGCATAGACACGCTTGCACGTCAGCACGTCATGACGCCGCCCCCAACTGCATAGTTAATGCATCCACCCCAATTGGATACCTTAATACCCAAAGGTTTAAATATAGATGTTGATTTGGCCAGTTTCATGGTATAATGGTATCATTCTTCGTTTTTTCTAAAGATGTTCTTGGATCCAAGGGGGGATTTCCACCTTCTGCCACATAGTTTTTTCTTTAGATTGATATATTATTTTTACTTTTTATTTTTATTATTTTTATTTTTATTATTTTTTTCATTTTATTTTTATTTTTATTTTTATTTTATTTTTATTTTTATATCTATTTTTATTTTTATTATTTTTATTTATTTTTATTTTTATTTTTTAATTTTATTTTTATTTTATTTAATTTTATTTATTTTTAGTTTATTTTTAGTTCATTTCATTTCATTCAATTTAATTTTATATTTTTTTATTTTCCATTTTCATATTTATATTTATCTTTCATCTATTTATTTATTTCTTTAATTTTATATTTATTTTTATTTTTATATCCACTTTTTTATACATATAGTATTTATATACATTTTTATATGCATTTTTATTCTATTATATATATTTTTCCCTATTATATATTTTTTGTAGTTCATGTATATATTTATACTATAGCAATTGGCAGAAGATGAAAGTCCTACAGTTCTATTGGATGATGATATATTTCTTTGTTGTTTATAAGTCCTTACTTTTAATGTGAAAGTCTGATGACTGATTACTGCTATTATTTTGAGATTATTTTCAGTCATTTAACCACTTGAGTGGCTGTTTCATGCCTGGAACGCATATGCCGCATTTGGAACGCAACGTTAGCGTCATGACGTACGTTGCCGTCCGCAACCGGAAGTATGCGCATGGAACGCAACCGGAAACGGACATTTGGAACGCAAACCTAGATTACACAGACGGACGAAAAACGGCTAAGTTTTTTGCCGCGAAATTACAGAATGAGAGCCATCTGGAGGCAATATACCCTGATGGGAGAAGTGGTTCCAGGAGAGAATTCTCCAATCAACACACGGACTGGTTGTATTTAAGGGACTCTGTTGGGGGTGGGATTATGCATGCTTTGTATCTTATGTGATTGTTTAAACTGCAGAATTTTCTCTGATGAAGTCCAAGTTGTATGGACGAAACGCGTTAGATTGCAGTTATTTTTAAATTTTACCGATTGAATTCTTCAAGGCTATTCACTGCCTTTTGAATAAAGAATTTTTTTTTACATTTCAATTGGCATTCTTCCATTTCCTGTGAAAGACAGAGCAACCTATCCGTGGAAGGCAAATACAATTTCAGCCCATTGTGGGCTTAAAGGCGCATTACCCTACACCATCTCGTGAGTGCAATCTTTGTGGGTTAAATCCAATTATTGTTAATGTACTTCACTATGTGCTGTGTATTCTTTTTTTTTCTAGTTATTCTGCTGTATCCCATTTTTGTCTATACCCATATCTGTATTTGAGGTTCGTTTGGGGGAAACCTCTTGGGAAGCTGTATCCATCTTATACGCAGTTAAGTACCTCTGCATATTCCTACCATTGAGTTGGTTAGGTGTACTTGTGTATATATTTTTTTTGTGTATTTTTGCCTTTTGATATGTGACTGAGCCAGATACTCATATGAAGGAATGTTACCGTCTAACCGATGCCCCAGTGCAAATATTACATGCAACAATATATGTGGCAGATTGCAAAATAATGCAGGTACTGGGAATACATGCATGCCATAGAACCACAACATAGTTATACATAGGATATGCCATGCACACAGGACTAGCTAATGGTGTGTAGGAGACAGGTAAGAACTAGTGATGTCGCGAACATAACATTTTCGGTTCGCGAACGGCGAACGTGAACTTCCGCAAACGTTCGCGAACCGGCGAACCGGGCGAACCAGGCGAACCACCATAGACTTCAATGGGCAGGCGAATTTTCAAACCCACAGGGACTCTTTCTGGCCACAATAGTGATGGAAAAGTTGTTTCAAGGGGACTAACACCTGGACTGTGGCATGCCGGAGGGGGATCCATGGCAAAACTCCCATGGAAAATTACACAGTTGATGCAGAGTCTGGCTTTAATCCATAAAGGGCACAAATCACCTAACATTCCTAAATCACAATGGATATGGATTGACACCTGACATATGCCATATTGACACCTTGACATATGGATTGACACCTGTCCTCAGAGACCCTGATACACACTGATACAGAGCAGAATAGGGACTGTTCCCCCTACATAGGGTCACTTGGCAGATATGGATTGACACCTGTCCTTTAGGGACCCTGATACATACTGACACAGAGCAGAATAGGGACTGTTCCCCCTACATAGGGTCACTTGACAGATATGTATTGACACCTGTTCTCAGGGACCCTGATACACACTGACACAGAGCAGAATAGGGACTGTTCCCCCTACATAGGGTCACTTGGCAGATATGTATTGACACCTGTCCTCAGGGACCCTGATACACACTGACACAGAGCAGAATAGGGACTGTTCCCCCTACATAGGGTCACTTGGCAGATATGTATTGACACCTGTCCTCAGGGACCCTGATACACACTGACACAGAGCAGAATAGGGACTGTTCCCCCTACATAGGGTCACTTGGTAGATAGGATTGACACCTGTCCTCAGGGACCCTGATACACACTGACACAGAGCAGAATAGGGAATGTTCCTCCTACATAGGGTCACTTGGCAGATATGGATTGACACCTATCCTAAGGATCCCTGATACACACTGACACAGAGCAGAATAGGGACTGTTCCCCCTACATAGGGTCACTTGGCAGATATGGATTGACACCTGTCCTCAGGGATCCTGATACACACTGACACAGAGCAGAATAGGGACTGTTCCTCCTACATAGGGTCACTTGGCAGATATGGATTGACACCTGTCCTCAGGGACCCTGATACACACAGACACAGTGCAGAATAGGGACTGTTCCTCCTACACAGGGTCACCATTTTTAGCCCAAGGCAGCTCATCTCATCAGGCCTTTTTTAGTCGAATGTGTCGCCCACTGTCAGTCCCTTCGGGATCCATCCCTCATTCATCTTAATAAAGGTGAGGTAATCTAGACTTTTTTGACCTAGGCGACTTCTCTTCTCAGTGACAATACCTCCTGCTGCACTGAAGGTCCTTTCTGACAGGACACTTGAAGCGGGGCAGGCCAGAAGTTCTATCGCAAATTGGGATTGCTCAGGCCACAGGTCAAGCCTGCACACTCAGTAGTCAAGGGGTTCATCGCTCCTCAGAGTGTCGATATCTGCAGTTAAGGCGAGGTAGTCTGCTACCTGTCGGTCGAGTTGTTCTCTGAGGGTGGATCCCGAAGGGCTGTGGCGATGCGTAGGACTTAAAAAGCTCCGCATGTCCTCCATCAACAACACGTCTTTAAAGTGTCCTGTCCTTGCCGGCGTGGGAGGAGGAGGATTACTTTCACCTCTTCCCCTGTTAGATTCCTGTTGTGCTGTGACATCACCCTTATACGCTGTGTAAAGCATACTTTTTAATTTATTTTGCAAATGCTGCATCCTTTCCGACTTGTTGTAATTTGGTAACATTTCAGCCACTTTCTGCTTATCCTGGGGGTCTAGTAGCGTGGACACCCAGTACAGGTCGTTCTCCTTCAGCCTTTTTATACGAGGGTCCCTCAACAGGCACGACAGCATGAAAGACCCCATTTGCACAAGGTTGGATGCCGAGCTACTCATTTCCCGTTCCTCCTCCTCAGTGATCTCAATGAAGGTATGTTCTTCCCCCCAGCCACATACAACACCACGGGTACCAGATAGGTGACAACGAGCACCCTAGGATGCCTGTTGTGGTTGGTCTTCCTCCTCCTCCTCAAAGCCACATTCCTCCTCTGACTCCTCTTCCTCACAATCCTCTTCCAGCGTTGCCGCAGGTCCAGCAAGCGATGCTGATAAGGCTGTTTCTGGTGGTGATGGTGACCACAACTCTTCCTCTTCCTCTTCACGCTCATCTATGGCCTGATCCAGCACTCTTCGCAGGGCACGCTCCAGGAAGAAAGCAAATGGTATGATGTCGCTGATGGTGCCTTCGGTGCGACTGACTAGGTTTGTCACCTCCTCAAAAGGACGCATGAGCCTACAGGCATTGCGCATGAGCGTCCAGTAACGTGGCAAAAAAATTCCCAGCTCCCCAGAGGCTGTCCTAGCACCCCGGTCATACAAATATTCATTAACGGCTTTTTCTTGTTGGAGCAGGCGGTCAAACATTAGGAATGTTGAATTCCAACGTGTTGGGCTGTCGCAAATCAAGCGCCTCACTGGCATGTTGTTTCGCCGTCGGATATCTGCAAAGTGCGCCATGGCCGTGTAGGAACGCCTGAAATGGCCACACACCTTCCTGGCCTGCTTCAGGACGTCCTGTAAGCCTGTGTACTTATGCACAAAGCATTGTACGATCAGATTACACACATGTGCCATGCATGGCACATGTGTCAACTTGCCCAACTTCAATGCCGCCAACAAATTTAACAACAGCGATGTTGTAGTGGACACTGAATACACTAGCCTAGCTCAGTGGCGGATCCAGGGGGGGGGCAACGGGGCAATTGCCCCCCCGAGAATACCGACGGTCTCCCTCTCCCTCCCCTGCCAGCCCTGCAATGTGCGTGTGGACCGGAGGAGAGATCACAGATCTCCCTCCCCGGTCCGCAGGCACTGTGCTGGCGGCCGGCGGGGGAGGGAGTGAGAGGGAGGACCCGGAGGTCAGGCTGCAGCTCCTCCGGGTCCTCCTCCTCTCGAGAGATTTGGAGCGTTGCCGCGGTTACCACGGCAACGCTCCAAATCTCGCGAGAGTGAACTCTAGCCCGGGAGCGTGGGCTAGAGTTCACTCTCCCCACTGGGACCACCAATGAATCGCCCACCGGACCACCAGGGAAATGTCCCCCCTCCCCCCAGTAAAGGTAAGAAGGGAGGAGGGACATAGAATATTTATATAAATATATATATATATATTAAAAAAAAAAAGCCGCCATACCCTTATATCACACACACACACAGCCCCCATACACACACACTGCCCCCATACTGCCCCCCATACACACACACTGCCCCCCATACACCCATACTGCCCCCCATACACACATACTGCCCCCCATACACACATACTGCCCCCCATACACACATACTGCCCCTCATACACACACACTGCCCCCCATACACACACACTGCCCCCATACTGCCCCCCATACACACACACTGCCCCCCATACACCCATACTGCCCCCCATACACACATACTGCCCCCCATACACACATACTGCCCCTCATACACACACACTGCCCCCATACACACACACTGCCCCCATACACACACACTGCCCCCCATAAATACACACTGCCCCCCATAAATACACACTGCCCCCCATACACACACACTGCCCCCATACACCCATACTGCCCCATACACCCATACTGCCCCCCATACACCCATACTGCCCCCCATACACACACTGCCCCCCATACACACACTGCCCCCATACACACACACTGCCCCCCATATACCCACACTGCCCCCCATACACCCACACTTCTCCCCCATACACCCACACTTCTCCCCCATACACCCACACTTCTCCCCCATACACCCATACTGCCCCCAATACACCCATACTGCCCCCATACACCCACACTGCCCCCATACACCAATACTGCCCCCCATACACCAATACTGCCCCCCATACACACACACTGCCCCCCATACACACACTGCCCCCCATACACACACTGCCCCCCATACACACACACTGCCCCCATATACCCACACTGCCCCCCATACACCCACACTTCTCCCCCATACACCCACACTTCTCCCCCATACACCCATACTGCCCCCAATACACCCATACTGCCCCCATACACCCACACTGCCCCCATACACCAATACTGCCCCCATACACCAATACTGCCCCCCATACACCAATACTGCCCCCCATACACCAATACTGCCCCCCATACACACACACTGCCCCCCATACACACACACTGCTCCCCATACACACACACTGCCCCCCATACACCCATACTGCCCCCCATACACACACTCTGCCCCCCATACACACACACTGCCCCCATACTGCCCCCCCATACACACACTGCCCCCATACTGCCCCCCATACACCCACACTGCCCCCATACACCAATACTGCCCCCATACACCAATACTGCCCCCCATACACCAATACTGCCCCCCATACACCCATACTGCCCCCATACACACACTGCCCCCCATACACACACTGCCCCCCATACACACACACTGCCCCCCATATACCCACACTGCCCCCCATACACCCACACTTCTCCCCCATACACCCACACTTCTCCCCCATACACCCATACTGCCCCCAATACACCCATACTGCCCCCATACACCCACACTGCCCCCATACACCAATACTGCCCCCATACACCAATACTGCCCCCCATACACCAATACTGCCCCCCATACACACACACTGCCCCCCATACACACACACTGCCCCCCATACACCCATACTGCCCCCCATACACCCATACTGCCCCCATACACACACTCTGCCCCCCATACACACACACTGCCCCCATACTGCCCCCCATACACACACTGCCCCCATACTGCCCCCCATACACACACACTGCCCCCATACACCCATACGGCCCCCCATACACCCATACTGCCCCCCCATATACCCACACTGCCCCCCATACACCCACACTGCCCCCCATACACCCACACTGCCCCCCATACACCCACACTGCCCCCCATATACCCACACTGCCCCCCATACACCCACACTGCCCCCCATACACCCACACTGCCCCCCATACACCCACACTGACACCCATACTGCCCCCCATACACCCACACTGCCCCCCATACACCCACACTGCCCCCCATACACCCACACTGCCCCCATACACACACACACACTGACCCCCATACTGCCCCCATACACACACACTGACCCCCATAGACCCGTACTGCCCCCCATACTGCCCCCTCATACACACACTGCTCCCATACACACACACTGCCCCCATACACTGCCGCCCCATATACACACATTGCCCACACTCACACATACACTGCAATACTCACACACACACACTGCAACTGTTACACACACATACTGTCCCACACATACACTGCATCCCTGACATACACTGCCGCTCTCACACACGCTCACACACTGTCCCCCTCACACACACACACACACTGCACCCCTTACACATTGCACCAGTCACACACACTACTGCTCCTATGCACTACTACACCCCATTTCCCAGCAGACTTCAGGTAAGTTGTCAAACTGTTCTTAAACGGTTTGACTACTTACTCTGGGAGGGGGTCCCGGCACTATAGACACCATAACCACTACACTGAGCTGTAGTGGTTATTGTGTCTGGATTATTTCTTTAAATAATCTACAAGTGCCCCTCCCGAGATCAGGCTCTGGATCCGCCACTGGCCTAGCTATACATTTCCCTATCAAATGAGCAGCAGCTACACTTTCCCTCCTCTATCTAAGAATGCAGCTTCAGAATGAATCTAAAATTGATGCTGTACAGGAGGTGGGATGGTCTGGAAGGAGGGTCTGCTGCTGATTGGCTGGAATGTGTCTGCTGACTGTGAGGCACAGGGTCAAAGTTTAGTCAATGATGACGAATAGGGGGCGGATTGAACCGCGCATGTGTTCGCCCGCCGTGGCGAACGCGAACACGCTATGTTCACCGGAACTATTCGCCAGCGAACAGTTCGGTGCATCACTAGTTAGAACCAATCCTTACATTACAAACAGTTAGTGACTAGGGCTGGACTGGGAATGCAAAGCAGCCCTGGAATTAAATGTATGCCATCCCTAAAATTCATTATGTCAGATCATTTCTGTGTTTGTCTGTGTGTGTGTGTGTAAATATATATATATATATATATATACATATATATATATATATATATATATATATATATATATATATATGGGACTACTGTGTGTATATATATATATATGTATATGGGACTACTACTGCCTTCACTTTCCACATCCTCTATAGCTCCTCTTTCAGTCCTTGGTATTTGTCCATCTTCTCATTTTCCTTCTTCCTGATGTTATAGTCAATGGGTATTGCCACATCCCCCACCACTGCAGTCTTCTGTTCCTTGTAAACCACCACAATGTCAGGTTGGTTGGCCACTACTTGCTTGTCTATCTGGATCTGAATTTTGTTTACAGGATCTTAGCCCTGTCATTCTCAATTACCCTTTATGGTATTTCCCATGTGGACTTAGGAAGCGCCAGCCACATATTCTGTGCTGTTTCAGTACACAATCCCAGCAACATTCTATGCACAGTCTGCACCTTGGGTCTTGCCTGGAGTGATAGACCCCATCTTCTACTGATTTGGTTCTGAGTGCCTGTTTCTGTGCTTTATTTTAGTCCTGCCATTTCCAACCACTGGTGGGAATTTGTAATATTAGCCACATCCACTATCTGCCAGTGGTGTATTTGCTCAGTCTGGTTTCCAGTGCTGTCAGCATTTGCTTAGCTGTTTCTAGTGCCTCTGATTTGAAGCTGTTTGTCATGTCATGGAAACCTGTATCCTCTGTCCCTTAGTAGTTCATCTTTGGGAGCCTTCTTTGTGATGTACTTGTGCATGCTCTGTGTTTTATCCAGGACTGTGACCTTGACACTCATCAGGCCCTGGCCTCCTTCCTGCTGGCTGGTGTACAATCTCTGGGTGCTCGATTTCAGATGGAATCCTATATTCATTGCAGGTAGTTTTCAGGTTTTGACATCACGGGTGACCAGTTCTTCTCTTGGTCAGGTTATTATTCCAGCTGGGTACCTGATAACTGGTAGGGCTTATGTGTTGATGGCTTGGATATTATTCTTGCCATTGAGCTGGAACTTCAGGAACTGTCTGACTCTCTGGAGGTACTTGGATTTTGCTATACTCCTTGACTCTTCCTCACGGTTACCATGTGTTTGTGGTACTTGTAGCTGTTCTCTAAATCTCCTATTTGGCCTCCTGGTACTTGAACTTATTCCTCACTGACCATCTTTTCTCTTTCCTGGCTTCTAGAGTTATTTTGCACTTGCCCATCAAGTTCTTGATGAAGGCTTTTATTGTCATGTTGGCCTTGTATACCGTCAAGCATTCCATTATCCATGTGTGTGGCATTGTGCCATAGGCATTTTTATAGTCAATACAGGCTATGCACAGATTGGTCTGAGTGTTCTTAGAATCTTGTGTGACTGCTAAGTCTACCAGCAGTTGGTGTTTTGATCCTCTGGTGTTGTTTCCAATTCCTTTGTGACTGACTCATATACTCAGATGTTCTTCCAGTACGGGAACATGGATATGTGGCTACCCTGCAATTGTGCATACACTTTGGATGGATCGTTGGTAAACAGGGCATTTATTCTTTTAGCCTCTGCTTTTCTGGTGTACCTGCTCAGTCTGTTTGCCAGTGCTGTCAGCCTTTGCTCATAGCTGTTTCTAGTGCCTCTGGTATGGGCATATAATTGCATTTCCTTAGTTGCCAGGACCTATCCTTGATCTTTCCACCTCTGTGAAGTTGATCCAGCTTACTAACTTTCTTCCGTATTGCCTTTCTCATGGCTTGCAGTCGTAGATGGTGGCCATTGCGTTTCTTTCAGCCTGATCTTGTAGTCAGGCATTTGGAGGACCACTAAGGCTATGGCTTATATGAACCTATTGGTCTCTGTCAGGGCCGTCTTTAAGGAGGGGCAAACGGGGCAGCTGCCCTGGGGGGCCCAAAGCAGCTGCCCGTGAGCCCCGCCGCCTGCAGTAAATCTTATTTTTTTTAAATATTTCCCTACCTAATCGGCCCGCGGTGCTAGTATTGCGGCTGCACCAGGCTCGCACACTAAGGGGGCCCACCGGGTGGCCCATACCCTTAGGGCCACCCAGTGAGCATGTTCCAGCAGGGGTCAGGTCGGCGCTGTGGCCCTTTAACAGTGCGACCAGGCCCTTGTTTAACGGCTGCATGGGAGAAAGTGCCGTCCGCGAATAACTTCCTCCCACCTCAAAGACATCAGGCCGCGCGGGAGGCTGCTGAGCTAGCATCCAGTGAGGAGGGGGAGCAAGGAGAGCCAGACCCCCAACTCCCAACTACCCCAGCCAGCACACTGGACCCCAGGGAAGGAAGCCTCTTGCAAAGGTAGGAAACTGAAGGGTGTCTGTCTGTGTGTGTGTGTCAGTATGTCTGTGTGTGTGTCAGTATGTCTGTGTGTGTGTGTGTCTGTGTGTGTGTGTCAGTATGTCTGTGTGTGTGTCAGTATGTCTGTGTGTGTGTGTCAGTATGTCTGTGTGTGTGTCAGTATGTCTGTGTGTGTGTGTCAGTATGTATGTATGTGTGTGTGTCAGTATGTATGTATGTGTATGTGTCAGTATGTCTGTCTGTGTGTCAGTATGTATGTCTGTGTGTCAGTTTGTATGTCTGTGTGTGTCAGCATGTCTGTGTGTGTGTCAGTATGTATGTCTGTGTGTGTGTCTGTGTGTGTGTCAGTATGTATGTGTCAGTCAGTATATGTCTGTGTGTCAGTTTGTATGTCTGTGTGTGTCAGTATGTATGTGTCAGTCAGTATATGTCTGTGTGTCAGTTTGTATGTCTGTGTGTCAGTTTGTATGTCTGTGTGCCAGTCAGTATATCTGTGTATGTGTCAGTATGTATGTCTGTCACAGTGTCAGTATGTCTGTCACAGTGTCTGTGTGTGTCAGTGTGTATCTGTATGTTGTCAGTATGTATGTATCTATCTGTGTGTGTGCAAGTGTGTATACCTGTGCATGTATCTGTATGTAGCCAATGTGTGTATCTGCATGTGTGTCCGTGTTTGTATCTGCATTTGTCAGGTTATGTATCTGTGTGTCTGTATGTTGTCATTGTGTGTGTCTGTGTATCTGTATGTTGTCAGTGTATCAGTGTGTGCATCTGTGTGTCTGCATGTGTGCCAGGTTGTGTGTCTGTATGTGTGTGTGTGTCAGTGTGTGTAAATGTGTCTGTATAGCTGCATCTGTATGATTGTGTATATCTGTGTATCTGCAAGTGTTTCTGTGTGTGTATGTGTATCACAGTGTGTGTGTGTGTTTGTGACAGTGCATGTGTATTTGTGCATACATCTCAGTATTCAACACTACACGCAAATACACACCTGCATTCAAACTTAAACACTAGATATAAACACACCTCTTTTTTTAAACAACAAAATTATATATAAACACACCAGTGTATTCATAAACCAACACTACACATAAATGCATACTTGCTTTTAAATGCCATCTCCACATACAAACACACCCCTACATTCACACAAACATACTCCATACAAAAACATGCTTACACACAAACACACAAATACTGCTCAGTGCTAAATACAACCCTGCATGCATGGGGAAATGGTAGCGCCCCAGCTGTCAAAGCATTGTTGGAGTTGCATGACAGATGGGGATCTACCTTTTGCCCCCTCTTGCCCAAAATAATTCATGCACCAGAGCCCTCTCTACTTTACGTCTGCCTCTGCGTTGAGGTGGGGGGGGCATGATTGCATGCCAGGGAGGGGACGACGGGGTTCAGGGGGCCCAAGCAAATGTTTGCCCAGGGTCCAATCCATATTAAAGACGGCCCTGGTCTCTGTGATGGTGCTGGTTGGGATTGTGGAAAGTGGCTCATTAACTGTAGTTAGCATACTATCTGGTGGCAGCTTAGTGATCTTTGGTAGTCTTGTCCGGTGGTTTAGTACTCATACCTTTCCTAGTATCATCTTTCTTATATCTGGTGCTATGCCATCATGACGCAGGTTGGCAACCCTCTACAAGTATGGGTGTGAGTATGGGAATTTCTTCCTCCTGTTTCTTTAACTTTTGGGTGCAGAAAGGTAGGTTCCCTGGATGACCTAGGCTTATGGGAGTCTGAGGCAACAAGCTTCCTCAGTCCCTCTCTTTCACCTTCGCGTGTTTCTCTTCCTTCTCCCCATGTTAGAATGTACAACACCCTTTAAAATAATTCTCCCGGATCCAGTATCATCTATTGCATGTCATTTAGAGGATGCAAGTTCCCAGCAATCACAAGTGATGTGGTGCTAGAAGCTCCGCCCACATTTTGCCAACATCTGACTCAAGCATAGCTGTAATTTATGCCATGTATATTTTCTGATTGCCCTGAGATTTCAGTGAAATTCAAATGTACACTGTATGCATTGTTCCGTAATATGCTAAATGTTAGAATTACTGAGGTTTTTTTCCTTCAAAGCATTTGTAGTCATGTAATGTACATCTTATATAGCAAACCTATTATACTTCCCTTTATGTCATGTTTTTCTGTCAGGCCATTTTAAGGGGAGGGTTAAACAGTATTAAAGGGACACTATAGTCACCAAATCAACTTTAGCTTAATGAAGCAGTTTTGGTGTATAGATCATGACCCTACAGACTCACTGCTCAATTCTCTGCCATTTAGGAGTTAAATCACGTTGTTTATGCAGCCCTATTCACACCTACCTGCCTGTGACTTACACAGCCTCCCTAAAACTTCCTGTAAAGTGTCATCTAATGTTTATACTTCCTTTATTGCAAATTCTGTTAATAATTATTTAGAAATTATTATCCCCTGCTCTGTTAATATCTTGCTAGACCCTGCAGGACCCTCCTGTATGTGATTAAAGTTCAATTTACAGGGGGCGTGGCCTGGAAGCCGTCGGAGATGGCCGCTTAACTTCGGAGCTCCGACCCGCGCAGCATTGTAAGCAGCACTAAACGGCGCAATACTCTCCCGATGGGGCGCACCAAACGGGCAGACACCCACCAGACCCCCAGGAGACCGCTGAACAGCCCGCACGCCGGTTCCCTGGACGGCTACCTGCAAACACCGAGCAGCCAGCCACGCGGCGCACAAGGCCCCAAAATGGCCGACGGCCAGTGCTCACCGCCGGAGACGGAACCCCATGCGCTATCCCTAGCGGACATAAGAGCCGATATCAGGGCCCTTACTGCAACCATGAAGGACGACCTCAAAAGTACCTCGGACACGCTCCATGAGGCAATTAGAGCGGAGGTCGCCATCTTAGGAAACGAATTGGCAGCACAAGGTAACCGCATTCAGGCCCTGGAGACCTCAGAACAGGCAATGTCTAGCCGCATAGAAGCAAATAACCTAGCCATTACCCGACAGGGGACTATCCTTCTGCACCTTAGAAGACAAGCTGAAGATCTGGATAACAGAGGGCGCAGATCTAATATAAGAGTTCGCAACCTCCCTGAATCCAACGGAGAGGAAGACGTAGAGGCTATACTCACTGCCCTCTTCAAAGGTATATTAGGCCCGGATGCACCGCAACATATCCTATTCGACAGAGCTCACAGGGCCACAAGACTGAGAAACATTGACAATTCTCCCAGAGACATTATTTGCTGCCTGCGTGAATTCAAAATAAAAGAACTGATAATGTCCAAGGCCCGCTCCAAACAGTCCTGGCCGTTTCAAGGCTCAGAAGTGGCCCTCTACCAGGACCTGTCACCCCTCACTCTTGAGGCCCGCAGGGCACTCCGGCCGGTAACCCAACTTCTGAGGAGCCGCAACATCCCCTATAAGTGGGGCTTCCCCTTTAGCTTACTGGCCCGCCATGATAACGAATGGTTCCCGATCCGGTGGCCTGAAGAAGTGACGATATTCCTAAGGCGACTAGGCCTGCCGCCCACGGAGGTAGAAGACTGGATCCTGAGGCCGACAGAACCACGCCCTGGCCCGATGGCACAAAGACTTGCACGACGCCGCAGAGAGGAATCGCCGCACAGACCGCCGGCGCACCGGCCACGCAACCCGGCCCAGCAGGCTGACTAACGAATTGGCACTGAAGTGGACGACCTGGTGTCTCCCCCGGCTGGTAGGAAAGGGGCATCCTTGCGACTCAGATCATGACAGCTAAGTACATTTATGTTATTATACTGACAAGTATTGACTTTGACCCGAGACTATTGACTTTACTCGCCTAAACCACACGCTACAGATGTTGGCATGGACTGACTCCCTGCGGACTGTTGCCCCCCACCCGACGACATCTCCCTCACCTGAAGTGGTCAGGGGCACTTACGCACCACCGAGACATTGCCAGTTTGGCACTATTGAATGGAAGGGGAGGGATCCTAGACGCTTCTTGGGAGGGGGGGAGAAAGTTGGGGAATGGGACCTTGCCGCTTAATACTGTAGTGACACTGCACCCGGATCACCGCCAAACTGAGGGTACAACCCGAAGCTACTCCAGGCTCTACTGGGGGACTGAGAATGTGGGGGGGGGGATCGGGGTAATGTTGAATGTTGAAAGGGAAAACTGCTTGAGGCGGATGGGAGAGGGTGGGGGAGGACGAAAATGTGTAATGATGGGAAAGATGGTTGTATAACACGGGGCCCACTGAGCACTGTACTTAGCACAGGAAAGTCTAGGGATCACTAGATAAGACAGGTACCATACATGGAGAGTTGAAACCCAGTGAAACCCCGGACACACATCCCTGACTTAGCTTAAACGCCTCAACCACCCAACTCTTAACGCGGACTACCCCACACTTCAGACCGCACTCGCACTGCAGAGACAGGCACCCAGGAATCACGCCCATTGTCACTGACCGACGCCTAGAAGACGCACCCCACCACCATGACGACGATGAACTGTAACGACCTGCGCTTAACCTACAACTAACCTAACTGACTCTGACTTGCCCGATGCCACCTGAGAGCTGACTGGTTATGAGACTCTGCAGAGCCTGGACCACCGGACGGGGGAGACTCTACTAACGCAATTTTAGATAGTGCTGACCCAGACCCAAAGGGAGAGTACATAACCGCTAGTAACACCAGCAACAAAGTGCACACGAAACGCTATATTTTCAGCGGGACAGGTAATCCACCTGAGACTTCCAGACACACCCGCAAACCACTTCGACTTGGCGTAGGCCACGACCCGAACCAAGCCCGTGTAAACCAGAACCACTGAGGGGGCCACAGCCGCGGCTACTCCGGTACATACCGTGTAGTGGTACGGCTCTGGACACCCACCCAGTTACACGGGACCACATCCTATACAGAAGGGTCCACCAACACCTACTACATAAGTTGGTATACACACACACACAGACACACCCTACATAACTGCCACACACACACCCCCACCACCACACACGACTAATCACCCACACACACTCCAGGGGACAGCCAAACACAGGCAGACACACAAGCGCCTACGGAGACACACCCGCAGACGTTTTACGACTGTGACGCTGTGTCACGAGGGACCTCATACCCATAGCGCTCTAACTCTTCGCTGGACGCCCCGGGGGGTGCTCACCTGGCCCCCCGCCCCCCCCCCCTCCTGCCTCTCTCTCCCCCCTCTGTGCTCTCCCTCCTTCCCCTTGCTCCCGTTCTTTCTCCCTGCCGCCCTACGGCGACTGATCCGGCAGGCCCCGGCCCCGTTCCCGCACACAAGAGGGGGAGACCCCTGGCTGGAGACACGGAGTGGACCGCTTACAGCTGGCCAACGAGTGGGACACGACAATGGCCTACTCTCCGGCACCCCTGATCATTACGACGCAGAACTGCAGGGGCCTCAACACCCCTGAAAAGAGATCACACCTCTTGAGAACCCTCAAGAGACAACACGTTTCGTTTGCTCTCCTGCAGGAGACTCACCTGAGAGTGGAGGCAAACTCGCTGCTCAAGAACCGACACTACCCACTAAACTTCTATAGCAATCACCCCACGATGCGAAAAACGGGGACAGCTATCCTGATCGCAGCTAACCTCCAGTTCGTGCCCACAGACCATCTGTCGGATGGCGATGGCAGATACGTCTTCGTTAAAGGACTCCTGGCGGGTAGGACGTATACAGTAGCGAACATATACACCCCGAACTCGGGACAAGCCAGCTTCCTCCGCAGGACACTGAGAAAGTTAGCCAACTTCACGGAAGGAGTGCTGATAATGGGAGGCGACCTCAACGTCCCATTAGATCCTCTGGTCGATACATCCATGGGACGGAGTAGTGTCCCTGACTCAGCCCTGCAAACTATTCGAAGATCCCTCAGAGCGCTTCGCCTGACAGACGCGTGGAGGGCGCTCCATCCTACAGACCGGGACTACACCTATTACTCCACGCTACACCATAGGTATTCCCGGATCGACTACTTATGCGTACAACAGGAAGGACTCACATTCCTCCGAAAGGCTGACATCCTCTCGACCCCCTGGTCGGACCACAGTGAAGTGAGGATAGAACTGGAATCACCACTTTACCGCCCAGCTAGGATGACTTGGAGACTCAATGACACCTTACTCCAAGATGTACCGTCGAGAACGTTGATCGCGGATCACATTCGTCGATACTTCGAGGAGAACTCCACAGAGGACGTTTCGGACATGACCATCTGGGAGGCGCACAAAAGTGTTCTGAGGGGCCACCTCATCAGAATGGCCACGCAAAAAAAGAGGGAGGCAGGCGCACAGATTAAAGACCTCTCCAGACAGATAGCAGATCTGGAACAGATACATAAAAGAACCCAACACGACCCAACTTACCGTGAGCTGACCCTGAAAAGGAAACAACTCACAGACATCCTGGAACGTAATCACATGAGACAAGTGCAACGCTCAAAGGCATTCTTCTACACGCACGCTAACAAGGGGGGCAAACTTCTCGCCCAAATGCTCAGGGGACCGCAGAAGCAGGCGCAAGTACACACCCTGCGCACTAGACAGGGCAAGCTTACACAATTCCCAGATGATATCGCCAACGAATTCAGGGTGTACTACTCACAACTATACAACACCCCTGCAACAGATGGTGACACCGGTACCGCACAGATGAGAATTGACACCACCAATTACCTACAAGAGTTCAACCCAGACGCCCTCACCCCGGAAGAAGCGGAGGGTCTTGAAGCGCCCATCACTGAGGGGGAACTTAAGCTGGCCCTAAAATCGGCAAAAAACGGTAAGACACCGGGCCCGGACGGGTTCCCGGTGGAATACTACAAAAAATTTAGCGATGACCTAATACCGAGATTAGTAAAAGCCCTTAACAACCTACGTGATGGAGCTTCCTTTCATAAGAAATCCCTGGCGGCGACGATCACAGTGATACCTAAACCGGGGAAGAACACGGAACAGGTGGGTAACTACCGCCCAATCTCCCTCATCAACACCGACATAAAACTCTTCTCGAAGATACTCTCCCTCCGTCTGCAGGCCTTCATGCCTAGACTAGTCCACCCTGATCAGACAGGCTTCATCCCGGGCAGGGAAGCCAGAGATAGTACGCTCCGGCTCTTCATGCTACAACACCTGGCGAAACACCTACAGAAGAAGCTACTTTTACTATCCACGGATGCGGAAAAAGCATTTGACAGGGTGAACTGGCACTTCATGATGGAGACACTGAGGAGGGTCGGTGTTGGAGAGGGAATGATGACCTGGATCCAGACGCTGTACCATCAACCTAATGCCAGAGTCAGGGTGAATGGAGCCCTCACGGACAGTTTCGAGATTCGGAACGGAACCAGGCAAGGGTGCCCACTCTTGCCACTTCTGTTCGCACTGACCCTGGAACCGTTCCTCGACAAAATCCGCAACAACCCCCGGATCCTGGGCCTTACGCATAAGACTCAGGAACACAAGGTAGCCGCCTACGCGGATGATATGCTGTTCTTCTTAGCCGAACCCCTTGAGTCGCTCCCACTACTCATGAGCGAATTCCGGTTATATGGTACACTATCGGGGCTAAAGCTCAACCTGCCCAAATGCGAGGTCTTGAATGTGACGGTCAGGGGAGAGGAATGCGCCACCCTGCAACACCAGTTTCCGTTCCACTGGTGCACGGAATATATGACATATCTCGGGCTCCGGGTCACACCTGAAGCTAGAGATCTATACGCACAGAACTACACACCCCTCCTGACAGACATCCTTGACGACCTTAAGAGATGGAACTTCAACCACATCTCCTGGCAAGGTCGTATAGCAGTCATTAAAATGAACATCCTACCAAGGATATTATATAAGTTCCACACCATACCTCGCACAATCCCACCGGCATTCTTTAAAACCCTCCGCTCAGCGTTCCTCAGATACATATGGAAGGGAGAGAGAGCCAGGATCAAACATGACACACTCTGCCTTCCCAAACCGTGGGGAGGACTGGCCCTGCCGAACCTCCACAAGTACTACCAAGCCACGGTTCTACAACGCATCAGAGACTTGCACTTGGCGTCCCCTCACAAACGGTGGACCTCCTTAGGCCGGGAATTAGCGGACAACCACTTACACCTCTTCCTATGGTACAAGGAAGCAGACGCCAAGAAGGACCTCGGGGAGGACTCGCCAATCACCCAGACTCTTAGGACATGGACCCGACTGAGACAAACTTCCTATATCTCACCTACCCCGAGCCCCCTGATCCCCATTGCCCATAACACTTACATAGGCGACGGAATACCGCCTCCAGCATGGCCGCTACCAAACCAAGGCGGGTTCATACCACTACATATGGCGATCACAGACAGGGGGATGAAGACGCTACAGGACATATCGGAAATAGAGAGACCCACGTTGATGCACCAATTTCATTATGCCCAACTTAAACACTTCTATCACAACTTGCCGCATAGAACTAGACTGCACAGGGACTTAACGTGGTTTGAACAGTTATGCTTCCAGGCACCCGAGGCGGAAGGTACAGTCTCCACAATGTACCAGCGACTGGCGACAGGAGAGAGGGAAAGGAACGATACCTTCAAGAGGCGCTGGGAAGACGCACTGGACAGAGAATACACAGAAAGTCAATGGGAGCAAGTACTATTGCTGCAACATAAGAGCTCTTCTAGCTCACAATACCAGGAGACGAACTACAAGTTGCTATCTCACTGGTACCGCACCCCATCTCTGCTACACCGAATCAGCCCAGAAATTCCAAACACATGCTGGAGATGCGAGACTGAGACCGGGACCCTCCAACATATCTGGTGGGAATGCGACGGTATTAAGCCATACTGGGTGAATGTTGGAGACGAAATACGAAAGATACTAGGCGAACCTCAGAACCTGACGGCAGACCTAGTCCTACTGCACCACACGGACAAATCGCTCTCAGCTTATAAAAAGTCGATCCTTCGACACCTCTTGAACGCGGCGAAGACACTGATACCACTGCTCTGGAAGAAGACGCACCCGCCGACGATCGGACAATGGAGACGTAAAGTGGACGACATCCAAAAAGCTGAATCCATAATAGCCAACCTGCTGGGTAAACAAGAAAAGCATGCAGATCAATGGGGACCCTGGTTCTTCTACCGCTCGCAACACACAGATGATGACTGAAGGGATGTGGGAATACGGGGCCCGGGCTTGCCTGATACAACTTCCCTACCTCCCCACTGATCTGCCATATCCCCGCCAGGGGCCGGGGGACAGGTGGGCAGGGACCCCGGTGAGACCGGAGCGGAGACCTCGCCACGGGTGGGAATGGATATTCGGGGGACGGGGTTAAGGGAACGCTATCAGCGCACAGAGTAACCAGAATTGCATGCAACGCGTGTAGGGAGATAACTATTTTCTTATAATATAGAATACACACACACTGACAACCGATGCAACATAAGAGAGACTGACACCACACAGAGCCGCACGGGGGAGGGCGGGCGGATGGAGAGACAAGGAGAGGTACATCTGGGACGCACACCACACCTACCACCACATGCACATACCAGCACCTATGACCACCTAAATTGCCACCCACACATACACCCGAAGCAAGACTGGCCCAGAGATGACTCCCCAGACGCTGGGTACCTTAGCAGACAGATGGATAGCGGGAACATACTGGCTATGGACCACAGGGAACGCACGACCCGACAGCTACCACTTAGATGGCAGGGACGAATAGGGGAGCAGGGGGTCCACAGCCGCTACTCTAGCCCCGCTCTCTACAATGGACACCCTGGTACCAGCAGCACACATGAACAAACCACTGGTGAGTCATATCAACTCCCAAACGCAGAACTACCTCAAGGCACCACATAATTCCCACCGACGGCTACCGGGGAGGGGGTTGGGGGAGCGGATGCCTCATGCACCCAAGAGAACATATGGTAATTGGACCGTGACAGCTAACCCCTGACCCAGCCTAGTAGTAAACTGTGTCCTGTACTGCCATTCCCACCACAACTGCAACCTGATACCTACCAACCCAAGCTCAAGTAGGGATATATAGGCCCATACTCGAAATGCTGGACCCACTCTCCGAGCTCCGAACCAAGTCTTGCACCTAACATCATTAGACCCTGGTGTATGTTGTGGGTAGATAGGTCGCTAAACAGACACCTAGAGTATGTATCTCTCGACACATCCCTCTGTGAAAAGCTATGGATATTACGCTCAATGGCCCCACTTGTCACTTCCAATGGCTCTCCCCGAGATCTGAGTGGCCGCACACGGGGGGCGGGGGGGGGGGGGGGAGGGGTCAGCAGGGGGGGGGGGAGGTATGGGGGGAAGGAAAACAGAAAACAGAATGTTAACATGTTGACAGTTAATGATGATAATTAATGTTAATTAATGATGATATGCTCGTGTTCAGAGGTGACCTGCGTGTCGCTTCAATTGGAAAGATAACTTCCAGTTTTTGCATGTTACCGTTGATGTTTTGATCGCCGGGACCTGCGTGTCCCACTTAATGTCTACTCAAAATTGACTAACTGAACATAACATCTCAATAAACACATATTTACAAAAAAAAAAAAAAAAAAAAAAGTTCAATTTACAGAGCAAGAGATAAAAACTTAAAAAACAATTTTCATGCAGTCTGTGTCAATCACAACCAAGGGAGGTGTGGCTAGGACTGCATAAACAGAAACAAAAGTGATTAATAGGCATGTGCATGGGGAAAATTTTCAGTTCGGTTCGGCATTCCGAAATTCGGGACCTTCGCAATTCGGGACTTCGGCAATTCGGCACTTCAACACTTCTGAACTTCGGCAACTTCGGCACTTCAGCACTTCAGCACTTCAGAAATTCTGCAACTTCGGCACTTCGGAACTTCAGCATTTCAGAATTTCGTGACTTCGGCACTTCTCTTGCAGCTGCTTAGTAGATAACTCCCTAATTCCCACTGTATTGGGGAGTTATCTACCAAAAGGCTGAAAGACCTAAATTGGTCTTTCAGCCAAATTTACTAATACTTAGTAAAAACTACTTAGTATCAGTCAATTTTGCCCCTGTTAAAAAAATAAAAATCACTGTTAAAAAAATAAAAATAAAAAATAGACCTATTGTCCTCCCCCCGGCCCCACCCCTGAGCGGTGGGTGGGGGCCCTAAATACTAATAAGGGGGGAGACCTAATGTCCTCCCCACTGGCCCCCAAACCTGAGCGGCGGGTGGGGGCCCTAAATACTAATAAGGGGGGGAACTTAATGTCCTCCCCCCTGGCTCCCACCCCTGAGCGGCGGGTGGGGGACCTACAGTAAAATAAGGGGGGGACCTAATGTCCTCCCCCTGGCCCCCACCCCTGAGCGGTGGGTGGGGGCCCTAAATACTAATAAGGGGGGGCCCTAAACAAAAATGTTTCCTCCCCCCAAGGTGACTAGCAGTCCCCAAACCCCTAGTCACCCCCTTCCTCCCCCCAAAAAAATATTTCCCAACCTACCCCCCTCACCCTAAAAATAATGAGGGGGGGACCTTTAACTAAGTACCTGTAAAAAAATTAAATAAAACTTTCTTTCTTCTAAAATCTTCTTTTTCAGCCCCAAAAAAGGCCAAATAAAAAAACATAATAAACGACGCATTAAAAAAAAAACAAAAAAAAAACGAGCGCCAAAAAATTATAATCCATCTTCATGCATGGAGGGCTCCGTGCAGACTGAGCTCTGCAGGGCGGGGGAAGGCTTATAAAGCCTTGCCCTGCCCTTCAATTAGGCTCAGGGCACTCTGATTGGTGGGTTTAAGCCATCCAATTAGAATGATCTGACAGGTAAATGAAGGGACTGACAGGTAAGTCTCTACATTTACCTGTCACAGCACTCTGATTGGTTGGTTTAAATTCCCGCAATCAGAGTGCTCTGTGTCATTTTACACAGCGTGGGAAAGTTCTTTGGAATTTTCCCACGCTGTGTAATTTGACTCATAACTCTCTGATTGGTGGATTAAGTAACCAATCAGAGTGTTATGAGTCAAATTACACAGCGTGGGAAAATTCCAAAGAACTTTACCATGCTGTGTAAAATTACACAGAGCACTCTGATTGGTGGATTTCAAACCAACCAATCAGAGTGCTGTGACATTAGGTCCCCCCCCCACCTTATTAGTATTTAGGGCCCCCACCCACCACTCAGGGGTGGGGGCCAGGGGGGAGGACATTAGGTCCCCCCCTTATTTTACTGTAGGATCCCCACCCACCGCTCAGGGGTGGGGGCCAGGGGGAGGACATTAGGTCCCCCCCCTTATTAGTATTTAGGGCCCCCACCCACCGCTCAGGGGTGGGGGCCAGGGGTGGAGGACATTAGGTCCCCCCCTTATTCCAATTTAGGGCCCTCACCCACCGCTCAGGGGTGGGGGCCACGGGGGAGGACATTAGGTCCCCCCCTTATTTTACTGTAGGGCCCCCACCGCTCAGGGGTAGGGGCCAGGGGGAGGACAATAGGCCCCCCCCATTATTTTATATTAGGGCCCCGACCTGCCGCTCAGGGGTGAGGGGCCAGGGGGGGCAATAGGTTTTTGTTTTTTTAACAGTGAGCAGCCACAGGCTGCTCACTGTTCAATAGACATGCCCCTACTCGCGGTTTAGCGAGTAGGGGCCCAATTTACTAATACTAGTAATCTTTACTTAGTATTAGTAAATTTGGCTGAAAGACCAATTTAGGTCTTTCAGCCTTTTAGTAGATACCGTGGGAATTAGGGAGTTATCTACTTATTCATTCCTGTCATTACATTGACTGGCCAAGTAACTTACATTTTATATAAATGTATGTTACTTGATTGTTGTAAGTGTTGCAAATGCTTACAGCTGAATCCTGGCTATGTTTGTATACTTTTTATTTAAAATTGTATACAATGTAACATTCTTCTTCTTTCACTGGGTAAGTATATTAGTACTTAGGCAATACTGTGCTTCAGAACTTCAGCACTTCGACACTTCGGAACTTCGGCAACTTCGGAAATCCGGTAATTTCGGAACTTCGGGACCTCGGCAATTCGGCACTTCGGCAATTCTGACATTCGGAAGTACCCGAATATCCGAATTGCCCGAAATTCGTCCGAATTCATATTCGGACTGAAAAGAATTACACATGTCTAGTGATTAACTCCTAAACGGCAGAGAATTGAGTAGTGAGACTGCAGGGGCATGATCTATATACCAAAACTGGTTCATTAACCCCTTAAGGACCAAACTTCTGGAATAAAAGGGAATCATGACATGTCACACATGTCATGTGTCCTTAAGGGGTTAAACTAAAGTTGTTTTGGTGACAAGTGTCCCTTTAACCCCTTAAGGACACATGACGTGTGTGACATGTCATGATTCCCTTTTATTCCAGAAGTTTGGGCCTTAAGGGGTTAATGTTCACTGCTATTTGTGATGTTACAAAATGTTAGTCGTCTTAGCATCACATCAGGAGTGTTGCTAATAGTACAGTGCATCTGAGAGTGAGTCATAAAACATGCTTAATAGGTCAGTAATAGGTAGAGCCATATCAAGATAATAGATGCACAGATGATGAGTAAATAACATAAATTAAGACTAATATACAAGCGAAGTATGCCACCCTGAGTGGCTTTAGAGGCAAGTGCTAGTGTTAAGGTATTTGGGACAAATGATGCAGGGTCAGCAGAAAAGTTACACTTTCAAAAGAAACAATAGCATAAGATTAGGTTAAAAAGGGATGGTTTCTCCTGGTTGTGTGTAGTGGGAGGATTCAGCCTATGCCCATCATGGGCAGGGTGTGCAGTACCCGGTAATAGGATGAGCTGCTGGCGTTGTGACCCAGACAAGATCGATGCAGCATTCACATGATTTGGTAGTTCCCTAGATATCCCATGCTCTCCTCTCCCTGTTGTATCCTTCTTGACACTCCGACTGCTGGCTCTATAGGCACCACTTTCTGATGCAGGCCTGCACATCTTGCTTCTTGTATTCCGCGGTCTTCTCCGCTATTTTGGGAATCTCCTTTTGCCAAGCCAGGTTTGAGGCTGCTGAGGAGCAGGTTTAGGTGGGTGATCCTGCCAGGGTTGTAGGGCAGGTACAGATTTTCAGAGGGACAGCATCCCCCAAAGGTCTGCAAGGAGTTTGTCTAGTAAGGATAGCGGTCTGGACATCACGCCTCCATAGTCAGGCGTGGGGCCTGCAGCATCCTCCATGTTGAATATGCCATGTGGTGTATCGTCGCTGTTTAAGGCACACACTGACACAAACATCCTCACTGATTTGACACACTCTGACAGGCACACACATTAACTCACTCACACACTGACAGCTACACACACACTGACATACACACACTGACTGACAGACATACACACACTCACTGACAGACACACACTCCCTGATAGACACAGACATACTCACTGACAGACACATACACAGTCACAGACACAGACATACTCACTGACAGACACATACACAGTGACAGACAGAGACACACTCATTAAAAGACACACGCACACACTGACAGACACACTCACTGACAGACAGATTGTCGGGATTACTAATTGATCCCGCACGTAGAACTGTATCACACCTAGGACTAGAAGGTAACATCTTACCGGGCCTTAGAATACTTGACGAGGTCGGGGACACAGATTGGGACACAACGATAAGGGAAAGCCAAAAGTCAGGGATACCAGAATACAGGGAAGTCAATACGAAGCCAAAGTCAATAACCAGAAATAAACGCTCAGGAACACACTCTCGGACAACCACTAAGGGAAACCACGACAGGGCAATGAGTAAAAGGAAAAAAGGAGTTTACATAAGCCTCATTCAGATCCAATTGGCCATACCTGGCCTTTGACCCCAGAACGTGCGTGCGCGTCCTTTACGTGACGTCACACGCACGTCGTCATCAGTAGCATGGGCGGACGTGGGGCTACATATTGGTGTGGATCCGCAGCGGCCGGCGTCCACCAAGATGTCGCAGAAGTCAGATATATTGCGCATGACCGCTGAACAGCACTTCCGCATTTATCAGCAAGGCAACTACTGCAAATACCGCAAGGTGAGGCTGAACATGTTACACAGACACAGTGACATCACAAGCGACTCACTGTAAGCAGGCATAAAATATGGTGCCCAATAGAGATCAGCACCTTACACGAGCACAAGCTGACCCTGACCAGGTACACCTCACAGGGCCTGGGCGAGACTAGCTCTGAGGGGAGCTTACACCCCATCAAACGCAACCCTGGACCGACAGAGGAACCCACGATGGGCCTCGAAATGCAGACTTTACCGCGAGCATCCTGCCAGGTGCCCCCACAAGCAAGCAAAGACAAACCCTACACCGAGACACGGGTAGAGAACTTCCTCACGACCAGGCGGACATGGAACCCTGCGGAGCGGCTCTCTCCACCCCTACTCCTAGCACACCTGGCAAGCCTCCAGAGTCGGCATCGGCTGAGTGGGGGGACTGTGTGGGGGACAAACCTGGACTCTGGGCACAGGGTGGCAGATGACCCTACCGAGCAACCCCTGACACACACATAAGTATTCAGGACTTTCAGGACTTTCATGCAATATAGCTGTTACATAAAATGCATGTCCCTTACTTAGACATAACTAAGCATAATCGCACTGTTTAATTCAGCTAAGTCTAACATGTTTAGGTTCCAGCAAGTAGTGTCATAACCACGGTTGTGAAGCAGCTTGCATGATTGGCATTGCTGGCATTTAGCCTATAATGATTTTTATGCTAGCCAGGTTTCAGAAGTTTTGTTCTCTGCTCAGAGATTAAGGGCTAGCCTATGTCTCATGATCATCTCTTGATCACTAATTAACCCTGTAAATGTATTACTAGATCATAATCGAGACCGCATTTACCTACAGCCTTAAGAAGCATTTACATCACTTAATATGTGCAGCGAGTATGCATTAAACATGGCAGTCTTTGTTATTTATTTTAAGCTACGCTAGACGCAGGACAGTACTTGGTTACTCTAACTTTTTAACTTTACTCTAACGATCAGACCGGTCTACTGTTTCGCCTTAATTTTTATTTTAACACTAACTCACTGGCATGCAACAGTGCAGTAACTGTTAGCCGATGTTAAGCCTGCTATAACGAATGCTATGTTCAGAAGTGAAGCAAGGTCACGCTATGTTATGTGGACTGTAAGTTGGTAGGGGGCTATGAGTAGGTAGGGGTTCTGTAAAGTGGGTAGAGGCTGTAAGGTGGGTTGTGAGTGGGTAGGAGGACTGTGAGTGGGTAGGGGGCTGTGAGTGGGTATAGGGGCTGTGAGGTAGGTAGGGGTTCTGTAAGGTGGCTAGGGGGGTTGTATGGTGGCTAGGGGGACTGTGAGTGGGTAGGGGGGCTCACTGACTGACAGACACACACACACACACACACTCATTCACTCACACATTCACTGACAGACACACGCACACTCAGTCACTCACACATTCATTGACAGACAGATTCACACACAGACTCACTGACAGACACACACACACACTGACAGCCATACACACACACACATTTCCCCCCAACACTCACAGATTATTTTTTTAATTTTAATTTTAATCCACCCAGCCTCCCTGCCTATAGGAGAGCTGGGTGGCTTTTTTATACCACATACCACTTTGACTAGCTTATCCCTGTGACATGCTGTTATTCCTCTTGTGTGTCTACACCCCTTCCTCATAGATTGCAAATTTGTTTGATCAGGGACATTCCTTGTCTTGTGTATTACAGAGCTCCACAGCAATAATACTCCCAGTAATGTGTCTACAATACAACATAATGTGTTTGGAAATCAGTCTATGTTACATTGTTCCTGATATAAATTACATTTTAGCTGCATAAATTATTAGTGAGCCATTATTACTAATTACTAAAGATGCCCCCATCTCCAGGTAGTCTAGTGCCATGGTGGCATATTTTTCTGTCTCCTGATATAGAGCTCACTGACGGAAAGAGTGCACCAGGCAGTCGTATAAAGGGTTAACTAGTTGCAGTGGTTTTGACTATTTGAGCATTAACAAACATCCATTTAATGGATGTGTTTGCAAAGTAGGCCACAGCAGGAATTTACTAACCCCCCCCCCCCCCCAAATACATTCACATTTACATGAGCCAGGACATTTGTGGGAATAGGTCACGTGCCCTCTGTGTAGCCTCAGCTTTGAATATTTGTTTATGCAAATAATTTTGTGTAATACAGTCATCTGCCTTTAAAAAAAATAAATTACATGGCCTCCAAAAACAGAAATCACACGGCTTGCCCTTGAATGTTTTGCTAGCAGCACATATATTGTTATGTGGTTGATGTAATTGCAGCCTGAAAACCCATAGGAAAAACTGATGTATGCCATTTGATTCAGTGTTGTAAGAAAACATTGCTCACATGAAGTGGTTTGATGTGGTATAGTCATAGGACAAAGCCATATGAACCTGGGAATTTACTGAATTAGACTGAAATTTTTTACAATACACTGCTTCACAGTAGTGAATGAGCAGCACTGTGTGATTGTAATCAAGCTTTTTTTCCCCAACAAAACAAAACAAAAAGCAAAACACTCTTTCCTAGTACATCTCGAATACAGTATGCAGCAATAAGAGATCTGTGTACATCATGCATGTCAAACTCAAAGGCTAACAGGGGCCAAATAAACAAGGTTTAAGTTCACGTGGGCCGCAAAAAGACAAAAACTTCAGTTTTAATAGAAACATAGGTTTATTTAGGGATGTACAGTATAACAAAAAGTTGCCTAACTGATACTGGATGTCCTCATGCTTGTAGGGCTTCAAAGTAAACAAACGAGCGGATTTATTTTAAGGAGACGTGCATTTGCATATAAACAACTGTGATGTAATTCCAGTAAAATACAAGTTTAGCAGGCTAAGATTGCCACAAGGCATATGTATGTATATGTGTTTGTAGTATCAGTTAGATAATTACACGTAGCTAAGATACTGTTATCACTGTACTGACCAGGTGCAGGAATGTAAGAACTGGAATTACGCGTCCCTCTCCTTTGTATCAGATGAGCCACGTGGTTAGACCGGATGGATGAGTTTAGACTCTATTTATTAAATAGGTTAAGGGTATGTGTGGGTGTAGTTAATTGTGGGAGGAGCTACAGTGCTATATAAGGAATGTACTCTATGTATTCAGTACTCAGACTTTGCTGTATTTTGGTGACGCTAGTCCCTCTGAGTCCCGATCGGTGATCCAATAAAGAATCTCTTCCTTCCTGAAGAAACCTGTGTCCATCTCTCTGTGCTTGGCTTCCGTCAGTTTCTCCGGTATCATTTGGTGCATTGGCCGGGAAGCTCATCGTTCAACGGTAGCTGAGAGGCAGAGGCGTGAGACGGTCTATCTTTGCCCACGTTCTCTACGGCTGCACCCCTGAACTTCTGCGTGGACCTCCCTTCGTCTCGGCGCCACTGGTCTGTTGTCCAGGAGATCATCGGCCTCTACGTGAGAAGTGCTGGGGTGTCCCCGTCGATGAGTGTGAACTCAGGTTCAGGAACGAGGAGGTAAGACAACTGCTGTTTTAGACGGCAGGACCCACTAGGGGTATACCGATTGTGCGGTAGGCCCAAAGGGGTTTTGAATCTGTGTATCTGCCCCCTCTGTCGGAGGGAAGGAGCGAAGGCGCACCGCTCGATCGAACGCTCTTTAGTCAGACCGTTTGATTTGGTTAGTCAGGCGGGGTCCTGGTGTAAATAGCCCTAGCCGGACACCGGTGTCTTGTCTAGACTAGCGTTCTAGGGTGTATATTACGTTCGCTAGGTCGGAGGGACCGGGAGACTAAGCGGCGCCTGTGTAAATTCGGTTCGCTAGTTCTCATCCTATCTGGGCTAAGTGGGAAGGCGTGTAAATTTGGAACCCACTAGACTTTTGATAGGGAGACTAAGCGGCGCCTGTGTAAATTCGGTTCGCTAGTTCTCATCCTATCTGGGCTAAGTGGGAAGGCGTGTAAATTTGGAACCCACTAGACTTTTGATAGTGCGACTAAGAGGCGCCTGTGTAAATTCGGTTCTCTAGCTCGCTATATATGTGGTGATTGGGCAGTGTGGCTAACCAAAACGGGTGTATATAGTTTTAGGTAGTCCATTCAAGGTACTGGCCAATAGTTTAGTTGGGAATTGTAAATGTGTTAACGATTGTTTTAGTAAAGTGTATATCTTGTTAGATAGCGCGAGCTCAGCCGTCTAGCGAGAGTGTTAATAGTGTGTTGCTGTATTATAGTGCACGGTACCATAACCCTGTATATTTACTGACATTATATAATAAGTACTAATCATTGTCGTCCATTGCATGTTTAACACCATAACCACTAATAATTGTATTGTGACCTTAACTTGTGCTTTGACCTATGCTAACCGTACTGTAACCGCTATTTGTAAAAGACGATGTTACTGGGGTGTGTTATAGACGGGTAATTCGTATATAGAGAATTATAGCGTGGGTGACTGTATAGTTACGCCAAAGGGCATAATATTGATTATATAGTGACTGGTGTAACAGCTGTGTGTGTACGGGAATTCCCTGAGTGTTTATTGTTATTGTGTACGTTTCACTTGGTAACCGTACCACGTGGTGCTGTTGCCAGAGGAAACGGGTGTGACTGTTGAATAGTACGCGTGTATAGTATTCGTTGTCGACGACGTTCCATTGTTAAGTATGGGTGCGTCGCAGTCAACGATTCCGGATCCCTTAGGATGTATGGTTAAGAATTTTAAAAAGGGATTCAAAGTTTGTGATTTTGGGGTAAAGATGTCTCCTGTACGTTTGGTCACTTTGTGTACTAGGGAGTGGCCTACTTTGGTTGCGGCATGGCCGCCACGTGGCAGTTTGGATCCAACTCTGGTACAGCGCTTACACGTGGCTGTATCGGGTAGGCCTGAACTTTACGGCCAGTTTCCTTATATTGACTGTTGGAGACAGGCCGTAAATGACTCGCCAAAATGGCTCCAGACATGCCACGAGGAGCAGTGTCGCCTCATGGTAGCTAGGACTTGCTCGTCCACTAGGACTGGTGTTAGGCCCATTTTGGACACGCCCCCTGAGTCCGAGATCCCTTTGCCGCCCCCTTACTTTCCGTTAAGAAGAAGTGACGCAAACGCAGGAAGTCCTGCACCCCTCCCCTCATTACCCTCATCCACTTCCGCTTCCTCCTCCAGTACAGGATCCACCCCCCCTCGTACTAAATCTCCCCTTCTGGAACCAGAATCCACCCCCATTAGAAACGAATATCCTGATTTGGCGCCACTTCAGACTTCCGGTCAAGCTTCATCTAGCTCGGCTCGAAGTGTTTTATTTACGACCTTTTCCCAAAACCGACCTCCCACATCCCCATACCCTATCTCTCCCCGACCGGAACCCATGACTGACGCCTCTCTACGTAGCCCCATCCAAACCCGACAGTTGACTGGTGCCCAACAATTAAAGCACTATCAGATGCCTCTTCGTCTGAATCCCGGGTCAGCTTATATCGATGCCGCAGGTCAAATGGCACACGCTGACCCAGTCTTCGTATATGTCCCATTTACCACAACCGATCTTTTAAACTGGAAGACCCATAATTCCTCGTATACTGAGAAACCACAAGCTATGACTGATCTGTTCACCTCAATAGTACAGACGCATAATCCGACATGGGCTGATTGCCAGCAGTTACTAATGACTTTATTTAACAATGAGGAAAGGACAAGAATAAATCAAGCAGCCATTAAAGCATTAGAGGATAGAGCCCGTGCTTTGAACCAAGCCAATCCAGCAGCATGGGCCGCGACACACTATCCCAACACCGATCCCGATTGGAACGTAAATGGTGCTGATATGGTTCAACTCAGAGCCTATAGAGACGCTATAATTGCTGGCATGAAAGCCGGAGGAAAGAAAGCCATTAACATGTCGAAGACAGTTGAGGTGATCCAGAAAAGCGATGAAGCGCCCAGTGTCTTTTATGACCGATTATTGGAGGCATACCGCTTGTATACCCCCTTTAATCCGGAAGACGCAGACAATTCCCGAATGGTTAACTCCGCCTTTGTCAGCCAAGCATACGGAGATATTAAGCGCAAGCTACAAAAGTTAGAAGGGTTTGCAGGTATGTCCATCACCCAACTAATGGAGGTAGCAAATAAGGTCTATATGAACAGGGATACAGAAAGTAAGAAAGAGGAAGAGCGCAAGATGCGTAAAAAGGCTGATATGCTAGCGGTAGCGATCGCAGGCGTAGATAAACGGGGCCCAGATAGAGGCAATAATAGATGGAGTAGGGAGCCTTTGAGTAGGGATCAATGCGCGTATTGCAAGGAAGAAGGGCATTGGAGGAACGAATGTCCGCAAAGAGAGCAGTACGAGAGAGACCAACCCAGGGCAGGCTACGGAAACTTTAGAGGTAGAGCGAGAGGTAGAGGAGGCCCCGGAGGGAGTAATGGTTATAGAGGGAGTAATGGGAACAGAGGAAGTGTTAGGGAAGACAGGTATATTCCAGCAGCGCAAAGGTCCCGCGATAGAGAAGGTAGGGACTTTGTAGGATTGGCTGACACTGTCATGGAGGACTATTGATACCGACCGGGCTCCATCCCCCTTGGTCGAGCGGAGCCTATGGTCGATGTATCAATAGGGGGGAAAAGGAGTGCGTTCATGATCGACACTGGTGCTGAACATTCAGTGGTGACTAATCTAGTTGCTCCTCCATCTGGAAGGACTATTACTGTGATAGGAGCAACTGGAAGAAGTGCTGAAAAACCGGTTCTTAAAAGTCGACTCTGTACATTGGGAGGCCACGTAGTAAAACACCAATTCCTTTATATGCCTGAATGTCCAGTCCAATTGCTGGGACGTGATATGCTATCAAAATTACAAGCGCAGATTACGTTCCTACCAAATGGAACAACATCCTTAAAGTTTAATGGACCTTCAGGTATTATGACTTTATCCGTACCAAAGGAAGAAGAGTGGCGACTTTATACAGTGTTGACTAGCCAAAACCCTAGGAGTGATGAGACATTGTTTAACATACCAGGAGTTTGGGCAGAGAACAACCCACCAGGACTGGCCCGCAATATTCCACCAATAAAAATTGAACTGAAACATGGGGTTTATCCAGTGAGCCTAAGACAATATCACATTCCGCAGAAGGCTAAGAAGAACATCCAATCCTATCTGGATAAGTTCATACGGTATGGTATCCTAAAATTCTGTACTTCCCCCTGGAACACCCCATTGCTGCCTGTTCAAAAGCCCGGTACAGATGAGTATCGACCTGTACAGGACTTAAGAGCAGTCAATGATGCGGTTGTTAGCATACATCCAGTTGTACCCAATCCATATAACCTGCTTGCTTTAATTCCGGGCGGGGCTACTTACTTCACAGTCTTAGATCTCAAAGATGCCTTCTTTTGCCTCCGAATTGCCGCAGAAAGCCAATGTATTTTCGCTTTCCAATGGGAGAACGCTGTAACGGGCTCAAAACGCCAAATGACTTGGACAAGACTGCCCCAAGGGTTTAAAAATTCACCTACCCTATTTGGTTCAGCTCTAAGTCAAGATCTACTGGATTTCGAGTCTATCCCAGGAGAATGTGTATTGTTACAATATGTAGATGACTTGTTGATAGCAGCAGTTACAAAAGAAAAATGTCAGCAAGCAACGCACGATCTACTACATATTCTCTGGAAGGCAGGATACAAGGTGTCCAGGAAGAAGGCTCAGTTGTGTTTGCCAACTGTCAAGTATCTGGGATTCCATATCTCTGAAGGTCAAAGGATTATGGGGCCAGAGAGAAAAGAAGCTGTTTGCCAAATACCAATACCCAAGAATAGAAGACAAGTGCGAGAATTCTTGGGGGCAGCAGGCTTCTGTAGGATATGGATTCCCAGCTATGCGATACTGGCAAAACCTCTGTACGCAGCCATCAAAGGTACAGAGCACGACCCCTTCTTATGGACCCAAGAACAGCAAACGGCATTTGAAGATGTGAAGAAGGCTTTGATGAGTGCCCCCGCATTAGGTCTACCTGATCACACACGACCATTCTACTTATATGTACACGAGCAAAGAAGAATGGCTGTGGGAGTATTGACACAGTACTTGGGATCATGGCAAAGACCTGTTGCCTACATGTCTAAGCAACTGGATGCAGTGGCCAGCGGACTTCCACCTTGTCTAAGAGCCGTAGCTGCAGCCGCCCTGCTAGTAGCTGAAGCCGATAAACTCACTCTGGGTCAAGAACTTTATGTACGAGTCCCACATGCAGTACAGACGTTGTTGGATTACAAAGGAAATCATTGGTTTAGTAACAGCCGTATGACCAAGTATCAAGCAATGTTGTGTGAAAACCCAAGAGTGCATTTAGAGACTGTAAACACCTTAAATCCAGCTACCCTTTTGCCGCAACCTACTGAAAGTCAACATGATTGTTTGGAAGTAATGGATGAAGTATTTTCAAGTAGACCAGATCTTCGTGATTTTCCCATCCAGAACCCCGATGTTCAATATTACACCGACGGCAGTAGTTATGTGAAAGAAGGGATCCGCTATGCAGGATATGCAGTGACAACAATAGACAAGGTGATAGAAGCTCGGCCACTGGCGAAAGGAACATCAGCACAAAAGGCAGAATTAATAGCACTAACACGAGCGTTACAATTGGCTGAAGGTTTAAGAGTAAATATCTATACGGACTCTAAGTATGCGTTTTTAACCACTCATGCCCACGGAGCTTTGTATAAAGAAAGAGGACTACTGAATTCAGAAGGCAAAGAAATCAAGTACGCAGCTGAAATCCTACAACTATTGGAAGCAGTGTGGGAGCCGAAAGAAGTCGGTATCATACATTGTCGAGCGCATCTGAGAGGAGATGGTGATGTAACCAAGGGAAATCGGATGGCAGATAGTGCAGCTAAGCGTGCTGCTGAATCAGGAAGACAGGAGTATGTGGGGCATATAGCTGCTCTTATACCAACTCCACTGTCCCAATGGACTCCAGTTTATACAGCTCAAGAAGAGGAGTGGTTAAAGACTGAACCGGGAAAGTATTTGGAGAACAAGTGGTATCAGCTAGAAGATGGAAGAATAGTCATACCAGCATCACTAGCGGTAGAAATTGTCCAAAATTATCACAACGGGACACATTCTGGGAGAGACAGTACTGAAGAATCTCTCAGGAAACATTTCTACATACCAAGATTGTCCAACTTGACTCAGGCCATTGTACGCAGATGTGTAACGTGTGCTAAGAATAATGCAAGACAAGGACCAGTAAAGCCACCAGGAGTCCAGTTTATGGGGGGACTCCCCATGTCCGATCTACAAATAGACTTTACAGTAATGCCTAAATCGGGTGGACATCGTTACCTGTTGGTAATTGTGTGCACCTATTCAGGCTGGGTAGAAGCATGTCCTACTCGTACAGAGAAAGCAGGAGAAGTTGTAAGATTCCTGCTACGAGAAATAATACCCCGATATGGACTACCCTGTTCTATAGGATCGGACAATGGTCCAGCTTTTGTTCATCAGTGCCTACAACAACTGACTCATATGCTTGGTATAAAGTGGAGGCTTCATACTGCATATAGACCCCAGAGTTCTGGTAAGGTAGAGAGAATGAATAGAACTATAAAGAACCAGTTGGCTAAAATGTGTCAGGAAACCCAACTTAAGTGGAACGTTCTCTTACCCATAGCTTTATTGCGAATCCGCAGTACCCCTACCAGAAGGATGGGCCTCTCTCCTTTTGAAATCATGTATGGGCGACCACCTCCCGTACTTGGTAACTTAAGGGGGGACTTGAGTCAGTTGGGAGAAGGAATTACCCGGCAGCAGGTTGTAGAGTTGGGTAAGACTATGGAGGAGGTACAGAAATGGGTACAAGATAGATTACCTGTGAATATTTATCCCCCTGTTCATAGTTATCATCCAGGAGATCAAGTGTGGATTAAAGAGTGGAATAATGTACCGTTAGGGCCCAAGTGGAGAGGTCCTTATGTTGTTCTTTTGTCTACCCCTACAGCGATAAAAGTAGCCGAAGTAACTCCGTGGATACATCACTCCAGGGTTAAACCAGCAGCAGTCGATTCTTGGCAAATTACAGCAGATCCAGAGAATCCCTGCAAGATCCGGTTGAAACGCACTACTCAGTCGGAGTAACGAGGAATTATTGTGGATTACAAATTTTATTGTTACAGGTGTGAGTGAGAAGGCCATAATAAAGCCTGTCCGCTTACCAACACATAGTGTATAAGCCAGGAAAGTCTCGAAGGGACACCTGTGAAGACGAGCAGAACTCCATTCCCTGCAGCCCTCACATCCTGGAAGCTGAGGTTCCATCGCACGGACGAAGACTGAGGATGACGGCGAAAGATGTGCTTTTGATTGTGTTTATTTATATGTGTTTTTATATTCAGGAAGGTAGAGGTACCGACACTCCTAGCTGTGAGGTATGCATTAAGACTACGAGAACAGGTAACCATATTTCCCAAACCCTAATTTGGCATTCACAATACGAATGTAAAGGAGAGGTATCAAGATGTAGATACCTAAATATAGACTATAGTGTGTGCCATTTAGGAGTAGGAGAACCTAAGTGCTTCAGTCCAGAGTATCAACCTCGTACAATTTGGTTGACTCTCAGGAATGGAGATCCTCAGGGGACCCTAATTAATAAGACGGTGTTAGAATCCGTACATTCTTCGGGTGTTCTGCTATTTGATGCATGTAAGGCGATATCAAGTGGTAGAAAACCGTGGAATGTATGTGGGGATCTTAGATGGGAGAGGACGTATGGGTCTAATGATAAATATATTTGTCCCAGTAGTAAAAATAAATATGTGAGTCCTAGATGCCCAAATAAAGACTATAACTTTTGTCCATATTGGTCTTGTGTGGGGTGGGCGACTTGGGGACAGACAGTAGATAAAGACATGATAGTGACTAAGTTGCCGACTAGCCCTTATTGTAAGTCTATGGAATGCAACCCAGTCCATATACTTATTAATAACCCCGACAAGTTCCTAGATAAGTATGGAAATTTATTTGGGTTTCAGATATACGGGACGGGTTTAGATCCTGGGACATTATTGTTTATAGGAATAGAGACTGATACGGTATCCTCCCAGACTCATCAAGTATACCATTCCTTTTATGAAGAGATGAGTATAGATAATAAGATCCCCCATAACGCTAAAAACCTGTTCATTGACCTAGCTGAAAGTATTGCCGGTAGTCTTAATGTTACCAACTGCTATGTGTGTGGAGGTACTAACATGGGAGACCAATGGCCTTGGGAAGCAAAGGAGGTAATGTCCGGTTCTGAGGCAGTTGACCAACTAATATCTACACAAGCCGATTATCATTTGAGTGTTAGAGGTAAATCTGAGTGGAGATTAAAGACCTCCATCATAGGTTATGTTTGCATAGCAAGGAAAGGAATAATGTATAATACTTCTGTAGGAGAATTAACTTGTCTAGGGCAAAAAGCTTATGATGATGATACTAAAAATACAACTTGGTGGTCGGCTTCAAATGTCTCAGAACCATCTAACCCGTTTGCTAGATATGCCAGTTTAAAGGATGTGTGGTTTGATTTATCCATCACATCTACCTGGAGAGCCCCAGCAAATTTGTACTGGATCTGTGGTAAGAAAGCCTATTCGGAGTTGCCACAGGACTGGGAAGGGGCATGTGTGTTGGGTATGCTCAAACCATCCTTCTTCTTGTTACCGATTGAAACAGGTGAGACTTTAGGTGTTAAAGTGTATGATGTGAATCATAGGAAGAAAAGGGGACCCTTAGAGATAGGCACCTGGGAAGATAATGAATGGCCTCCCCAGCGTATCATAGATTATTATGGGCCAGCCACGTGGGCAGAAGATGGTACCTTTGGTTATAGAACCCCAATTTATATGCTCAACCGTATTATAAGATTACAGGCGGTGGTTGAGATTATTACTAATGAGACCTCACAAGCACTCAATCTTCTAGCGAAGCATAATACCAGGATGAGGACAGCAGTGTACCAAAATAGATTAGCCTTGGATTACCTTTTGGCAGTAGAGGGAGGTGTATGTGGGAAGTTTAACCTGAGCAATTGCTGTCTTCAAATAGATGACGAAGGGCAAGCAATAGCTGAGCTTACTAGCCATATGGTTAAACTAGTGCATGTGCCTACTCAGGTATGGAAAGGGTACAATCCAAGTAGTTGGTTTGGTAGCTGGTATGAGTGGTTTGGAGGGCTTAAGGCAGTGGTAGGTGGAGTCCTACTGATTTTACTGTTGTGTCTACTCCTACCGTGTCTTATACCCTTAGTAGTTAGGTCTGTGCAAAGCCTGATAGGAAGTATAGCAGAGAGGAAGGCTGCTGCACAGATAATGGCGATATATAAGTATAAGGCTCTAGATCAAGGAGAACCAATGCAGGAAGATGAGTGTTAAAAGATTCACATCATAAGATAAGTCTGGTCTGGTTCATGGTAACCTGAGGTATATGCAAACCAAGGTTAAGTGATGCCTCAAGTAATTGTGAAATATCAGAGGCATCAAAGGGGGGAATGTGATGTAATTCCAGTAAAATACAAGTTTAGCAGGCTAAGATTGCCACAAGGCATATGTATGTATATGTGTTTGTAGTATCAGTTAGATAATTACACGTAGCTAAGATACTGTTATCACTGTACTGACCAGGTGCAGGAATGTAAGAACTGGAATTACGCGTCCCTCTCCTTTGTATCAGATGAGCCACGTGGTTAGACCGGATGGATGAGTTTAGACTCTATTTATTAAATAGGTTAAGGGTATGTGTGGGTGTAGTTAATTGTGGGAGGAGCTACAGTGCTATATAAGGAATGTACTCTATGTATTCAGTACTCAGACTTTGCTGTATTTTGGTGACGCTAGTCCCTCTGAGTCCCGATCGGTGATCCAATAAAGAATCTCTTCCTTCCTGAAGAAACCTGTGTCCATCTCTCTGTGCTTGGCTTCCGTCAGTTTCTCCGGTATCACAACCTTTCAGTCAAACTACCTTGACATATTAAGAAATGTTTGGTACTGGTTCTGAAATGGTGAATGTATGCTGTAAAAAACAAATGATGTTATCTTGTTGATTTTGAAGTCCTATGAGTGTGTTCTTCACTTTTTTTTTTTTCTTTTTTTTTTTAAATTCTTTATTTTTGGTGCAGTTTCAGCGAGTACATAGAAAAATAGTCATGCCACAACATTAGATGCACAATAAAACATTCACAATACAGTCGACTTATGTGTTGGGCCGAGTCGAGTTATGCACATTTTGTGTTGGTGTGGGCTATGTGTTTGTAGCGAGGATCCGGACATGCCAGTGGTGTGTGTTTCTATGTGGCTGTTGTCATCCCGAGGGGACTATACGACTATGTTAGAACACTGGCACAGGTTATGGCCTTGGTAATCATTTAGTTCCTTGTGTGGTTTGACGTGTGTCCTGGTGGGTAACAGGTAGGATCTAAGCCTTTATGTCTCGTCTAAGTGTGAGTGCGGGATGAGATGGAGTTCAGTTTATGTGATGTACTGTGGGGGCTCCTTAGAGGGCTGTGCCCTGTAACCCTGGGCATTCAGGGGGGGGAGGATGAAGCACACTAGTTGAACCTAGGCCGTCGTTTCATCGTCACGGGGCCGTATGGTCGGTGTCACCCAGTGAGGGTGGGTCAGCGGACCAGGTTATGTGTGGTTTAGGTCGTCTTCAAAAGAGATATCAAAACAGGGTGCGATATACATTGAATATAGATAGCATAAAAACATAATAACAGTAAATGAAAATAAGAGTAATAGTCTGGTGTGACCAATGCAGGTTTCAGGTTGCCGGTCCCGGCAGAGTTGTGGCTGGTGCCCTGGTGTTAGTGGACAGTCCCAGAGTAGTCAATAGAGCCGGTCCTTCTCCTACATTGGAGATCTTGTAATGTAGGTCATCTTTAGTCACCCATAGTGTCCTGGGAGTAGCCCATTTGTACTTGAGGCCCGCTGCTTGCAGGGTGGTCGTGATGGGTTGCATGCTTTTGCGCCAAAGGAGAGTGTCTCTACTCAAGTCCTGAAAGAAGGTAATTCTGTGTGTTTCAAAGTCTTTCATTGTTTTCTCTTTGATGGCCATCATCAGGGCTATCTTGTCTGTCAGGGATTGACATCGTAGGATGATGTCGCGCGGGGCTGCTTTCGGTGCCTGCTGCGGTTTTGCAATGCGATATACTCCGTCAAACATGAAGTGTTTCGCTTGTCTGTTGGGGAGGAGTGCAGCTACCAGGCGTCTGATAAAGTGGGGCAGTTCGTCCAGTAATACCACCTCTGATACCCCCCCCTGATTTTAATGTTCTTTCTCCTGCCCCTATCATCCAGTATAGCCAATTGCTTGATGGTCTTTGCTTGTGTGGATTGTATTTGGGAGACTGTGTCTTTAAGGGTAATGATGTCTTGGCGTATTTCTCTCACCTCTTGTTCTGCGGCCTGGGTTCTTGCCGTTACTGCCTGTACCTCTGCCGCCAGCCCTTTTAAGTCAGCTTGCCACATGTGCTGAAGGTTCTTTTGGAGACCGGCCAGCATGTCCTGGATGTCTTGTTTCGATGCCGGTGCCGTGTCATCCTGGGTGTGCATACTTGCGCTTCCCACGCCTGCCTTAATCACACTGTGAGTGGAGTCTTCGTCCTCTGACCCCTCGGGCGATGTCGCCTCCATGTCTTGGGTCCGTGCAGGCGGAGGGGATCGCAGCATGCTGCATATGTCCCTTTGTGGCTTGGGGGTGCTCGGGATCGCTTTGTGGGTTTTCTGCCCCATTTCTTCCGTGGTGTGGAAGTCGGCGTCGTAGAGTAGTGAGTTCCCGCCGAGCCACGAAGTCAGCTCCCTGGTTAGGTGGCGTTCACTCGTGCGGTAGGCCCCGGATCCCTTGGTTCGGCGTTTGGTGCCCGATTTTTGAAAAAAAAGGCATCTGCGAGATCCACCGGGAGTCCTGAGAGTGACCCTGCGGTTCTTTTCAGTCGATGGGCTGTTGGTGCTGTGTTTGGGCCGGTTTTGCACGCTGGCTTGTCGGAGCTGTGGTAAATGGCGACCGCTGCAGTGTGCCGCTCGTGTTCTTCACTTTAAATGTATAGAATAATAGTGAGCACTGGGTATCCTTAATAAAATTAAGTTAAATTTCTTGATGTTACCACTTGTAGAATCCCAGTAATCTACACCCTCCCAAAGATACTAAAAACCCACCTGGATGCTAAAAACCCACCTGGTAGACCAATAGTATCAGGGGTTGGCTCACTTCTAAGCAATGTGTCCAAATATATTGATAAACAACTACAGCCTCTTCTCAACCATCATACTTGAGAGATTCCACTGCATTACTGGAACTTTTAACTGATATTCAATGGGATATTAACCTTTTGTTTGTTACTTGTGATGTTACAAGCCTATAAACAAGTATATCCCATGACTCAGGATGTAATGCAGTGGAATATTTTTTTAAACATCAGAGTAAAATCAAAGAGGAACAGACAACGTTTATTTTAGATAGTATCAAACTCATTCTGTCCAACAACTTTTTTTGGTTTGACGTTAAGTTCTTTTTGCAACTCATGGGAATTGCGATGGGAACCAGATTCACGCCCAGCTATGCCAATTTGTTCATGGCACGTTGGGAGAACCAGTTCTTAGCAGAGGAGAATGGCTGGGTGCAGAGTCTGGTTCTCTATTGCAGATTCATTGATGATATTTTCTTTTTTTGGTGAGGGAATGAGGAATTACTAAAACTTTTTTTGGAATTCCTTAATTATAACCATCCTGATGTTAAGCTAACCAGTTAATATAGCCAGACGGACATCAACTTTCTTGACCTACCAATATATATTGAGAACCAGGTCATTAAAACTAAAACCTTCTTTAAGAAAGTTGATGTCAATGGCTATATTGATACATCTAGCTGCCAGTACAATCCGTGGCTACGAAACATCCCTAAGGGACAGTTTCTACTTCTCTATAGAAATTGTAATGACACGGCAATGTTTGATAAACTGGCAGCTTTTCAGAAAAAATAGGCTAGTGGAAAAAAGTATGATCCACAATAATTGGATGAATGTATAAAGACTATTAAACACATGGATCAAAATCAATTTTAAATAAAAATAATTCAATAAATCATACTGAGAATAAGGGAGATCATCAAATAGTTCCTGTTATTTTAAATTATAGTGAGAATGCAAAACAGGTTAAACATATTATATATAATAGAGCCGACATGATCTGGATTTTGTCTTGAATGGTAAAACATTTGAGGATTACATTGCGAGCCAGTGTGGGTTTGAGCGGTGTAGTACTGGTGAGACGGTAGACTCCGTCGATGGTGATTTTTGTTTTCGCCACTATGTGAGACAGGATTGTGGCTAGAAGTCGGCGGGTATAATGTAGCAGTTCCTCCACCGTGTTTGTGGCTGGGATACCCCGTATCTTGATTTGGGTACGTTGTTAGCAGTCTTCCACCAGTTTTCTTCCTGCCAGTTTGTGTGTGAAGGTTTGCTGAGTAGTGTGGATCTGTAGCATTGATTCATCCAGTTTAGACAGGTGGGTCTGCACTTCCACCATTTCATCCTCTGTGGCTCTCACCTGTTCTGTGACCGCTTGCACTTCAGTTTTTATAAGGGCAGAATCGGTGGCCAGCAGTTTATGTTTATGTGCCAGCAGGATTTTCAGGCCCATTTGGTAGTCAGGGCCAAGTGATCTGAGGAGTCCTGCAAAAGAGGCTGTGGAATCTCCTCTCCCTGTTGTTCCTAGATCGGGTTAGGGTCAGGTGCCTCCACTTGCAGTACTTCCGCGGGCGGGGGTTTGTGTGGAATAGGCCTCTGGACTATCTCTCCGATATCTCTGTTCTCCGTTGCGGCGTGGGTTTTTTTGTGAGCGTCGGCCCATTGTTGGTTTGCGAACTGTCGGAGGAGCTGGTGTTGAGGCGAATGCAGGCTCAACCCCTCTTGCGGCAATACCTTCTAGGTCTGAGATCGGCGGCGTGCAGTAGGCAGGTTTGCTAGCAGGCTACGCCTCCGAGTGGAAGAATTTTTCCAAATAAACTATTCTGACCTAGGTTTTGCAGTTTGGTTTCAATTCATTATATGTTGGTGTTAGTGAATAAAGCCCTTAGTGCTTTCATGGAACATGTGTTCCTTCACACAGCTATTGCAGTGCCGACTAAATGTTTAAAAATAAACTTACTTATCTCTGCTAATAGTAAGCAGAATGTCGTTTAAAAGGTGTAATACAAAAAAAAAAAAAACACATTGAATTCCCCATCTGTTAAATGTACTTTATACACTTTAAACATAGTAATCTTATGTATAGCACACACATACACACTCAGAGTATATATTTGTTTGTAAAGATAGAAAGATATGTAGCAGCGCTTAACTAAAATACATTTATCATACTCTTTTGATATATAATCCTATTGTGGCGTGTAATATCGATTTAGGGTGATGATGGGCAGTGCTAATTCCTCCCACGTGTCTTGTATCTGGTGGAGGAATACCTAGGTTAAAAGACCACTCCTCACCACAAAAGCACTTCAGCTTGCTGAAGTGCTTTATGGGTGAGGAGTACTCTAGTTAAACCCCAGTTTATAGAAGTGCTGATTTCTGTGAGAAATCAGCACTTTTAAAAATGAACTAGGGAACACCCCTCTGGCTGTCAATCAAACAACCAGGTAGGTTAACAGAAGTGAACAACATTGATTATATCGCTACAAAGGCACCTGTCAAGGGCTGACAGAACAGTCAGTTCTTTAATTTCATGTGTTGGAAGCAGGAAAAATGAGCAAGTGAAAGTTCTGAGTGACTTTGACCAAGGCCAAATAGTGATGGCTAGACAAATGAGTCAGAATATCTCCAAAAGGACAAAGTCTTGTGGAGTATTCTCGGTATGCACGGATTAGTACCTACCAAAAGTAGTGCAAGTAAGGACAACCAGTGAACCGGCAGCAGGGTCTGATGAATCACGTTTTATTTTAGATTAGGTGGATGGCTGGGTGCGTGTGTGTTGTTTACCTAGGGAAGAGATGGCAGCAAGATACAGTAGGGGAAGAATGCAGGCCAGCGAAGGCAATGTTATGTGCTGGGTAATGTTATGCTGTGAAACCTAGGTAGCGGTTACTTTGACTTGTAACATCTACCTAAAGCTCTCATCTCCTTTTTCACTAATCGTAAACTCTAAAAACCCTCTCTTCTCAGCAGTCATTTGTCCTTTCCTCTTTTTTACTTCTTACTTACTAGCAGGCAGAAGTTGTCTCATTGTATGCAGCCAGGGAAAGGAAAAAGGTGGATGTAGTGAGTTTAGGAGAAACGATGATATGTCAATGACAAGATGTTGGGCTGTTGGAGAGATAGAAACAGCAAAGCATTTGCACAGTAAGCGTTAATTATTTTATAGCAAGCCACCATAAAAGCCACCTAATCCCTCCAAATTTCCCATTACTGAGTCCTTCTGAAGAACATTTTAGAGGAAGGGCTTTTGCATAGTGTGGGGAATATATATATATATATATATATATTTGGGAGTCTAGCCAACTCCTTGGTTTTGCACCCCTTCCTGTCACAGGTGCCTCATCCCAGGGCTCTATTTAGCCTTGTACTGCAGAGAGCCCCAGATGGAATTTTTTCCCCAAGTAAGTGGGTTAATCATACAAGAGCAGACATTAGATTGTTAGAGTAGGACCTGCCAAAGATGGGGTACATTGATGTTGTGGCAGGCTTATGCAATGTATGATCATATAATGTAACTAAATCCCCATTATTTTTGCCTAGATTAGGTGTTTTTAAAAAAAACTAATAAAATCTGTCAACATTGAAGTTGCTGTTTAGTGGATAGGTGAGTGCACTGGATCTTGTGTGTTATATATATTTATTTAGGAACCGTGAGTTTATTCCATGGATATAAGGAAGTAGGAAAAGGTGACACAGAAATAATATATATAATTAAATATAAGCAAGTAGTAATATAGAAATAAACAATGATATATAATACAGAGAGAACAATAAAAAAATAATGATGGGGTGTAAGTGGTATAATCCCCACCAAGGATGCTTTGGAGTAGTATCTCTTTGGAACAAGTAAAACTCACATGCCAGGTAGTAAAATAATAAAAATGGTAAAAAAAAAAAAAAAAGATAAAATGGCTAACTCACAACAAAGAAAGTGGCCAAAATATCTTTATTAAAATTTTTTGTTAAAATTTCCACAACACGTTTCTCCCCTTAGGGCTTTCTCAAGAGGATAAAACATGTTTAAAGCATCCTTGGTGGGGATTTTACCACTTATGCCCTATCATTGAGCAGTGCGTCTGCCCAATTAAATGTGAGTAACTATTTGGTATTTGTATACAGGGGCGGACTGAGAACCCTCAAGGCCCCCGGGCAAAATAAATCAAGGGCCCCTTACAGGCCCCACCCATACTCCGCAGCAAGCGCCACCCATGTCCCGCCTCCATGCACCGCCTCCAGCCACACCCTACACAATCTTTAGACACAAGGAACAAAAGTGCAATAATCCCTTCAAGGCCCCAGTAGAGACTACAATGGGCCATGGAAGGGGGTCTTTCTAACAGAGGCCATCTCAGTGTCCCTGCTGGAAACAGTCGCCTCCAGGCCCCAGTAGAGACTACAATTGAGGGCTAATGGGCCATGGAGGGGGGGAGCATTCTAGCAGAGGCTATCTCAGTGTCCTTTAGAGAGTGTGTTAGAAAGAATTTCCTCCAGGTCCCATTAGAGACTACAATGGAGTCTAATGGGGCCTGGAGGGGGGTCTCTCCAACACTCTGGTTCCTATTCACAATATAGCAACACAACATAGCTGATACCGAGGCCAAGTTGGCTCCTCTTACCTTAATTACTGTTGCTGGCTGGCAGTCTGTGGGCTTGCTGGAAGGCTGTGGGCTTACTGGCTGCGGCTGGCAGGCTGTGGGCTTGCTGGCAGGCTGTGGGCTTGCTGGCTACTGCCGGCAGGCTGTGGGCTTGCTGGCTGCGGCTGGCAGGCTGTGGGCTTGCTGGAAGGCTGTGGGCTTACTGGCTGCGGCTGGCAGGCTTTGGGCTTGCTGGCAGGCTGTGGGCTTGCTGGCTACTGCCGGCAGGCTGTGGGCTTGCTGGCTGCGGCTGGCAGGCTGTGGGCTTGCTGGCTGCGGCTGGCAGGCTGTGGGCTTGCTGGCTGCGGCTGGCAGGCTGTGGCTTGCTGGCTGTGGCTTGCTGGCTGGCAGGCTGTGGCTTGCTGGCTGCGGTTGGCAGGCTGTGGGTTTGCTGGCTTTAAGCCTAACTGGTGGCCTGTAGGCTGGCTGGCTGTCTACTGGCCAGCCTGTGGGCTGGCTGGCCTGTGGGTTGGCTGGCTTGCTGGCTACTGGGGCACTCGTAGATTATTTAAAGAAATAATCCATGCACAATAACCACTACTACTCTGTGTAGTCGTTATGGTGCCAGGAGGGCCGGGCCCCCCTCCCAGAGTAAGTAGTCAAACCGTTTAAGAACAGTTTGACAACTTACCTGGGGTCTGCTGGGATATGAGGCTGTAGTAGGGTATAGGAGCAGTGGTGCAATGTGTAAGGGGTGCAGTGTGTGTGAAAGGTTCAGTGTGTGTGAGGGGGTGTAGTGTGTGAATGTGTAGGGTGTGTGGGGCAATGTGTGTACGAGGGGGCTGTGTATGTGTGTGGCAATTTAAGTATGGGGGGCTGTGTGTGTATGGGTGGGCAGTGTATGTGTGTGTGTGTGTGAGGCAATGTGTGTAAATGTGTATGTGTGTGTGGGGGCAGTGTGTGTGTATGGGGGCAGTGTGTGAATGTGTATGGTGTGTGGGGGCAGTGTGTTTATGGGGCTAAAGTTCACTCTCACCACTGCGACCACCAGGAATACCTGGTGGTCACAGTGTTGAGAGTGAACTCTAGCCCGTAGCTCCAGGGCTAGAGTTTACTCTCGCAAGAGCCGTAACGTTGCCGTGGTAACCGCGGCAACGATCTGTGCTCGCGCAAGAAGGACCCAGAGGAGCTGCAGGCTGAGCTCCCGGGTCCTCTCTTCCTCCCTCCCCTGCCGGCTGCCCGCACGGTGCCTGCGGACAGGGGAGGGGGCAATTGCCCTCCTCTTACTCCCCCTCCCCCTCTTCTTACCCCCCCTCCCCCTCTTCTTACCCCCTTCTTACTCCCACTCTCTTCTTACCCCCTTCTTACTCTCCCCCTCTTCTTACTCCCCCCTCCCCCTCTCCTTACTCCCCCCTCCCCCTCTTCTTACTCCCACCTCTTCTTACTCCTCCCTCTTCTTACTCCCCCCTCTTCTTACCCCCTCCCCGCTCTTCTTACCCCCCTCCCCCCTCTTCTTACTCCCCTCTTCTTACCCCCTTTACTCCACCCTCTCTTCTTACTCTCCCCTCCCCCTCTTCTTACTCCCCCCTTCCTCTTTTACTCCCACCTCCCCCTCTTCTTATCCCCTTTTTACTCCCCCCTCCCTTCTTACCCCCTCTCTGTTCTTACCCCCCTCCCTTCTTACCCCCCTCCCTCTCTCTTCTAACCCCCTCTCTTCTTACCCCCCTCCCTCTCTCTTTTTACCCCCCCTACTCACCTCTCTTTTTACCCCCTCTCTCTTTTAACCTCCCCTCTCTCTTTTAACCCCCCTCCCTCTTTTAAACCCCCCTCCCTCTCTCTTTTAACCCATCTCTTTTAACAACCCCCCATCTCTCTTTTAACCCCCCCTCCCTCTCTCTTTTAACCCCCCTCCCTCTCTCTTTTAAACCCCCCCCTCTCTTTTAACACCCCCCTCTCTCTTTTAACTCCCCCCCCCCCCCCTCCCTCTCTCTTTTTACCCCCTCCCCGTAGCGTGGCCGAGCTGCTCTGCGTCCGCGGTGCCGGCCGGATTGATAGGAAGGTGCATACACACTGAGTGTGCACCTTCCTGTCAGTCCGGCCGGGTACAGGAAACAGAAACTCCTGTTCCGCGCGTTTATACTAGTTCGTTTTTAGCTCTCAAAAACGTGAGTAGGACCATATAGACCTTTTTTTTTTTTTATTCTTTATTTTGTCGTGACACAACGAATTGCATACACAGTTTGGTACCATATGACATTGGTTTACATAATTCGACAAGGTATAACATGGTTCAGAATAATCGTTCACCTGTCATGCAGTAGGGTTACTACAATATCATTGTACCCTCATTCACTTAAGCGTACTATGCGGCTGTTATAGAGTGGCCTACAGCGCTTGATGCCTGATCCTAGCAACCCTTTTGTTGTCCTGTTGATGGAGTGTAACGTGCTTGTCCTGTCCCCTGTGTTGCGAGAGACTGTGTGGCTTTTACTTTTTCCATGTTTTGAATGTTTGCGTGCCTCATATCTCTGCTCCCTTGGATGTGTTACGTTGGTCAGCTATTTTGTTATGTCCAAATAGAGTCAAAGAAAAGAAGAAAGTTAGAGCATAGGTTGGAAGATGGGAGTGGGAGGGGGGAGTGGGAGTGGGAGTGGGGGTTCCGCTACTGGAATCGATGGGTTACCATCAGGGCCTGGTTATACATCAGTTTCCTAGGTTAGAGTTTCCCCTGGGTTCCCAGATCATATAGACCTTTTTTATTGGCTGCTACCTATTTGGGTTTTATTGCACTATTAGATTTTCTTTTCTCTTTCATTCGGATCCCACTACTCCATAGACGTCTCTACCTCAGATAGAACTGCGATTGTTTTCTCATCCGAAGGTTTTACTAGCCTCTTTTTGGACTGTTCTATAATTTTTTTTATTGTTCTCTCTCTGTTTTATATATCATTATTTATATATTACTAATTGCTTATATTTAATTGTTCATATTATCTCTGTGGTGCCACTTTTTTTCTACTTCCATATACCTATAGGGCCTGTGAGGGAGCCCTATCCTTTAGGTGTGCTGCCTTTATTTAAGTTTTTAAGCGCTGATCCTTCTGTACACTTTTCACTTAATTATTATTCCATGTATATGGTTCTGGAGCTGCAGCTCCATTAGCTCCTTTGTTAATGCAGCACTGATGATGGGCCACCACTTTTCACAACCACATTAACATTCCATTAAAGGGACACTAAAGGCACCTAGAACGTACTTGCCTTCTTTCAGCCTTATATCAGGAGGGATGTCTCCAAACAATGTATTTAGTCAGATGTTTACACATTTTCTTATCTTATTGCTATATTCCATATAGCTTCATATCAATAGACCAGGCTATGGATATAACGCTATACGGTAACCAGGATAAAGAATACAACAATAAGATAATAACATTTGTATACGTCTGACTGAATACACTGTTTGGAGACATATATCCATCCTGATATAAGGCTGTGGGAACAATCCTTTTCAAATGGAGCATTTCAAACCCAGAGCCAGGAGTGACAGGGCTCTGGTACATGTGAGTTCTTTCCCAGATACCCTTTTGTGTTTTATGTTGTTTTTGCAGATATTCTGCACTTTCTATATTTATGTTAATTTCAGAATATAATCTATAGATATCACATTCACTGCAGTTTAAAAAGCGCTACGTTATTTGGTATTTTTTGCTTAAAAGTCAGTTTGTCCATGATAAAGTTCTCCTCGATTTTAGAAAGGCTGTTTGCAATGAAGGCACTTCCCTTTTCAGCCTACCCTTCTAGCAGTTTTTATGTATGTTTGGGTATCCCACCTATTAGATGAGAGAGCATTAACAGCCAGGGGGAGAAATCAACTCTGAGGGACCTTCACCACAAGATCCATTGGGGCAGTCTCACATGGAGATATATAACTCTGTAAAGATGCAAACAGATCAGTTGAGTTCCTTCCTATTCTATGAAATAAAACTGGGGTTACATGCAAGCAAAACAGAATTTTAAACATTTGTTCTTGAGATAGGACAACAAACATACCTTAGAAACTGCTTCGTAAATTTCCTCCCCACTCACACCCAGATACACGTCCTAATGACCTACTTATCTCAGTGGTCCCCACACCAAAGGTTCAGCACATAAGTGTGTATATACGTGTGTATATAAAAGGGATAGAAGGCATATTTTTTATATTCTCCTACAGTACATAAATTGTCAAAAGACGTAAGGGAGAACATTGCGGCCTCCTTGACACCTGGTAAAGAATAGCAAAGAACTGGTAAATTCCATATCTGTTGGTAATGGAAAATTATCTGAACCCTAAAAAAAGCCTGCCTCAATATCCACCCATCTCCGATACCTTGGAGGAGCATACCATATTATTATTTGGGACTGCTGAGCTGCACCCACTCACACTTTTAGTCTATTTAACAGATTTTTGGCAAGTCTGATTTTTTTTTTTAATGCCGAATGAACATGTCGATTGCTCTCTGCAAGCCAGCCAGGTCACCTCTCGTAACATAAATAGGCAGAGCCTAAATAAATAAAATTAAAAGCAAGGGCCCTCTATAACTCCCTCTTCAGAGTCTCAATCAGGGGTACATAATTATCTGAATATAGTGAGAGGAACCAATCCTAATGCCTATGTAATAGAAAGAGGAGCCAAAGCATAGGCCAAATGTGACACGTGAAAGGACACAGCACTCGAATTGGAGTCGTTAATTTTGTAACCAGATAGTTCACTTGTGGGTCTTTTAATTCACTCCCTGAGCACACCTTACTTCTTGGTCAGTGGTGTGGGGGCTACAGCAGTAACTGCAAGCAGGCGGAGGTTTGAAAGGTTGTGCAGGGTTATAACACCTAAGTAATCCCTCCTCCCTCTCCTGCAGTTCCTTTGCCTGCCGAGGGAGAGAGGGAACCTGTTTCCTTGGGTGCCAGACGAGAAGGGGAAATTGCTATTCTCCTTTACTCCCAAGCACTCCTGCTGGTACCTCCAACAATAAAGGGTTTCAGCATTGTCGCCACGAGGCCGTGGAGAAATCCATCCATGCCTGCCCCAATCCCTGGTATGAATTGGAATTGCGCTAGGCAGAAACATAGCTCTGCCATGTTATAGCCATTAGTTTTCAGAAGCAGAAACTTCCATTAGCTCTGTTGAGTTAAGCAACCATTTAAAAAAAGTTTGGCTAATTACAATGGGAATTACAGGGCACTCCTTGCACCATAACCACTACAGTAATTGTTATTGTGTTTGAAATGTTTTCCAGTTCATATGTTTTAATCTTACATTCACAATTCATGACTTCATGAATAACCCTGAAAAGATTTAATGTGCAACATTTATTAAAAAGAATATTCGGAATTCACTAATATCTAGATAATCAAGATACAGGCATGGGAAGCAACTATTACCCATTCATTAAGAAAACAAAATTTGCAGGCATAATTTTGCTTGCTATTAAACTTTTTTATTTACATGTAGGAACAATTAAATGCATGTGCCGTTACTCATTACAGTCAGGCAGTTAACGCAGGGGCTGTGTAAATATCTGGCACTTGCGATCTTTCTCAGATCTATGAAGTCAGGGACACTATTTGGAACAGGAGATGCAGCTTTCCCCTGGCTGAATCCTTTCTGTGCTTCTTAAATGCAACTCTGTTTGTAGTATAGTTTAGAAGTGCAAAGTATAGTTTTGTGACATTCTATTTAAAATTTTTTAAATATATATTTAATATCCTGGAAGAAGGAGGGAGAGGAAGGGGCGTTATGTATATATTTACATAAAAACATTAAAAAATAAAAAAAATCAGTGTATTACCCCCATCTTTCTGGTTACGTAAGGCCCATGGAGGGCATCATTCAAATGCCTGGTAGACCTCTGTGGAGATAGTATGATCTCTCGCTCTGGTTGCAGCCCTTGTATAATGGCTGTCATGAGCTCTGGACTTCTCATCAAAGCAACTGTCTGGAACTCAAGGAATCCATTATATGAGGCCTGCAACTAGACGATGAGAGCTAGCCCCCAGCCAGAACCAGCACTTGGGATGCAGGGCAAATCATTACATATGTTACTTTGGAGACAAGGGGCTCACATACCGCTACCCTGACTGAACACACACACACACTACTCCCCACAATGTTACACACTCTGCTACTCCCGTTGCTGCCCACACAGAAAGCCATATACACAAGAAATTTACTCACACTGCTACACACTCACTGTGTATGTCAGTGCTTTAGAAATAATATAATTAACAATAAAATATATTTAAACAGTGAAGGTCAGAGGCGGCTCTCTAATTAGGCGGTTTAGGCGGCCGCCTAAGGCCTCGCGCTGGCTGGGGCCTCGCGGCCGCCTAAACCGCCTGTTGGCAGAGTGTGTCAGGTCCTCGGTCAGTGACCGAGGACCTGACACCAGGAGGGGGCCCGGCGGCTTGCCCGGTATGCCGCCGGGTGTGAGAGCTGCAGACCATGTGACTCGCGAGAATTGGCCAATCAGAGCGTTGCCGCGGGTTACCACGGCAACGCTCTGAATCTCGCGAGATTACACGGTCTGCAGCTCTGTGGAGCTGCAGACCGGGAGCAGGGGCCACCGGACCACCAGGGAGTCCACTGGACCACCAGGGAAAGGTAGGCTCTCCCTCCCCATCACCCCCCACCAAACTCAGGCTCACCCCCGACCACCATCACCACCCCCCACCACCCTCAGCCTCACCCCCACCACCCTCAGCGTCACACCCCACCACCCTCAGCCTCACCCCCCACCCTCACCATCACCCCCCACCACCCTCAGCCTCACCCCCACCACCATCACCCCCACCACCCTCAGCTTCACCCCCCACCACCCACAGCGTCACCCCCACCACCATCAACCCCACCACCCTCAGCCTCACCCCCCACCCTCACCATCACCCCCCACCACCCTCACCATCACCCCCCACCACCCTCACCATCACCCCCCACCACCCTCAGCCTCACCCCCCACCACCCTCAGCCTCACCCCCCACCACCCTCAGCCTCACCCCCCACCACCATCACCCCCCACCACCCTCAGTTTCACCACCCACCACCATCACCCCCCACCACCCTCAGCCTCACCCCCACCACCCTCAGCCTCACCCCCCACCACCCTCAGCCTCACCCCCCACCACCATCACCCCCCACCACCCTCCGCTTCACCCCCCACCACCATCACCCCCACCACCCTCAGCCTCACCCCACCACCATCACCCCACCCTCAGCCTCACCCCACCACCATCTCCCCACCCTCGGCCTCACCCCCCACCACCCTCAGCCTCACCCCCACCACCCTCAGCTTCACCCCCCCACCACCGTCACCATCACCCCCCACCACCCTCAGCCTCATTCCCCACCACCATCACCACCCTCAGCCTCACCCCCCCACCACCCTCAGCTTAACCCTCAGCTTAACCCCCCACCACCATCACCCCCACCAGCCTCACCCCACCACCATCACCCCACCCTCAGCCTCACCCCCACCACCATCTCCCCACCCTCAGCCTCACCCCCCCACCACCCTCAGCCTCACCACCCACCACCATCACCCCCACCACCCTCACCATCACCCCACCACCCTCAGCTACACCCACCACCACCATCAGCTTCACCCCCCCACCACCGTCACCATCACCCCCCACCAACCTCAGCCTCATTCCCCACCACCATCACCCACCATCACCACCCTCAGCCTCACCCCCCACCACCCTCAGCTTAACCCCCACCACCATCACCCCCCACCACCATCACCCCCACCACCCTCAGCCTCACCCCACCACCATCTCCCCACCCTCAGCCTCACCCCCCACCACCCTCAGCCTCACCACCCACCACCATCACCCCCACCACCCTCACCATCACCCCTCCCCACCATCACCCCCACCACCCTCAGCCTCACCCCCACCACCCTCACCCCCCCACCACCGTCACCATCACCCCCCACCAACCTCAGCCTCATTCCCCACCACCATCACCCACCATCACCCCCACCACCATCACCCCCACCACCCTCAGCCTCACCCCCACCACCCTCAGCTACACCCACCATCACCATCACCCCCCACCACCATCACCCCTGCCCACCCTCAGCTTCACCCCTGCCCACCCTCAGCTTCACCCCTGCCCACCCTCAGCTTCACCCCTGCCCACCCTCAGCTTCACCCCTGCCCAACCTCAGCCTCACCCCCCACCACCCTCAGCCTCACCCCCCATCACCCTCAGCCTCACCATCCCCCATCACCCTCAGCCTCACCATCCCCCATAACCCTCAGCCTCACCATCCCCCATAACCCCCACCACCCTCAGCCTCACCCCACCCTCAGCTTCACCACCCCTCAGCATCACCCCCGTCACCCCCCTCAGCATCACCCCCCACCACCCTCAGCATCACCACCCTCAGCATAACCCTCCGTCACCACCCTCAGCTTCCCCCCACTCACCATCACCCCCTCCTTCTCACATCACCCCCTTCTCACTCTCACATTACCCCCTCTCACTCTCACATTAGCCCCCCCACTCTCACATTACCCCCCCACTCTCACATTACCCGCCCCACTCTCACATTACCCCCCACTCTCTCATTACCCCCTCTCACATTACCCCCTCTCACTCTCACATTACCCCCTCTCACTCTCACATTACCCCCCTCTCACTCTCACATTACCCCCCTCTCACTCTCACATTACCCCCCTCTCACTCTCACATTACCCCCCTCTCACTCTCACATTACCCCCCTCTCACTCTCACATTACCCCCCTCTCACTCTCACATTACCCCCCTCTCACTCTCACATTACCCCCCTCTCACTCTCACATTACCCCCCTCTCACTCTCACATTACCCCCCTCTCACTCTCACATTACCCCCCTCTCACTCTCACATTACCTCACTCTCACATTACCCCCCTCTCACTCTCACATTACCTCACTCTCACATTACCCCCCTCTCACTCTCACATTACCCCCCTCTCACTCTCACATTACCCCCCTCTCACTCTCACATTACCTCACTCTCACATTACCCCCCTCTCACTCTCCCATTACCCCCCTCTCACTCTCACATTACCCCCCTCTCACTCTCACATTACCCCCTCTCACTCTCACATTACCCCCTCTCACTCTCACATTACCCCCTCTCACTCTCACATTACCCCCTCTCACTCTCACATTACCCCCTCTCACTCTCACATTACCCCCTCTCACTCTCACATTACTATCACCCCCTGCTCCCTCTCACATTACCATCAACCCCCCGCTCCCTTTCACCATCACCGTCAACTCCCTCTCACCATCACACCCCCCGCTCCCTCTCACCATCACACCCCCCGCTCCCTCTCACCATCAGCTACCCCATACACATAGGGTCTCAGACAAAAACACAAACATGCTCACAGAGACATACATTCGCACACACAAGGATACTCTCTGTCAGACACACTCTCAGGCACATACACAGGTAGACAGTGCGTCAATGTGTATATGTGACACTTTTTTGTTAGTGGGGCCTCATGTTTGCGTTTCGCCTAAGGCCTCATAAAGTCTAGAGCCGCCTCTGGTGAAGGTTTTTTGTTTTTAATTCGTTTTGAAAGGTGGAATTAGGGGATGCTTGAGAATTCTGTGATGTAAATCTGGCCCTGCCTTTACAATGCTGTATTGAAACCAAGTCACATACATAATATCTACCGCAACCAATATATTTTTCAAGAGGCTACTAATGTAAAAAACACAAAATAAACGCACACGGAAGTGAAAGAAAACATTTATTGAATTAATGTCAATACTTCTCTGTAATATCTATAAGCCAACACTGAACTGACTTTATTCAAGAATGAACACAATGTACAAAAAGTATGCTTTGTTATAAAAATATGTAAATTATTTATTTTTTCCCTCTTGATCAAAGAATCGGAAAATATTTTGATAAACTTGCTTTCCAGACAGATTGGTACTAGGATGATAAAAGCATTGAAAATAATCCCGGCACGCTTTGATAATTTTTTTTATACATACAACAGTGTATTATGTCATCATACAATATTTGATAACTGTTGGGCTGCTGTAAAGATCAGGTATTGGTTAACCATTTTACTGCTAGACTGCAGAACCCGTAATGCTGTAGGCCTTTTAGCTGTTGAAAGCCAAGAGAGGAGGAATTTGGGGTTTTATTCACACAACAGAACAGTGAGTTAACAACTAACCTCCAAAAGAATGGAACTTTGGGAAAGGGGAGATTCCTGAAAACAGCCGTTCAGTGAATAAAGCCCTTAGCGCGTTACAATGAATTTTATAACCTCTATAGAAATTTAAAGGGTTCAAGCAAAATAATTTTTCAACCAAATAGATAATGCAGGTCAATAGAGAACTTTAATTTCCTATTTGTTTAAAAACAAAATCCAGAGACGGCACATTTTGTTTTTCCGACCTAGCCATCAGATGATCTTATGGACAGGGTTGTTGTTGTTATAAATGAGTCTGTTAACTATTACACAGTACATTTGACTTCATTGTCCTAGACAGGCATTCATTCAGACTTAAAACTATATCCTATGTATTCCACACTGTCTTGAAAATAGAATAGAAGGCATTCTGAGTAAATCAGACGTCTTTGTCCGTGTTCGTAGCATGTTATGAAAACAGTATCAATAATATATACACCTGAAGGACAGTGCAATATTAAAATAACAAGTTTCACAAAATGTGAAATACATGCTTTGGAACCTGAGCAAAAAGACTTTTTATAACCTTTATAAAATAATTAAAAAGAAAAAGAAAAAAGTCACCCTGTATATTTAGCCAGTTTGTAGATTTTGTCTCTTCCTGGCACTTTTCAGACCCCAGAGAGTAGTATTCCACAATCAAATGGCCCACAATAATAGGACAGAACTCAGACTACTAATGTGTAGAGAACATTGCAGGCAGTTTGACATGCTTATAGACAGCTAAAAATCAAGGGAAATTAATAGATCATAAGAGCAGCCATGATGGTTCTATTTTTGTTAGACAAAAGCACCGACACAACACTAAAGGTTACTACACTGGTTTACAATCTCGAGGTCAGATCTTTCAAATAAATATATTGAACATTTACAACAGAATTCCTTATGAATGGAAGATGTCATTATTATCTTTTATTATTATCATCAAGACCAGTTTTGGGTAGAACTAAATTATCATAACTCTAAAATAGCTATGCTAACAGTCTTTTCCCTGCTATTCCTATTGAAAGACTGTTGCATCCTGATGTCACAGGAGAATGTTTTGGCAGATGCAGCAACATCAGTCTTCTTCAGCAACAAACAGGTTTGAGATTCCTGACCCAGTTTGGCCGCTGTACAAAGCAACAATACATAGCATGCAAGTCATCTACTTCACTGACAGTCCAAATTTAAATTAGCATTGTGCTTGCAGGTCCCAGACCTAACCAAAAACATATGAGCAATGACTTGAGCATTAATTAGGAAATAAAAAAAAAAAGCTAAATAAAACACTTGAAGCACAGATAAATGGGTAGGCCTTAAGATCATTCCAATAACTAATTAGTTCGAGGGGGGTGATAAAGGATTTGGCATGGACCAATGCCATGGGTTGAAGCCAAAAGGCATGGTACTGCCTTGTCGTATCCTCAGAACAGGCCCAGATAATTTTCCAGCTTTCTTCACATGGGGTAAACAATGGACCATCTTGAACATGATGGATAACACAGAAAGCAGTCACCAACGCAAAAATGAGGACGTGAAGGACAAGGGAAAGGCAAAAGTACAAACCATCCAGTAGACCCTAGGAGAAGACAAAAAGGAAAGGACACTGTAAGAAACATGAATATACCAGTGTGTTGTGTTCTGAATCAAACAAACAATTCCACATCAGATATGGGCATATATTTCTGAGCAAGTTTCTGGGGATTGGCTTTGACCAAACAATTATGAGTGGGCTACAGAACACATCTCATTATTATTATTAACAATAATAATAATAATAATAATAATGAGTACTCTATGAGACTGTTTATGGAAATGCAAAAATGAGGATTATCCCTCATCATATCAGGTAGTGGTATTAGAGAGGGCAAACTGTACAGTATGTGAGCACAATTTTACTTGAGATAAGGGTGAGTTCTTAATCATCAGTAAATGGACACAGCAAGGGAATTTGAGAAAATTAAATAGAAGTTATGGCTGCATATTAAAACAAACCAGCAATAAACTCTTCCTATCCCTTTGGCAAGAGATATTCATTGTTGTAGAAGTGGATGTCTCCTAGTAAATATTACAAAATGCACTTCCTTTACAGAATGCATAGAGAGTGTTTTATACACTTTTTTTGAATTATAAAGTATGAATAACAATGTTCTATAAGCTCTTTGAGGTCTAGTTTAGTGATCTAAGAGACCTCAGCCAATTTTCAAAGCAGCGCCTACAGTTCATTATACTATAGTGTGAGTGGGGAGACTTACAATGCAGTACAGAACATCGGACTGTATTTCAAATGGAGGGTTGTAAGATTTTGAGAGTATGAGGGTCAAGATTCTTACTGTGCCCACACAAATTTGCCTGTAAAAAGCTGTTCCAACTTCAGTAGCATGCCTGCTTTCCTGCATAACTCCTTGCTAGACTTAGACTCAGTACTGAGACAAATGGACAGAGAGGACAAGATGTGAAGGCGTTTGTTGATTACTGATATGTTGTGTGCTCAGAATGGTAATCACACAAAGAGTGTTCTAGCAAGGATCTGTGCTTGGATAATTTGCACAGTATTCACTGTTAGGGTGATGTAATGTTACTGCCACGTTCTAGGGGAAATATAATCAAAACAATTTTATTCCTGTTAATTTTTTATAAACCAAATTTTTTTTTTATTAGCAATCTAGTATCTGGGCATTGGAGAACAACTATCTATAGAGGGTTAATGTTATTAAATTGTGAGTTCACCGATATGTAATGCATCTTCCTTTTGAAGTTGTACAGTGTTCATAGACAATTACAAAGCATTTTGCAGATGCCAAACATATATCCAGCTTTCAAACCCCTTTTTTTCTTCTCTTTTTCATGAGAGTTTAAAATTCGTTTCGCCATTCGTTTTTTGTACTTTTAATTATACGAAAAAAACAAACCAAATGTTGGCATGAATTTTGTAATCAGTGGCTTGAGTGCGGATGTAATTTCATACGGTCGATGGAGACGGACTGGTATCTTACCCCATTTAAAGGGCACTATAGTGACCCAGACAACTACCTCCTAATTAAGTGGTCTGGGTGCAGTGGCCCAGTCTTTTTAACCAGAGTAAAACAATGCAGTTTTTTTTTAGAAGCTGAAATGTTAACATTGCACTACAGTGGGCCTTTAATACGGCAAGTCACTATATGCACTCTACTTGCTCGTGTTAATACTTCCACCGGTTCTTCTTCATTTGGAATTATCAGTCCTTTCATGTTGCTTTATTATCATTTTAATTGTTGACAACTCCTAGAGAAGACAAGTCAGGCAAACAAAGTAAAAGATATTTTGTTGGGGGAAAAGGAAAATCAGTGACAAATTGCCCGGTACCACAGAACTGTAGCTGGGTACAATATAAGCCATTCTAAGATTAAAAAGAAACTGTCACGGCTTACCATGTCCCCCCTCTATGCCCCCCACGATTTAATTTAAGAGGTGGGTGTCGCACTTCTGTATCACCCACCTACGGACCGCATGAGCTGTCGGTGGAGAGCAGAGCATCCTGTTTTTAAAAAGGTTTTTCTCTAAATGTACACATTTTCTAGCAAAACTGCTAGTACAATGTATAGATGGAATTTAAAGTTCTTCTACAAGAGCTACAGTCAATAACATGACAGGTTCTCTTTAAAGTCAATCTTGGATTTTTTTCTATTCAAACTGTAAGTATCATCTATAGTTCTCTACAGTGTTGGGCTCCACTCAAGTTATGAATATAATAATGACACATTTTCCACGTCACATATCAGATTTAATTTAGAAACAATACATTTGTTAGCATTTACAGAAGACTGTTTATGTAGTTTTATTTACGAAGGGTACAATCAGGCTACAAATATAAAATAAAAATTCCCCTGTATGCCCTAGTAAGAGTAAATAAACACATACATAATTGATGTGATAAGACAACTGTAAGATGCATTTAGAATCATGGCACTTAATGCCATCATTTGGAAAGCAATTACAGGAAAAAGAGGTCTATTTACAGATACTCAAGAGGACATGGACTAGAAAACTAAATGCTAAAATCAATTGTCCTATTGTCAAAAACAAAATAGAAAAAAAAAAAACTTATTTCTTGCAGTATACTTACCCGTATATACTCGAATATAAGTCGAGGCCCCTAATTTTACCCCAAAAAAATGGGAAAACTTATTGACTCAAGTATAAGACTAGGGTGGGAAATGCAGCAGCTACCGGTAAATTTGTAAATAAAATTAGATCCCCCAAAAATTAAATTAATTGAATAAATATTTACAGTGTGTGTATATAATGCAGAGTGTGTGTATATAATGCAGAGTGTGTGTGTATATAATGCAGAGTGTGTGTGTATATAATGCAGTGTGTGTGTGTGTGTGTGAATGAATGCAGTGTGTGTGTGTGTGTGTGTGTGTGAATGAATGCAGTGTGTGTGTGTGTTTGTGTGTGTGAATGAATGCAGTGTGAGTGTGTGTTTGTATGAATGCAGTGTGTGTGTGTGTTTGTATGAATGCAGTGTGAGTGTGTGTTTGTATGAATGCAGTGTGTGTGTGTGTTTGTATGAATGCAGTGTGTGTGTGTGTTTGTATGAATGCAGTGTGTGTGTGTGTTTGTATGAATGCAGTGTGTGTGTGTGTTTGTATGAATGCAGTGTGTGTGTGTGTTTGTATGAATGCAGTGTGTGTGTGTGTTTGTATGAATGCAGTGTGTGTGTGTGTTTGTATGAATGCAGTGTGTGTGTGTGTTTGTATGAATGCAGTGTGTGTGTGTGTGTTTGTATGTATGAATGCAGTGTGTGTGTGTGTGTGTTTGTATGTATGAATGCTGTATGTGTGTATGTGTGTGTATGTATGAATGCAGTGTGTGTGTGTGTTTGTATGTATGAATGCAGTGTGTGTGTGTGTTTGTATGTATGAATGCAGTGTGTTTGTGTGTTTGTATGAATGCAGTGTGTGTGTGTGTTTGTATGAATGCAGTGTGTGTGTGTGTTTGTATGAATGCAGTGTGTGTGTGTGTTTGTATGAATGCAGTGTGTGTGTGTGTTTGTATGAATGCAGTGTGTGTTTGTATGAATGCAGTGTGTTTGTATGAATGAAGTGTGTTTGTATGAATGAAGTGTGTTTGTATGAATGAAGTGTGTTTGTATGAATGAAGTGTGTTTGTATGAATGAAGTGTGTTTGTATGAATGAAGTGTGTTTGTATGAATGAAGTGTGTTTGTATGAATGAAGTGTGTGTATGATGCAGAGTGTGTATATGATGCAGAGTATGTAACCTTGGTGGGGGGTGGGCATTTTTTTTTAATTATTATAATCTAATTTAATTTTTTTGTAATGTTATTAAATGTGTATTTTATTATAATATTATTAAAAAAAATATATTTTTTTTCGTCCCCCCCTCCCTGCTTGATACATGGCCAGGGAGGTGGGCTATATTATTCCCTGGTGATTCAGTGGATGGGCTGTGCAGTGGGGGGGGGGGGGGCAAGCTGTTACTTACCTTTACAGCAGCTCCGTTCAGCTCCCTTCTCCTCCGTGGCGTTCAGCTCCGCTGTAAGTCTCGCGGTCTGCGTGCCGCACGGAGCGTTGCCACGGTAACCTGTGGCAACGCTCTGGCGGCTGCGGCTCTCGCAAGACTTACAGTGGAGCTGAACGGCACGGAGGAGAAGGGAGCTGACCAGAGCTGCTGTAAAGGTAAGTAACAGATCGCGGCCAGCCCCCAACAGGACCGCCGGGCTTGTAATGAGCCCGGCAGTCCTGGTCCGTATTATGGCAATGTAAGTTGCCATAATACAGACACTGACTCGAGTATAAGACGAGTGGAGCTTTTTCAGCACAAAAAATGTGCTGAAAAACTTGTCTTATACTCGAGAATATACGGTACATTAATTTGCCTACATTCATTTTAGGGTGGTGACAAAAAGTTTTATCATATTACTTATTGTTACACTATCACTGCATCATATTATTTATTGTTACATTTAAAGTCTAATGTGCAGGAGTAAAGTGCAGATCGCCAGCTGTAAGTCGCAGGTATTTACACCCATAAACCATGAACTTGGTGCCGACTAAAACTTTTTTTTTTTTTTATAGATATCAAAATCAATACTACAATCTTATCATATGATTGTGAAAACTGAACAGTTAGTTACATCTGGAAATATTTGGACACTGACAATTTTTGATATTTTGGCTGTTTACCAAAATAAATTTAAGTTACAGTGAAATAATAATGCCGAAAAACATAGAAAAGCCAGCCCAGTTCTGTAAGAACATTCTTTAGACTGATTAAACTAAAACCAACCTCTACCAGAATGATGGGAAGAAAAAAGTATGGAGGAGGCATGGATCTGAAGCATACCACATCACCTGTAAAACATGGTGGAGGCAGTGTGATGGCATGGGTATGCATGGCTTCCAATGGCATTGGGTCACTAGTGTTTATTGATGATGGGACAGAAGACAGAAGACAGAAGCAGATGGATGAATTCTGAAGCGTATAGGGATATATTGCTCAGATTCAGACAAATTTAGCAAAATTAATTAGACGGCACTTCACTTTACCAATGGACAATGACCCAAAACATACTGTGAAAGCAACCCAGGCAAATAAGTAGAATATTCTGCAATGGCTGAGCCAATCACCTGATCTAAACTTGATTGAGCATGAAGACAAAACGTAAGGCAGAAAGACCCACAAACAAACAACTGATTACAGCTGCAGTCATTGCCTGGCAAAGCATCACAAAGTAGGAAAACCAGCGTTTGGTGATGTCCATGCATTTCAAACTTTAAGCAGTCATTGCCTGCAAAGGATTCTCGACAAAGTATTAAAAATTTATATTTTATTTGATTGTGTTGTTAATTTGCCAAATAACATTTGAGCCCCTGAAATAAGGGGACTGTGTATAAAAATGCTTGCAATTCCAAAACATTTCATACAATATTTTTGTTGAACCATTTCAATTAAAGCTGAAAGTCTACACTTCAATTGCATCTCGGTGGTTTCATTTCAAATCTATGGTGGTTGTGTATAAGGTCAGAATTATGAAAATTGCATTAGTGTCCAAATATTTCTAGACCTATCTGTATCTTGAAGTCCTCATATTTAGTTTTTTAGTTTAAATCCTTTGATATTCGCACCTTACAGACACCACCATATGCGTGTTATCTGCCATAGTGATTCCCTGCATGGCCTATGATGTTTTTAGTGCTTTTTTCCAGGTTTTATTTAAAACGTATGCCGAGTTGTAATCAAGTCAAGTGACTGATGTTGTCATTCCACTTATTGACTATGAAAAGCGTAAGAGACAAGATATCTCCACAGCCTTGGAGAGAATATCAAAAAACATTATCTCTTTTAATAGGAACCCTGCTATATGTTCTCATCTAATTGTTCTGGTTTGGATTCCTCTTCAGTAGTATAAGCACATTTTCGAGCGTTATGTATAAATGTAATAGAACACTATCCCTGGTGATGAATTATATGGATTGTTTAATGAGAGCAGGTTCACTCATGTCTGAATACCAGATTCCTAGATGCTGATGAGCAAGCCAGTACTCACTGTAGTCCTAAGGCTATCCTGCCTTTGTGTCCACAAGCTGCATCTGAACGTTCGCAGACATATTCCCACTGTAGCCGCCCTTGGACTGCATTTGGTTTTGAATAGAGTTCACCTAGGGGTGGGAAAATAAAAGCAGAACAGGATCAAAATAAAACACGATTAAGAGAAAAAGTCGGCGCTTATAAGTTTCTAAAAATACACAAATAAGTTCAATAATGAAATGCATATAACACTGTCAACTTGTACATGTTTTATAAAATAACAGTCTAGGATGCATCCATTAATAATCACATGCAACTGTACTATGGGGGTTAATGTAACAGTGATTGGCCAGCACGGCATATGGCTCTGCTCCCCTACTTGGTGGAGATCATCAGACTTGACAAATTCAGCCAATCCAATGCTTCCTATAGAAAAGCATTGGATTGGCTGAGATGGTCATTTGATCTCAGCCAAAGAGGCGGGGCAGCGCTGGTGGTACCGCACAGCGCTGGAAAAAAGGCGAGTTTTTATACTATTTAAGGTGCTTTTTAATATAGTGTAAGGAATACATAGCAATATTAATAATAATAATAATAATAATAATAATATAGTGTTTCTTTAAGCCCAATATATAGATGTATTGTTCTGCTATATGATTAACCTATATCTCATCCTTAACAAAACCACAGTGTCTTTATTAAAGGGTTACTCCAAGAACCACCACCACTTCAGTGATTTAAGTGGTCATGGTGCCTCAGAGTTTAACCCCATTGCGCCTGGAGGTGAAACTCCACCTCTCGCAGAGTCATTATTGTGTCATCAGCCAGCCTGGATCTAGAGTTCTGGGCTGACTAATGTCAATTCTGTGCAAAGTTCACTGTACAGCAAGGATGTCAAACTCGTGGCCCGCAATGACTTTCAATGACTTTCCCGAGGCCCAGCCAATCAGGAGTGCGCAAAAATCACTTGTCAGACTGACAAGTGATTTTTTCGCCCGCCTCGGCCTGCGTTTCCTCCGCCCACAGGCAGCATGTGGCTCCATTGGAACCGCACACACAGTACACTGGGAAGTGGGAGCGCCACCCCCTCCCGTTCTGCGTAGAAGCACCGGGTGTCACGTGACTACCCGGTGCTCAGCCTGACACCGCGCACCGCCAGAGACGCGGAGGCCCCTCTCTCCTGATATGTCAGGTGAGAAACAGTATGGAGGGGGCCATCTATCAATAGTGCAGAAGCCGGTGCTTCCAACACCTCTGGCGCCGTCTCTGAGAACGAAAGAGCTGCCAGGTGTGAATGGAAGGGGTTGGAGGGAGACATGGGTGAGAGAGATAGGAATGGAAGGGGGTAGGCAGATTTCAATTATAATTGAAGGGTTAGGGAGGGAGATTTGGATGGAGACATGGGGTGAGAGATATGGAAGGGGGGAGATATGGAAGGTAGGAAGAGATGTGGGTGCAGAGATATGGAAGGGAGGGTGAGATGTGGGTGCAGAGATATGGAAGGGAGGGAGAGATGTGGGTGCAGAGATATGGAAGGGAGGGAGAGATGTAGGGGAGAGATATGGAAGTTAGGGAGAGATTTGGAAGGGATGGAGAGAGATGTGGGAAGGGGAGAGAGAGATGTGGAAGGGGTGGAAAGAGATGTGGGAGGGGGAGAGAGCTCACAGTTTGGTAAAGACAAATCATCTTTGCACTTGAGAAATATACATGCCCCATTAGCTACCAGTGTAGTGTACTGTAAATTTTACACCCTTCCAAAACACAAAGAGACAAATGTAATTTGGGTGACACGTGCTCTGTAATGACAATATAAGGGAGATTTAACCTCGGATGCTGAAGGCTATTTATTCATTAGCTTCATGACCCATCATAGGCAGAATTCAATAAAATACAACTTCTATAAAAATATGCCAATCAAAAACAATGCAAGTGGCTGGCTAGCCTCGTGGGACATAAACATGAAGAAAAGCATGAATCACATGAAACCTCTCCAAACAGTCCCTTTTGATAAGTCTTACACAGACTTGTAACAATCAGATTTCAGTTAACACTGCTAAAGTGCCAGTGAGTTAGCATGTGCTTACATTGGTCTCAAAAACCTAGATCTAACTTGTGGACCACTGGTCTAGATAGCTCATTTAATCAAAATTTTACATGTGATTTACATAACTTCATGGAAGGAAAATTTGCAGTACTTCCTATTAAATACAATTTTTTAGATGTTTTCTCTCGCCCACCAAGGGTTTGATGAAGTTGATTGTCAAGAGGATTATAGGTAAATTACATCTGAAATTCAAATTCCATGCGCTCATACTCACTGAATTCATTCCACTAAAAAGATCTCCCGATCCTACATGTCCCGTGTGTACAAAGTTCGTTGGTTCTCCAATCATGCTTCTGTCTATTCGCCGTCGCCTTTTCTGTAATATAAAGCAATGGAAACAGGTGTGAACTTTCAAAACATGCTTTGAAATGGGTAAATTATCTCAAATTGGCCTTCCTTTCATTTATTTTTTATTTTTTTTTAATCTTAATCCCTTTCTTCATTATCAAGCCTTGCAGCAGACGTCAATCTCAAAGAGAAATAAATAAGTAAAAGTGAATGCTGACATTTCATAGAATGTATTATAAAGCACCTGGAATCGAAGATAGCAATGCCTGCCTGAATGTCATTCTCCTCACTGTCTGCATTGCAAAAGCAGGTTGTATATAGTGAAGCGGTCGGGTATGCTCTCTGACCATGTAACTAGGCAGTCTGAAAGGAGTAACAGCTATAGTTATTCTGAATACTATGCAATGTTTATTCACAAGACCGTCTGCTCAGGCTTCAAACAATGGAGGAAACATAAAAGGAATAAGAATGTTCCGTTTCTTAAGATTTAATAATGTAGTCAAGGTCATCCAGCTACAACTTTTGCAGCATGCAAAGTAATTTGCGCTAGCAGAAAGCTTCTTTTTATTTGCTGTATGGTGACACACATCTCAGGTACTACATCTGCCACGTAACAGTCATTAGCATTATGTGCAAAAGACAGTACAGTGTTCAATACTCAAACATTGGGTTTGGGTCATTTTTCTCCTAATTCAATAAACATTACTTTAGCATTTACTGGGGTGTGGTATAGAGGCAAGTAGTGAACACTTCCTTCCATTTCATTTCCAGGTGACCAGAACTGCCATTTTCTCAAGATGGAGTGAACACGCACACAGTTTTTCTTATTCCCATAATGCCTTGCACACATACGACTGGCCACAGGATGCATGCAGAGTATCATAGGATATTTGGAATTTGTATGGTATGGAAAAAAAATTTCATGCTCTGAATCACTCTGAAAAGATCTGAGCTAATCACCAACTTCATGCCAACGTGAATGACACACACATGTATCATATTGCAGAATATGTGGACACACTGCTCTATGGAGACCAGTGGAACTTGCAGATAACTTGCATTGGTGATTACTTTTACAGCTTTACACCAGATCATGACACTATGATTCATCATTCGAACGTTCCTAACATTTGGTCCTTAAAGATTTATTTTCAGTATTATGTGTAAAATAATCAAAGGAACACTATAGGGTTGTCAGGGTGAGCAAATTACAACAAGACATTTCAGGGGTCTCATAATGACAGTTGTGAAATCTCATACAAATGCTCAATAGTATATTTTGCTATTGTTGTGTCCAAATAGTTGAGCTGGTAAGGGGACCTATTGTACTGTTGGTTAACTGCCACATGCATAATAATTAGTTATGCTTACTTTTCCCTTTCTTAAATAATGTTTTGTATATATTTTTCTCTGTTCAAACGTCTACCGTATTTTTTACAATCTCCAATATTCAGCCATCAATTCTGGCTGAGCTCCTCTGCAGGCATCTGAAAGTATTAATGAATACAGTTTATGAGTAACTTCACATTCTGATTTGAGACGGCAAATGTAAGAGAAAGTCCTACTCCAACTGTTCATAAAGCATTAAGAATGAGAAACACATAAATGTTCTAACAAGTGACTGCACGTTGAAAAGGCACATATGTGAAACAGATAATCAACGCTTATATTAAAAGCAAAGCTCGTAAGAATAAGTAACAAAATGCACCTCGTGTCATTTACATACACTGTACTCCTTCCATTCCCAGTGGGAAAATCCTCTGTAACATATGCACACCTCCCAACATTTAAACTGGACATTACAGGGGCACTAATTTTAGGATGTCTCTCTGGTATGTCCAAAAGTAGGGTAGCGGCTGAGAAGACAAGACACGTTTCGCTAAAGCCCTGGTGTTTCTCATAATTAAGAAACAAAAACAAGCTACAAACCTTTACTAGCTCCAGCAAGTCATTAATCACCTTGTCCATGGGGATTTGGTTCCACACAGTGGGAGCCGATTCTGAATTCATGAACACGCCATATTGCAGAATTGCTTACCAGGCCCTCTGTACAGTGCACTAAAATAGCGCCTCAAGACCGCAGAGCCGCTTCCATCAGGCCTATACATTTCCTTGATTTGCCGAATGATCTCCTATCTCATAGTGACATACATAGTGATTGCTGTGATGAGGAATACAAAAATTCCTGCGACCAAAGGCGATATAAAGACATTTATGCAGGACATTCTGCAACGATTTACTGCTGACTTGTCAGTCCTGAGGGAAGTTGCAAGTTACAACAGTGGAGGGCCAAAAGTGGTCTACTGAGGAGATCTGCGGCGATCTCTATATTTTGTATGGTGCCCTAGAGTCCACTGTTACGTCCAAGTAATTGGTCCACTCACAATTGTCCAAGAAAGTTAACCTGGTGGAGGACCGAGGTTGCCGTAAAAACATCAGAAACAGCGGGGTGCCAGAAGATCTACCCATCGTATTATGTATCAATAGGCTGAAACTTGTAATAACCTTATTAATCATGTATTTAATGAATTAGGATTAGGTATTAGATGTAGTATACTCTGAAGAAAAAATAATTTGCAATTTTGTTCATGGAGCTGACCCTCTAATTTAAATATCATTAGTACATCTCAGATTATACATTTGTTTTATTCTGGCAGCATTGTTTTTATGTACACTCAAATGATTGCTTGAAACCAGTTACTCCAGAGATGCTACTAGCATTCTTGAGCCATTTACATAAGAAGTTGACCCTTTGGAGGTCATGCGGGCACACAATTCCAGTTAAAGTCAGCATAACCCTATTTGTTCTTGGAGACTTATTTTTTTCCTTTGGAGCATATTAAGGGGATTAGCCACCCTGGATCTATTGAGGATACAAGATATAAGTGAAATGGATAGTGTGTTGTCTCTGCTTCTATGGAACAAATTAAAACAGACGTTACTCCTTTAAGAGTTAAATTTCATAAATACAAAATGTTATGACAAAACAACAAACGCTGCATATTTATGAATATTTGCTTTCATTCCTTCATTGCATGATTAAGTTGAATTTAAATCGCACTTTGGCCCGACATATAATAAAAGCACCAAGATTATTACTTCTTATCTCTTTCAAGCAAACCAGTTTTAAGGAGTGACCAAGTAGAACACCACATGATAAATCTACACCTTTCTTAACTTTCTCCCACTGCCTTCAGCTTTTCACATTTCTTTTCAATTAGAAACATGCAACAACAGTAATATTTAAAGAGACACACCAGGCTTGAGTATATTTTCCATTTAATGCATTGTGGAGATCTGGCAGTTAAATAATCAAAATAAAGAAATTAAAGACAGAAGATATGGATTTTCCTTATGATGCTACACAGTATGGGGGCAGGATTGTATTTCTTCTTTTTTTTTTTTTTTCTTTTTTTAATTGCTGCACGTATAATTTAAAGGATCACTATAGTGCCAGGAAAAACTCTTTTTCCTGGAATAATGTAGTCCTTAGGTCCCCCCCCCCCCCCTCAGGATCCCCTCCCGCTATGCTGAAGGGGTCAAAACCCCTCAAGCCACTTACCATAATCCAGCGCCGGGCTCCCTCGGCACTTCTTCACTGGTGACCTCTCCTCCTCCAACGACGTAAGCTCCAGAGTGAAGCTGAATGCGCTTGCGCGGCCAGAGCTGAATGCGCGATTTTCGCATTGAGCGTCGCGGAAGCGCCTCTAGCAGCTGTCAGGAAGACAGCCACTAGAGGCTGGATTAACCCTGCAATGTAAACATAGAAGTTTATCTGAAATTGGTATGTTTACAGCTGCAGAGTTAAATCCTAGGGGACCTGGCACCCAGACCACTTCATTGAGCTATAGTGGTCCTTTAAGAAACACTATAGTATTAGGAATACACAGCTGGATTCCTTTACATGATAGTCTCACTGTACCTAGTTAGTACTGTGACCCCACCCCTTGTGCACTTTAATACAATTAAACAAAATATTCCGACATCTATTCCAACTACACCCCACCACCTCTTAAAGGCAATGGTGATCAACTATCACAGGGTGAAAAGTTACACATGTCCCTGGCACTCAAGAAACAAAAGCTTAATAAAATATTGCGAAATCTCTAATATTAATACCCGAACAACCAAAACTTTATAAAGAGGAAAAGTCAAATTTTTGTGTGACCAGTTTTTATTCACTGCATAAACACCATCAATTGTGGATAAATGTAGAAAACTAAAGGGACAATTTAATAAAGTGATCTTGGGGCATAGACGCAGGCCCTGCCATATTGCAAAATAAAACAGTGCCTTCTCAGGAACAGCACTGTTTACATTTTGCAGTTTCCATACCTAGTTGTATCGTCAAGACTGAGTTTAATAAGGATAGGTATAATAGGGGCTCCTTTATTAAATATTACGTTGCTTTTCAATATGTCACAATTCTTGTAGCTGCTAACCACTACTTCGTGTAAAGCTTACAACACTTCCCAATCAAAAAAACTGCAATATTGTAGTGTAGCCATTAAAAAACAAATTGTTCAATATAAAACTATAATAAATAAGTGATACTATTTCCAGCGCAAAACATCTTTAAAAATATATATTTTTTTTAAAGTGCTCGTGCAACCAACCAGCAAATGGTAAAGTCCACAGGGGAAGCTTACTTTATAAAAACATTTCACCTAATAAAAGGCTCATCTATGAAAGTTACCCCGTTTATACTGTCCATATAGGTCCTAATTCCGGTTTAGGCGTGCGTTCCACGACGTTTCGGCATGGCCGAAAATGAAAGAGGTTTGGGATACATCTATTTAAAGGGCACTTCTATTAAAAAAGGGGGGGGGGGGGGGGAAATAGAAATACTGTGGTTGTGTTCAGTACACTTTTGAAAGATTTATGGTTGGTTGCACGAACACTTTAAAAAAGAAAAATATTTTGAAATGTGATCTTCAGTTTTCACTTATTTATTATAATTTTATATCGATTAATTGGTTATTAAGAGCTACACTACAATATTGCTGTCTTCAAGACACAGACCTAGGGACTTCTGTCACAATTGGATTAAATAATTGAATCACTTTGATGTCCAGTGTCAGTGTGGCCAATGCTAACGGTAAGTTTTAATAGCGATTTTAATAAATATATATATATATATATATATATATATATATATATATATATATATATATATATATAGTAATATAAACTAGCACAGGAACACATTTTATATAGTGATCACCCATCCTGTGAACTTCCCATGGTCTGTGTAAACTTTGGTTACTTGCCTGGCTGTTACATTTGTATCTGTGACAAGATGACAATCACTCCCAAATATACCCATTCTCATTAAAGGAACACTGCTAGCACCTTAACCACAGCAGCTCACTTAAGTAGTTATGGTGCCAAGAGTGCACCATTGCAATCCTATTGGTTTGAAAAAATTGATAGAGAATAGATACCAAACAAATTGATACAGCCACAGCTGAAGCAAAAGACGACATTTTTGTAAAATACTATACTTAACATATTCTCCAAATTTACATTAGTACATAAACTCCTGTAAAAAAAAAAAAAAACAAACAAAAAAAAAAAAAAAAAAAACACAGAATAAAATCCTGTATGGAGTGGGGTTTTGTCACACACAGCACCTGACAGAGCAAGAACACGCCTGGGACTAACTCCTGTTTATACAACTCAGTCACACCACTGGGAAAAAATGTAGGCAAGAGGGGAAACAGAAAGGAAAGAGGAATTGACAAAAGGGAATTTGGGCATTTTGAAGTGAGCGAAAACGTGAAGATTAGTGAAGTATGGGAAGGGGGGATATGGGGATTGTGATAGGGAACAAAGTCATGACAGTGGGACAGGACCCTAAAATAGTGACCGTTGCAAGGCCTGCTTTAACTTTAAAATGTAAAAATATATACATGAATTATACAAGCAGTTATTAAAGTAAAGATTAGATATAAAAAAAAACTAAATAAAAAAAAACAAAAAACTAATTCTGTTAACATATTTCAGATTGATCATCTCTGCATAAAAGTCTACTGTCTGATCTGCACATGTTGACCTGGTAATCATTCACATACAACAGATGTCAAACGTGGCATAATATGCTTTCTGTACTTAAATATTAAAATAAAATAAAAATGGGGGTGGGGGGAGGGAAATATTTAGTGCATGCTGACACATTTAATCTGTTAAACTACCGGACTTTACAGCAGGTTGCTCTGCCAAACCTGTAAGTGTCTCCATGCTTGTAAACGTAGCTTGCAGTTTAAGATTGGACACTTTTGGCATTTTCAATATATCTGTTGGCATGTTCTGCCTTGAATGGTCATACTTACAGTGAATCTACTGAAAGAAGCCTGTTGTGTGTGTGAATATTTTTATAACTTTCCATTTCTGTAACTTTTCAGTTGCTAGCCAACGCCTAAACCCAACATCCTTTTGGTTATTTTTCAATGTATAACTAACTGTTTAAACACCCAACACTGAAAATATAAACAATATATTGCTAGACCCATTCATGGTACAGTGCAGATTTCCCAGCATGCACTAGTGAACATCACTATAACTGGAAGTTCAGTATGCACTGGGGGAAGAATTTATCGTCGGTATTCAAGCACACTGTGTGTTTTTCTGCTGTGCTGCATACCTTATTAAAAGCATAAGCTAGTTAGTGGTCTTCTCAAGTGCTTTAGGATACAAAATGAATTGCTTAGTGGCTTCTTGACAACAATTTTCATTTTTATTTTTTACATAGTCTATTAGGAGTATCCCATATTCCTGGGCCCTTTAATGGTCTGAGTTAAAGGGATACTCTAATGGGAAAAAACCCAAAACAGGTTTGGCATAGTATGTGTGCAAATATACACAGATTTAATATTAGCCATCCTGGAACTCTTGTTTTCAATTGCCTAATGAGGTTTCTGGAAGTGGAGTTACTCTAAGCAAAGAGACTACAAGCACCATAACCACTTTACAGTACACTTGAAGTGGTCATGGTGTATGGAATAGCCCTCTAACTATAACAAACTGGCTTACCACTAGATTCAACATAAATCTGCATAGGAATTCAGTTTGAGGCATATGAAGTTCCTCTGTCAAAGACGAACGAATAAGGGGGGTGGGGTGCAATAGTTCTGTTAATTAAAACAAAAATTCATACAAAATATATATAGTGATGGCAGTGTTAGTTTTTACATGTTTTAACTTGTATCTTCCATAAACTTTGGACATCTGTGATGAATCTCACCTCTTTCCATCTAAAGAATGTATTTTTATTGCAACATGCTGAACGCGTAAGATGTTTTTTTTTTTTGTTTGTTTTTTTTTGGGGGGGGGGGGGGGGCTGGTTACCTCCAAAAACATATCTAAACATAAAGAGAGATCTATGAAAGTGTTAATTTCGGGACAATTATGCAAAGTGCTAACAATCACAATTGAGACCAGTGGAACCATACACATACTTTTACATCTTTGCACCACTTTTAACAACCCTTTGATAAATCTTGTTTCATGTATAACATGTTCTTGGAGGGGACAAAAGAAATCCACCGCAAAACATCTTAGGCATTCAGTACATTGTGGTGAGCAAATCTGCTCAGACTGGTAGTCACTCAGGCTGTATAAACTGATCCTTAGTGAAAAGGCATTAGTAATATGTCATCATAAAATGTAAAATGTCACAGGCAAATATGGGACAAATTACCATCACTCAGGCCTTATTGAGCTCAGTGAGCGCTCCTCCGTGGACAAACTCTCCACAAAAAGCAATTTGCAAATGTCGCAGAGTCAGCTAAATTGAATCATCAATGAGTTAATTGGGAACATAGTAGAGCAAAGAGAGGAATTAATGCACTATGCAAAGCCTTTTTGCTTCTATTGATATCAAAAGCAAGACTTTAAGGCTTTTTGAGAAATATCTAGATAACGCCATGACTCCTTCAAGAATGTCTAGAACCCAAAAAGGTGAAATAACATTTCCACAACTGTTGGAAGAATACCACAAATATGTTACAAAGAGGGTCAGTTTGCTGCCTTCAATGTATTAGTGGCCATCCAAATCCTGCAGGTTTAATATAGATCATGCTCATAGGATGTGCCCTTTCACTGAGAAAAACACAAAATGGGCCAAGTATCTCCGAAAGCTGCAACGTGAGAAAAGCCAATGTGTTGCTGACCTTTTGCAGAGGTGTTTCCTCATGCAGAGGTTTACATAAAATACCACACTCATTACCACAGGTGCCAGAACCGAGAGGATATACTTGTACATGACACTTTCTGCTCCTAAATTACACATTTTTTTCCACAAGTGAAATACTTTATGATTTGTCAGAAGCTGTACACACCGCAAGAGAAAAAGATGAACCTGATACTAGGCTTTGGATGTATGTAACATATACAGTACATAGAATTTATTTTATCTAGAAATCAAACTTCCAAACAAAAATGTGAGATGTTATAAAGACTAGTGCTAGGCTATAAATAAAAGCCATTGGTTTGGCAATTCTAGTGTGTTTTATGGGTTTACAATTAGAAACAGCTACAAAAAAACAAACACAAACTGTCTTCATATGGGGAGAACATGCAGTCTGATTTAATGCCTTCTACTTCAGTAGAACATAATGGGACACTAAGCCTCATAATGCAAGGAGTCTTTGGGTGCTGTCAATCTGGTTTGTTTTTTTGGCACACCATTTCAATCTATTTTACAAAAAAAATGTTTAGCATGCAACGTCTGGACCCTGTGCTGCTGCTTATGATATAAAGAGGAGGTTTCCCATTCGCATTATCCTTTAAAATTTGAATAGCAATGATAGGCAGTGAGTGTTGGGGTAAACTGGATTGTGATCACTTAGCCTATCATTATTGTCCACACTTGGCTTCATTGCTGTGGATAAAACAGAAAGGAAACATTCACATTCTCAAAAGCAGCAGAGGAACCAAGGCTTTGGATGCCGAGTGAGCTCCATTTTCTTTTTTCTAACTGCTAGAAAACATTTTGACAAATATATGGACTCCTTGAACCATCACAGTTACAACAAACTGTAGTGGTTTAATGGAAGACTACACAATTCCAAAAAGCAATATCAACAAGTGGTTTTATGAAGAATACTTACAGGCTGCGGCTGTTCTGCGATACAGCAGTTGAAACACAACCAAAATTCACTCATTGCTAATAGTTCAAATGTCACCAATATGCAGGGTAAGTGCAAACACCTAAGCCGTAGTAGAGTTCTGTGATCAGTCTCTGAGAAACGCCTATTCCAAGTAAGTGCAAACGTCCTTCAAAGATTTATCTTAACCAAAGGGATCCGTGCTCCTTGAATGCTGATCTCCAAGATTTGTGGAAGAAAGTTACCACCACAGCTACTAATCCTTGTTTTCAGCAGTTATGTCCCATAGATTACTGTTAATCTGGAAAATAAACCGTAAAAAAGAAAACAGATTTAATTTCTTAGCAAAGATCATCATGTAAAACACAGCAAAATAAATCCTAGTTGCATTATGTGCTTTTCCTACATTAAATACCAGACACTCCTCACTTACCGGCTGGGTTCTGTTCCTACGATCCGGTCGGTAAGTGAGAAGTTAAGGTATTTCCTGCTCTGCTGCGTTCGGGGACATTTCCCCGAACATAGACAAATACAACAGAGCAGGGAATCCCTCTAATCTATGTTCGGGGAAATTTCCCTGAGCATAGCTTTAAGGGATTCCCTGCTCTGGTGCGCATGTCTGTGTTCAGGGACATTTCCCCGAAAATAGACGAACGCACAAGAGCAGGGAATCCCTTTAATCTCTGCTCGGGGAAATTTCCCCGAACATAGATTAGAGGGATTCCCTGCTCTGTTGCGCTTGTCTATGTTCGGGGAAATGTCCCCGAACATAGACAAACGCAGCAGATCAGGGAATCCCCCTAATTCCCACGACGGCTCACACTTACCACCACGCGAGAGAGCTGGTCGTAAGTGCGAGCCGTCGTAAAACAAGTAGGTCGCAAAAATGAGGACCACATGTATAGGCATATGAACATGTACCTACTATATGCTTTAGTTTTCAGTCAACAAGGAAAATACACTTAACTGCTACATCACTAACTTACGTTTGTACTGCTAACAGTGGCAGAGCATGCAAAAGCAAAATGCACATGTAAAGCAAGGGAGGTGTACAAGCTGGAATTGGATATCCAGCTATTTAATGATTATAGGCACATAAGCATACCTGAGATAGAGGCAATTGATGAAAAGATCACCAGGAAATGGGGCCCAGTTACTCAGCAGACTATAGGAATTATGATGCTTGAAAAAAAATCCTATAAGCTTTTTGGAAGATGTGGTCTGGTTGGAGTATTGTTAGAATTATAAAAAGTACCGCTCCATTAAAATATACCTACATTTTATTGTACTATAAAAACAGACAGAACCAGGGCTACTTATGGATCCTGCACATAACATACCCTAAACCACATTATCTTTCAAGTATCATAAAAAGTTTAAAGGATCACTATAGGGTCAGGAGCACAAACATGTATTCCTGACCCTGTAGTGAAAACCCACCATTTAGGCGGCCTGCCCCCCCACCCCCCTTCCCTTAGTCCACTCAGAATGGGTTAAAACTCCCCTTATTTCAAGCTTTGCAAGGGTCTGCCAGCGCTGGCCCTGCCCCTTGGTCACATCATCAAAATAGCCGATTTTTAGCCAATGCAATGCTTCCTCATGGCTAAAATCGGCAAGGGGTGGTGCCAAATGCCGTTTTGGCCAATCAGGACCTCCTCCTAGAAATGCATTGAATCAATGCAACTCTATGAGGAAAATTCAGCGTCCCCGAACGGCAGGGCTGCTTACTGTGCAGCACTGAGCCAGGAAGCCCCTCCAGTGGCCATCTGAGGAATGGCCACCTCGAGGTATCCCTAGGGGCAATGTAAACACTGCCTTTTCTCTGAAAAGGCAGTGTTTACATGAAATGCCTGAAGGGAGCCATTATACTCACCAGGACAACTACATTAAGCTGTAGTTGTTCTGGTGACTATAGTGTCCCTTTAATATAGCTTTTATGTTATACATACATGACACCTATTTTTGGTTATGAGGTTTCTCTTCATAAATTCTCCAGGTCATACCCTAGTGATCACACCATAAATACTTTTTTTTTGTACAGCTGCAGTCCAGCAATATAGAATCTTGTATTTCTACAGCAAATGTTATGCACTGGTTTGTTAGAAACCAGAATATCCAGTTCTGCAACAAGTTACCAGAACAATGATTATTTTAGGACACAAAATTTCCTGTACACAGGTAATAAACCATGGAACATGTACAATAAATAACTGTCATGTCATAAATTAGGATACAAGACTGGCCCCATTTTTTTTTATTACAACTAGTATCAACAATTAATTGACACTCAGAATAAAAAGGTATGTTCAGTAACAATTATTACAGGCTAACAAAAAGGAGAACACTTGGTTTATTTATTGTAGTTTGAAGAAGTAAATTAAATATATATGTGCACAATGTTACTTCCTTAACTCAAGAGGTTAAACTGCTCGCAAACAGTTTAGCCCCAATAAGTGCAATCCAGTGCCATTCTCAACAGCATCTAGTGTTTTAAATTCGGATAGAGGAAGCAGGGACTGCAGCAAAGGTAAGGGTGTCGCTGATTAGCTTAGAGCGGACAGACACAAAGTCACACTCATCAGAAGTTTTTGCAAAACATGTGCTCTGGGCAATTCCATGCGTCTTAAGTTTAGCTCCACTGAGTACATGGCTTATTTTTATGGAATGATGTGTATTTTTAATCACTTAAAGGGTACTCCACGCACCACGACAGTGTTTAACTGCAAAACATAAGCGTTCCGGGCTAGTTAATGTGAATTCTATGCAAATATGTCATCTAACAGCAGCATTCACAGCATGCTGGCACCACAGAGCCAGTGGTGGCAAGCCCCCTTCCTGACATCCATCCCCCTCCGGTGAGTAGGAATGACGTCAGTTGAGAAGGAGCTCGCTGCAGGGAGGACTTGGTCTCCACTTCTGACCATGTCATTGGGCGACAGACATTCCAGAACAAGAGTTTCAGCTGGTTCATGTGAATCCTGTGCAAAACGTGCACTGCATGAGGCACAAAAAAATCCCTAGCCGCACATTTCCTCTGCTCAGTACGGGGGGGGGGGGGTGGGGAGGGGGGAGAGGTTGACAGGCATAGATAGAGTTAACCAGATTAGGAGTTTCGTAAAAATATTGTTTTATGGTTGGAGACACTCTTTAATGTTTGAGACAGATTTATTTGGTGGGTCAACTGGTCTATCCTCTGTCCTGGTTTTGGAAAAAATAAATCTGCAACCATATATATAAGCTACTAGTATGTGTAACTTTATCGATTTATATTTTGTTCTTTGTTTTATTTCTGAAAAAGCTCACAAAAGAAAAAAATATATATATTTTCTGTATTAAACTTATATTGTTCTATAAAGCACTGTGAGTTCAAGTTCATGAGATTAAATACAATTTAATTGGATATCCATCTTTGTTCTTCTGGCAACATTTCAATTGTATAAATGATATCTTCTGCTTATGTCATCAAGTTATTGATTATCTAGAACATAACCTTTACCAAATGGGTTTGAACTGTATTAAAGTAATTAAACACGTCTAAATATGGCAGGGATATATGTTTGAGTGATGTAGGTAGAATTTGGAATAGCAATTCAGGGTAAATGTATACCCAGTTAGCCAACAGGGTTACGTTCACCAGAGAGTTGATGCAATCAACTCTTCCATGCCCACAAACTATGCAGTCAAAAATATGATTTTTTTTTGTTTGTTTTTTTACAATGAGTTATTCAACCAAGCATATATTATGCCTGTATATTACTGGTACATTTGTTTTAACTTGTTCCTCCAACAGTCCCAATTCTAATGGACAGTCCTGTCTTAGGAAAAAGTCTTATCCATGAGCATGAACAGGTAGACTAGGTTGGCTGGGGTGTTTTTGTGTAAAATATGTATGTATCCCTGTAACTAGAAGATAATTGAGTTACCAGGCTTTTGACGCAATTATCTCTCAGACACAAAGATGCCTTGGATGAGTTTGTGTCATTCTGTATGGAGACTCCATGCTGGGGGTCTGTGTATAAATTCTGTGTGCTCTGCCCCAATAAAGCAGATCTACTCCCAACATTAAGTCTCGACTAATGTATGCGGGAGAAAGCTATATCAGCTATAATCACCACTGCGGTTGGATAGAGCTATTTCACACTGGGAAAGGGAACCCATGGCGGTGATACTGTGGAAGTCCACCACACTTTCCCATGGGAATGGATTGTGGCTGGCTGAGATAATCAATTCTGATGTCAGCCAAGGAGGGGGATTGGGGGCAGGGCCAGCGAGGCGATGGAAATAAGGTGCATTTTTACTATATTTAGTGGGGCCACGGGGGGCTAGATAGCGATTATAATACTAGAGTGTCAGGAATACTTGTTTGAGGTCCTGACCCTATAGTGTTCCTTTAAATCAAGCCTTTATACATGCATACAGAGGACACACAGGCAGTGGCGTACACACAACCCATGGGGCCCCGGTGCGAAAACT